>NW_027361829.1:825000-1533750 GCF_039654945.1 Dendrobates tinctorius
TGGTCGAATTGGATGCTAATTTAGTAAGCAATGGACCCATAGAGCTCAATAGGATCTGACGTTGGATGTCCGATCTCAAATAGGACAGTGAGTCCTACCTCTAAGGGTGTGTGCAGACGCTGCGGAATCCGCTGCGGATTAATCCGCACGGATTTTGCAAAAACCGCAGATAAACCGCAGGTCAAAAGACCTGCGGATTATCTGCGGTTTTGCCTGCGGTTTGGTCCTGCGGATTTACCATCTCCACAATGGTGGAGATAGGAACCCGCTGCGGATTCCGCAGAAAGAATTGACATGTCACTTCTTTCTGCGGTTTTTACCATTCATTAGAATGGTACTGTACACCGCAGCTAAAACTGCTGCGGGTCCGCAGCGGTCAAAACCGCTGCGGAAACGCAGCGGAATCCGCAGCGTGTGCACATACCCTAATAGTCATTCACTAACACATTTGCATCAATGAAAATTTGCTTGCTTTATTGGCTGCACTACAAGGTCATTGCAACAGTTGTGTAAATATCACTGAAAAGCATTTAAACACTTCAACAAATAAACAATGACTAGAAAATACCTGCAGACAGCAAATGACCTACGACTTTTGAGCGATTAATTGCTCAGTGCCAGGTATGTGGCTGTGTGCAAAAGGAAAGATACTGTATCTGCACAAATTCGCTGCCGTCAACAACCAGACATACAATAATTGCATTGTGTAAACACACCCAAAGGAGGGCTTTACACAATATATTGCTCATATCATCGTGCAGGTGATCGCTAGTGCCAGCTGTATATGGCCTATATTGTTCCATTTGAATGCAGCCGCAAACCTGACACAGCAATCCATCACTAATTGATAACAGATGCTAAGCAGATTTTAGATCGCAGTAGGCTGCTTTCACACTGCCACTTTTTTTGCGGTCCGGAGGCTGTGGTTTCTATGGGATCCGCAAAAACCACAGAAGAGCAGTAAAAAATTGACTGCTATAAAGATCGAGCATGTTCGATCTTTATGCGGTCACAGAGTTTTTGTGGACCGCGGCTGCATCAATGGAGCGGCGATCCCTGCGGAGGTCCGTGGGCCACCGCAGCGGAGCACTCAGTAGCAGCGGCCCACGGACCTCTGCAGGGATCGCGGCTCCATTGACAGTGAATGGAGCCGCGATCCTGCCGGCCATCCGTGACCACAAAAAAGATCGAGCAAGCTCGATTTTTGTTGCGGTCAAGTGTTCATGGTCCGGGGCCCGCAATAACTATTGAGAGCATTTTATGCTCTCCTGTAGTTTTTGCAGATCCCATAGAAACCTATGGGATCCGCTGGCTCCGGACCATGAAGAACAGTCCTTCCGCATTATTTGCGGCCGCAAAAAATGCGGTAGTGTGAAAGCAGCCTAACTGTCATTATCTCAAATGGAGCGAATTGTATTGGAATGTAATGGAATTGATTTTGCATTGCAGCAGTTGAAACGACCAACCAGACTAGTGATCATCGTTGAGATTGAATGCAACAAACGGGTCATGCGACAACACCAGCGACCACTACTAGCAATCACTACCAAACATATTATAGCATGTAAAGCTCCCCTAAGAGCAAACCCCCATAGGCTTGTGTGATAGTCATGCGGCACTGTTCAAACATCACATGACCTTGTCACTTGACTATTAGATTACATTGTTCTACTGTACCGTGATAGTCACAGCAGAATAGCATGTCAGTACTTTTTTGTCTTGTCGCCGTTGAGGCAAAAAAAGCATGCATGTGTTTAGGCCCATTGAAAACCATGGGCTGCGACTGCCAGGAAGATTTTATCACACAACAGTTATGCAAAAATCTTGCCTGTGTGTTTTAGTCCTATGGCTATATTTACATCTGCATTATTGCATGGTTCAGTAAAACTCATTGTAACATCGTGCACTAAGGGGAGGTTTACACATGAGGAACGATATCACTGTGAACGATCCCTGGCAGCCACAAGCAGTCAAGGTTGCTAATCAAAGAGGGAAGCCGTGGTTTGTGATTCCACTACATCGACGGCAATAGAAATACATTGCTCAGGTCTAGTGATTTTACTAAAATTGCATTCAGATGGCACTATGAATTAGTGATTGCAGACGTCAGAATGGACCAAAATCTGCTACACATCCAGCAATTAATTCATAACTGGGTGCCAGGATTGCCCACTTCTAACCTAGTGATATTGTTTGCTGGAGAGGCTGGTGCCAGCCTCTTACAAACAATATTGCTAGAGATATCTGTGCATACCGTATAACCCTCCATAACACTGACAAGCGATATCATAGACTATAATAATGTAACTCTGCTAGCATTTTTATAAACAGGGAGAAAAGTACTGCATACATGAGTTGTCTTTCCACTTATAAAAAGCACTAGCAAATTAACAAAATTTTAGTACATGGTGTCCTCTTGTCAGTGTTAGGGTGTCATGATCCAGGTTTGATCTGACAGTTTTAAATGCACAAGTGAACTTTTTTCCTTTGGCTGTGTGCCAAAGTGTTGTGTTTTCCCCCGTTGGCCATTAGGATTATTGCACTGTGGTGTCGTTTGTACTAAGTTGCCCCAGTGGTGGTGAGCGGTATTGCACTCTAGCACCTTAGATTGTGCACGTAATTATAATGCAGGTGTAAATGCTCTATAAAAGAGTGTCAGGTGTATCAATCACTGTTGGTGATAGGTCTTCAGTTACAAGCAAGGAGAGTCACAGGCAGCTCAGAGAGAGTCCTAGAGTGGAATGGTGGAGTCAGCAGGAAGTGCTTGCATGGCTTGGTGGAGTGGCAACTATGGTGTAGAGTTGCACTCCGCATGCTGGACTTGGTTGCTGAAAGCTGGACTCAAGCATGCTGGACTTTTTGGCAGAAAAGTTGGACTCAAGCATGCGGGACTTTTTGGCAGAAGCTGGACTCATTTGCTGGACTCTGTTTCTGGACAGCTGCACATAGGTGGTGGACTCTGTTTGCTCCAAGGCTGCGCAATGGTGATGGATTCGGTTGGAGCAAAAGATGTACACAGGTGGTGGCTCTGTTGCTGGGCGCGTAAGCAACAGAGCAAAGCTGTGGTGTTCCCCTGTATTGTCATATTTCCTTATGTGTGTTTAGTGCAGTGGTGGGATTAGTGTCCTCACCGGCCAATTCCCTAGTGAGGGTTTAGGTGTAGGGAGAGCTAGGGATATCAGGTATCCAGATCGGTGCCTAGTGTGGAACCGGCCTAGGGAACGTTAGAGTGTAGAGACACTGACTCAGGGGAGTGCAGGAGGTCTCCACGTCCCCGTTCCCTATCGCAGGGCCCCCATTGTTATTGTTACCCAGGTTTCCCTTATTATTTAAATTCGCCTTACTGTAGGCGGGGTTTCCAGATTTACGTGTTACGTGTATTACCTAAATTCACCTGTTGGAGGCGGCGTATCCAGCTGCACGTCTTATTATTTAAATTCACCCCACTGGAGATGGTGTTTCCAGGGTCACGCATGTCATCTAAATCCGCCCTGCTGGGGGCGCTGTGTTATGAATGAGTCACCGAAGGAGGAAGAAACAAAAATACAAGCTAAGTCCAGAAAACCGGAGAGGTTGGAAGCTATCGGATTGCAGACCCCTGATCCTATCCACAACAACTAACAGTAGCCATGGGGGGTTCCTACGATGCCCTAGACCCCTCGATCACAGCCGGAGAACTAAATAGGCCTAAAGAAAGAAAGGGGAAATCTAAACTGCCACAGAGCAGACCCCAAAGCAATAGGCAGCCCCAACATATAATGACGGTGAAGCAAGATGAAAACACTAACACAGATAGAAAGATAGGTTGAGCAAACGATGGGGCCCAAGCTAACTAAAAAGGACAGGATAGAAAAGCTGCTGTCTGCAATCCGTAAAAAACCCTACCAAAAAATGTCCCAACCGTCTGATAGGAAAAACAGGCCCTGAAGTCGCTAGGACTTCAAAAAGACTATATCAGCACCCAGGTAAATTATGAAGACAGAGCAAAGAGAAAAACTGATCAGAGACAAAAATGGAACTCAGCACACCCCCGACCGGGGATGGCTGAACTCCAAAAAACAAGGTAAACAAAACAAAACTAATAAGTTCAATAGCAGAGCAAAAACTTATCTTTGGGAAGCAGGAATCAGACTGGTCTCCAAGAATCCAGCAGAGAAATCACCAGCTACTCAGAAGGGCATCGGCTGCCTTATATCCAGTCAGAATTTCCTGTTACCCAGTCATCATCTACCAGATCAGGTGTTTGGTAATCAGCCTCACTACCTTCCTTCACCAGAAGAGGGAGTTCATCAGACATCGACGGTGAAGGGGAAAATGAACTCACAACAGTATCTCCCCCTTGAGGAGGGGTCGCCAAACCCTCATCCACGCCACCAGGGCGATCAGGATGGGCCCGATGAAAGGCACGAACCAATCTTTTGGCATGAATATCGGATGCAGGGACCCAAGAATTATCCTCCTGGCCATAACTCTTCCATTTAACCAGATACTGGAGTCTCCGTCTAGCCAGGCGAGAATCCAGTATCTTCTCAAACTCATATTCCACATTACCTTCAACCAATACTGGGTCAGGAGGTGCCACCACAGGAACTACTGGCTCAACAAACCTCTTTAACAGAGACTTATGAAACACGTTATGGATCTTAAATGTAACAGGAAGAGCCAATCGAAAAGAGACTGGTTTAAGAATCTCCAAAATCTTGTAAGGTCCAATAAATCTAGGTTTAAACTTTGGAGAAGCCACCTTCATAGCGATATTCTTTGATGACAACCAAACCATATCACCCACCTTAAACTGGGGACCAATGGTCCTATGCCAGTTGGAAAACCGCTGGGCCTTGTCCTGGGAGAGAGACAACTTATCCACCACTTGGTCCCAGATCTGGTGCATTCTCTCCACCACAGTGTCAACACCGGGGCAGGCCGAAGTCTCCACCTGCCCTGAAGAGAATCGAGGATGAAACCCAAAGTTACAAAAAAAGGTGACATCAAAGTGGCAGAACTAGCTCTATTATTTAAACAAATTCGGCCAAGGGCAAAAATGAAACCCAATCATCCTGATCAGCAGAAATAAAACATCTCAAATACGACTCCAAAGTCTGGTTTGTTCTCTCCGTCTGCCCATTGATCTGAGGGTGAAATGCAGAGGAGAAGGACAACTGAATTCCCAGCTTGGAACAGAAAGTCCTCCAAAATCTAGACACAAACTGAACTCCTCTGTCAGATAAAATGTTCTCAGGAATCCCGTGCAAGCGAACCACCTGTTGTAAAAACAAGGGCACCAACTCTGAGGAAGATGGCAACTTAGGGAGTGGTACAAGATGGACCATCTTAGAGAATCTATCACAAATCACCCAAATAACAGTCATTCTCTGAGAGACAGGCATATCAGAGATAAAATCCATTGAAATATGGGTCCATGGCCTCCTGGGCACCGGTAAAGGCATCAACAACCCACTAGAGCGAGAACAAGGTTTAGACCGAGAGCAAGTCCCACAGGACTGCACAAAATTCCTGACATCACGAGACAAGGCGGGCCACCAAAAAGACCGACTCACCAAATCTCTAGTACCAAAAATACCTGGATGACCAGCCAATGCAGAGCAATGAACTTCAGACATCACTCTCTTCCTCCACTGGTCAGGAACATACAATTTTCCAAAGGGACAATGCTCAGGTTTGTCCTCCTGAAACTCTTCCAGAGCACGTCTCAAATCGGGTGATATGGCAGAAAGAACTACCCCCTCACCTAAGATGGTAGCAGGCTTGGTCACAACAGGAGAATCAGCAAAGAAACTCCTAGAGAGGGTGTCTGCCTTGACATTCTTAGTGCCCGGAAGAAAAGAGACCACAAAATCAAAACGTGTGAAAAACAAGGCCCACCTAGCCTGTCTAGGATTCAAGCATTTGGCCGACTCCAGGTAAATCAAATTCTTGTGGTCAGTAAGGACCATGACTTAATGTTTAGCTCCCTCCAACCAATGTCTCCACTCCTCAAATGCCCATTTCATGGCTAACAGTTCCCGATTCCCCACATCATAGTTACGTTCGGATGGGGAGAACTTTCGGGAAAAGAAAGCACAGGGATTCATTTTAGATGTTACAGGATCTTTTTGGGACAAAACAGCTCCTGCACCAATCTCAGAAGCGTCCACATCTACCTGAAACGGGAGTGAGACATCAGGTTGCCACAAAACCGGAGCAGAAGTGAACCTTCGCTTCAGCTCCTGAAAGGAAGAAACAGCCTCCGGAGACCAATTCAGCACATCAGCACCCTTCTTAGTCAAATCAGTCAATGGTTTGGCAATACCAGAAAAATTAGATATAAATTTACAATAAAAATTAGCAAAACCCAAAAATTTCTTGAGGGCCTTCAAAGAAGTGGGCTGAACCCAATCATAAATGGCCTGTACCTTGGCCGGGTCCATTTCAATAGTTGACAGAGACAAAATAAATCCCAAAAATGAAATCCTCTGTACAGCAAAAAGGCATTTCGATCCCTTGACATACAGGGAATTCTCCCTCAAAATCCGGAACACAGTCCGAACATGTTCCACATGAGAGTCCCAATTCTTGGAAAAGATCAAAATATCATCCAGATAGATGATCAAAAATTTATCCACCAAGTCTCGGAAAATATAATTCATGAAGCACTGGAAGACAGAAGGGGCATTAGTGAGACCAAAAGGCATCACCAGGTACTCAAAATGTCCCTCCGGAGTATTAAACGCCATCTTCCATTCATCCCCATGCTTAATGCGAATAAGATTATATGCCCCCTGAGGTCAAGCCTTGTAAACCAGCAAGCACCTTTAACTCTGGAGAATAGATCAGAAATCAGGGGTAACGGATACTGATATTTAACAGTAATTTTGTTGAGGGAACGATAGTCAATACAAGGCCTTAATGACCCATCTTTCTTAGCCTCGAAAAAAACCCCAGCACCTAAGGGTGAAGAGGATGGTCTAATATGACCCTTCTCCAACGACTCCTTAATATAGGATCGCATAGCCTCGTGCTCGGGTACAGATAAATTGAAAAGTCGACCCTTGGGAAATTTACACCCAGGGCTCAGCTCAATTGCACAGTCATAACTCCTATGAGGAGGCAAAGATGCAGACTCGTTCTCACTAAATACATCATAATAATCAGCCAAATAGTCAGGAACATCATGCGACTGGGGAGAGGTGGAGAAAACAGGAGCATCACTAAGGGCACACCGACAACACCAACTCACCACAGACACAGATTTCCAATCCAAAACTGGATTATAGATTTGCAACCAGGGAAACCCCAGAACAATGGTATCATGCAAATTATGCAACACCAAAAATCTGCAATTCTCTTGATGGTCTGGGGCGACCCGCATTACCACCTGGGTCCAAAACTGAGGTTTATTCTTCGCCAAAGAAGTAGCATCAATACCCCTCAAAGGGATAGGCGTCCGCAGAGGTGTCATACGAAATCCACAACGTTTAGCAAAATCCAAGTCCATCAGGTTCAGAGCTGCTCCCGAATCCACAAAAGCCTTAGCGTAAAATGTGGATAGGGAGCAGATCAGAGTAATTGCCAGAAGAAACTTAGGTTGAACACCACCCACAGCAATTGTGTGTGCAAAACGTTTCTCTCGTTTAGGGCAGACAGAAATAATATGCGAGGCATCACCACAGAAGAAACACAGCTTATTACGCCTTCTGAACTCCTGACGTTGCGCCCTAGACAAAACTCTATCACATTGCATAGGTTCAGACATTTGTTCAACAGGTGGCAACACCTCTCTTGCGGTTTTGCGTTCATGCAAACGCCGATCAACCTGAATGGCTAATGACATAGAATCGTCAAGACCAGAGGGAACAGGAAATCCCACCATAGTATTTTTTACGGTTTCTGACAAACCCTTCCGAAAGAGAGCTGCCAAGGCACCATCATTCCAGGTAGTAAGGACCGCCCACTTTTGGAATTTTTGACAGTACAACTCTGCAGAATCCCGACCCTGGCTCAATGCCAACAGGGCCTTTTCAGCCTGATCAATAGCATTAGGTTCATCATACAACAACCCCAAGGCTTGAAAATATGCATTCACATTAGTAAGAATAGGATCATCAGGTTTCAAAGAAAACGCCCAATCCTGGGGATCGCTGCGCAGCAAAGAGATGACAATTTTAACCTGCTGCGCGGAGCTTCCCAACAAGTTAGGCTTCAAGGCAAAAAATAATTTACAATTATTCTTAAAATTCAAAAATTTAGACCGATCCCCAAAAAACACATCAGGAGTAGGAATCTTTGGTTCAGCAGCATGTGAATGAGCAAGATAGGCGGAAATTCCCCGCACTTCAGCAGTGAGCTGCTCCACACGATCAGACAATTGCTTCATCTCCATTGAGAAAGAAAAAAAAAATTCCTCCTACGGCCTCAGAGACATAGAGGAAAAAATATACACAAAAAAAAAAAATTCTGACAAACTCTTTTTTCTTTCTTTTTTTTTTTTTACAATTCTTTCCTGCTATTGAGTACCCTAGGATCTGCGGTATGGCTGGTGATTCTGTTATGAATGAGTCACCGAAGGAAGAAAAAACAAAAATACAAGCTAAGTCCAGAAAACCGGAGAGGTTGGTAGCTATCGGATTGCAGACCCCTGATCCTATCCTCAACAACTAACAGTAGCCGTGGGGGGTTCCTACGATGCCCTAGACCCCTCGATCACAGCCGGAGAACTAAATAGGCCTAAAGAAAGAAAGGGGAAATCTAAACTGCCCCAGAGCAGACCCCAAAGCAATAGGCAGCCCCAACATATAATGACGGTGAAGCAAGATGAAAACACTAACACAGATAGAAAGATAGGTTGAGCAAACTATGGGGCCCAAGCTAACTAAAAAGGACAGGATAGAAAAGCTGCTGTCTGCAATCCGTAAAAAACCCTAACAAAAAATGTCCCAACCGTCTGATAGGAAAAACAGGCCCTGAAGTCGCTAGGACTTCAAAAAGACTATATCAGCACTCAGGTAAATTCTGAAGACAGAGCAAAGAGAAAAACTGATCAGAGACAAAAATGGAACTCAGCACACCCCCGACCGGGGATGGCTGAACTCCAAAAAACAAGGTAAACAAAACAAAACTAATAAGTTCAATAGCAGAGCAAAAACTTATATTTGGGAAGCAGGAATCAGACTGGTCTCCAAGAATCCAGCAGAGAAATCACCAGCGACTCAGAAGGGCATCGGCTGCCTTATATCCAGTCAGAATTTCCTGTTACCCAGTCATCATCTACCAGATCAGGTGTTTGGTAATCAGCCTCACTACCTTCCTTCACCAGAAGAGGGAGTTCAACAGACATCGACGGTGAAGGGGAAAATGAACTCACAACAGCGCTGTGTCCAGCCGTGCATGACCGTGACAGTGTCACCAACTATACATTTTTTTTTCTGGTGAGCCTTGGCCATGTCGAGACCTGTGAGCAATTGCCGCTGGGCCTCACTGAGGTGAGTGAGGAGCTGCATGGTGTTGAAGCAGCTGCGGCAGCAATTATCAGGGTCTGGGGCCTTCCCTCTGGCTCAACCAGAAAATCAAAATTGCGTCTCTGGCAATGAAGCCCCCTAGAGTCGCTGCTGGGTAGCGGGACTTGCTCATGCACGCGGAGGTACCCAGGCAGGTGGGAGGAGTTGGTGCCCCACGGAGCTGTCTGGTATTCCCCGAGGTGAAGGGGTACGTCCCTGTGGTGAGCAGACTGGTGTGATAGTCCGCGGGTTTTACGCCAAATCTTTCATTCCACCTAAGAAGCCGCCCCCTCCTGGTCGTTTGGAGGAAGGCAACAGGGGGTGTATTTTTCCTCCATTTTCCAGACCCCTCCCTGAACGGTGTGAGCAGCAGGTGTGCTGCGGGGGAGTAGGGGCAAATCTCTACCCTCGCCATTAGCCAACCCTGGGAGGCGCAGACTTCGTGGTGATAAGGGTTGGAAGGTGGTGTTCCCTTGGTGAATAGTGGGGGTGTAAGTTTGGTGACACAGGGGGACGCCTCTGTTGTCGATCCTAGAGTGAGTTCACTGAAATATGACAAACGAATGTGTGGCAATAAACGTTCAGGTCTGGACCTGTGTGTGAACGAGCATGTATGGGTGGCCACCAAAAAACATCCTGTGGACGTGTGTTGCGGAGTCTTGCCGGCTCATGCCGAACATACACATATATAACTCATTCCCCAAGTTGACGCTTTGCAGATGAGTGGTGCCTCCAGAACATATTTTGCCAATACCAGTGGTGCGTTTGTCATAAACCTGAGGTGCAGGTAGTTGCAGGGGTGAACTCTGGATCTAGGCATCTCCGCTGTAGGTGGTGCCATGATGAGGAGTGGTCTTGAGGGTCCTGAGGCCCCTCATTAAGGGGAGGGTACTGTCATGATCCAGGTTTGATCTGACAGTTTTAAAAGCACAAGTGAACTTTTTTTCCTTTGGCTGTGTGCCAAAGTGTGGTGTTTGCCCCCGGTGGCCATTAGAATTATTGCACTGTGGTGTCGTTTGTTCTAAGTTGCCCCAGTGGTGGTGAGCGGTATTGCACCCTAGTACCTTAGTTTGTGCACGCAATTATAATGCAGGTGTGAATGCTCTATAAAAGAATGTCAGGTGTATCAATCACTGTTGGTGACAGGTCTTCAGTTACAAGCAAGCCTGGGTGAAGGATGGAGCTAAAGGAGAGTCACAGGCAGCTCAGAGACAGTCCTAAAGTGGATTCGTGGAGTCAGCAGGAAGTGCTTGCATGACTTGGTGGAGTGGCGACTATGGTGTAGAGTTGCACTCAGCATGCTGGACTTGGCTGCTGAAAGCTGGACTCAAGCATGCTGGACTTTTTGGCAGAAAAGTTGGACTCAAGCATGCTAGACTTTTTGGCAGAAGCTGGACTCATTTGCTGGACTCTGTTTCTGGACAGCTGCACATAGGTGGTGGACTCTGTTGCTGGGAGCGTAAGCAACAGAGCAAAGCTAAGTGGTGTTCCCCTGCATTGTCATTTTTCCTTATGCGTGTTTAGTGCAGTGGTGGGATTAGTTTCTGCACTGACCAATTCCCTAGTGAGGGTTTATGTGTAGGGCGAGCTAGGGATATCAGGTATTCAGATCAGTGCCCAGTGCGGAACCGGCCTAGGGAACATTAGGAGTATAGAGACACTGACTCAGGGGAGTGCAGGAGGTCTCCATGTCCCCGTTCCCTATCGCAGGGCCCCATTGTTATTGTTACCCAGGTTTCCCTTATTGTTTAAATTCGCCTTACTGGAGGCGGGGTTTCCAGATTTACATGTTACATGTATTACTTAAATTCGCCTGTTGGAGGCGGCGTATCCAGCTGCACGTCTTATTATTTAAATTCGCCCCACTGGAGGCGGTGTATCCAGGGTCACGCGTGTCATCTAAATCCGCACTGCTGGAGGCGCTGTGTCCAGCCGCGCGTGACCGTGACATAGGGAAGGTTTGGGGGCTAAAACACTGGCGAAGTGTGTCCCGATTTTCGGCGTACTATCAGACCCCATTGAAACCTATGGGTTTCAAGGGGGTTAGGGCTAAAACGAATTCTGTAGACTGCCCTGTGTGTGAGAATTTTGCATCCATTAATTAACTTAATGGATGCGAAATTCTGTGCAGAATAGCTCCCCATTCAAACCCATGTGTTTGAATGGGGTTAAACAGAGTTCAAAATCTGTTTTCGGATTAATTAATTAAATTCAGACATGTCCCAATTTTCGGATGAACCGAAAATACATTTTGAACTCTGTTTAACCCCATTCAAACACATGGGTTTGAATGGGGAGCTATTCTGCACAGAATTTTGCATCCATTAAGTTACAGTAATTAATGGATGTGAAATTGTGACACACACAGGGCAGTCTACAGAATTTGTTTTAGCCCTAACCCCCTTGAAACCCATAGGTTTCAATGGGGTCCGATAGTACGCCGAAATTCGGTCCGAATTTCAGACTGAAAATTGGCACACACTTCACCAGTGTGTCTTATCCCTTACACATGGACATCAGTAACGATATTGGCTGGCATCAGCGATCTAGCAAGCAATATTGCTAGCTTTGAATGCAGCCACAAACTGGGTACTGAGCAATCAATCACGACTTAATCACTTATACCTGAGAGATGGCAAGTCAATCACCCGTTACTAGTGACTGGCAAACACTGCGTTTAAATGCATTTCTAACAATACTGCTAAAACCACAGCAATTTATTTACATTGACAGAGTTTTAGAGGAATTGCAACCACAGCTAATTGTTTAATTAGTTGCCATGATTACTAGTGAGTAGAGTTGAGTGAAACGGGTCGAAAAAATTCAAAAGTCACCGACTTTCACCAAGGTCTGGTTTCATGAAACGAAACCCGACCTCAGCGTGAGGTCGGCGACTTTAGCGCCAAAGTCGCGCTTCAAAACATGCTTCAGCGCCCTTTTTCAGCCAATGAGGAAGAACAGACACTGTGGCCATCTTTGAGAAGGGCATGCAAGTGATTGGCTTGCTTTGGGGGCGTCACAGGGGGTTTAAAAGGGCGTGCACACCGACCGCCATCTTACTTCTGCTGATCTCAGTATAGGGAGAGATGCTGCTGCTGCAGATTCTGTAGGGAGAGCGTTAGGCAGGGAAGAAGAAAAAAAATCAGCTGCTGCTGCTAGCGATTTTGCCTGTACAACACACCAGTCACTGTGCAGTGCAAGGGGAGGCTATATTTTGGTGGATCAGCTCTGTTGGTTGTTAGGCTGCCTTATAAGGCTACCTGATAGCTGCATTGCTGGTTTCACACTGCTTTGCAAACTGCTTTTTTAAAAGCAATCCTTTTTTTTTGTCCTGGTGAGATACTGAGCGTGCATTTTTTCACACCATACAGAGGTGTACGCTGCTCTCTCAGTACCGTGTAACGGCTGTTATCACGGCCACAGTGAAGCTAAGGGTGTGACTCTGTAAGGATAAGTCGAGGAGTTGTTCCGTTCTTACAGACCTTCACCTTATAGTTTTGTCTGTTTTTCAAACAGTCTAGTCTATTTGCTGTTTGATTACATTCAAAGCTATAGAGAGACAGCGTGTGTCAGTCCGTATACTAAAAAAACATGGAGCTTGACAATTTAACATACACCGGACAGTGGTGTACGTGCACGCTGCTCTCTCAGTACCGTGTAACGGCTGCTATCACGGCCACAGTGAAGCCAAGGGTGTAACTCTGTAAGGATAAGTCGAGGAGTTGTTCCGTTCTTACAGACCTACGCTCTAGGGAGATTCCAATCCTGCCCTGTCCTATATAACATTTTTCACACCTGCCAAATTCATCCTGTCATACAGCGGTGTGATATACACTGGGCCTGACACAATACATCAGTGTCCAGAAGTGTGTAAGCACATTCCATTTCTCCCGTCCTATATAACATTTTTCACACGTGCCAAATTCATCCTGTCATACAGCGGTGTGATATACACTGGCCTGACACAATACATCAGTGTCCAGAAGTGTGCAAGGACAATCCATTTCTGCCGTCCTATGTCACATTTTTCACACCAGCCTAATTCAGTCTGTCATACAGCGGTGTGATATACATTGGGCCTCACACAATACATCAGTGTCCAGAAGTGTGTAAGGACATTCCATTTCTCCCGTCATATATCACATTTACACACCAGACAAATTCAGCCTGTCATACAGCAGTGTGATATACACTGGCCTGACACAATACATCAGTGTCCAGAAGTGTGTAAGGACAATCCATTTCTGCCGTCCTGTCACATTTTTCACACCAGCCAAATTCAGCCAGTCATACAGCGGTGTGATATACATTGGGCCTCACACAATACATCAGTGTCCAGAAGTGTGTAAGGACATTCCATTACTCCTGTCATATATCACATTTTACACACCAGCCAAATTCAGCCTGTCATACAGCGGTGTGATATACATTGGGCCTCACACCATACCTCAGTGTCCAGAAGTGTGTAAGGACAATCCATTTCTGCCGTCCTATGTCACATTTTTCACACCAGCCAAATTCAGCCTGTAATACAGCGGTGTGATATACATTGGGCCTCACACAATACATCAGTGTCCAGAAGTGTGTAAGGACATTCCATTTCTCCTGTCACATATCACATTTTACACACCAGCCAAATTTAGCCTGTCATACACCGGTGTGATATACACTGGCCTGACACAATACATCAGTGTCCAGAAGTGTGTAAGGACATTCCATTTCTCCCAATATATATTACATTTTACACACCAGCCAAATTCAGCCTGTCATACAACGGTGTGATATACATTGGGCCTCACACAATACATCAGTGTCCAGAAGTGTGTAAGGACAATCCATTTCTGTCGTCCTATGTCACAGTTTTCACACCAGCCTAATTCAGTCTGTCATACAGCGGTGTGATATACATTGGGCCTCACACAATACATCAGTGTCCAGAAGTGTGTAATGACAATCCATTTCTGTCGTCCTATGTCACATTTTTCACACCAGCCTAATTCAGTCTGTCATACAGCGGTGTGATATACATTGGGCCTCACACAATACATCAGTGTCCAGAAGTGTGTAATGACAATCCATTTCTGCAATACTATGTCACATTTTTCACACCAGCCAAATTCAGCCTATCATACAGCGGTGTGATATACATTGGGCCTCACACAATACATCAGTGTCCAGAAGTGTGTAAGGACAATCCATTTCTGCCGTCCTATGTCACATTTTTCACACCAGCCAAATTCAGCCTGTCATACAGCGGTGTGATATACATTGGGCCTCACACAATACATCCATGTCCAGAAGTGTGTAAGGAAAATCCATTTCTGCCGTCCTATGTCACATTTTTCACACCAGCCTAATTCAGTCTGTCATACAACCGTGTGATATACATTGGGCCTCACACAATACATCAGTGTTCAGAAGTGTGTAAGGACATTCCATTTCTCCCGTCATATATCACATTTTACACACCAGCCAAATTTAGCCTGTCATACAGCGATGTGATATACATTGGGCCTCACACAATACATTAGTGTCCAGAAGTGTGTAAGAACAATCCATTTCTGCCGTCCAATGTCACATTTTTCACACCAGCCAAATTCAGCCTGTCATACAGCGGTGTGATATACATTGGGCCTCACACAATACATCAGTGTCCAGAAGTGTGTAAGGAAAATCCATTTCTGCCGTCCTATGTCACATTTTTCACACCAGCCTAATTCAGTCTGTCATACAGCGGTGTGATATACATTGGGCCTCACACAATACATCAGTGTTCAGAAGTGTGTAAGGACATTCCATTTCTCCCGTCATATATCACATTTTACACACCAGCTAAATTTAGCCTGTCATACAGCGGTGTGATATACACTGGCCTGACACAATACATCAGTGTTCAGAAGTGTGTAAGGACATTCCAATTCTCCTGTCACATATCACATTTTACACACCAGCCAAATTTAGCCTGTCATACAGCGGTGTGATATACACTGGCCTGACACAATACATCAGTGTCCAGAAGTGTGTAAGGACATTCCATTTCTCCCGCCATATATCACATTTTACACACCAGCCAAATTCAGCCTGTCATACAACGGTGTGATATACATTGGGCCTCACACAATACATCAGTGTCCAGAAGTGTGTTAGGACAATCCATTTCTGTCGTCCTATGTCACAGCTTTCACACCACCCTAATTCAGTCTGTCATACAGCGGTGTGGTATACATTGGGCCTCACACAATACATCAGTGTCCAAAAGTGTGTAAGGACAATCCATTTCTGTCGTCCTATGTCACATTTTTCACACCAGCCTAATTCAGTCTGTCATACTGCGGTGTGATATACATTGGGCCTCACACAATACATCAGTGTCCAGAAGTGTGTAATGACAATCCATTTCTGCCATACTATGTCACATTTTTCACACCAGCCAAATTCAGACTGTCATACAGCGGTGTGATATACATTGGGCCTCACACAATACATCAGTGTCCAGAAGTGTGTAAGGACAATCCATTTCTGCCGTCCTATGTCACATTTTTCACACCAGCCAAATTCAGTCTGTCATACAGCGGTGTGATATACATTGGGCCTCACACAATACATCAGTGTCCAGAAGTGTGTAAGGACATTCCATTTCTTCCATCACATATCACATTTTACACACCAGCCAAATTCAGCCTGTCATACAGCAGTGTGATATACACTGGCCTGACACAATACATCAGTGTCCAGAAGTGTGTAAGGACACTCCATTTCTCCCGTCATATATCACTTTTTACACACCAGCCAAATTCAGCCTGTCATTCAGCGGTGTGACATACATTGGGCCCCACACAATACATCAGTGTCCAGAAGTGTGTAAGGACAATCCATTTCTGCCGTCCTATGTCACATTTTTCACACCAGTCTAATTCAGTCTGTTATACAGCGGTGTGGTATACATTGGGCCTCACACAATACATCAGTGTCCAGAAGTGTGTAAGGACAATCCATTTCTCTCGTCCTATGTCACATTTTTCACACCAGCCTAATTCAGTCTGTCATACAGTGGTGTGATATACATTGGGCCTCACACAATACATCAGTGTCCAGAAGTGTGTACGGACATTCCATTTCTCCCGTCATATATCACATTTTACACACCAGCCAAATTCAGCCTGTCATACAGCAGTGTGATATACACTGGCCTGACACAATACATCAGTGTCCAGAAGTGTGTAAGGACAATCCATTTCTGCCATCCTATGTCACATTTTTCACACCAGCCAAATTCAGCCTGTCATACTGCAGTGTGATATACACTGGCCTGACACTATACATCAGTGTCCAGAAGTGTGTAAGGACAATCCATTTCTGCTGTCCTATGTCACATTTTTCACACCAGCCAAATTCAGTCTGTCATACAGCGGTGTGATATACATTGGGCCTCACACAATACATCAGTGTCCAGAAGTGTGTAAAGACATTCCATTTCTCCCGTCCTATATCACATTTTACACACCAGCCAAATTCAGCCTGTCAAACAGCGGTGTGATATACACTGGGCCTGACACAATACATCAGTGTCCAGAATTGGTAGGAGAATTAAATTCTCCCCTGTCCTATATACACCTTGTACCTTGTTTTACAGTTCCATATCGTTGGTGGAATTGTGGGTACATTTTTCAAAAAAATGAGGAAGTGTGGTGTAAGAGGCCGTGTTAGTGGGCAGGGGTTGCCAGCTGTTAATGATGGTGTTGGTGTTGGATGTGCTGGTAGTGGCAAAAGCAAAATAACACCTAATGCAGGAGGTGTTAAGCCTGCATCATCGTCTGGCTCCACAAGGCCTCGAAGGCTCCCTTTTCTGGGAGTAGGTAAACCGCTTTTAAAGCCGGAGCTTCAGGAACAAGTTTTGGCCTACATTGCTGACTCGGCCTCCAGCTCTATCGCCTCCTCTTCTGAACTTGTTAAAAAATAAAAGCACTGAGTCGTCTTTGGAGGCTCATGGTCATGAACCACACCTTTCTTTGTGTCCTTCACCCCAACCAAAATTGAAGGATGTGGCAGGCCACACAATAGATTACTCCATGGAGCTGTTTTCACATACCATGCCTGGGTTATCAAGTGAAATGGTGAATTACCCAGGCCAAGATGAATCTGACATGGAGTGCACTGATGCACAGCCACTGATAGACGATTCTGCTGGTACATTCACTCAGAGCACGACATTGTCCTCGCAGTGTACTGAGCCAGATTCTGACCCTGATGAAACTCAGGTGCCCCTTCCCGCATACTATACCACCGTACACGGTGACACAGAGGAAGGTGCACATGACATTGAAGAGGAGGTGATGGATGACCCAGTTGCTGACACAGATTGACATCCATTGGGGAAGAGGGTGCCGCTGCCAATAGCTCCGAAGAGGAGGAGCATCCGCAGCAGGCATCGACATCGCAACAGCTGTTATCTGGCAGGCACGGAGCAGTCCAAAAACGGGTTACAAAAAGCCAAAAAGTTGCTGGACTACTTGGCCAGATGGTCAAAATAGCACAGCGCGCAAGGATGCAAAATGTCTTCCATAGTAGGAAGAGTGCAGTGTGGCACTTTTTGAACAAAATCCTCATGATCAGGCCAAGGTTATCTGTAAGAAGTGCGCAAAGACCTTTAGCCGAGGGAAAAATCTGAAATATTTGAATACCAGTTGCATGCTTAGACATTCAACCACCATGCACTTGCAAGCGTGGACAGAACACCAAACCTCAAGTACCACATGTGCAAATGCTCCCAAAGAAGGTAGTCAGCAACGCTACATTGTTTCTCCCACTGTAAGCCCACCGGTTAGCACAGCAGCAAATGTTGAGGTGTCGTTGCAAGGCAAAAGCTGTCTGGGAATCACAATGTTATATCAACAAAAGACTGAATCTAGACCATCAGAAAGAACACCAACTCCATCACCATCATCAACCCTCTCTCAGTCCGCCCTGTCCATCGCTAGTTCCACCATAGGCATCTCTCAAGTCCAGCTCACCCTGCCAGAGACTATGAGTAGGACAAGAAAGTACTCATCCTCTCATCCGCGTACACTGGGTTTGAACGCCCACATTGCCAAACTAATCTCGCTAGAGATGATGCCCTATCGGTTGGTGGAAAGCGCAGCTTTCCTCGAACTCATGGTCTACGCAGTACCACGCTATGAACTACACAGTCGCCACTTCTCTTTTCTCACAAATCCATCCCAGCCCTCCACCTTCATGTGAAGGACCGCATTGTCCATGCACTCAAGCAATCAGTGAGTAGAAAGGTGCACCCCACAAACTGATGCATGGTCCAGTAGGCATGGCCAGGGCCGTTACGTGTCCATCACTGCGCACTGGGTTAATGTGGTGGATGCAGGGTCCACAGGGGACAGCGGTGGTGGGAATGTGCTGCCTAGCCCATGGTACAGGAAACAGTTGGCTGTAGGCGTTCGACCCTCCTCCTCCTACTCCTCTAGAAGAGAAAGCTCGTCCCCAGAGCGCAGTCGCAGCAGCACTCCATCCGCAGCTGCCAGTGTTGCACATGAGGTGTCCCCTATCGATCAGCTAGTGGAAAGGGTCAGCAGGCTGTGCTGAAGATGATGTGTTTGGGCGACAGACACACCGTGCAGGTACTGGCCGACTACTTTCAGCAACAAACTGAGTCATGGCTGTGCAGTCTACATCTTAAGGCAGGCAAGGTAGTCAGCAATAACGGCTGTAATTTTGGGCTGTCATAGCCCTTTCAAAACTCAGACACATACCTTGCTTGGCTCAAACCTTGAACCTGGTGGTGCAGTGCTTCCTCAATAATTATCCAGAGTTAACAAGCCTGCTCCAGAAGGTTCGAAAACTGTGCTCGCACATCCGCCGGTCGCCCGTACACGCCAGTCATATGCAGAAGCTGCAGCGATTGCTGCACCTTCCCAAGCACCGGCTAATTATCGACGTTGCAACAAGGTGGAACTCCACCCTGCACAGGGTTGAGCGGCTGTGCGAACAGAGGCAGGCCGTAATGCATTTGTGGGAGGATACCCGAACAGGCACTTTGAGGGCAGACATGGAGTTGACAGGTGTGCAGTGGTCAAAGCTGAAAGACCTCTGTAAAGTCCTTCAGTGTTTTGAGGAATGCACACGGCTGGTAAGCCCAGACGATGCCATCATAAGCATGGGCATCCCACTTATGCGTCTGCTCATGCAAACTTTGACGCACATTAAGGAGCAGGCGTCTGCAGCCGAGGTTGACGAAGAGGAGGAGGAAATCCTTGATGACAGTCAGCCATTGTCTGCTCCGGGACCTCTCCTGGACGTGGTGGAGGAAGAAGAGGAAGAGGAGGAGGGTGATGATGGGGATGATTATTTAGGGGAGGAGGATGCTTCTCGTGTGTCCAGAGAAAATGTTGGCGTGGCAAGGTCTGGTACAGGGTTTGTGCGTGACTGGAGGGATGTGGATTTGCCAGAAAGTGCTCCTCCACCAAGCAGTCGCACTACATCATTGACACCGAGAACATTGGCCCACATGTCAGATTATGCCTTGCAGATCCTAAAAAGTGACCCCCGCATTTCCAAAATGATGAATGATGACGACTACTGGTTGGCCAGCATCCTGGATCCACACTATAAAGGCAAATTCCAAAACATCATGCCACAGGAGAACCTTGACCTAATATTGGCTAACAAACAAGCTACTCTGGTAAACCGGTTGGTTGAGGCATTCCCAGCACACAGCAGCGGTGATGGTTCTCACACGAGCCATAGGGGCCGGGAGCAGCTTGGAAGAGGTGTTCGTGGTGCACACATCAGAAGTGGCATTGGAGACAGGGGCTTCATGACCATGTTGTGGACTGATTTTTCAAGTCCCGCTCACACGACTGGTAATACTGCATCGATTGAAAGTGACAGGAGACAGCACTTGTCAACTATGGTTACAAACTACTTTTCCTCCCATGTCGATGTTCTCCCTCACAGGTCATTCCCCTTTGACTATTGGGCCGCTAAACTGGACACCTGGCCTGAATTGGCACAATATGCGCTACAGGAGCTCGCTTGCCCAGCTGCAAGTGTGCTATTGGAAAGAGTCTTCAGTGCTGCTGGATCAATCCTGACAGAAAAAAGGACCCGTCTGTCGACCCAAAATGTGGATGATCTAACCTTCATTAAAATGAACCATGCATGGGTTTCCAAGGATTTTGTCCCACCTTCCCCTGATGACACATAGGTTGACAGAAAAATGGCTTGCTTTGGTCCTCCTCTTCCTGGGACTTGAACAATTTCGCCTTTTGCATCAGCTGAATACCCAACATCAACATATGCCACTTTCTAAAACTCCCTAACTGTGCTGCCTCCCCCCATGGCCGGGGTCACCACCTAGCGCACGAAACTGTGCGAGTGCCGTTGCCCTGGACAGGTGGGTAGGCCGACTCTTGGGCGCGGGCACTGGCACAGGGTCCCTCATAGTGCAATCAAGTGTCTCTGACGGTGGTGGTGCACACCCGCCGTCAGACACACCACCGTACTATGAGGGGCCCAGTGCCAGTACCGACACCCACGAGTGGGCCCCCCTTGCTTGGGCAGGGCCCCAGCATTTGCAATCTTTACCTCTCCCTGCTCCTCCGCTGTGTAGTCTGGGTAGTCAAATCCATACTGGGCCTGACACCGTCTGAGCCTGCCTCCTGATCTATATATTTTGAAAGTGTACACTATGCTTTCCATACATGTTATCCGGTGATACAGTACCCTTTCTCACCTTTGTGCAATCACGTGTAATCCATACTGGGCCTGAGAACGGCTGGCGAGCTGTTAAGCAAGCTACAGCATCTGTGGTTTGCACACGTAAGTTTTTCATTTTTTCAGGAATGACGGTTAGGCCTAATTCCGGAACTGCGGTTGACCTGCACTTACTGGGAAATCATCGTTCGCGGGTAATAATTGTAATCCCAGATCCCCATCACTAACGGTGTTCAGCGGGTTATTTGCACCTGTAAGCGACAAACGCTGGCCCTTTCAGTGTAGCGCACATGCAGCCACGGACATGTAAGGGCATGACACACCAGTTATTGGCCAATCTCACGTGCCAGAGCCTCGCGTGTCCCTCTAGTAAGCTGGACTCGGACCGCGGGGCATGACGGAGTCTCGTTCGTTAACGGAATTAAGCTTGCAATGTGTGCATCTTTTTTGTTGCTGGATGGTTGAGGTTGCCCGTGTTGAGTCAAATTATGCCACAGGCTCCACTCCTGGTGGTGCCCTTCTGGACATTCCTTTAAGGTTCAGCTTTGCAACCATACTGCCCACGTAAAACAAACACTTTGCCTTCATGAACGCTGTTTGGAGGGTCGTGACTCGTGGGAATAACGCCGCCCAATCAGTTAACCTGCTAGAGAGATCCTTCGTTGCTCCCAAGCATGACATCACACTCCCTAGGAGGAAGGTAATGCCACTGTGGCGACCGTACTCCTGGGGGCGACACAAGTGCACTGATGCCCAGCCACTGCTCGATGAATCTGCTGGTGCATTGACCCAGACCACTACATTCCCCTCGCACTCTACACGGCCTGAATCTGACCCTGATGAAACTCAGGTTACCCTTCCCATATACTGTTCCATCTTACACTGTGACAAAGAGGAAGCTGCAGATGAAAGTGCAGGTTCGGCCCACCCGCCGTCAGACACACCACCGTACTATCAGGGGCCCTGTGCCAGTGCCATCGCCAACGAGTGGGCCCCCCCTGCTTGCTCAGGATCACAGCACTTGCAAGGTTGAAATACTGTGCAGTGAGATGGAAAATGGGGACGACGAGGAGTCCAGACTAGTACAGGGATTCCCTAGCGAGGAGACTTATTTCATTGTTTTCAATGTTGGGACAGCAATTTTTGGGGAGCACTATACTCTGGAGAATGATAGATGGGGCCCACCATACACTGGAACATTCCAAAGGTGGACATCAGACACTGGAGCAGCATTTACAGGGCCCATTATACACTAGAGCATTAGAAATGGGGCCCATAAGACAGTGGAGCTTCATCCATGGGGACCAACATATACTGTAGCATTATGTGGAGCTCATCATATACTGTTTCAAACATTATATGGGACCAATGATTCTATATGGAGAAATAGATGGGCCTCGTCATGAGATGTAAAAAGTGAAGTATTTTTCTTTGTAGTATACCACTATTTCTCTGCCGTATCGAAGCAGCATGAGATGTGGTATGTGTTAAAGGGGCGCTCTTTCGCCCAGGGCACATGAAAACCTGGAGCCAGCCCTACCCCCCACAACGTTAGCCAAATAACCCCCATTTTTCAGTGCGTAACTAGTAGAGTTGAGCGAATTTTGGTTTTTTAGGGTCGAGTTTCGTTTCATGAAACCCGACTTTTCCAAAAGTCGGGTCGAGCAAAATCGGCCAACTATAGGGAAAAGTCGGGGGTCCGACCGAAACACGAAACCCAATGTAAGTCAATGGGGAATTAAAGTCGGCAGTGAGAGGAGGACAGGAAACACACCTACAGTGCCCATTTGAATGCCAAAAGCATCAATTCTTATTACTTAAGCTTGTCAACCTTAATTTACTTCATAATACTAGTTACGCACTGAAAAATGGGGGTTATTTGGCTACAGTTGTGGGGGGGTAGGGCTGTCTCGAGGTTTTCGTGGGCCCAGGGCCAAAGAGCGCCCCTTTAACACATACCACAATTCATGATGCTCCGATATGGCAGAGAAATAGCAGTATAGTACAATGAAAAATACTTCTCTTCTTACATCTCATGACTGATATCCATTTTAAATTCTCCAATACCTCCAAAAACGGACATTATATAACTCCATACAGTATTATGGCCAGCGCTTAGTGCGCTATACAGAGTAATGAGTCCCATATATTTCTCCATATGGAATCATTGATCCCATATAATGTTTCAAACTGTATATGATGAGCTCCACATAATGCTATAGTATATGTTGACCACAATGGATGAAGCTCCACTGTCTTATGGGCCCAAATAATGCTCCATATATAATGGGCCCCATTTGTACTGCTCTAGTGTATAATGGGCCCTGTAAATGCTGCTCCAGTGTCTGATGTCCACCTTTGGAATGCTCCAGTGTATGGTGGGCCCCATATATCATTCACCAGAGTATAGTGCTCCCCAAAAATTGCTGTCCCAACTTTGAAAACAATTACATAAGTCTCCTTGCTAGGGAATCCCAGCACTACTCTGAACTCCTTGTAGTCCCCATCTTCCATCTCACTGCACTTGGCTGTTTAGGCCCTCCCACCGGCAGAGACACTTTTGCGTACTACGCGGTGCCCTGTGCCAGTGCCATCGTCCATGAGTATGCCCCCCCACCTGCTCAAGGAACCTGCACTTTCATCTGCACCTTCCTCTTTGTCACCGTGTAAGGTGGTATAGTATGTGGGAAGGGGAACCTGAGTTTCCTCTGGGTCAGATTCTGGCAGTGTAGAGTGCGAGGGGAATGTAGTGGTCTGGGTCAATGTACCAGCAGCATCATCCAGCAGTGGCTGGGCCTCAGTGCACTTGTGGCGTCCCCAAGAGTACGGTCGCCACTGTGGCATTACCTTCCTCCTAGGGAGTGTGTTGTCAAGCTTGGGAACAATGGAGGATCTCTCTAGCAGTGAAACCAACACACAACACATTTCCCACTCCAGGCTAGCAGTGAGACCTCTGAACCTGACTGCTGAGGAGCTGCTCTCTGTGGTCGGGAGGAGGTAAGTGAGGGCACTCTGTGCAGGGAAGGGGAAGTGTGTGGACGTGAGAAGGGGAGCTGGAGGATGAGCAGAGTTAAGGCTCACTCTTTGCTGGAGCGCATGGTCCCGATTCCGGTCTCCAAGTTTGTAGGGACACTGACGTTCCTGCAGCAGAAACCGGGGCAAGTAGCAGCTATAAATGCTCTGGACCCAACTAAGACCCGGAGGCCCCAGCATCGACGTGTGGGAGCCAGAAGGAAAAGGCTACAGCTGTCTGCCATACAAGTAAAGTCTGAGGAACATCTGTTAGACAGGAGGCGCTTCAGTGAACCACGGTCCTGTGAGTGCTTCCCCTACAAGCGCTAGAAAGGAGACATTCAGGAAGGTACATGTTGGCGGAGTGTTGGAAGGGAGCTTTCCATTTTGGTCCCGGAGGTTGGCTGAGGTCCTGACCCGGAGGACACAGCAGGGAGGCAGGCATCTGTGTAACCTGCAGACTGCGAGTAAAGCTTTGGAACTGCACGCTCTGGTGTCCTACAGTTATTCCAGCACCGCTACATCTGGGTACCAGCACCTACACCGCCTGTGCCTTTCCCCCATCACTACATCTACACTTCCCTGGGATTCCAGCTCCACCTGTGGGGAGTTTCACCTTCTTTGCTGCACAACATCAGTCCCAGAGGATCTGCATGCAGTGTCGGCCTAACATCTATGTTGCAGAACACCACAGGTGGCATCAAACTATCTATATAAACTCTTTACAATTATACCACGCCATTTACATGGGCGCCCAGGGCCACCGTCCGGGTCACCGCTGCTGTGACACATCCCACTGACACCGGCCCGGTACCGAGTACCCCACAGCCCTGGGAGGGCGACCCATATGCTGACTGCTGATCGGGCGGCGTTTTTCCCACGAACCTCCAAACAGCTTCCGTGAAGGCAAAGTTTTTGGTTTCCGGGGGCAGTATGATTGCAAAGCTGAACCTTAAAGGAATGTCCAAAAGGGCACCACCAGGAGTGGAGCCTGTGGCTTAATTGGACTCCACCCGGGAAACCACAACTATGCCACCTAAAGAAAAGATGCACACTTTGAAAGCTGTGTCGATTCTGTGTGTGGTGTGGTATGTGTGTTTGTAGTTGTGCTAGCGATTTCTCAGCTTTATTCCGTTAACAACCGAAACTCTGGCATGCCCCCGCAGTACGCGTCAAGCTTACTAGAGGGATAAGCGAGGCTCTGGCACGTGAGATCGAGCAATAACAGGTCTAGCATTCCCGTACATGTCCAGGGCTGCATGCACGCTACACTGAAAGGACCAGCTATTGTCGCTTACAGGTGCAGATAACCTGCTGGACTCCGTTAGTGATGGGGATACTTTTGGTGTTATTTTTAAATCTTCATATATATTTCTGTCTCAGTAATACTGTCCAGCCTCTCCGCAATAGGAAATGAGATGCATACAATTACTGACATAAAGGCTAGTGATTGCAGAATTCTAGGAATTACTATTCACGGGAAAAACTTCCATCACAATTCTCATAGGCGATGCTGACCCTCAATTAATTTGTGTGTTGAGACAGTGAAAACATTTTTTTGTGAATAAAGTCTTGCTGTATCGCACTTCCGTTGATTCCATCACTGATACTCATCTCAATCAAATTTTTATCACAGGGAGCGATGTAAACATGGTGCTCACTGGCTATCATGATCTGTCACGTAACTTTGGAGGGCAAAAGACAGAAGCCACAGGCCGTAGGCGATTCTATTTGATTGGCATGAGAGGGCACACGTTTGTGAGTAGGAAAACTGTGAAAGCTGATGATAAACCACCGCTGCATGTCATTGTGAGTCGACGTCAATAAGAAATGGGAGCCATTGATCATCTGGAGCTAGAGCCCGCCCAGCAGGACAGGGCATAGCTACATCTTAACCATCATCTTTCAGTTCAATCAATTTGTAGTGGCACTCCCACTGAAGGATTTGACAGCCCAGACTACACAGCGGAGGAGCAGGGAGAGGTAAACATTGCAAATGCTGGGGCCCTGCCCAAGCTAGGGGGGCACACTCGTGGGCGTCAGTACTGGCACTGGGCCCCTCATAGTACGGCGGTGTGTCTGACGGTGGGTGTGCAGCACCACCGTCAGAGACACTTGATTGCACTATGAGGGACCCTGTGCCAGTGCCCGCGCCCAAGAGTCGGCCTACCCACCTGTCCAGGGCAACGGCACTCGCACGGTTTCGTGCGCTAGGTGGTGACCCCGGCCATGGGGGGGGCAGCCCAGTTAGGGCGGTTTACAAAGTGGCATATGTTGATGTGGGACATTCAGCTGCTGCAAAAGGCGAAATAGGTCAAGTTCGCGGAATAGGAGGAGGACCAAAGCAAGCCATTTTTCTGGCAACTTATGTGTCATCAAGGGAAGGTGGGACAAAATCCTTGGAAAACCATGCATGGTTCATTTTAATGAAGGTTATATCATCCACATTTTCGGTTGACAGACGGGTCCTTTTTTCTGTCAGGATTGATCCAGCTGCACTGAAAACTCTTTCCGATAGCACACTTGCAGCTGGGCAAGCGAGCTCCTGTAAAGCATATTGTGCCAATTCAGGCCAGGTGTCCAGTTTAGCGGCACAATAGTCAAAGGGGAATGACCTGTGCGGGAGAACATCGATATGGGACGAGAAGTAGTTTGTAACCATAGTTGACAACTGCTGTCTCCTGTCACTTTCCATCGATGCAGTATTACCAGATGTGTGAGCGGTACTGGAAAAATCAGTCCACAACATTGTCATGAAACCCCTGTCTCCAACGCCACTTCTGCTGTGTGCACCACGAACACCTCTGCCAAGCTGCCCCCAGCCCGTACGGCTTGTGTGAGAACCATCACCGCTGCTGTGTGCTGGGAATGCCTCAACCAACCGGTTTACCAGAGTTGCTTGTTTATTAGCCAATATTAGGTCAAGGTTCTCCTGTGGCATGATGTTTTGTAATTTGCCTTTATAGCGTGGATCCAGGATCCAACAGGCCAACCAGTAGTCGTCATCATTCATCATTTTGGCAATGCGGGGGTCCCTTTTTAGGATCTGCAAGGGATAATCTGACATGTGGGCCAATGTTCTCAGTGTCAATGATGCACTGCGAGTGCTGGTTGGAGGAGCACTTTCTGGCAAATCCACATCCCTCCAGTCACGCACAAACCCTGTACCAGACCTTGCCACGCCAACATTTTCACTTGCCCCACAAGATGCATCCTCCTCCCCTAAGTAATCATCCCCATCATCATCCTCCTCCTCCTCTTCTTGCTCCACCTCATCCAGGAGAGGTCCCTGAGCAGACAATGGCTGAATGTCATCAAGGATTCCCTCCTCCTCTTCCTCCTCGTCAACATTGGCTGCAGACGCCTGCTCCTTAAGGTGCACCAAAGTTTGCATGAGCAGACGCATAAGTGGGATGCTCATGCTTAGGATGGCGTCATCTGCGCTTACCAGCCGTGTGCATTCCTCAAAACACTAAATGACTTTACAGAGGTCTTTCAGCTTCGACCACTGCACACCTGTCAACTCCATGTCTGCTCTCAAAGTGCCTGGCCGTGTATCCTCCCACAAATGCATTATGGCCTGCCTCTGTTCGCACAGCCGCTCAACCATGTGCAGGATGGAATTCCACCTTGTTGCAATATCGATAATGAGGCGGTGGTTGGGAAGGTGGAGCAATCGCTGCAGTTTCTGCATACGAATGGAGTGTACAGGCGACCGGCGGATGTGCGCGCACAGTCTTCGCACCTTCTGGAGCAGGGCTGTTAACTCCGGATAATTGTTGAGGAAGCACTGCACCACCAGGTTCAAGGTGTGAGCCAAGCAAGGTATGTGGCTGAGTTTTGAAAGGGCTATGGCTGCCACAAAATTACGGCCGTTATCACTAACTACCTTGCCTGCCTCAAGATGTATACTGCCCAGCCATGACTCAGTTTGTCGCTGAAAGTACTCGGCCAGCACCTCCGCGGTGTGTCTGTCGCCCAAACACACCATCTTCAACACAGCCTGCTGACGCTTTCCACTAGCTGCTCGATAGGGGGACACCTCGTGTGCAACAGTGGCAGCTGCAGATGGAGTGCTCGTACGACTGCGCTCTGTGGACGAGCTTTCGCTTCTGGAGGAGGAGGAGGGTCGAACGCCTACAGCCAACTGTTTCCTATACCATGGGCTAGGCAGCACTGTCCCACCACCGCTGTCCCCTGTGGACCCTGCATCCACCACATTGACCCAGTGCTCAGTGATTGACACGTAACGGCCCTGGCCATGCCCACTGGACCATGCATCTGTTCTGAGGTGAACCTTTCCACTCACTGACGGCTTGAGTGCATGGACAATGTGGTCTTTCACATGATGGTGGAGGGCTGGAATGGCTTTGCGAGAGAAGAAATGCCGACTGGGTAGTTCATATCGTGGTACTGCATAGGCCATGAGTTCGCGGAAAGCTGCGCTTTCCACCAACCGATAGGGCATCATCTCTAACGAGATTAGTTTGGCAATGTGGGCGTTCAAACCCAGTGTACGCGGATGAGAGACTGAGTACTTTCTTGACCTACTCATAGTCTCTGGGAGAGTGAGCTGGACTTGAGAGCTGCATATGGTGGAACTAGCGGTGGACAGGGCGGACTGAGAGAGGGTTGATGATGGAGTTGGTGTTCTTTCTGATGGCCTAGATTCAGTCTTTCGTTGATATAACAGTGGGATTCCCTGACTGCTTTGGCCTTGCAATGACACCTCAACATTTGCTGCTGTGCTAACCGGTGGGCTTACAGTGGGGGAAACAATGTAGCGTTGCTGACTACCTTCTTTGTGATCAGTTCCACATGTGGTACTTGAGGTTTGGTGTTGTGTCCACGCTTGCAAGTGCATGGTGGTTAAATGTCTAAGCATTAGAGTTGAGCGATACCGTCCGATACTTCAAAGTATCGGATCGGAATGGATCGGCCGATCTTAAAAAAAAGTATCGGTATCGCCGATTCCGATACCGGAAGTCCCATTCAAGTCTATGGGACTTCCGGTATCGGAATAAGAAAAATCCTGTTTTTCCCTTGTACAGCCTCTCTGGGGTCTGTACGGGCCTTTCGGGGGGCTGTGCCGGCCTGCCAGGGGGTCTGTGCAGGCTCCGGTGGTCTGTGCCGGCCTGCCGGGCGTCTGTGCAGGCTCCGGTGGGCTGTGCCGGCCTGCTGGGGGGCTGTGCCGGCCTGCCGGGGGGCTGTGCAGGCTCCGGGGGGCTGTGCCGGCCTGCCGGGGGGCTGTGCTGGCCTGCCGGGGGGCTGTGCAGGCTCCGGGGGGGCTGTGCCGGCTTCGGGGGTCTGTGCAGGCATCGTCCGATGGGACTACAAGCCCGTTCTCTACGGGCTGCAGGAATCCAATGACGGAAGGTAGGTATCCTTCCGCACTGTATTCCTCCGCCACTTAAAAAAAAAAAAGTCCCTAGTCTCACTTTATGCCATTGCTGTGTGGGAAATTCCCACACAGCAATGGCATAAAGTGAGACTAGGGACTTTTTTTTTTTTAAGTGGCGGAGGAATACAGTGCGGAAGGATACCTACCTTCCGTCATTGGATTCCTGCAGCCCGTAGAGAACGGCAGCAACAGCTGATGCTGCAGTTCTCTACCCAAGATCGTCGTGGGACACACTCGTGGACTGCTTCGGATCGTGGGTGAGTATTTTTGTGGTTTGTTATGTTAATATTTATTCCGTAAAAGACAATGGCTTCGGGGAACAATGTGACAAGTATTGGTAAGTATGTTACTCTATGTTATATGTACTGTATGTCTATGTATGTATTGTATGAATGTATTGTATGTAGTATGTATGTAGTATATATGTGGTATGTATGTAGCATGTAGTATGTATGTAGTATGTATGTAGCATGCATGTAGCATGCAGTATGTATGTAGCATGCATGTAGTATATATGTATGTAGTATGTATGTGGTATGTATGTAGCATGTAGTATGTATGTAGCATGCATGTAGTATGTATGTAGTATGTATGTAGTATATATGTAGTATGTATGTAGCATGTAGTATGTATGTAGCATGCATGTAGTATATATGTAGTATGTATGTAGCATGTAGTATGTATGTAGCATGCATGTAGTATATATGTAGTATGTATGTAGCATGTAGTATGTATGTAGCATGCATGTAGTATGTATGTAGTATGTATGTAGTATGTATGTGGTATGTATGTAGCATGTAGTATGTATGTAGCATGCATGTAGTATGTATGTAGTATGTATGTAGTATATATGTAGTATGTATGTAGCATGTAGTATGTATGTAGCATGCATGTAGTATATATGTAGTATGTATGTAGCATGTAGTATGTATGTAGCATGCATGTAGAATATATGTAGTATGTATGTAGCATGTAGTATGCATGTAGCATGCATGTAGTATGTATGTAGTATGTATGTAGTATGTATGTAGCATGTAGTATGTATGTAGCATGCATGTAGTATGTATGTAGTATATATGTAGTATGTATGTAGCATGTAGTATGTATGTAGCATGCATGTAGTATATATGTAGTATGTATGTATGTAGTATGTATGTAGTATATATGTAGCATGTAGTATGTATGTAGCATGCATGTAGTATATATGTGTTATGTATGTAGTATGTATGTAGTATGTATGTAGTATGTATGTGGTATGTATGTGGTATGTATGTAGTATGTATGTAGTATGTATGTGGTATGTATGTAGTATGTATGCAGCATGCATGTAGTATGTATGTAGTATTTTTTTTTTTTTTTTTTTAACATTTAACACATTAGCCGGATGATGGGACTACTACTGTCCCATCATTGGCTAATGTGTCAATCACTGTCATGGTAGCAGGCATCGCCAGATGGGACTTGTAGTCCCATCGGACGATGCTTGCACAGACCCCCGGACATCAGCGCAGCCCCCCATCAGGCCGGCACAGCCCCCCGGCAGGCCGGTACAGACCCCCACAGGGTGCACAGACCACCGGCAGGCCGGCACAGCCCCCCGGCAGGCCGGTACAGACCCCCACAGGGTGCACAGACCACCGGCAGGCCGGCACAGCCCCCCGGCAGGCCGGTACAGACCCCGGGCAGTCCACACAGCCCCCCGGCAGGCCGGCAGAGACCCCCGGAAGGCCCGAAATGACGGCGCATCATGATGCGCACACACCGCGCATCATGATGACGTCAGGCTGTCAATCAACTTTGAACTTCCGATTCCGATGCCGACTTCCGATATTGAAAAAATATCGGAAGTCGGTATCGGAATTCCGATACAGCAAGTATCGGCCGATACCCGATACTTGCGGTATCGGAATGCTCAACACTACTAAGCATGCAACTGGTATTCAAATTTTTCAGATTTTTCCCTCGGCTAAAGGTCTTTGCGCACTTCTTACAGATAACCTTGGCCTGATCATGAGGATTTTGTTCAAAAAAGTGCCACACTGCACTCTTCCTACTTTGGAAGACATTTTGCGGCCTATCACGCTGTGCTATTTTGAACGTCTGGACAAGCTGTCCAGCAACTCTTTTGATTTTTGGAACCTGTCTTTGGAGTGCTCCGGGCCCGTCAGATAACAGCTGTTGCGATGTCGATGTCTCCTGTGGATGCTCCTCCTCCTCATTTGAGCTATTGGAAGCAGCACCCTCTTCCCCCAATGGATGCCAATCTGGGTCAACAATGGTGGTATAGTATGCGGGAAGGGGCACCTGAGTCTCATCAGGGTCAGAAACTGGCTCATTACACTGCGAGGACAATATAGTGCTCTGAGTGAATGTACCAGCAGAATCATCTATCAGTGGCTGTGCATCAGTGCACTCCATGTCAGATTCATCTTGCCCTGGGTAATTCACCATTTCACTTGATAACCCAGGCATGGTATGTGAAAACAGCTCCATGGAGTAATCAGTTGTATGGCCTGCGCCATCCTTCAATTTTGGTTGGGGTGAAGGACACAAGGAAAGGTGTGGTTCATGAACATGAGCCTCCAATGACGACTCAGTGCTTTTATTTTTTAAAATTTCAGAAGAGGAGGCGATAGAGCTGGAGGATGAGTCAGCAATGTAAGCCAAAACTTTTTCTTGAAGCTCTGGCTTTAAAAGCGGTTTGCCAACTCCTAGAAAACTAAGCCTTCGAGGCCTTGTGGAGCCAGACGATGATGCAGGCTCAACACCTCCTGCATTCGGTCCTATTTTGCTTTTGCCATTACCATCAGATCCACCACCAACTCCATCATTACCAGTTGGCAACCCCCGCCCAATTCCACGGCCTCTTCCATCAGCCTTCCTTATTTTTGGTAAAAATGTACACAAAATCCCACAAACTATATAGTAATGTAAAACAAGGTACAAGGTGTATATAGGACAGGGGAGATGTAGAATTTCTGAACACACTTGTGGACACTGTTGGATTGTGTGAGGCCCAGTGAATATCACACCGCTATGTCACAGGCTCAATGTCGCAGGTGTGAAAAATGTCACTATAGGACAGGGCAGATGTAGAATTTCTGAACACACTTGTGGACACTGTTGGATTGTGTGAGGCCCAGTGAATATCACACCGCTATGTCACAGGCTCAATGTCGCAGGTGTGAAAAATGTCACTATAGGACAGGGGAGATGTAGAATTTCTGAACACACTTGTGGACACTGTTGGATTGTGTGAGGCCCAGTGAATATCACACCGCTATGTCACAGGCTCAATGTCGCAGGTGTGAAAAATGTCACTATAGGACAGGGGAGATGTAGAATTTCTGAACACACTTGTGGACACTGTTGGATTGTGTGAGGCCCAGTGAATATCACACCGCTATGTCACAGGCTCAATGTTGCAGGTGTGAAAAATGTCACTATAGGACAGGGCAGATGTATTATTTCTGAACACACTTGTGGACACTGTTGGATTGTGTGAGGCCCAGTGAATATCACACCGCTATGTCACAGGCTCAATGTCGCAGGTGTGAAAAATGTCACTTTAGGACAGGGGAGATGTAGAATTTCTGAACACACTTGTGGACACTGTTGGATTGTGTGAGGCCCAGTGAATATCACACAGCTATGTCACAGGCAGAAATTGACTAGTGTATGACAAACTACAAGGTGTATATAGAATTGGGCAGAATAGGAATCTCCCTAGATTGTAGGTCTGTAAGAACGGAACATGTCTTCGACTTATTCTTACAGAGTCACACACAGATAGCGTCACTGTGGCCGTGATAACAGCTGTTACACGGTACTGAGAGAGGAGCGTGCACGTACACCGCTGTCCGGTGTCCGTAAAATTGTCAAGCTCCGTGTTTTTTAAGTATACGGACTGACACATGCTGTCTCTCTATAGTTTTGAATGTGATCAAACAGCAAATCTACTTAACTGTTTGAAAAACAGACAAAACTAGAAGGTGGAGGTCTGTAAGAACGGAACATGTCCTCGACTTATTGTTGCAGAGTCACACACAGATAGCTTCACTGTGACCATGATAACAGCCGTTACACGGTACTGAGAGAGGAGCGTGCAAGTACACCGCTGTCCGGTGTCCGTAAAATTGTCAAGCTCCATGTTTTTTAAGTATACGGACAGACACACGCTGTCTCTCTATAGTTGTGAATGTGATCAAACAGCAAATCTACTTAACTGTTTGAAAAACAGACAAAACTAGAAGGTGGAGGTCTGTAAGAACGGAACATGTCCTCGACTTATTCTTACAGAGTCACACACAGAAACCTTCACTGTGGCCGTGATAACAGCCGTTACACGGTACTGAGAGAGGAGTGTGCACGTACACCGCTGTCCAGTGTCCGCAAAATTGTCAAGCTCCGTGTTTTTAAAGTATACGGACTGACACACGCTGTCTCTCTATAGTTTTGAATGTGATCAAACAGCAAATCTACTTAACTGTTTGAAAAACAGGCAAAACTAGAAGGTGGAGGTCTGTAAGAACGGAACATGTCCTCGACTTATTCTTACAGAGTCACACACAGATAGCTTCACTGTGGCCGTGATAACAGACGTTACACGGTACTATGTGAGGAGCGTACACCGCTGTATGGTGTGAACAAATGCACGCTCAGTACCTCACCAGGACAAAAAAAAAATTTGGATTGCTTTTAAAAAAGCAGATTGCAGAGCAGTGGGAAAACAGCAATGCAGCTATCAGGAAGCTTTATAAGGCAGCCTAACAACCAACACAGCTGATCCTGCAAAATATAGCCTCCACTTGCACTGCACAATAACTGGTGTGTTGTACAGGCAAAATCGCTAGCAGCAGAATCAGTTTTTGGTGTCTTCTTCCCTGCCTAATGCTCTCCCTACAGAATCAGCAGCAGCAGCAGCTCTCCCTATTCTGAGATCAGCATGAGTAACATGGCGGTCGGCGTGCACGCCCTTTTATACCCCCTGTGATGCCCCCCAAAGCAAGCCAATCACTTTCATGCCCTTCTCAAAGATGGTGGTGACCCCTGCCTATGTCATCACATTGCCCACAGTGTCCGTGGATCCTGATTGGCTGAAAAAGGGCGGAAAACAAACTTTTGAAACGCGACTTTGGCGCTAAAGTCGACGAGCTTGTGGCCGACCTCACCCTAGGGTCGGGTTTCGTTTCATGAAACCCGACTTTACCAAAAGTCAGCGACTTTTGAAATTTTTTGACCCGTTTCGCTCAACTCTAGTGTCAACCCATACTATCCGTCGGCGTCTGAATGAAAAGGGACTGTATGGTAGGAGACCCAGGAAGACCCCACTTCTTACCCCGAGACATAAAAAAGCCAGGCTGGAGTTTGCCAAAACTTACCTGAAAAAGCCTAAAACATTTTGGAAGAATGTTCTCTGGTCAGATGAGACAAAAGTAGAGCTTTTTGGGCAAAGGCATCAACATAGAGATTACAGGAGAAAAAAAGAGGCATTCAAAGAAAAGAACACGGTCCCTACAGTCAAACATGGCGGAGGTTCCCTGATGGTTTGGGGTTGCTTTGCTGCCTCTGGCACTGGACTGCTTGACCGTGTGCATAGCATTATGAAGTCTGAAGACTACCATCAAATTTTGCAGCATAATGTAGGGCCCAGTTTGAGAAAGCTGGTTCTCCCTCAGAGGTCATGGGTCTTCCAGCAGGACAATGACCCAAAACACACTTCAAAAAGCACTAGAAAATGGTTTGAGAGAAAGCACTGGAGACTTTTAAGGTGGCCAGCAATGAGTCCAGACCTGAATCCCATAGAACACCTGTGGAGAGATCTAAAAATGGCAGTTTGGAGAAGGCACCCTTCAAATATCAGGGACCTGGAGCAGTTTGCCAAAGAAGAATGGTCTAAAATTCCAGCAGAGCATTGTAAGAAACTCATTGATGGTTACCGGAAGCGGTTGGTCGCAGTTATTTTGGCTAAAGGTTGTGCAACCAAGTATTAGGCTGAGGGTGCCAATACTTTTGTCTGGCCCATTTTTGGAGTTTTGTGTGAAATGATCAATGTTTTGCTTTTTGCTTCATTCTCTTTTGTGTTTTTTCATTTAAGACAAATTAAATGAAGATAATAATACCAAGTAATTTGTGATTGCAATCATTTTCAGGAAGAAACTGCGTATTATCTGACAGAATTGCAGGCGTGTCAATACTTTTGGCCACAACTGTACCTAGGATTAGGGATTATACTCGCTCCGGTGCAATGGGAGTCAATCAGGAGGCACGTTCCTTTTAAAGGTTGATAGGGTTTATTGCGACATAACCCATAAAGCAGCACAAAACAAAAGAAATAGCCTTTAGCTCAGGCAAAAGAAAGCACAAATGTCCATTACTTCCGGCTCAGTCCTGGAGCCCCAGCACACACAAGAGGTTTATCCCTCCCCACATACAGCTCTCTGTTTTAGAAGTAGTCTACATTATAAAGGTATAGCCACACCCATGTACCCAGCAGCTGACTAGTCATGTGATTGTGACCTGACCACAGATCCTTACAAAACAGAAGTGTAATGCTATCCATTAGGGCTTATGTGTACTAAAGAAACACTCTGGGCTTACATTACAGAGACAAGCCATCTCTGAGACACATACCTCCCATCGACTATACGACCCTTTGCCATGCCACATACCTCCCCCCTCTGCCTAAAGCTGTGGGGCTTGGCACATTCCCCTACTACACAAGGGATTCTTGAGAGGGCATCGGCATTACCATGTAGCTTCCTGGCCCTATGTTCTACATGGAAGCTGAAGTCTTGCAGGGCTGTGTTAGGGAAAGCACCAAATTATAAAATAATAGTAGGCGCGCTCGCCGCCCAGGGTCCACTGTGCAGAGTTGGTATGCTGCTGCTAAATAACAGCGGATGCACAATATGGCGTTATAACACACGCGGGTTAAACGTCACCCGGTGTGCGCTGGGTGAACTCTGTTACCTCACAGAGCCACACTAACGCTAATACACAAATGCCGAGCCTGTTAACACTCACAGCACTTGGGGAGAAGACGGCTCAGTTTATGGTCACAGGACTCTGGCCCCAGGACATAGGACCAGCGTCCCTCTAGACCTACTGAGCATGTGGCGTTGCAGCTGCGAACGCCGCTAACAGAAACTGACTGCCGTGAAGCAACAGTGCCTGCCGTGGTACGATGGAGCCCTATGGCAGGCGACACCATCGGACGCTAGTGCTGGGAATTGACGAGCACTTGAGGCCTATGGCTAGCTGTTGTGAGCTCATTTTCTCGTTCACCTTTGATGTCCGATGAACTCCCTCTGCTGGTGAAAGGAGGTGGTGAAATTGATTTGGATGGGCGAGACCTGTCACCTGAACAGGTGGATTGCGATTGGACATCCGGAATCTCAGTGGATATAAGGCAGCCGACGCCCTGTAGGGTTGCTGGTGATTTATCTGCTTTGAGCTCTGGCCTCCAGTTCAGTTCCTGTCTTCTAAAGCTAAGTTTTTGCTCTGTTATTGTTCCATGAGATTTTGTCTGATTTGTCTAGTTTTGTGTTCAGCCAGCCCCGTCTGGGGCTTTGCTGAATTTCCATTTTTGTCCCTGATCGGTTAAATCTCTTTTGCTCTGTCTTCAGAATATATCGGAGTGCTGATATAGGGATTTTGAAGTCTAGTGACTTCATGGCCATTTTTCCTATCAGACGTGTTGGGACATTTTTGGTAGGGTTTTTGCAGAGTGCAGCCAGCATCTTTTCTGTCCTTTCCTATATAGTTAGTTGGGCCCCATCATTTGCTCTGCCTGTCTTTCTGTCTGTGTTTGTGTTTTCATCTGTTTTCACCGACAATACATGTTGGGGGCTGTCTATTGCTTTGGGGTCTGCTCTGGGGCAGTTTAGATTTCCCCTTTCTTTCTTTAGGCTTAGTTAGCACTCTGGCTGTGACGAGGCGTCTAGGACCACTGTAGGAACGCTCCATGGCTACTGCTAGTTGTGTGTATAGGATCAGGGGTCTGCAATCCGCTAGCTACCAACCTCTCCGGTTTTCTGGACTTTAGCTTGCATTTTTGCTTTTTCCTCCTCCGGTGACTCATTCATAACAGCTAGCCACTGGCTGACTTTGATTCTGCAGCTAATTCCCTAACCACATACATAATATCAAAGGGAAGGGAATTTTAATGAGTTATTCACCAGGTATATGCATCCGTCATCCACACATATAGCAACTAGAGTCTATAATAGCGCATGGCTGAGCGGCCATGCGGACCTTTTATAGCCATGTACTTCTGGGACCTTCCTGATGCTCCAGATGGACCAATCGGAACAGGAGAAGGACCTGAGCATGTGACTCCCGATCCCCAATGGGAGATCGTCTCATGAGCATGCTCAGTGGGCCGAAGGAAGGACTTAGCCTCTGGAGTTTTTGCTGCTGGCCAGGCTGCATTGTCATAACTGAACCAGAGGTGGCAGTAGCAACTGAACCTACAATGCTGGTGTGGGCTGAACGCCGGGATCGTGAAGTCTGCTGAGCAGACTCCATTGCAGCTGGAGAGGAATGGGAGACCGAAGGTGGCAAGGCTCGGGATTCCTGCTGTGCAGCGCCCGGAACCCGACGCCTAACACTAAGAACCAGCGGGTGTCCCTAACATTCTTACCCCTTGTTTACCTCATCCATCTGAGTGGGGCATGGTCGGATATTAATCTAAACTTACATCCCACCAGATAGTACCGTAATGTACCCACTGCCCACTTTATGGCCAAACACTCCTTCTCTACGACTGAGTAATTATTTTCGCATGAAGATAGCTTCCTACTCAGGTAGAGGACAGGATGCTCCTCCCCATGTATCTCCTGGGAGAGGACTGCACCTACCCCGACATCTGAGGCATCTGTCTGAAGGATGAACTCTTTTTTAAAGTCTGGGGCCACCAGAATGGGTTGCTTACATAGAGCCCCTTTCATTTCTTGGAAGGCTGACTCTGCCTCTTCGCACCATCTGACCATTACGGATTTTGTCCACTTAAGAAGATCAGTTAGAGGCGCAGCCATCATGGCAAAGTTTGGGATGAACCTCCTGTAATATCCCACGATCCCCAGGAAGGCTCCAACCTGCTTTTTGGAGAGAGGTCTCGGCCATGTTTGAATTGCCTCCACTTTATTGATTTGGGGTTTGATCTCGCCACGCCCCACTACATATCCCAGGTACTTTGCTTCTTCTTTACCCAAGGCACATTTCTTTGGGTTTATCGTAAACCCCGCCTCCCTTAGATCATCAAACACGGCTTGGACCTTTTACAGGTGGGTCTCCCAGTCAGGGGTAAAGATGATGATATCATCCAGGTACGCGGCAGCGTATAGCTTATGAGGTGCAAGGATTCTATCCATAGCCCTCTGGAAGGTCGAAGGTCGCCGGAGCTCCCTGCAGGTCAAACAGCATCCGGACATACTGGAAGCACCCGCTTGGTGTAGAAAATGCAGTCTTCTCCTTGGCCTCCCGTGCCATGGGGATCTGCCAATATCCCTTTGTCAAATCCAAGGTGGTTATATACCTGGTAGGTGCAAGTCTCTCGATGAGCTCAACAACACGTGGCATGGGATATGCGTCGAACTTGGAGACCTCATTCAGCTTCCAGTAGCCAATGCAGAGCCTCCTTTCACCATCAGGTTTTGGGACCAAGACAATCGAGCACGACCAGCCGCTCATGGATTCCTCAATGACCCCAAGCTTCAACATACGCTGTACCTCCTTGGAGATTACTTCTCCATGGGCCTCGGGAATTTGATAAGGCTTCACGTTCACACGCACATGTGGCTCGGTCAGAACTTCGTGCTCCACGACCTTTGTGCCCCCCAGCAACTTTGAAAACAGGTCCCTGTTTTTCTGGAGTAACTCTCGGCATTGCTGTTTCTGGGCCTTCGATAGCATCTCCGCTATGGTAACTGCTCCAACCTCACCTTCTAGGTTGCCCAGCAAGCACGGAGTTACCGCTGGCTCTCTATTTTTCCACTGCTTGATGAGGTTGACATGGTAAACCTGGTAAGGTTTCCGTCTTCTGGGTTGGTGAATTTTATAATTTACCTCTCCAAGCTTCTCCACCACCTCATACGGCCTTTGCCACTTGGCCAAGAACTTACTCTCTACTGTCGGAATTAGTACAAGAACTCGGTCTCCCGGATTGAACTGCCTCACTCTTGCTGACCGGTTGTAGACCCTAGCCTGAGCCTCTTGTGCCTGGCGGAGATGTTCTTTAACAATGGGCATCACCTTCGCAACCCTCTGCTGCATCAGTGCCACATGCTTAATGACGCTTCTGTGGGGCATGACTTCGGCTTCCCTGGTTTCCTTGGCTATATCTAGGAGACCTCGAGAATGGCGGCCGCACAGGAGCTCGAAGGGCGAGAACCCCATGGAGGTAAAAGACAATCCCAGTCTCTACCGTCTTTCTCTATGGCTTTTCTTAGCATGCTCTTCAGTGTCTTGTTAAACCTTTCAATAAGGCCATCTGACTGCGGATGGTACACTGAAGTTCTCAACTGGGAGATTTTCAGAACCTTGCAAAACTCCCTCATCGCCTGGCTCATAAAAGGTGTCCCCTGGTCGGTCAGGATCTCCTTTGGCAAACCCGTCCGGGAAAACACATGAACCACCTCGCGGACTATACTCTTTGCGGAGGAATTTCTCAGGGGAATTGCCTCAGGATAGCATCTGGCAGAGTCCAGGATGACTAATATATACTGATGGCCCTGGGCTAATTTAACTAAGGGACCGACCAAGTCCATGGCAATTATCTCGAATGGCAGCTCAATAATGGGCAATGACACAAGGGGGTTCCGGAAATGAGATGTGGGGGCATTTAACTGACATGCAGGGCAGGACCAGCAATAGTTTACTATTTCCCGGTGATATCCAGGCCAATAGAACCTCTGCACAACCCGATCCTGCGTTTTTTCCACCCCCCGGTGTCCCCCTAAGATGTGTGAATGGGCCATGTGCAACACTTTCCATCTATAGGGGCCTGGTACTATTAACTGTGCTACCAACTCCTCCCTTATTTTCGTGACCCGGTATAACAACTCCCTACTCATCATAAAATAGGGAAACCTTCTGTCTGCTCCCGGCTCTTGTGCAACCCCATTAATGACGGTGACATTGTTGAAAGCTTCCTTCAGCGTTGGGTCCCTATGTTGGGCAGTCCCAAAATTCTCACCGGCCACCACCAACTCCGGAATATCAGATACAGGGGACACTTCCCCCTCATCCCCCACAAGGACACAAAAAGGGAACCCGTCTGCCTCTGGTGGTGGCGATACCTTATTAGGGTTCATTGGTTCCCTGCTCTTGCTAGCGACCTCAGAACCCTTACCCCACAGTTCCCAAAACAGACAGGATGCAACAAGTCCGGAATGTCGCCAACTTCATGAGACTCTGTGCCATGTGCCGTTTCAAAGTTCACCATGGCCATAGGGTAGTCTTTTGCATCGCCATGCATGCACCGAATGCGGGAGTAGGTTGAGAGGAAAAGTGGCCCGTACAAGGGTCACCAAGCTCCTGGAGTCTAGCAGCGCCATTACTGCTCGACCGTTCACATTCACGGGACACACTTGTGGCCCCTCGTTAGATGGGGAGTTCACACTGCAGACAGGATATGTATAGTATGAACTATGGCGTCCCATGCTGCAGTCCATCTGCTCAGTGGTCTGGGGACAACGGGCAGCTATATGTCCAGGCCCATGGCACTTCCAGCAAATAATATCACCCATGGGGACCTTGGGCACCGGCTCCCTGCCCCTTTTGACCTTGAATGCCCCACCCCTTTTTGGGACTCCGCCCCCTGCTGGAACCCCCAATAAGGAACGGGCTGTTTCCCCATGGAGTATCCATCCCCCGGTATCTCTCGACCAGTTCATCGGCATTCTGGGGATCACCCTGGGCAACCCACATCTGTAGGGGTCTCGTCAAGGAATGCACAAACTGATCCATCACCACTCGCTCTATCATCTATGCAGGAGTAGAAGACTCTGGCTGCAGCCATTTCTGGACCAGGTGCAACAGGTCGAACATTTGGGAGTGAGGCGGTTTGTCCCAGTGATAGGCCCAACGGTGAACTCGCTGTGCCCTGACACTCATTGTCACCCCCAAACGTGCGAGAATCTCAGCTTTTAGTTTGGGATACTCCTTGGTATCTTGCAAAGTCAAATCATAGTACGCCTTCTGGGGCTCCCCCGTAAGGTATGGGGCTAGTACCTCTGCCAACTGCTCTCGCTGAAGTTTTTCCCTCTCAGCCACCCTCTCAAACACTGTCAGGAAGGCTTCAACATCATCCTCAGGGGTCATTTTCTGCAATGCGCATCTTACCGTCTTCCTGACGTGGGTGTCATCAGCCAGACCTGGGGTTGGGGTGCTAATCCTGCCCTGGATGGCGGTTGCCAGATGCTGCATCTGCTGGATCTGCTGTAACAACAGCCTGTTGGTCTCCTGTTGCTGTGACTGTGACTGGACCAGGTGTTTCAGCAGCTCCTCCATTTTTCCAGGCAATGCTTGCTGGCTTGCTGCAAACTTGACCCAGGACATGCAATCACAGTCTCACGGCTCTGCTGGGAACGCTGCCCGCACGTCTAGCACCAATTGTAAGGATTGTACTTGCTCCAGTGCAATGGGAGTCAATCAGGAGGCACGTTTCTTTTAAAGTTCATAGTGTTTTCTTGCAGCATAACCCATAAAGCAGCACAAAACAAAAGAAATAACCTTTAGCTCAGGCAAAAGAAAACACAAATGTCCATTATTTCAGGCTCAGTCCCGGAGCCCCAGCACATACAGCTCTTTGTTTCAGGAGTAGTCTACATCAGGGTTCCCCAACTCCAGTCCTCAAGACCCACCAACAGATCATGTTTTCAGGATTTCCTTAGTATTGCTCAGGTGATAATTGCATCACCTGTGCAAAACAAAGGAAATTCTGAAAACATGATCTGTTGGTGGGCCTTGAGGACTGGAGTTGGGGAACCCTGGTCTACATTATAAAGGTATAGCCACACCCCCGAACCTAGCAGCTAACTAGTCATGTGATTGTGACCTCACCACAGGTCCTTGCAAAACATTAGAAGTTTAATGCTATCCATTAGGGCTTGTGTACTAAAGAAACACTCTGGCCTTACATTACAGAGACAAGCCATCTCTGAGATACATACCCCCCATCAACTATACGACTCTTAGCCACACAACAACCTGTATGTCATCTCCCCCTGTATATAGTATATACGTGTATGTCTCGCAGATTCCCTCCTGTCTGTACATGGTGGAGGCGCAATCTCTGCTGAGACGTTTCAGTGGCTCTTGAGGAAGCAGCTCTTGCCTCCCTTTCCTCCATTTCTGTACTCCTTTCTGTAAGTCTTGGCTCCCTTTCTTCTTTCTGTAAGTCTTGCTCATTGAGGCGTAATACAGATTTTCTATTAGAAAAACAGATTTCAACCTTGTGGGAGTGTGATATCATTAAGTTAGAAATTGTAAAGAAGGACTAATTTAGAATGGTATTAGTTGTAGCTGTATTAAATAAGTTTAAAGCGAACGAGGCATTGTCAGGTTGGCGCTCTTACACCGATTGAAAGGATACCTGGGTTGAAGAAATCCATATTGTGTTTCTCTTTTTAAGCTGTATTTGAATTTTTAAGTTAATAAGATGCTTCATGCCAGACAAAGAGAAGTTCCTGATTCTGGGCTCCCCCTGCAGTTTGTGTCAGAGGGTGATTTGTGTCGGCACAGTAATAAATTGTGTTATTTCCAGCTTTACAGAAGGACCATAACACCATAGAAATGATAAGAATGATAGGCCTCAGTTACCATAACTGTCTACAAGGAAAACTGCTGCTCATAGCAACCAATCACAGCTCAGCTTTCATCTTTTAAACAGCTCTGGTGAAATGAAATATGCTTAGTCATTGGTTGCTATGGGCAACACAGGCAGCTTAACCTGTTGTGGTTAAGAAAATGCGCCTATGAAATACTGTATGTGTGTGTATATACAGTGGGGAAAAAAAGTATTTAGTCAGTCAGCAATAGTGCAAGTTCCACCACTTAAAAAGATGAGAGGCGTCTGTAATTTACATCATAGGTAGACCTCAACTATGGGAGACAAACTGAGAAAAAAAAATCCAGAAAATCACATTGTCTGTTTTTTTTTCATTTTATTTGCATATTATGGTGGAAAATAAGTATTTGGTCAGAAACAAGCAATCAAGATTTCTGGCTCTCACAGACCTGTAACTTCTTCTTTAAGAGTCTCCTCTTTCCTCCACTCATTACCTGTAGTAATGGCACCTGTTTAAACTTGTTATCAGTATAAAAAGACAACTGTGCACACCCTCAAACAGTCTGACTCCAAACTCCACTATGGTGAAGACCAAAGAGCTGTCAAAGGACACCAGAAACAAAATTGTAGCCCTGCACCAGGCTGGGAAGACTGAATCTGCAATAGCCAACCAGCTTGGAGTGAAGAAATCAACTGTGGGAGCAATAATTAGAAAATGGAAGACATACAAGACCACTGATAATCTCCCTCGATCTGGTGCTCCACGCAAAATCCCACCCCGTGGGGTCAGAATGATCACAAGAACGGTGAGCAAAAATCCCAGAACCATGCGGGGGGACCTAGTGAATGAACTGCAGAGAGCTGGGACCAATGTAACAAGGCCTACCATAAGTAACACACTACGCCACCATGGACTCAGATCCTGCAGTGCCAGACGTGTCCCACTGCTTAAGCCTGTACATGTCCGGGCCCGTCTGAAGTTTGCTAGAGAGCATTTGGATGATCCAGAGGAGTTTTGGGAGAATGTCCTATGGTCTGATGAAACCAAACTGGAACTGTTTGGTAGAAACACAACTTGTCGTGTTTGGAGGAAAAAGAATACTGAGTTGCATCCATCAAACACCATACCTACTGTAAAGCATGGTGGTGGAAACATCATGCTTTGGGGCTGTTTCTCTGCAAAGGGGCCAGGACGACTGATCCGGGTACATGAAAGAATGAATGGGGCCATGTATCGTGAGATTTTGAGTGCAAACCTCCTTCCATCAGCAAGGGCATTGAAGATGAAAAGTGGCTGGGTCTTTCAACATGACAATGATCCAAAGCACACCGCCAGGGCAACGAAGGAGTGGCTTCGTAAGAAGCATTTCAAGATCCTGGAGTGGCCTAGCCAGTCTCCAGATCTCAACCCTATAGAAAACCTTTGGAGGGAGTTGAAAGTCCGTGTTGCCAAGCGAAAAGCCAAAAACATCACTGCTCTAGAGGAGATCTGCATGGAGGAATGGGCCAACATACCAACAACAGTGTGTGGCAACCTTGTGAAGACTTACAGAAAACGTTTGACCTCTGTCATTGCCAACAAAGGATAAATCACAAAGTATTGAGATGAAATTTTGTTTCTGACCAAATACTTATTTTCCACCATAATATGCAAATAAAATGAAAAAAAAAACAGACAATGTGATTTTCTGGATTTTTTTTCTCAGTTTGTCTCCCATAGTTGAGGTCTACCTATGATGTAAATTACAGACGCCTCTCATCTTTTTAAGTGGTGGAACTTGCACTATTGCTGACTGACTAAATACTTTTTTTCCCCACTGTATATATATATATATATACACTCACTGGCCACTTTATTAGGTACACCTGTCCAACTGTGTGTTAAGACTTAATTTCTAATCAGCCAATCACATGGCGGCAACTCAGTGCATTTAGGCATGTAGACATGGTCAAGACAATCTCCTGCAGTTCAAACCGAGCATCAGTATGGGGAAGAAAGGTGATTTGAGTGCCTTTGAACGTGGCATGATTGTTGGTGCCAGAAGGGCTGGTCTGAGTATTTCAGAAACTGCTGATCTACTGGGATTTTCACGCACAACCATCTCTAGGGTTTACAGAGAATGGTCCGAAAAAGAAAAAAAATCCAGTGAGCGGCAGTTCTGTGGCCGGAAATGCCTTGTTGATGCCTGAGGTCAGAGGAGAATGGGCATACTGGTTCGAGCTGATAGAAAGGCAACAGTGACTCAAATTGCCACCCGTTACAACCAAGGTAGGCAGAAGAGCATCTCTGAACGCACAGTGCGTCGAACTTTGAGGCAGATGGGCTACAGCAGCAGAAGACCACACTGGGTACCACTCCTCTCAGCTAAGAACAGGAAACTGAGGCTACAATTTGCACAAGCTCATCGAAATTGGACAGTAGAAGATTGGAAAAACGTTGCCTGGTCTGATGAGTCTCGATTTCTGCTGCGACATTCGGATGGTAGGGTCAGAATTTGGCATAAACAACATGAAAGCATGGATCCATCCTGCCTTGTATCAACGGTTCAGGCTGGTGGTGGTGGTGTCATGGTGTGGGGAATTTTTTCTTGGCACTCTTTGGGCCCCTTGGTACCAATTGAGCATCGTTGCAACGCCACAGCCTACCTGAGTATTGTTGCTGACCATGTCCATCCCTTTATGACCACAATGTACCCAACATCTGATGGCTACTTTCAGCAGGATAATGCGCCATGTCATAAAGCTCGAATCATCTCAGATTGGTTTCTTGAACATGACAATGAGTTCACTGTACTCAAATGGCCTCCTCAGTCACCAGATCTCAATCCAATAGAGCATCTTTGGGATGTGGTGGAACGGGAGATTCGCATCAGGGATGTGCAGCCGACAAATCTGCGCCAACTGTGTGATGCCATCATGTCAATATGGTCCAAAATCTCTGAGGAATGCTTCCAGCACCTTGTTGAATCTCTGCCACAAAGAATTGAGGCAGTTCTGAAGGCAAAAGGGGGTCCAACCCCTTACTAGCATGGTGTACCTAATAAAGTGGCCAGTGAGTGTATATATATATACAGTGCCTACAAGTAGTACTCAACCCCCTGCAGATTTAGCAGGTTTACACATTCGGAATTAACTTGGCATTGTGACATTTGGACTGTAGATCAGCCTGGAAGTGTGAAATGCACTGCAGCAAAAAAGAATGTTATTTCTTTGTTTAATTTTTTTTTAAATTGTGAAAAGTTTATTCAGAGGGTCATTTATTATTCAACCCCTCAAACCACCAGAATTCTGTTTGGTTCCCCTAAAGTATTAAGAAGTATTTCAGGCACAAAGAACAATGAGCTTCACATGTTTGGATTAATTATCTCTTTTTCCAGCCTTTTCTGACTATTTAAGACCCTCCCCAAACTTGTGAACAGCACTCATACATGGTCAACATGGGAAAGACAAAAGGAGCATTCCAAGGCCAACAGAGACAAGATCGTGGAGGGTCACAAGGCTGGCAAGGGGTACAAAACCCTTTCCAAGGAGTTGGGCCTACCTGTCTCCACTGTTGGGAGCATCATCCGGAAGTGGAAGGCTTATGGAACTATTGTTAGCCTTCCACGGCCTGGACAGCCTTTGAAAGTTTCCTCCCGTGCCGAGGCCAGGCTTGTCCGAAGAGTCAAGGCTAACCCAAGGACAACAAGGAAGGAGCTCCGGGAAGATCTCATGGCAGTGGGGACATTGGTTTCAGTCAATACCATAAGTAACGTACTCCACCGCAATGGTCTCCGTTCCAGACGAGCCCGTAAGGTACCTTTACTTTCAAAGCGTCATGTCAAGGCTCGTCTACAGTTTGCTCATGATCACTTAGAGGACTCTTGAGACAGACTGGTTCAAGGTTCTCTCGTCTGATGAGACCAAGATCGAGATCTTTGGTGCCAACCACACACGTGACGTTTGGAGACTGGATGGCACTGCATACGACCCCAAGAATACCATCCCTACAGTCAAGCATGGTGGTGGCAGCATCATGCTGTGGGGCTGTTTCTCAGCCAAGGGGCCTGGCCATCTGGTCCGCATCCATGGGAAGATGGATAGCACGGCCTACCTGGAGATTTTGGCCAAGAACCTCCGCTCCTCCATCAAGGATCTTAAGATGGGTCGTCATTTCATCTCCCAACAAGACAACGACCCAAAGCACACAGCCAAGAAAACCAAGGCCTGGTTCAAGAGGCAAAAAATCAAGGTGTTGGAGTGGCCTAGTCAGTCTCCTGACCTTAACCCAATTGAAAACTTGTGGAAGGAGCTCAAGATTAAAGTCCACATGAGACACCCAAAGAACCTAGATAACTTGGAGAAGATCTGCATGGAGGAGTGGACCAAGATAACTCCAGAGACCTGTGCCGGCCTGATCAGGTCTTATAAAAGACGATTATTAGCTGTAATTTCAAACCAGGGTTATTCCACAAAATATTAAACCTAGGGGTTGAATAATAATTGACTCACACTTGTATGTTTAAAATTTATTAAAATTTAACTGAGCAACATAACTTTTTGGTTTGTAAGATTTATGCATCTGTTAATAAATCCTGCTCTTGTGTGAAGTTTGAAGGCTCTAACTTATTTGCATCTTATCAAACCTGCTAAATCTGCAGGGGGTTGAATACTACTTGTAGGCACTGTATATATATATATATACAAAAAAAATGACCAGCACAATATAGAGAAAAAGAATACAGCAGCACATGTACATGAATCTAGGCCATGTGAAAACACAGGAAAACATTAAACCCATTCAATTTAGATAATAATTAGTGTTGAGCATTCCGATACCGCAAGTATCGGGTATCGGCCGATATTCGCTGTATCGGAATTCCGATACTTAGTTCCGATACTTTTTTCATATCGAATACCGGAATCGGAAGTTCCCATAATGCTAGGAGCCCGCTCGATTTGATTCAGCCAATGGGGATCCTCAGAAGTGTGGGCACATCCTGTTAGGCATGTAGGCATGTTAACTACTGGCATGGCTGTGATTGGCTGCTGAAATGATGTCATGATGCACTATAAAAACCGCAGCAGCCGCCATTTCGGGTTCACTCTGCTGTGAATTCAGTTAGGGATAGGCTGCTGTTGAAGACTGTGAGGGACAGTTAGAAATAGCGATCATCAAACATATCTATTGCTCTACCCAGGTTACATAATCCACCACTGTAGCATTTTTGTAGCCCAGCAGCGCTGTTTTAATAGCTGTCTGCAAGCGCTGTGTGAGTGCAGACCCACGCTGTGTAGTGTGTCCTGCGGGCACTTCTGCTTGTAGGCCGCCCAGCGTGTGTCTCTGCCTCATACACATTTTTCTTTTATTGCTGCTTTTTTTTTCTCCTGTATAGTGTGCTTCCATACGTATCCATATACGTTGGTTGCAAACACTTAAGGAGTGGACAGCGGAGCCTTTCAGCAGCCTTTCAGTGCTATAGCCCATTTCTCTGCACTGTTTTTGGCTGTCTGATAGGTCCCTCTGTGTGTGAGTGCAGCTCACGTTGCAGTGTGTTCTACAGCCACCTCTGGTTGTAGTCCGCCCAGCGTGCGTCACTGCCTCATACATAGTCCTTTTTTTGCAGCTAATTTGTCCAGATTTTTGCTCCTATATTAGTGTGCTTCCATCCACATCCATTGTCATTGGTTGGTTGCAAACAATATATAGGATTAGATAGAGGAGCCTTTTTGCTGGCTTGTGCCCTTCAGGGCCAGCCAGACTAGTATCACCCTATTTTTTGGAGCCTCATCAATTGCATTGTAGGTTAGCTTCCTGCATTGTAATCGCTCCAAAAAGTTTGTGATACTATAGCTTTCAAACTTTGGTCACATCCTTTTCTTTACCCCCCCCAAAAAAAAAAGGAAATAAAGTTCACCAAACACTCCACTTTAGAGTTGTGTAGGCCACATTAGATCATATTAAAGTGTAGTACACACACTCTTAGCCAAATTAGTGTCTCTTATACTGGTTAGCAGGTGTTCAGGAATAAGAACACTAAGCCACCCCTTTTTTACTTTTCTGCCTATCTTTATCAGTCTACCAAGATGAAGAAGGCAGGGAGTAAGGCACGTGGTCGTGGCTGTGGAGTTTCAGCAGGGAGAGGACGGGGGGATTCAGCAGGGAGAGGACGTGGGGATTCGGTGTCTGCTGCGGCCACCAGTGACCCGGCATCCCCCACTTTTACCAGGCAACAGTCCTTCATGCGCAGCTTTGTAGGACCTCGCCGTACCCCACTGCTGCGTGACGAACAAATTGAAGCCGTTGTCGGATGGATGGCAGCTAGCGCATCCACTTCAATGACTTCCGCATCCTCCCAGGGCCAGAGCACTGAAGAGCAACCATCTGTCTCTTCACCACCTGCCAAATTGCCCAGGCAGTCTGAGAGCCCTGGACAGGAGCCATCTCAATCTTTACTTCTGTTCTCAGAATCTGTTGGCTTGGAAAGAGGTGGCCAGCCAAGCAGCATTCTTGAGCGTGAAGAAGAGGGAGTATGCAGTGATGCGCAACTGCTTTGTCCCTCTGAATCTGAAGAGGCGGGTGGGCCAGTGCCTATTGTCAGCACACCTCAGTGCTCATCTGATGATGATGAGACTCAGTTGCCAATTTCTGGTGCGTACGGTGCTGGCGAGACAACCCAGGACCAGCCGGTGTTTTAAGAGGGGAGTGGAGATAATGAGGTCCTTGACCCATCATGGCATCAGCCACAGGAAGGTGGTGGGAGCAGCTCTGAGGAAGAGATTCCCCAAATGGCCAAAAGAGGAGGGAGAGGGCGGGGGCAGACTTGGTTGCCTGTAGCCTCCACTTTGGGACCCGTGAGGAGCAATCCTCTTCCAAAACAGAAAACGGGCGCTCCCAGGACTTGCACTGCGTGGTCTTTTTTTGACACAGTTGCAGATGACATTTGCTTTGTCAAATGCAAGCTGTGTCATCAGAAAGTTAAACAAGGGAAAAATGTGAGCAACCTCAATACCACAAATATGTGGAAACATGTGCGTACCAAGCACGAGGTGGAGTTACACAGACACACTGAAGATGTAGGCCAACCTTCAGCAGCACCTATCACCTCTTCAGCTTGTGTTGGGGCCTCTTCCTCCAGCTCACACACAGCTGGTTCAGCTTCCTCACTCGAACGCCATGGAAGAACCACTGCCACTGTTGTCCAGAGACCCAGTGAAATTCCACCCACTGAACCACGTTCTCAGTCATCAGCACACTCCCAGGCCACTCACCAGCAATCGGTAGCACAGGCATGGGAGAAAAAGCGGCCATACTCGGCAAACCATCCCCGAGCACTGGCTCTGAATGCTGGCATTGCCAAACTACTGGCCCTTGAGATGCTGTCATTCAGGTTGGTGGAGACTGACACCTTCCGGAACTTGATGTCATTGGCAGTTCCACAATACAATGTGCCCAGCCGCTTTTATTTCAGCAGGCAAGCCGTCCCTGCCCTGCAAAAGCATGTGGAGGGAAAAATTAAAAATGCGCTACTAAACGCCGTCAGTAGCAAGGTCCACCTGACCACCGATGCGTGGACCAGTAGCCATGGACAGGGACGATACCTTTCCCTCACTGCCCATTGGGTCAATGTTGTGGAGCTGGGTACAGATCTGGAGAGTGGCTCTGTACGTATTCTGCCAACTCCAAGGATTGCAGGAATGCAGTCTGTACATATTGAGTCCTCCTCTTACTCTAGTTCCTCCGAATCAGCACTGCATGAGCCTATTAGGCCAGATATGAGCACAGGTGTGGCCAAACGTCAACAGGCCGTCCTTAAATTAATTTCTTTGGGGAATCGGAGCCACACAGCACAGGAGCTCTGGAATGCCATCAAGCAGGAGAGCGATGTGTGGTTTGTGCCAGCGAATCTCCAGCCAGGTTTGGTAGTGAGTGACAATGGCCGAAATCTAGTGGCAGCTCTGGGCCTAGGCAACGCCAATTCCGCCTGCCAGAACATCGCATCATATGTGACCTCCCCACCAGGTGGAATTCAACGTTACATATGTTGGAGCGGTTGTGTGAGCAGCAGGCAGCAGTAATGGAGTACCAGGTGCATCAGCCGCAAACAACTCGCACTGTGCGCCGGACACACTTCACCACCACTGAGTGGGCCACTATGAGGGACATCTGCCAAGTTTTGCGTGCCTTCGATGACTCCACGCGGATGGCCAGTGCAGATGATGCACTAGTCAGCATGACTGTCCCCCTTATCTGTCTGCTTCAAAAAACCTTACAAGCACTAAGTGAGGAGGTTTTTGAAGAGATCGAGGATGAGGAGTCAGAAATGCCATCTGCTTCTGGCAAGTCTGCGCAACATGCTTCCACACCAAGGCCCAGGCAGGGGACACTTAGTGAGGAGGATGACGAGGAGTCAATGGAGGAGGAGGAACATATCTCTCCAGAGGAGGGAGGTACACAAGGCTCTAGTAGTCAGTGTGTACAGCGAGGGTGGGGTGATGCTGAGCAGGCTGAGATGCTGCCTCAAGCTGGGGACAGCGTTTCCGGTCCAGTTGGCAGTCTGCAGCACATGATTGATTTCATGCTGCAGTGCTTGTTAAATGACCGCCGCATCGCCAACATTCTCCACACGGCTGATTATTGGGTATACACCCTCCTAGATCCTCGCTACCGGGACAACTTACAAAGCCTCATACCACAGTTGAACCGGGAGCGTAAAATGTGGGAGTACCAAGAAACACTTGTGCAGGCCATCATGTTCTCCATTCCCCCCGCAAGTGTGGCTGGTAGTGCTTTTCAAAGCAGCCATGTGGGTAGAGGCAGTGGAGGAAGCTCTGCACAAAGAGGTAGCAGAGGCAGTGCCACAGGACAAGGCAAGGCCAGTATGGCCCAAATGTGGAAAAGTTTTGTGGGACCGCCACAAACGGCTACACCATCACAGACGGCTCCAGTCAGCAGGAGGCAACGTTTCCTTCAGATGGTGACAGACTACTTGTCTTGCCCTGTTAGTGTACTCCCAGACGGCTCTTCCCCGTTCAAGTATTGGATCTCTAAGCTGGATACATGGCCGGAGCTTAGCCAGTATGCATTGGAGGTGCTGGCTTGCCCTGCTGCCAGTGTATTATCGGAACGTGTCTTTAGTGCTGCAGGTGGTGTTGAAACAGACCGTCGCACGCGACTATACGCCGATAATGTTGACCGGCTTACTTTTCTGAAAATGAACAAGGCCTGGATCTCACCTGAATTTGCCAGTCCTCTTCCAGAATAAATAATTGGCTGGCAACAGGATACAGGTCTCCTGTTGTGTTCATGTTTCTATGACCTGAACTTTATTTCCTGGGCTACAGCAACGCCAGTTGGTGCTCAGAATTACTGTACGCACAGACAAAACACGCGCTCATGTGTAAGTGGGGTTCGGTAACGTCAGCTGATCCCCTGCTGTGTGTATAGCAAAGTGTCCTGCTCCCTCCAAAGTCAAAGTACCTCAGATTTACACCTGGCTCCAAGTAGGCCTCGGCCTGCTACCTGATTTTCCCTGGGCTCCGACAATGCCAGTTGGTGCTCAGAAGTGCTGTACGCACAGACAAACCACTCGCTCATGTGTAAGTGGGGTTTGGTAACATCAGCTGATCCCCTGCTGTGTGTATGGCAAAGTGTCCTGCTCCCTCCACAGTCAAACAACCTCAGATTTACACCTGGCTCCAAGTACGCCTCGGCCTACTTCCTGATTTTCCCTGGGCTCCGACAGCGCCAGTTGGTTCTCAGAAGTGCTGTACGCACAGACAAAACACTCGCTCATGTGTAAGTGGGGTTCGGTAACGTCAGCTGATCCCCTGCTGTGTGTACGGCAAACTCTCCTGCTGCCTACAACTTCTGACTACCTCTGATTTAATATGTTCTCTGATTTGCCCTCTGTCTCCACTCTGTTTTGAGTATTTCCTCCGGCCTACAACACCGCCTGTTTCTGCTCTCAAGTGCCGTCTGCACAAACAACACTTGTTCCTGTGTTACCTGGGTCCTGTAACATCTACTCATCTCCAGAGGTGAGTCCGGCAATGTCTCCTGCTTTGTCTACATTCCCACTACTTGTAGTGGAAAAGTGGACAGAGCAGGAGACATTGCCTGACTCACCTCTAGGGAGAAGCTGCTGTTACAGAACCCCAGTAACACAGGAACAAGTGTGGGTTGTGCAGACGGCATTTCAGAGCAGCAACTGGCGTGGTTGGAAGCCAGAAGAAATACTCGAAACAGAGTGAAGACAGAGGACTAATTGGAGTACGTTGACAGTTAGTAGTAGTCTAGAAACAATCTAAAACTGCCACCAAGTAGGCCTCTGCCTACTACCTGATTTTCCCTGGGCTCCGACACCGCCAGTTGGTGCTCAGAAGTACTGTACGCACAGACAAAACAATCGCTCATGTGTAAGTGGGGTTTGGTAACGTCAGCTGATCCCCTGCTGTGTGTATGGCAAAGTGTCCTGCTCCCTCCACAGTCAAACAACCTCAGATTAACACCTGGCTCCAAGTAGGCCTCGACCTAATACATGATTTTCCCTGGGCTCCGACAATGCCAGTTGGTGCTCAGAAGTGCTGTCTGCACAAATAAAACACTCTCTCATGTGTAAGTGGGGTTCGGTAACGTCTGCTGATCCCCTGCTGTGTGTACGGCAAACTCTCCTGCTGCCTCCAAATTCAAACAACGTCTTATCTTAAACTGCCTCCAAGTAGTCCTCAGCCTACAAAATGAATATCCCTGGACTCCAACATCGTTAGTTGTTGCTCAGAAGTGCTGTCCACACAGAAAAAAACACTCTTTCATGTGAAAGAGGGGTTCGGTAACGTCAGCTGATCCCCTGCTGTGTGGAGGGCAAACTGCTGCTGCCTCCAAATTGTAACTACTTCAGATTTAAACATTCTCTGATTTGGCCTCTGTCTCCACTCTGTCTCTAGTATTTCCCCTGACCTCCAACACCGCCAGTTCCTGCTCACAGTTGCTGTCCACGCATTCCACACTTGTTCCTGTGTTCCTGGTGTTCTGTTACGTGAGCTGATCCCCCAATGTGTGTCCGGCACTGTCTCCTGCGCTGTCCACCTTCCCACTGCAAGTGGTGGGAATGTGGACAGAGCAGGAGACATTGGCAGACACACATCAGGGGATCTGCTGACATTACAGAACCCAAGTAACACAGGAACACGTGTGGATTGGGCAAACGGCTACTGTACGCATAAACTGGCGGTGTTGGTGGTCACGTGAAATCCTGGAAACAGAGTGGAGACAGATGCCTAATTGGAGCACGTTGACAGTCTGTTATAGCCTACAAACAATCTAAAACTACCACCGAGTAGGCCGCGGCCTTCACCATCATTGTCCCTGGGTTCCAACAACGCCAGATGGTGCTCAGCAGTGTCTTTGGCACGGGTACTCCCTGTTGCCCAGCCTGGTTCCAGCACGCCAGCTGTTTCCGGGTAGTGTCAAGGTCACTATGCCAACAATCCGTTGTCCTGTCGTCTTGCGGGTTAGCCGACTCTACGGTGCCTGCAGTTTAGGTGACTCCTATGTGGGCTGCGGGAACTGGCACTGAAGGCTGGATCCGTAGTGCCAATGGGACATGGACCCCCTGTAGGACTGTGGGTTTCGGTAACTGCGGCCGGCTTGCGGCCTGGCTACTTTGCTTTGGATGGGTACCTTCTGCTACCCACCCGGGTTCCAGCACTGTCAGCTGGTTCTCGCCAGAGCCTTTGGCCTAGGTGCCTCCATCTCGGTATCCGAAGGTCCAGCACCGTCAGCTGATCCTTGGTAGTGATTTCTAGCACAGGTACCTCCTGCCTAGTAACCGTGGACCAGCACCGTCAGCTGTTCCTCGGTAGTGCCATTGGCTCTTGTAGCTTTTGCTACCCATCTGGGTTCCAGCACCATCAGCTGGTTCTCGGCAGTGTCTTTGGCACGGGTACTCCCTGTTGCCCAGCCTGTTTTCAGCACGCCTGCTGTTTCCAGGTAGTGTCAAGGTCACTATGCCACCAATCCGTTGTCCTGTTGTCTTGCGGCCGGGTTAGCCGACACTACGGTGCCTGCAGTTTAGGTGACTCCTATGTGGGCTGCGGGAACTGGCACTGAAGGCTGGATCCGTAGTGCCAATGGGACATGGACCCCCTGTAGGACTGTGGGTTTCAGTAACTGCGGCCGGCTTGCGGCCTGGCTACTTTGCTTTGGATGGGTACCTTCTGCTACCCACCCGGGTTCCAGCACTGTCAGCTAGTTCTCGCCAGAGCCTTTGGCCTAGGTGCCTCCATCTCGGTATCCGAAGGTCCAGCACCGTCAGCTGATCCTTGGTAGTGCTTTCTAGCACAGGTACCTCTTGCCTAGTAACCGTGGTCCAGCACCGTCAGCTGTTCCTCGGCAGTGCCATTGGCTCTTGTTCCTTCTGCTACCCATCCGGGTTCCAGCACTGTCAGCTGGTTCTCGCCAGAGCCTTTGGCCTAGGTGCCTCCATCTCGGTATCCGAGGTCCAGCACCGTCAGCTGGTCCTTGGTAGTGCTTTTTAGCACAGGTACCTTCTGCTTAGTAACCGTGGTCCAGCACCGTCAGTTGGTCCTCGGTAGTGCCATTGGCTCTTGTTCCTTCTGCTACCCATCCGGGTGCCAGCACTGTCAGCTGGTTCTCGCCAGAGCCTTTGGCCTAGGTGCCTCCATCTCGGTATCCGAGGTCCAGCACCGTCAGCTGGTCCTTGGTAGTGCTTTTTAGCACAGGTACCTTCTGCTTAGTAACTGTGGTCCTGCACCGTCAGTTGGTCCTCGGTAGTGCCATTGGCTCTTGTTCCTTCTGCTACCGATCCGGGTTCCAGCACTGTCAGCTGGTTCTCGCCAGAGCCTTTGGCCTAGGTGCCTTCATCTTGGTATCCGAGGTCCAGCAAGGTCAGCTGGTCCTTGGTAGTGGTTTCTAGCACAGGTACCTCCTGAATAGTAACCGGGGTCCAGCACCTTCAGCTGTTCCTCAGTAGTGCCATTGGCTATTGTTCCTTCTGCTGCCACTAGGGGTTCCAGTACTGTCAGCTGGTTCTCGCCAGTTTCTCAGCCTTCTTGTACCTTCTGCTACATTTCCAAGATCAAGCTTTTTAAAAATGTCTTTGGTAATCCTTATTGATCTCCATGACGACGACCCTGATGACGACGACCCTGAAGACCACACCAAAGAAGACCAGAAATATGACCCTAAATAATATGACCAAGAGGACAAAGAACATGAAGACAACCACCAAGATACAGAACAAAAGACAGAAGAACAAGAAGCAGAAGAAGCAAAAGCAGAACAGAAAGCAGAAGAACATTAAGCATAAGACTAAAAATCATCATAGAAGAAATCAAAATTATAAGCAGAAGAAGACTACCGTAAGCAGTAAATGGGGGTGAGTCCGTTCCTCCTCGTGGTGCCCCTGGAAAATGCCTGCTGCTGCAGGCCAAACTGAACGCGGACAAATCCTGTTGTAAATCTTTAGTGACAGGCAGAACGTAAGGTGTAATCATAACTTTTATAGATAAGTACTACAGGAATGCCTGTCACCATAAGAAAATGAAGAAAAAGAAGAATAGGAAGAAGATGAAGAAATAGCATATGAAAATTAATAATAGCTGAATAAGAAAAATATGAAGAATGGAAAAAAAAAATTAATGGGAAGAAGATGAAGAAGAAGAAGATGAATAAGGTGAAGAAAAAGTTGATGAAAAAAATGCTACTGCTGCGGATCATGAAGGAGAAAGTGTGGGAGAAGTACAAAAGAAGGTGAAGAGCATAGAAGTTGTGAAACATACATATCTGACAAAATATAAAAAAGGTTAACATAGTCAATATCTTTTTAACTCCGAACGTCTTGAAAAAAAAAATTGGAATTAATGCTATGCCATGTGATTTGAATAAACCACTATGCCTTTAATGTCTCCTCCACCTCCCACAATACATTCTACATGATTCTTATTTGTTTTCAATTATGTAAAATTAGCCAACAAGGAAATAAAGGGCTTTTTTAAATTCCAATACCGGAAGTCCCATTGACTTGAATGGGACTTCCGGTATCGGAATTGGCGATATCCGATATTTTTTTCGTATCCGATACGATATTTTGGGGTATCGAACGGTATCGCTCAACACTAATAATAATCCTCAAATTGTTTTTTCAAAATTTTTTTTTTACTTACAGTAAGATGAATGGTTTTAAATAATGTTTTTCTGTGTTTTCACATGGCCCAGAAGAAGCTTATGTATGGCAGAGCAGGGACCCATCAGGGGGAGGTCACCTTGCCGTGGTTGATGGGCTTACATGAATTGGCCAATTTGTGCACTAAGAACCTTCATTTTCTTCTTACTGCAACTAAAAAAATTTTTTGAAAAAAAATGTTTTTGAGGATTATTATCTAAATTGAATGGCCTTAATGTTTTTCTGTGTTTTCACATGGACTGGATTCATGTACATGTGCTGCTGTATTCTCTCTCTCGCTCTCTCTCTATCTATATATATATATATATTATTAGATTAGATATTATATATATTAGATATTTATTATATGAGACTTGTGTGTGGAGTGAGTATGGCTATGCGGAGTGGGCGTGGCTTGATACACACGCACACATACATACTCATTTTTATACATATAGATAGAATCATCTTATATAGGTTATTAGTAGAGTTGAGCGAAACGGGTCGGTCAAATTCAAAAATCGCCGACTTTAGCTAAAGTTGGGTTTCGCCGATCGAAACCCGACCACAGCGTGAGGTCGGCCATGCCGAGCACCAAAGTTGCGTTTCAAATAATGTGTGGCGCCCCTGAGGGTTCAGTTGCCACAGAAGTACTGCACCTCCTCCTGTGGTGTGGTGCCCCACCATCCATGTAAGTTGGAGGCTCCTGACGATGCTCCAACACTTGCATCCCACACAACACAGTAGTTCAGCAAAGCCACATTGCGGCTCCCTGCTTGGAGTGTAGCAGAGCACCTTTGGTGGCTCCCTGCTTGGAACACAAAACGTGCTGGGAGGCAGGTGGAGTTAGAATACATAAAAGAGTGGGAAGGTTTAGGATTTCAGTCGTGAGTCAGTCAGAGTGGAGAGAGGAGTGAGGATCCCTGAGAGAGGGATGGAGGAAGGAGGTGCTGCAGCAGATCTCAGTGACCTGGGTCTGCTGGCACGGGAAAGGAAAGAAAGAGAAAGACTGTGAACAGAAACCTGATCTTCCATGAGAAGGAAAGACTAGTACGGAGCGTAGGAGTAAAAGGGAACAGAGGACGTGGGTTAGAGGAAGAACCCTGCCTAGAAGTTCTAAGCGCAAGGCCAGGGCCCAGTCCCCGAGGTTGTATGGCTACTAAGGGTCCTACAGCAGACACTGGTGGAGTAGTGGGCTGTAAATACAATACTCCCATCTAAGACTTGGGGGCACAACAGCAACATTGATAGTGAGCCGGGACTCAGGAGCAAGGAGTCCCCGAAGCAGGCTACAGCTGTCTGCCATACAAGGAAGGTTCTTGGGAACATCTGTCAGGAGGAACTCCAGTGTAACTCAGTACTAGGAGTATTTCACTCCAAAGGGGCTATAAGAGGAGATGTTCAAAAAGGCACATGTTGGCGGAGTGTTGGAAGGGAGCATTCCATCTGACCTGGAGGTTGATTGAGTCCCTGACCCAGAGGACACAGCATGGAGGCAGGCACCTGTGTGTACAATAGACTGTGAGTAAAGCTGTGGAACTACAGCCCTGGTGTCCTCCATTCATTCCTGCGCCAACACACCCTGTACCGCTACATCTGGGTACCAGCTTCTACACTGCCTGCACCTCTCTTCTACCCCTACATCTACACTGCCCTGGGACTACAGCTCCACCTGTGGGGAGCTTGACCATCTTGGCTGCAACACACCACCAGTCCCAGAGGATCTGCATGCAGCGTCGGCTTAACATCTCACTTGCCGAACACCATAGGTGGCGTCACGAACTATTCATTTAATCAATTAAATTCCACCTTTTCAATTTCCCCATTACTTGGGCGCCCAGGGCCACGGACCGGGTCACTGCTGCTGTGACACATCCCGCTGACACCGGCCCGGTACCGAGTACCCCACAGCCCTGGGAGGACAACCCAACTTGGCGTCAAGAACAGGATGATGAGACCCGATGCCATCGGGTTCTGTGTGCCTAAGACTTAAAGTTTTTGAAAATGTGCAGAAGACCCAATTTAATAGACTGTAAAATGAATGCTAAAAATGGCCGCTGGTGCGGTGAAGAAGGGTGTGATAACATGGGAAGTCCGAAGAAAAGACTGCGAACAGTCCTGGACCTCACCTGCCTGAATTACTATGCAACGGCGACATGGCCCACTCCCCGAGGGGTTCATATACTGGCTTGGTATGGAGGAGTTGGAAGAAGACGCCGCCCCCAGAAGGAGGAGCGGAAGCCAGTGGCGGGAAAAGAGCCGAGACAGGAAGAAGAATGCCAGAATGCCATCTTGGAAGGAGACGGAAGGAGGCCTGCGGAGCGCAAGGAGGTTATGCTGGATCTCCCCGGCACCATGGCTGAAGGCTCCAACCCAGTGTCCAAGATGAACCGCCAGCAGCTGGAGGACGAGATTGCCCAGCTGACGCGCCACCTGCAACTGAGGCAGGAAGCGCTATGGATCTTAAATCTGCAGCGCGCCCAGGAGGGGCCTACACCTGCGGTACTCGCAACACCGGTACCCGCCGCTGCTGCACCGGGTCTTTTCCAGGCAGACTCTGTGGAGCCTGCGACCGCTGCCATGCCCCCGACAGCATCCATTGTCCCCTCTCTGCCGTTACCATCGGAGGAGCTGTCTGAGGCCTTGGGAGCCGAAGCGGAGGAAGAAGCGCTCCCGTCCGGACCTGACACGGCCACAGGTCCCTCCAGTGACCACTGCGGACCCAGAGCCGCCATTAGCTCCACCGCCGTCCCCGGCATGCCACCGAATGGCGTCCACCACCACTATGCCTGCACCGGAGCAGAGACAACACCGCCAGGAGGCTCCAGGTACGTCTGATGCCCCTACACCTGGGAAGGCCCTGGGGTGTACCACGGTCGCAGTGGCTGACCAGGTCATGTTAGATCTGGTCTGGGACCGGGATACCAGTCCCCCGGGGAGGACACCGGAACCCCTAATGGTGGTGCCGCGGTATACAACGAGCCGGGATCGGTCTCGGGAAGAACGGGAGGAAGATGAAAATTGGGCTAGCTGCCAATCGACCATACACCAGCTGGCAGCCGAGCAATGGGTGAGGGAGCAGCGCAAACTGGCTGTGCTGGGCCCTGATTTGGACCAGAAAGAGCAGGTTCGTGCCGGTCACTACGGTCCCCGGGACTCAGCAGGTTGGGGATGTGTTCTAAATGTGAACCACGAGAGGGGGTTCAGCTTTATCCATGACCCCAGTCGAATCTCCGATCTGTTCTTCAATCGGAGTGACGTGGAGTCACACTTGAGGAAGGGGCACCCTGCCAGAAACCTACTTCCAGGAGATCATGTAACCTTTACTAGACATGAAGGACTGAGAGGCTGGTGCGCCATGAATATCAGACGGATCCCGGAGGATCTCATCGAGACCTATAGGTAGAAACCGCCTACTGCCCCTCCAACCACAGTGATAAAACAAACCGTGTTTGTATCTGTCCCCACAAGCCAAGCTATCTCAACACCAGTCCTGCAGCCAAGAGTACAGAAAGCTACAAATTTGACTCTGATGGAAGAGGATTACCTGCGGACTGCCAATGCGTTCCAGTGACCAGTTTCCAGAAATCCCAGGAGGAGACCACCACTAGCAATCTCAAGCAAAAATAACTCTCGTTACCCAGGAAGGTATTTGCACCGTTGTGCCTTCTGTTTCCTATTTTGATCATCATGGTTTAGTTTTGTTTTTCCAGTTGTTGCCCAGTTTCATTGGCAGCCTTCACATTTGAACTGTGGAGATCATAGAATCATAGAATCATAGAATCGTAGAGTTGGAAGGGACCTCCTGGGCCATCTGGTCCAACCCCCTGCTCAAAGCAGGATTCGCTAAATCATCCCAGTTAGATGTCTGTCCAGCCTCTGTTTGAAGACTTCCATTGGAGGAGAACTCACCACTTCTCACGGCAGCCTGTTCCACTCATTGATCACTCTAACTGTCAAAAAGTTTTTTCTAATATCTAATCTGTGTCTCCTCCCATTCAGCTTCATCCCATTGCTTCTAGTCTTTCCTTTTGCAAATGAGAATAAAGTTGATCCTTCTACAATGTGACAGCCCTTTAGATATTTGTAGACAGCTATTAAGTCTCCTCTCAGTCTTCTCTTTTGCAAACTAAACATTCCCAAATCCTGCAACCTTTCCTCATAAGACAGGGTTTGCAGACCGGTCACCATTCTGGTCGCTCTTTTCTGAACTTGCTCCAGTTTGTTGATGTCTTTTTTAAAATGTGGTGCCCAAAATTGGACACAATATTCCAGATGAGGTCTGACCAAAGAGGAGTAGAGGGAAATAATTACTTCACGTGATCTAGACTGTATGCTTCTGTTAATACATCCTAGAATTGCATTTGCCTTTTTTGCTGCTGCATCACACTGTTGACTCATATTCAGTCTGTGATCTATTAGTATACCCAAGTCTTTTTCACATGTGCTGTCACTTAGCCCTATTCCTCCCATTCTATATATGCTTTTTTCATTTTTATTGCCCAGATGTAGTACTTTGCATTTCTCCCTGTTAAAAACCATTCTGTTAGTTGCTGCCCACTTCTCCAGTTTATTTAAATCTTTTTGAATCCTCTCTCTCTCTTCTATAGTATTAGCTATCCCTCCTAGTTTTGTGTCATCAGCAAATTTAATCAGTTTACCCTCAATTCCTTCATCTAAATCGTTGATAAAGATGTTGAACAATACAGGGCCCAGGACAGAGCCCTGTGGTATCCCACTTGAGACATTCTTCCAACTGGATGTGCAGCCATTTACGACCACTCTTTGGGTCCGATCACTAAGCCAGTTATGAATCCACCTAACAGTTGCCTTGTCCATTCCATACTTAGTCATTTTTTCAATAAGGATTGTATGAGAGACTTTGTCAAATGCTTTGCTGAAGTCAAGATATACTATATCTACAGCATTTCCTTGATCCACCCAATCAGTAATACCGTCATAGAAGGAAATTAAATTAGTCTGACATGACTTATTAGTTACAAACCCATGCTGACTCTGTTTAATCACTTCATTCTTATCCAGGTATTGACATACATGTTGTTTAATAATTTGTTCAAAGATCTTTCCTGGTATAGAAGTCAGACTCACCGGCCTATAGTTGCCTGGGTCCACCTTCTTCCCCTTTTTGAAGATAGGAACAACATTTGCTCTTCTCCAGTCTTCTGGCACTTCTCCTGTTCTCCAAGAATTTTCAAAGATTATGGAGAGGGGTTCAAAAATTTCTTCTGCTATCTCCTTCAGTACTCTGGGGTGTAATTCATCTGGACCTGGAGACTTGAATTCATTTAGGTTAGCTAAGTGTTTCCTCACTATCTTTCTGTTTATAGATATCCTTGATTCTTCTATTCCCTTAATAGGACAGTGAATAACAGTTGATGTTACATTTCCTTTCTGAGAGAAAACAGATGCAAAATAGGAATTTAAAAGTTCAGCCTTCTCAACATCCTGTCTTACCATTTCATCATTTTCATCCTGTAAAAATCCTATAGCATCTTTGACTTTTCTTTTACTTTTGACATATCCCCAAAATCCTTTATTATTGCTTTTGACATCTCTTGCAAGCCTCAATTCATTTTCAGCTTTAGCTAATCTGACTTGTGCCCTGCAGGTTCTGCAGACAGCATTATATTCTTCTTTAGATATGCCTCCCTCTTTCCATTTTATAAACATTTTTTTCTTCCTTTTTAGCATGTGCTTAAGTTCTGTGTTCATCCATCCTGGTTTCCTTAAATGCTTCCTATTCTTCCCTTTTTTCGGAATTGTTAACAATTGTGCTTTGAGAATTTCATTTTTCAAGATTTCCCATCCTTCCTGGACATTTTTGTCTTTAAGGACATCCAGCCATTGGATCCCTCCAATTCTCTTTCTGAATCTCTTAAAATCTGCCTTTCTGAAATCTAACCTTGACGTCTGAGTCTTCACAGGTTTTCCGCCTCTAGTTATCCAAAATTCTAAAATAGCATGGTCGCTACCTCCTAGGGTCCCAGCCACTTTTACCTCCTCAACCATTTCCTCCCTGTTTATAAGGATTAGATCCAAGGTAGCAGTTCCCCTTGTTTTCTCCTTTACCTTTTGGAAGATAAAGTTGTCAGCAAGAGAGGATAAGAATTTCCTTGACCTGTTAGTTTTGCCTGAGAGAGATTCCCAACAAATGTCTGGATAGTTGAAATCTCCCATGACAACTATGTCATATTTTTTGGAGAACTTGGCCATTTGATGCATAAAGAGTTCATCCATATCTTCAGCTTGCACAGGCGGCCTGTAGTAAATGCCTACAATGGTGTCCTTTCCATTGTTCTGTCCTTGTATTCTTACCCAAACAGTTTCCACAGAACTCCCAGTCTCTGAAGCTTCAATCTCTGTGCAGATATACGCGTTTCTAACATACAATGCGACACCCCCTCCTCGATTATCAAGTCTGTTTCTTGCAAATAAGTTGTATCCTTCTAGTCTTGTATTCCAATCATGTGTATTGTCCCACCAAGTTTCAGTGATTCCAATGACATCATATTTCTTTTCCTGTGTTAGTAGTTCCAATTCTCCTTGTTTGTTGCCCATGCTTTGTGCATTAGTATAGAAACATTTTAGTTTGTGATTGGTTTCTCTTTCTCCAATATTTTTATTAATTAGATTCTTTCGTCTTTGTTCTTCCTTTCCACTTCTAATAGCAGAGTTCTCAATAGCATTTGTCAGGTGTATGGCTTTTTCTGGTCTTTTGCTTCCCTTCCCATGTTGTTCTAGTTTAAAGCTCTCCTTACAAGTGTAGCAAGGCGACTTCCAAATACCTGCTTTCCAGTCTTCGTAAGGTGCACCCCATCTCTAGCAAGTAGTCCATCGTATAAGTAGTTCACTCCGTGATCCAGAAATCCAAATCGTTGCTGACGGCACCATCGACGTAGCCAGTTGTTCACCTGCAGAATCTTATTCCACCTCCTTGTTCCATGGCCATCCACTGGGAGGATGGAAGAGAAGACCACCTGCGCTCCCAGTTCTTTCACTTTCTTGCCTAAGTCTTCAAAGTCTCTGCAGATGGTTTCCAGGTCGTTTCTTGCGGTGTCATTTGTCCCCACATGTAGTAGCAGGAATGGGTAGTCATCTGTAGGTCTGAAGAGTCCTGATATCCTGTCAGACACATCTTTAATTTTTGCACCTGGAAGACAGCACATTTCTCTTGAAGTTATATCCGGTCTGCAGATCATGAACACTGAATGATCCAGAACTGCAACTTGTACATAGTTTGCACCTCTTTAGGTGCTCTCTCTTGGTTTTACATAGGACTCTCTTCCTGAAGGAAGAATTACCTCATCATAGGGACATTTCCAGACATGTTGGCCGGACCAGTGTCTACTCTTTGCACTTATTGATAATGGTTAACATATTTTTGAAACAGAAAGCTAGAAAGTGATGATGTTTAATGACAGATTTTATAGGGTATAATTGAAAAAGAAATACAGTGAATGTTTTACAAATGTAGAAGTATAGTAAATGGTATACAAAAGGAATTTTGAATTTTGAAGTATAAACCCTTTGAATGTGAATAAAGAATTGAAGTTGCAGGTGATGAACCAGACACCAGCCGTTGTCATGTAAGGAATAAAGTAGAAAAACGTGTAAAGTAACAGAAAAGAGATGTGTTGCTAGAAAATGTGAATTGATATTGAGTTTGCTTCCATAGCACTTTAAATTAGGTAGCATAACTTTAAATTTAGATAGTAAGTTCACTTGTTTGTAACGTTCAAGAAACCATGCCTCCCACATAGGGAAGTTTAGTATAAGACATGTTTATTCAGCATTACAAAAATTTTGTATGTTCCTGTATTGTCAACTTTATTTTCCTTGCAGCCCGCGGACGTGCTGTGTTTAACGGGGGAAGTGTGGCGCCCCTGAGGGTTCAGTTGACACAGAGGTACTGCATCTCCTCCTGAGGTGTGGTGCCCCACTATCCAGGTAAGTTGGAGTCTCCTGACCACGCTCCAACACTTGTATCCCACACAACACAGTAGCTCAGCAAAGCCACATTGCGGCTCCCTGCTTGGAGTGTAGCAGAGCACCTTTGGTGGCTCCCTGCTTGGAACACGAAACGTGCTGGGAGGCGGGTGGAGTTAGAATACATAAAAGAGTGGGAAGGTTTAGGATTTCAGTCGTGAGTCAGTCAGAGTGGAGAGAGGAGTGAGGAGTCCTGAGAAAGGCATGGAGGAAGGAGGTGCTGCAGCAGATCTCAGTGACCTGGGTCTGCTGGCATGGGAAAGGAAAGAAAGAGAAAGAAAGTGAACAGAAATCTGATCTTCCATGAGAGGGAAAGACTAGTACGGAACGTAGGAGTAAAAGGAACAGAGGATGTGTCTTAGAGGAAGAACCCTGCCTAGAAGTTCTAAGCGCAAGGCCAGGGCCCGGTCCCTGAAGGTTTATGGAAACTAAGGGTCCTACAGCAGACACCGGTGAAGTAGTGGGCTGTAAATGCACTACTCCCATCTAAGACTTAGGGGCACAACAGCAACATTGATAGTGAGCCGGGACTCAGGAGCAAGGAGTCCCCGAAGCAGGCTACAGCTGTCTGCCGTACAAGGAAGGTTCTTGGGAACATCTGTCAGGAGGAACTCCAGTGTAACTCAGTACTAGGAGTACTTCACACCAAAGGCGCTATAAGAGGAGACGTTCAGAAAGGCACATGTTGGCGGAGTGTTGGAAGGGAGCATTCCATCTGACCTGGAGGTTGACTGAGTCCCTGACCCGGAGGACACAGCACGGAGGCAGGCACCTGTGTGTAGTACAGACTGTGAGTAAAGCTGTTGAACTACAAGCCCTGGTGTCCTCCATTTATTCCTGCGCCAACACACCCTGTACCGCTACATCTGGGTACCAGCTTCTACACTGCCTGCGCCTCTCCTCTACCCCTACATCTACACTGCCCTGGGACTACAGCTCCACCTGTGTGGAGCTTGACCATCTTGGCTGCAACACACCACCAGTCCCAGAGGATCTGCATGCAGCGTCGGCTTAACATCTCACTTGCCGAACACCACAGGTGGCGTCACGAACTATTTAACTGCTTCCAGCGCCTTTTCTCAGCCAATGATGGAGGACACATACTGTGGGCAACGCCATGACATGGGCAGTGGCAACCACCATCTTAGAGAAGGGCATTGAAGTGATTGGCTGGCTTTGTGTGGCATCACAGTGGCTATAAAAGGCCGTGACCGCCGACCGCCATCTTACTTCTGCCGATCTTAGAATAGGGAGAGGTGCTGCTGCTGATTTTGAATAAGGGAGAGCATTAGGCAGGGAAAAAGAAAAAAAAATAGCTTCTGCTGATAGCACTTTTCACTGTACAGTTAGTGTGCAGTGAAAGGGGAGGATGTTTGTTGTGTGCAGCAGCGCTGATGGTGATTAGGCTGCCTTTTAAGGCTACCTGATAGCTGCATTGCTGTGTGCACACTGCTGTTCAAACTGCTGTTTTCAAAGCACTCCAACTTTTATTATTTTGTTCTGGTGAGTTACCGAGCGTTCATTTTTTTACACACCATATAGCGGTGTACGCTCCTCACACACTACAGTGTACTGGCTGGTATCACCGACAAATATAAGCTATCTGTGTGTGACTCTGGAAAAACAAACCGAGGAGATTTTCCATTTTTCCAGACCTACATCTTATAGAGCTGTCCGCTTTTCAAACAGTTTCGTATATCTGCTGTTTGATTACAGTCAAAACTATACAAAGACAGCGTGTGTCACTCAGTATAAAAATAGACGGAGATAGACAATTTTCCATACAGACACCGTATAGAGCTGTCCGATTCTCAAACAGTATTGTATATCTGCCGTTCGCATTACAGTCACATCTATACAGAGTCAGCGTGTGTGTGCGACACTCCGTAAATACATATACAGAGATTGTTAGTTACACAAAAAACGTATACAGCTGTTTACTTCTGATGCAGTTCCGTATATCTGCTTGTTGGATTATGGTCAAATACATACTGGGAGAGCGTCATTGACTAACAAAATATATACATAGATTTAATTTTTTTAATGCACCTTACACAGCTGGACGCTCCTCATACAGTGCCATCTCTCTGCTAGTATTTTTGGAACATTTTCCCAAACATGAGGAAGTATGGTGGAAGAGGCCGCGGACGTGGGCAGGGGGGGCGCAGCTGGTAATGATGGTGGTGGTGCATTGGCTGGTTCTGGCAAAAGCACAATAGCAGCTAAGGCAGGAGGTGTTGAGCCTGCGTCATTGTCTGGCCCAAGAAGGCCTGAAAGGTTCCCTTTTCTTGGAGTAGGAAAACCGATTTTAAAGCCGGAGCATCAGGAACAGGTTTTGGCATACATTGCCGAAACAGCCACCAGCTCTATTGCCTCCTCTTCTGAACGTTCGAAACCTGCAAGCACGGAGTCGTCAGTGCAGGGTTGTGGTCAGGAAAAACACCTTTCCTTGTGTCCTTCACCCCCACCAAAAGTTAAGGATGCGGCAGCCCACACTTCAGATTACTCTATAGAGCTCTTTTCACATACAATGCCTGGGTTAGCCAGTCAAATCCTGAATTCCCCAGTCCAAGATGAATCTGACATGGAGTGCACTGATGCACAGCCACTGCTAGATGATTCTGCTGGTACATTGACCTAGAGCACTACATTGCCCTCGAAGTCTACTGAGCCACAATCTGACCATGATGAAACTCAGGTGCCCCTTCCCGCATACTATACCACCTTACATGGTGACACAGAGGAAGGTAAAGAGGAAGGTGCAGATGAATTTGAAGAGTAGGTGATGGATGACCCAGTTCTTGACCCGGATTGGCATCCATTGGGGGGAGGAGGGTGGCGCTGGCAATAGTTCAGATAAGGAGAAGGATCCGCATCAGGCATTGACATCGCAGCAGCGGTTATCTGGCAGGCCCATAGCTGTCCAAAAACGTGGACCAAAAACTAAAAGAGTTGCAGGACAGCTTGGCCAGATGGTCAACTTAGCACAGCGTGCAAGGCCAGAAAATGTATACCATAGTAGGAAGAGTGCAGTGTGGCACTTCTTTGTCCAAAATCCTACTGATGAGGCAAAGGTTACCTGTAAGAAGTGCGGAAGGACCTTTAGCTGAGGTAAACAGCTCAGAAATTTGAATACTAGTTGCATGCTTAGATATTTAATCAACATGCACTTGCAAGTGTGGATGGACTACAAAACCTCAGGTAGCATATGTGCACCTGCTCCGACTGAAGGTAGCCAGCAACGCTCCATCACTTCCCCCACTGTAAGACCACCGCCACCATTAAGCACACCACCAGCACTAAATGTTGAGGTGTCGTCGCAAGGTCAAAGCACTCAGGGAATCACAATGGTTTTGCAACACAACACTGAATCTAGGCCATCACCACCAATACCATCACCAATCCCCTCTCACTCCGTCCGGTCCACCGCAACTTCCCCCATATGCAGCTCTTCCATCCAGCTCACCCTACCAGACTCTCTGAGTAGGACAAGAAAGTACTCAGCCTCTCATTCGCGTACATTGTGTTTGAACACCTACATTGCCAAACTAATCTCATTAGAGATGATGACCTACCATTTAGTTGAAAGCGAAGGTTTCCGCAAGCTCATGGCCTACGCAGTCCTACGCTATGACCTACCCAGTCGGCACTTCTTTTCTCCAAAAGCAATCCCAGCCCTCCACCTGCATGTGAAAGACCGCATTGTCCATGCCCTCAAGCAATCAGTGAGTGGAAAGGTGCACTTCACAACAGATGCATGGTCCAGTAGGCATGGCCAGGGCCGTTACGTGTCCATCACTGTGCACTGGGTTAATGTGGTGGATGCAGGTGCCACAGGGGACAGTGGCGATGGAACAGTGCTACCTAGCCCACGGTATAGGAAACATTTGGCTGTAGGCTTTCGACCCTCCTCCTCCTCCATAAGCAAAAGCTCATCCACAGAGTGCAGTCGCACGAGCACTCCATCTGCAGCTGGCAGTGCTGCACAAGAGGTGTCCCACTATCGAACAGCTAGTGGTAAGTGTCAGCAAACTGTGTTAAAGATGATGTCTTTGGGCGATAACAGACACACCGTGGAGGTACTGGACGACTACTTGCAGCGACAAAGTGAGTCATGGCTGGGCACTCTACATCTTGAGCCAGGCAAGGTAGTCAGTGATAACGGCCGTAATTTTGTGGCAGCCATAGCATGTGCAAAACTCACACACATACCTTGCCTGGCTCACACTTTGAACCTGGTGGTGCAGTGCTTCTTTAATAATTATCCAGAGTTAACATCCCTGCTCCATAAGGTGCAAAAACTGTGCGTGTACATCCGTCACTGAAATGTCCACTCCACTCGTATGCAGAAGATGCAGCGATTGCTCCACCTCCCCAAGCACAGCCTAATCATAGACGTTGCAACAAGGTAGAACTCCACCCTGCACATGGTTGAGAGGCTGTGTGAACAGAGGCAGGCTGTAATGCATTTGTGGGAGGATACACGGGCAGGCAGTTTGAGGGAAGACATGGAATTGTCGGGTGTGCAGTGGTCAAAGCTGAAAGACCTCTGTAAAGTCCTTCAGTGTTTTGAGGAATGCACATGGCTGGTAAGCGCAGACAACGCCATCATAAGCATGAGCATGCCACTTATGCATCTGCTCATGCAAAGTTTGACGCACATTAAGGATCTGGCGTCTGCAGCGGAGGAGGAACAGGAGGAGGAGGATGGAAGCCTTGCTGACAGTCAGCCATTGTCTGGTCAGGGAACTGTCCTGGATGAGGTGGAGGAAGAAGAGGAGGAGGAGGAGGATGAGGGGGATGATTAGTTTGGGCAGGAGGATGCTTCTCAGGGGGCAAGAGAAAATGTTGGCGTTCCAAGGTCAGGTACAGTGTTTGTGCGTGACTGTAGGGATGTGGGTTTGCCAGAGAGTGCTCCTCCACCCAGCAGTGGCAGTGCATTATTGACACCTGGAACATTGGCCTACATGTGCGATTATGCCTTGCGGATCCTAAAAAGGGACCCCCGCATTGCCAAAATGATGATGGATGATGACTACTGGCTGGCCATTATCCTCGATCCACACTACAAAGGCAAATTGCACAACATCATGCCACAGGAGAAACTAGAGATAATATTGGCTAACAAACAAGCAACTCTGGTAAACCGTTTGTTTGAGGCTTTTCCAGCACACAGCAGTGGTGCTGGTTCTCCCACGAGCCGTAGTGGGCACAATGGAAAAGGTGTTCATGGTGCAAACAGCCGAAGTGGCGTTGGAGACAGGGGTTTAATGAGCATGTTGTGGAATGATTTCTCAAGTACCGCTCACACGACTACTAATATTGCATTGATTACAAGTGACAGGAGACAGCAGTTGTCAACGATGGTTACAAACTACTTCTCCTTCCATATCGATGTTCTCCCTCACAGGTCATTCCCCTTTAACTATTGGGCCTCTAAACTGGACACCTGGCCTGAATTGGCACACTGTGCCTTACAGAAGCTCGCTTGCCCTGCTGCTAGTGTGTTTTCTGAAAGAGTCTTCAGTAGAGTTGAGCGAAACGGGTCGGTCATATTCAAAAGTCGCCGACTTTCGCTGAAGTCGGGTTTCATGAAACGAAACCCGACCTTAGCGTGAGGTCGGCCACGAGGTCGGCGACCAGAGCGCCAAAGTCGCGTTTCAAAAGATGCTTCCAGCGCCCTTTTTCAGCCAATGATGGAGGACGCACACTGTGGGCAATGCGATGACATAGGCATCGGTCACCACCATCTTTGAGAAGGGCATGCAAGTGATTGGCTGGCTTTGTGTGGCATCACAGGGGCTATAAAAGGGCGTGAACGCCGACCGCCATCTTACTTATGCCGATCTTAGCATAGGGAGAGCTGCTGCTGCTGATTCTGTAGGGAGAGCGTTAGGCAGGGAAGAAGAACCAAAAAATTGCTTCTGCTGTTAGCGATTTCCACTTACAACACAACGCTTTGTGTGCAGTGACAGGGGAGGCTCTATTTTTGTGCATCAGCTCTGTTGGTTATTAGGCTGCCTTATAAGGCTCCCTGATAGCTGCATTGCTGTTTGCACACTACTGTGCAAACTGCTTTTTTAAAAGCAAAAATATTTTTCTTCCTCTTTTCTGAACAGTTACCAAGGGTTCATTCTTCCACCCTTTTGTGTGTACACTGTGCAGCAGTCCTGCTTATTAGGCTGCCTGCGTCCATACTTGGACTGAGAGCATCATTGTCAGCGTCCTCAAATCTCTAGTGAGATCCAAAATCTCACCAATCCTATAGACACCCTCCACCTTGTCATTCACCATCCAGTTTCAGCCTGTTACATTGAGGTGTAATCTCTACTGGGCCAGAGACAATAGTTCTGCATCCTCAAATCTATAGTGAGATTCAAATTCTCACCAATCCTATAGACACCCTACACCTTGTCATACACCATCCAATTTCAGTCTGCTACATTGAGGTGTAATCTCTACTGGATCAGAGACAATAGTTCTGCGTCCTCAAATCTATAGTAAGATTCAAAATCTCAATAAAATAGTAGATACATCTTCTACCTTGTTTTACAGTATCATATAGCTGGTGGTATTTTAGGTACATTTTCACAAAAATGAGCAAGTATGGTGGAAGACGCCATGGAAGTGGGTGGGGGTTGCCAGCTGGTCCTGATGGTGGTGGTGGTGTTGCATCTGTTGGTAGTGGCAATAGCACCTAAGGCAGGTGCCCCTTCCTACATATTATACCACCTTACATGGTGACACAGAGGAAGGTGCACATGAAATTGAAGAGGAGGTGATGGATGACCCAGTTGTTGACCCAGATTGGCATCCATTGGGGGAAGAGGGTGCCGCTGCCAATAGCTCAGAAGAGGAGGAGGAGGATCTGCAGTGGGCATCGACATCACAACAGCTGTTATCTGACAGGACCATAGCAGTCCAAAAACGGGTTACAAAAACCAAAACAGTTGCAGGACAACTTGACCAGGCGGTCAAATGAGCACAGCGTGCAAGGTCTCAAAATGTCTTCCATAGTAGGAAGAGTGCAGTGTGGCACTTTTTTGAATAAAATCCTAATGATCAGGCAAAGGTTATCTGTAAGAAGTGCGCAAAGACCTTTAGTCGAGGGAAAAATCTGAGAAATTTGAATACCAGTTGCATGCTTCGACATGTAACCACCATGCACTTGCAAGCGTGGACGGACTACCAAACCTCATGTTCCATATGTACACCTGCTCTGTCTGAAGGTAGCCAGCAACACTACATCGCTTCCCCCACTGTAAGCCCACCGGTTAACACACCACCAGCAGCAAATGTTGAGGTGTCGTCGCAAGGGCAAAGCAGTCATGGAATCACAATGGTATTGCTACGAAAGACTGAATCTAGGCCATCAGCAACACCACCAACACCATCACCAACCCTCTCTGAGTCCACCATGTCCACCGCTAGTTCCACCATATGCAGCTCTCAAGTCCAGCTCACCCTACCAGAGACTCTGAGAAGGACAAGAAAATACTCATCCTGTCATCCACGTACACAGGCTTTGAACGCCCACATTGCCAAACTAATCTCGTTAGAGATGATGCCCTACCGGTTGGTTGAAAGCAAAGCTTTCCACGAGCTCATGGCCAATGCAGTCCCACGCTATGACCTAACCAGTCGGCACTTCTTTTCGCGAAAAGCCATCCCAGTCCTCCATGTGCCTGTGAAAGACCGCATTGTCCATGCACTCAAGCAATCAGTGAGTGGAAAGGTGCACCTCACAACAGATGCATGGTCCAGTAGGCATGGCCAGGGCCGTTACGTGTCCATCACTGCGCACTGGGTTAATGTGGTGGATGCAGGGTCCACAGGGGACAGCGGCGGTGGGACAGTGCTGCCTAGCCCACAGTATAGGAAACAGTTGGCTGTAGGCGTTCGACCCTCCTCCTCCTCCAGAAGCGAAAGCTCGTCCACAGAGTGCAGTCGCACGAGCACTCCATCAGCAGCTGCCAGTGTTGCACACAAGGTGTCCCACTATCGAACAGCTAGTGGTAAGCGTCAGTAGGCTGTGTTGAAGATGATGTGTTTGGGAGACATCAGACACACCGCGGAGGTACTGGCCGACTACTTGCAGCGACAAACTGAGTCATGGCTGGGCAGTCTACATCTTGAGGCAGGCAAGGAAGTTAGTGATAACGGCCGGAATTTTGTGGCAGCCATAGCCCTTTCAAAACTCACACACATACCTTGCCTCACACCTTGAACCTGGTGGTGCAGTGCTTCCTCAATAATTATCCAGAGTTAAAAGGCCTGCTCCATAAGGTGCGAAGACTGTGCTCGCACATCCGCCGGTCGCCCGTACACTCCAGTCCTATGCAGAAGCTGCAATGATTGCTCCACCTTCCCAAGCACCGCCTAATTATCTACGTTGCAACAAGGTGGAACTCCACGCTGCACATGGTTGAGAGGCTGTGTGAACAGAGGCAGGCCATAATGCATTTGTGGGAGGATACACGGGTAGGCATTTTGAGGGCAGACATGGAGTTGTCTGATGTGCAGTGGTCGAAGCTGAAAGACCTCTGTAAAGTCCTTCAGTGTTTTGAGGAATGCACATGGCTGGTAAGCGCAGACGAAGCCATCAAAAGCATGATCATCCCACTTATGTTTCTGCTAATGCAAACTTTGACGCACATTAAGGAGCAGACGTCTGCAGCCGAGGAGGAAGAGGAGGATGGAAACCTTGATGACAGTCAGCCATTTTCTGGTCAGGGAAGTCTCATGGACGAGGTGGAGGAAGAAGAGGAAGAGGTGGAAGAAGAAGAGGAAGAGGAGGAGGAGGATGATGGGGATGATTATTTTGGGGAGGAGGATGCTTCATAGGGGGCAAGTAAAAATGTTGGCATGGCAAGGTCAGGTACAGGGTTTGTGCGTGACTGGAGGGATGTGGATTTGCCAGAAAGTGCTCCTCCACCCAGGACTCGCAGTGCATCATTGACACCTGGAACATTGGCCCACATTTCAGATTATGCCTTACAGATCCTAAAAATGGACCGCCGCATTGCCAAAATGATGAACGATGACGACTACTGGTTGGCCAGCATCCTGGATCCACGCTATAAAGGCAAATTCCAAAACATCATGCCACAGGAGAACCTAGAGCTAATATTGGCTAACATACAAGCAACTCTGGTAAACCGTTTGTTTGAGGCATTCCCAGCATACAGCGGCGGTGATGTTGTTCCAACAAGCCCTAGGTGGTAACATGAAAGAGGTGTTCGTGGTGCACACAGCCGAAGTGGCGTTGGACACAGGGGTTTCATGACCATGTTGTGGACTGATTTTTCAAGTACCGCTCACACGACTGGTAATACTGCATCGATCGAAAGTGGCAGGAGACAGCAGTCGTCAACTATGGTAACAAACTACTTCTCCTCCCATATCAATGTTCTCCCTCACCGGTCATTCCCCTTTGACTACTGGGCCAGTAAACTTGACACCTGGCCTGAATTGGCACAATATGCCTTACAGGAACTCGCTTGCCCTGCTGCTAGTGTGTTATCTGAACGAGTCTTCAGTGCAGCTGGATCAATCCTGACAGAAAAAAGGACCCGTCTGTCGACCCAAAATGTTGATGATCCAACCTTCATTAAAATGAACCATGCATGGGTTTCAAAGGATTTTGTCCCACCCTCCCCTGCTGACACGTAGGTTGCCAGAAAAATGGCTTGCTTTTGTCCTCCTCTTCCGCGGACTTCTCCATTTACTACTTTTGCAGCTGCTGAATGTCCAACATCAACATATGCCAATTTTTCCACCTCCCTAACTGGGCTGTCTCCCCCCACAGGGCCGGGGTCACCACCTGGCGCATGCACCCATGCGAGTGCCGTGGCCCTGGACAGGTGGGTGGGCACACTCTTTGGCAACGGCACTGGCATAAGGTCCCTCATAGTAGAATAAAGTGTCTCTGACGGTGGGAGTGCACACCTGCCGTCAGACACACCGGCGTACTATGAGGGGCCCTGTGTCAGTGCCGTCGCCAAAGAGTGGGCCCCCGCTGCTTGCTCAGGATCACAGCACTTGCAAAGTTGAAATACTTACCTCTCCCTGCTCCACCGACGCAATGTCTTCTGCGTTTCCTGACAGTGACATTCTGGTCAGAGAGCGCGATGACATCACGTCTGTACTCCCACTGCAAAAAGAGTCCAAGTGCAGTGAGATGGAAGATGGGGACGACGAGGAGTCCAGACTAGTACAGGGATTCCCTAGCCCGAAGACTTATTTAATTGTTTTCAATGTTGGGACAGCTATTTTTGGGGAGCACTATACTCTGGAGAATGATATATGAGGCCCACCATACACTGGAGCATTCCAAAGGTGGACATCAGACACTGGAACAGCATTCACAGGGCCCATTATGCACTGGAGCATTAGAAATAGGGCCCATTATATATGGAGCATTATTTGGGCCCATAACACAGTGGAGCTTCTTCCATGGGGACCAGCAAATACTGTAGCATTATAAGGAGCTCATCATATACTGTTTCAAACATTATATGGGACCAATGAATCTGTATGGAGAAATATATGGGCCTCATTACTCTGTATAGCGCACGATGCGGTTGCCATAATACTGTATGGAGTAATATACTGTCCGTTTTTGGAGCTATTCGAGAATTTAAAATGGATATCAGTCATGAGATGTAAGAAGCGAAGTATTTTTCATTGTACTATACCGCTATTTCTCTGCCGTATCAGGGGATCATGAATTGTGGCATGTGTTAAAGGAGCCCATTGACACTCTTTGGCCCTGGGCCCACGAAAATCTGGAGCCAGCCCAACCCCCCCCCCACAACTTTAGCCAAATAACCCCCAGTTTTCAATGCCTAAATATTATTATAAAATAAATTAAGGTTGACAAGCTTAAGGAATAAGAATTGATGTTTTTGGCATTAAAATGGGCACTGTAGGTGTGTTTCCTGTCCTCCACTCACTGCCGACTTTTCTTTCCCATTGACTTGTATTGGGTTTCGTGTTTCAGTCGGCCTTCGACTTTTCATGATAATCGGCCGATTTCGTTCGACCCGACTTTTGAGAAGGTCTGGTTTCATGAAACCTGACTCGACCCGAAAAAAGGCAAAGTCGCTCATCTCTAGTCTTCAGTACTGCTGGATCAATCCTCGCAGAAAAAAGGACCCGTCTGTCGACTCAAAATGTTGATGATCTAACCTTCATTAAAATGAACCATGCATGGGTTTCAAAGGATTTTGCCCCACCTTCCCCTGTTGACACATAGGTTGCCAGAAAACCACCTCGCTTTTGTCCTCCTCTTCCTCGGACTTGCCCAATTCCACCATTTGCAGCAGCTGAATGTCCAGCCTACACCAACGTATGCCATTTTTTAAACCTCCCTAACTGGGCTGCCCCCCCCAAGGATTGGGGTCAACACCTGGTGCACCCGGGCAAGTGCCATTGCTCTGAACAGGTGGATTGGCCCACTGATGGCTGACGGCACTGGCACAGGGCCCCTCAGTACAATACAGTGTCTCTGACTGTGGGGGGCCCACTTGCCGTCAGACACACCAGCATACTATGAGGGGCCCAGTGCCAGTGCCGTCGCCCATGAGTGTGCCCCCTCTGCTTGGTCATGGCCACAGCCCTTGCAAGTTGCAATACTTACCTCTCCCTGCTCCACCGCTGTGTAGTCTGGGCAGTTAAATCTTTCACAGGGACGTCCACTAGAAATTTGTTGTATTGATCGATGATGGTTAAGATGTAGCTATGGCCTATCCTGCTGGCCTCTACCTTCAGATGATCAATGGCTACCATTTAGAATGGACGTCAACTTACAAGCGGATGCAGTGGTGCTTTATGATCACCTTTCACAGTTGTGATAGTCACAGACGTGTGACATTCCTGCCACCATTTTTCAATGTCTCCTCTCATTCCAATCCAATAGAATTGCCTACGGCCTGTGGCTTCTGTCTTTTGCCTTCCAAAATGCCCAGACACATCATGATAGGCAGTGAGGACCATGTCTACATCTCTCCCTGTGATCACAATTTGATGGAGACGAGTAACGGTGATGTGATCCACGCTACTGAGATAAAGCAATCCTTTCTTCACAAAGAACCGTTTTCGCAGATTCCACAGACACAGTAATTGAGGTTCTGTATCGCCTCTGCAACATCTACTGGGAGGTTTTCCCGTGATGAGTAATTCCCAAATTTCTGCTAACACTCGACTTTCCGTCTGTACTTGTTTCCATGTAGTTTCCAGTAGCGGAGAGTCTGGACTGGCTTACTGAGATTGAAATATATACGAAGATTTAAAAGTACCACAACACTGTATACTGTTGTACGCTTTGACTACCTTTCCCTTTTTCTACTTTTTAAATTCTGGTGCAATACATAGTGAGCCTGTGAGTGTCTGTGTCTGACTCCGGAAGTATATATGAAAATTTACAATTACCCCTAGACTGGATACACCTGGTATGTGCTGATACAGTACCTTTGGTCAAAATTTTTTATTACAGTATCATCCATAGTGAGTGAGCTTGTGTGCTTTACGCCCTCTATTTATACGGTGAATCGGAGATACCAATTTTTACCCTATACTCAATACAGCTTTTATCTTGTTATACCGTACCTTTGTTTGACATTTAGTATTACGGTCAAATCCATACTGAGTAAGCGTCTGAGAGTGCTTACGGGACTATGTATACAGAGATTGTACCCTATAATATATATACTTGCTATCTTGTTATCCAGTACCTTTTTTACAACATTTTTTATTATTGTCAAATCCAGACTGAGTGAGCATCTGAGGGTGACTCCGGAAATATATACCGAGATTTCAAATTTGGCCAACACTGCATACAGCTGTACGCTTCTGATACAGTAACCTTTTTAGCTATTTAGATTCTGGTGTAATCCATAACGACCCTGTGAACGTCTGTCTGTTACTCCGGAAATATATTTGGAGCTTTAAGATTACCCCAACACGGTATACAGCTGTACGCTTGTGTTACATTACCCATTTACAGCTTTTCATATTCTATTCTTGTGTAATCCATACTGGGCCTGAGAGCGCTTGTGTCTGCCTCCTGAAATGTATATGGAGATTCAGAATGTTTACACTATACTATATATTGTCACGGGGGCTTAGTTCAACTAAGGCTGAAATACCCGGGGCCCCTGTGGTGTCCCTTTTACTAGGGGAAACCCTGTCTGACCCTCAACCCAGGGTTTTTGCTGAAGGTGCAAATGCCTGAGCCTCCGACCTTTCCTTATCTCCTGCTCAGCCCTGCACTTAACCCTCCACCCTCCACCCAGTGAGGAGTCACACCACCAAAGCTCCCACACAAATAATGACAGACAGGGAGAACTTAAACTGCACTGCGCCGCACACACACAGGAATAAACAGTAATGTGAACAGGGCACAACTAAACACAAATATGGGAAGGAGAAAGGATAACGACGGATCATACGACACCAGATATGAATCTCTCTCTCTTGAACACCTCCACTCCAGACCGGAACCACTTGGTATGAAACACAAGCTATAATCGGCGACGCCCATATGCCAGTATGACTATTTAAAGACCGTGGGCGTGACTAACCTTCCAACCTGGTCTCCAGCAGGATTAACCCCCGAGAGCCTGAAGATCAAACCGGCGCCACTGAGGCTATAGTGGCTGGAGGTGGAACTACCTCTGCCTGCCGGATGCTGTGGTGTGAACAGCGTCCGACATGACAGTACCCCGTCTTCTACGAGGGACCCCAGGGCCCTCAAGACTCATAGGACCCGGCTTGTCCGGATGACGACGGTGAAAAGAACTGACCAGCCGATCCGCATGTATGTCTGAGGCTGGAACCCAAGACCTCTCCTCTGGACCATACCCCCGCCAGTGCACCAAATACTGAAGAGTACGGCGTACTACTCGAGAGTCCACCACCTTGGCGACCTCGAACTCTAACTCACCATCCACCATGACTGGAGGTGGCATCGGCGTCGTGTCCACCAAGCCTACCACCTTTTTCAATAAAGCCCTGTGAAAAACGTTATGTATTCTGTACACCGCAGGAAGTTCCAACCGATAAGCCACTGGGTTAATGATGGCAGAAATCCTAAAAGGCCCAATAAACCTTGGACCCAGTTTTAAAGATGGGATTTTGAGTTTTATGTTCTTCGTAGCTAACCACACCCATTCACCCACACACAGGTCCGGACCTGGCACGCGTCTACTGTCAGCCACCCGTTTGTACCTGGCACTCATGCTCAACAAACGCTGTTTCACCCGCCTCCAGACTGATGACAATTGGGCTCCTAGCTGATCCTCCTCCGGGACATCCCCGGAGTCACCCTGACGTAAGGTACAAAACTGAGGATGTTGACCGTACACACAAAAGAATGGAGACTCTCCTGATGACTCTTGGCGGTGATTATTTAATGCGAATTCGGCCAGAGGAAGGAAAGTAGACCACTCCTCCTGGTTGTCGGACACAAAGCATCGTAAATACTGTTCTAGATTTTGGTTCATGCGCTCAGTTTGTCCATTAGACTGTGGATGAAACGCCGATGAATGTGACAACTTGATCCCCAACCTAGAGCAAAAAGCTTTCCAAAACCTCGCCACAAATTGCGTACCCCTATCAGATACTATGTCAGACGGTACTCCGTGGAGTCTGACCACCTCCTTCACAAATACCTGAGCCAACGTCTTAGCATTGGGCAAAGAGGACAACGCCACAAAATGCGCCATCTTTGAAAAACGGTCAACCACCACCAGGATGACCGTGTTCCCTGCCGAGGCTGGCAAGTCAGTGATAAAATCCATGGAGATTTCTGTCCATGGCCTATTGGGTACCCCCAGAGGCTGTAGCGTGCCAGCAGGATGGGTTCGGGGTGACTTAGCCCTAGCGCACGTGATGCAAGCTGCCACGTACGAGACCACGTCCTGCCGGATTTTGGGCCACCAGAAACGACGCGATACCAGCTCTAAGGTGCCCTTCACCCCTGGGTGACCAGCCAGTACCGAATCGTGGTGTTCCTTCAACACCTTAGGCCGAAGATGCAGGGGTACAAATGATTTGTTGGCGGGAAGTCCTGGTGGTACCTCCTCTTGGGCCTCGGCAATCTCCGCCTCTACCTCAGTCGTGAGAGCCGAGACCACTACCCCTTTCTGGAGGATGGGTACCGGCTCTTCCCGAGGTTCTCCCCCCGGAAAACACCTAGACAAAGCATCCGCCTTGGTGTTTTTAGCCCTGGGACGGTACGTCACAAGAAAATTGAAATGAGTAAAAAACAATGCCCAGCGAGCCTGCCTAGGAGACAGACGCTTGGCCGACTCCAGGTAGAGCAGATTCTTATGGTCGGTGATAACTGTGACCTGGTGAGCCGCCCCCTCCAAGAAGTGTCGCCATTCCTCAAAAGCCAGTTTGATGGCCAACAACTCCCTGTTGCCGATATCATAATTCCGTTCGGCCGGCGACAGCTTCTTGGAGAAGTAGGCGCATGGATGCATCTCGCTCAAGGACGAGCCTTGAGACAGTACTGCCCCCACTCCCACCTCCGACGCATCAACCTCTACCACAAAAGGTTTAGACACGTCTGGTTGCACCAGAATGGGGGCTGAAGCAAAACTATTCTTCAGACGCTCAAATGCACGTATAGCCACCTCAGGCCAGTTCGCCAGATCGGCACCCTTCTTTGTCATGTCCGTGAGCGGTTTGGCGACAGTCGAAAAGTGTTTTATAAATTTCCTATAATAATTCGCAAACCCAAGGAACCGCTGGAGTGCTTTCAGACTCTCCGGCCTCTCCCATTGCAACACCGCTTGCACCTTAGCGGTGTCCATTTTAAAACCGGCTGTGGACACAATATATCCCAAAAAGGGCAACTCCTGGACAAAAAATAAACATTTTTCCAGCTTAGCATAGAGCTGGTTCTCCCAGAGCAACTGTAACACCTGCCTAACATGCTCCAAATGAGTGTCCCGATCGCTAGAATAAATGAGGATATCATCCAGGTATACAATCACAAATCTCCCCAGGACATGAGCAAATACATCATTAATAAAATGTTGGAAAACGGCAGGCGCGGTGGTCAACCCAAACGGCATAACCAGACTCTCAAAATGACCCTCAGGAGTGTTAAACGCCGTCTTCCACTCATCCCCCTGACGGACCCTTATGAGGTTATACGCCCCCCTGAGGTCCAGCTTGGAAAACCATTTCGCCCCCGCTACCTGGTTGAACAAATCCGGGATCAACGGCATTGGGTAGGGATGTCCTGAGTTTTCCAATCAATTACCGGGTTGTGCCTGGACAGCCATGGAAAACCCAGGACCATTTGAGCTGGGAGATGACGGAGGACCCTACATGTAACCGACTCAGAATGTAGGACCCCAATGTGGAGTTTCACCTCTGCCACAAACTCAGTAATCTCCCCTTGAGGGAGGGGAACAGCATTAATGGTCACCACCTGTATGGGGTGAGGAAGTTTTTCGATCTTAAACCCGGCGGTGTGTGCAAACTCCTCATCTATGAGATTGGTGGCGGAACCGCTATCCACAAACACTGATATAGGTAGCTCTCTGCCGGCGATAATAACCTTGGCAGGGAGCATACATTGAGATACCATCATGGAGGATATGCATACGCTCAGTTGGGTCTCCTCCATACCCTCTGAGCTTAACAGTTTTCCGCCGGTGTGACCCTCTTAGGTAGTACCGGGCAAACGTTAACATAATGACCTCCTTTACCACAGTAGAAACATGCTCCGGGCTTCCGGAATCCCGGAGCGCGAGGCTGAACCTGTGCCACGCCAGCAATCTGCATAGGTTCAGGGGACTCATCTACTTCAACCACACCTGTACCTCTGTTTTCCCCCAGGGGTAGCGTCTCCTGTGCCCCCTGACGAAAACGGCGATCAATACGTATCACCAAACTCATGGCAGACTCCAATGATGCCGGAGTCTCATACATCAGGAGGGCTTGTTTCACCCTCCCTGATACCCCATGAATAAACTGGCTCCGCAGTGCTGGGTCATTCCACTGTGTGTCTACAGCCCAGCGGCGAAATTCCGAACAATAGTCTTCTGCCAAGCGCTCCCCCTGGCGGAGGGCGCGGATTTTAGATTCCGCTAGAGCCAGTCGGTCAGGGTCATCGTAAATGAGCCCGAGGGCAGAAAAAACATTATCGACCGAATGAAATGTAGCAGAGTCAGCTGGTAAGGAAAATGCCCATGCTTGGGGGTCACCACTCAGTAATGACAACACCAGCCCTACTCGCTGGGCCTCATTACCTGAGGATATTGGCCGCATGCGGAAGTATAATTTGCAGGCCTCCCGATATACGACAAATTTGCTGCGATCGCCTGAAAATCATTCTGGCAGCGGAAACTTCGGCTCTGCACCGATACCTGCAGATGCCGTTTGCACCTTTGCTACTACCAGGCCCTGCTGCTGAACTGCCCCTTTCAACTCGGAGACCTGTATGGACAGCGCCGCCAACTGGCGGGTTATGGAATCTAATGGATCCATGGACTCCTGAAAAAATGTGGGCCGATTATAATGTCACGGGGGCTTAGTTAAACTAAGGCTGAAATACCCGGGGCCCCTGTGGTGTCCCTTTTACTAGGGGAAACCCTGTCTGACCCTCAACCCAGGGTTTTTGCTGAAGGTGCAAATGCCTGAGCCTCCGACCTTTCCTTATCTCCTGCTCAGCCCTGCACTTTAACCCTCCACCCTCCACCCAGTGAGGAGTCACACCACCAAAGCTCCCACACAAATAATGACAGACAGGGAGAACTTAAACTGCACTGCGCCGCACACACACAGGAATAAACAGTAATGTGAACAGGGCACAACTAAACACAAATATGGGAAGGAGAAAGGATAACGACGGATCATACGACACCAGATATGAATCTCTCTCTCTTGAACACCTCCACTCCAGACCGGAACCACTTGGTATGAAACACAAGCTATAATCGGCGACGCCCATATGCCAGTATGACTATTTAAAGACCGTGGGCGTGACTAACCTTCCAACCTGGTCTCCAGCAGGATTAACCCCCGAGAGCCTGAAGATCAAACCGGCGCCACTGAGGCTATAGTGGCTGGAGGTGGAACTACCTCTGCCTGCCGGATGCTGTGGTGTGAACAGCGTCCGACATGACATATATACCTTGTATCTGGTGATATTGTACCCTTTTTCAACTTTTTATTTTATTGGGTAATTGAAAACTGTGCCTGTGAGTGTCTGTGTATAACTCATGAAATATATACGGAGATTTACTGTTATCCCTAGACTGTATAGAACTGTACGCTTCTGATACAGTACCATATATCTGCTGGTATTTTGGGTCAATTTTCCAAAACATGAGGAAGTATGGTGGAAGAGAATGCAGACGTGGGTGTGGGGGGGCCACATGGTACTTTATGGTGGTGGTGGTGCATCAGCTGGTAGTGCCAAAAAAACACAATAGCAGCTAAGGCAGGAGGTGTTGAGCCTACGTCATGATGTAGCTCTGGAAGGCCTGTAAGGCTCCCTTTTCTGGGAGTAGGTAGACTGCTTTTAAAGCCGGAGCATCAGGAACTGTTTTTGGCTTACATTGCTGAAACAGCCTCCAGCTCTATCGCCTCCTCTTCTGAAGTTTAAAAAAAAATGCAAGCACTGAGTGGTCAGTGCAGGCTTCTGGTCAGGAGCAACCTCTTTCCTTGTGTCCTTCACCCACACCAAAAGTGAAGGATGCGGCAGCGCACACTTCAGATTACTCCATGGAACTCCTTTCACATACCATGCCTGGTTTTATTAAAAATGAGGCCCATCATATACTGGAGCATTCCAAATGGGGGACATCAGACACTGGAGCAGCATTTACGGCCCCCATTATACACTGGAGCAATAGAAATGGGGCCCATTATATATGGAGCAATATTAGGGCCCATCATACATTGGAGCATCATCCATGAGGCCCATCATATACTGGAGCATTGTAAATGGGGCAGATCAGACACTGGAGCAGCATCTATGAGGCACATTTTACAGTGGAGCATTAGAAATGGGGCCCATTATATATGGAGCATTATTAGGGCCCATCATACACTGTAGCATCATCCATGAGGCCCATTATATACTGGAGCATTCCAAATGGGGGACATCAGACATTGGAGCAGCATTTACGGGGCCCATTATACACTGGACCATTAGAAATGGGGCCCACTATATATGGAGTATAATTTGGGCCCATAACACACTGGAGCATCGTCCATGGGGACCAATATATACTGGAGCATTTCAAATGGGGGATATCAGACACTGGAGCAGCATTTACGGGGCCCATTATACACTGGATCATTAGAAATGGGGCCCATTATATATGGAGCATAATTTGGGCCCATAACACACTGGAGCATCGTCCATGGGGACCAACATATACTGGAGCATTCCAAATGGGGGACATCAGACACTGGAGCAGCATTTACGGGGCCCATTATACACTGGAGCATTAGAAATGGGGCCCATTATATATGAAGCATTATTTGGGCCCATAAGACCCTGGAGCATCATCCATGGGGCCCATCATATACTGGAGCATTCTAAATGGGGCAGATCAGACACTGGAGCAGCATCTATGGGGCAAATTATACACTGGAGCATTAGAAATGGGGCCCATTATATATGGAGCATTATTTGGGCCCATAACACACTGGAGCATCATCCATAGGGACCATCATATACTGTAGCATTATGTGGAGCTCATCATATACTGTATGGAACATTATATGTGACCAATTATTCTGTACGAAGAAATATATGGGGCTTATTATTCTGTATGGCGCACAATGTGGTGGCCATAATACTGAAAAGGAGTAATATGCTGTCCTGTTTTTGATCTATTGTACAATTTAAAATAGATCAGTCAAGTCATGTAAGCAGTGAAGTATTTGTCATTGTACTATACCTATATTTCTGTGCCGTATCGGAGCATCATGAGTTGTGATATGTGTTAAAGGGGCGCACTGACACTCTTTGGCCCAGGGCACACGAAAACCTGGAGCCAGCCCTACCCCCTCAACTTTAGCCAAATAATCCCCAGTTTTCAATGCATAACTATTATTATGAAGTAAGTTAAGGTTGACAAGCTTCAGTAATAAGAATTGATGTTTTTCGCATTGAAATGAGCACTGTAGGTGTGTTTACTGTCCTTCACTCCCTGCCGACTTTGCTTCCCCATTGACTTGCATTGGGTTTCGTGTTTCAGTCGGACCCCGACTTTTCCCTATAGTCGGCCGAATTCTTTCGACCCGACTTTTGCGAAAGTCGGGTTTCATGAAACCCGACTCGACCCTAAAAAAGACAAAGTCGCTCATCTCTAGTAATTAGTATTCATGCATTGTAATAATACAATTGGCTCATCTTATCTCTAAATATGTGCTGGCATTAGCACACCTACTTCTAATCAGCTAAGTTAACATTGTTAATACCAAGCCTGTGGTCTAGGTGTCCTCCTAGCCTCTAATTTTCGTTTCTCTCACTTTCCTATGTTTCCTCTAAAGGGCCTGTCACACTAAGCGATATCGCTAGCAATATCGCTATAACATCACTGGTTTTTGTGACGTTATAGCGATATTGCTAGCGATATCGCTATGTCTGATACTTACCTCCGACCGCTCCCCCGCTGGTTATCGCTGATCGCGCGAGAACGTCCTGGACCGTTTCTCATCGTCAGCTTCCTGCTAGGGCTTCCTGCTGTGGAGACGAGCGACGCATGGACGCGGGCGGGAGGACGTCAGGATCGCCTCGTCTGACAGGTAAGTAGCGACCCCCGACCCCTGCGATGTCGCTGGTGAGATCTGCCTGTGTGGCAGCTCACTAGCGACCACTTAGCGATGCACCAGCCTCATATTACTGGTCGGGAATGCTAGTGCATCGCTAAGTGTGACAGTACCTTAAGTCTGTTGCACAGAGACATTCATTAACACGCTTATCTGATCATGGACTCCATCTAGGAAGGAAATAAATACATTTAGAAGGAAACTAAAATTAAGTCAGGATAGATAAAATAAAATGCTGCTCTCACTATTCCCGTCTCTTGTGGCAGTGAGTGGCTGTTGGAGCCGTAGTGCCCATCTATAAACTCCCCCAGATACGTTAGGTCCATATGCATTTGGACAGAGATATTTTTCTAATTTTGGTTCTAGACATTACCACAATGAATTTTAAACAAAGTTGAAGTTCAGACTTTCAGCTTTCATTTGAGGGTATTGTAAGGTAGCATTGTCATTCAAGGTTGGGGACACTCACTTGGCAGCAAAATAATCACGTCCGGCACGGGTTTTCCATAAATCAATAACAATCCATGCGGTTTATTCAGGCATCATAAACTCACAGCAGCAACATAAAGTTCATATAATCAGCATAGCATTCATGACAGAGCTTCCCTCTGTTATTCCTGTGGTCACACAGGTTACGCAATGTCCAGTACTCAGGCTCTTCAGCCTCACAGATATCTCACCCCATCAGGGTTACATCATGGCAGCTTCAGCTCACTGCAGACTTTCATTCCCTCTCCCTGGGAACTGTCAGACACTTGCAGCCATTACTCACAGCATTCACGTGCTGTCAGGCAGGAAGCCCCATCTCCCAGTGGGAAATTCCACAACGGACCAACCGGGTCCAAGCATCCACTCATGTGACCTACCCTGGCCACCTTATATGGTCCGCAGCCATGCCCACCGGGTCACATGGCTATGACCACATCACAGGTCCTACAAGTATTCATACATTCTTTAGTATGGCGTACTAGACACACCCCTGGGTGGATTTGCAGGTAGCTGGTTCTGCCCATCACTCCAGCTACCAGAAGACTTCTCCCTGACATATTGGAACGAAAGATCAGCTCTGCTGATCAGCACATAAGCAAGCCTTCATTTCAAGGCCACCCACCTTGAGATACATTACGATCATTCAGCATCCTACTCCTATCAGGACACTGGAAATGCTTATGCGCCTGTCCTGGGACACCCACACAGTGCCCCCTAGCGGACACAGGGTTCACTACACCACAGTATCCACATTAAAATTGGATGAAGGGTTTAGCTCCTTATCATGTGCCACCCTGTTTTTAAAGGGACCAAAAGTAATTGGACAATTGACTCCAAAGCTATTTCATGAACAGGTGTGGGCAATCTCTACGTTATGTCATTCTCAATTAAGCAGATAAAAGGCCTGGAGTTGACTTGAGGTGTGGTGCTTGCATTTGGAAGGTTTTGCTGTGAAGGAAACATGCGGTCAAAGGAGCTCTCCATGCAGGTGAAACAAGCCATCCTTAATCTGCAAAAACAGAAAAAACTCATCCAAGAAATTGCTACAACATTAGGAGTGGCAAAATCTACAGTTTGGTACATCCTGAGAAAGAAAGAAAGCACTGGTGAACTCATCAATGCAAAAAGACCTAGGCACCCATGGAAGACAACAGTGGTGGATGATTGCAGAATAATCTCCATGGTGAAGAGCCCTTCACAACAGCCAACCAAGTGAACAACACTCTCCAGGAGGTAGGCGTATCAATATCCAAATCTACCATAAAGAGAAGACTGCATGAAAGTAAATACAGAGGGTTCACTGCACGGTGCAAGCCACTCATAAGCATCAAGAATCAAAAGGCTAGACTGGACTTTGCTAAAAAATCATCTAAAAAAGCCAGCACAGTTCTGGAAGAACATTCTTTGGACAGATGAAACCAAGATCAACTTCTACCAGAAGGATGGAAAGAGAATAGTATGGCGAATGCATGGTACAGCTCATGATCCAAAGCATACCACATCATCTGTAAAACACAGCGAAGACAGTGTGATGGCTTGGGCGTGCATGGCTGCCAATGGCACTGGGTCACTAGTGTTTAATGATGATGTGACACAGGACAGAAGCAGCCGAATGAATTCTGAGGTATTCAGAGCCATACTGTGTACTCAGATCCAGCCAAACGCATCCAAACTGATTGGTCGTTGATTCATACTACAGATGGACAATGACCCAAAACAAAGCCAAAGCAACCCAGGAGTTTATTAAAGCAAAGAGGTGGAATATTCTTGAATGGCCAAGTCAGTCACCTGATCTCAACCCAATTAAGCATGCATTTCACTTGTTAAAGACTAAACTTCAGACAGAAAGGCCCACAAACAAACAGCAACTGAAAACCACCGCAGTGAAGGCCTGGCAGAGCATCAAAAAGGAGGAAACACAGCGTCTGATGATGTCCATGAGTTCAAGACTTCAGGCAGTCATTGCCAACAAAGGGTTTTCAACCAAGTACTAGAATTGAACATTTTATTTACAATTATTTAATATGTCCAATTACTTTTGGTCCCTTTAAAAACAGGGTGGCACATGTTAAGGAGCTGAAACTCCTAAACCCTTCATCCAATTTTAATGTGGATACCCTCAAATGAAAGCTGAAAGTGTGAGCTTCAACTGCATCTGAATTGTTTTGTTTAAAATTCATTGTGGTAATGTCTAGAACCAAAATTAGAAAAATGTTGTCTCTGTCCAAATATATATGGACCTAACTGTACGTTCTCCTCCACTAAGAGAAGAAGCCGGTCTTCCTACACCACTTCACTGGATTCTCTAGATCCGTCTGCCTGTCATACCGTCAGATGAGCAAACACACACACACAAGCCACAACAAGCAAGGAAACTATATGGGTGCCACATTCTTTTGATGGTCAGAGTTAGCATCCATCAGTTGGTCATAGTAGATATAATGTATCTAGTCCACATTTTTGTTCACTGTAACTATGGGGAATAGCGATTATAATCTTGCTGCTACTCGATCTCTGACTTTGAACTTGTCTGGTACTCCTTTTGGGACTCCAATATCGTCAATGTACATATAAGGGTCGGAAATGGTAGGAATACTGGTGTCTCTGGTTTTCCATTGCATATTCATGGATCTTGTCTGTACTCGGAGTTACAATCTGGAGTGGTATCAGAAATTTAACAATAATACATGTACCCTCCCATCCCACTGGTGTCATGGTTTAGACAGGGTTCTTGTCCTGCACTCGCAGGATTAAGTGTATGTGGCCTCTTTCTGGATCTGGGAGGGGTATTAACACTCACTCTTTACCAGGGTTCTATGTCAGCTATACTTTTGCCCTTGGCTTAGTTTAAGTGACCCCTGTGTGTTTGTGCCTCGTGCAGTGTGCTTACTTCTGTGTTTGATATCTTGGCTTCTGGCCAGGTCTGTCCCCGTTGTGCGCTTGCCTGCTGATTTGGTACTGTGTGGCTATTCTCCTGGTATCTGACTTTGGCTGCATCTCTGGCTATTTTCCTGTCTACGCCCCTGGTACTTCTGCTGTCCGTGTGGTTATGACCCTTAACCTGTCCTTGACATTCCTCTTGTCTAGCGCTCATCAGCACTTCTGTTTGTGCTATACATGCTGGTAGAGTTTTTATTCTCAGGCCAGCATATCTCTCTGCTTCTGCTCCCTCGGGGAGACCTGCGGCCTGCTCTGCTCCTTTGTAGTCACGTGGTGCAGGTCCTGCTAGTGCTCAGTCATGCTGGGATGTGCTCCTCTCTCTAGGAACCCCGGTAAGCCCCTGTAGCAGTGTGGATTTCTCAGGGTCCAGACACTGACTGGATGTCAGTTCTGGATATCCTGACATTATAACTGACCACTACATATTTTTCCCCTTTCCCTGTGACGGGTGCCTGTGCGTGTGGGGGAGGTTATGGATCCCATCCAGGCGTTATCTGAGCAGGTAAATCACCTGACTCGGATCTTCCAGAAACTAAATGGGGAAGAGCAAGCCCTGGCCCAGTCCAGGCAATGGGTGACTGATACTGTGAAGGGGGCTACTGCTGGGGATGTTCATAGAATCATAGAATCATAGAATCGTAGAGTTGGAAGGGACCTCCTGGGCCATCTGGTCCAACCCCCTGCTCAAAGCAGGATTCGCTAAATCATCCCAGTCAGATGTCTGTCCAGCCTCTGTTTGAAGACTTCCATTGAAGGAGAACTCACCACTTCTCGTGGCAGCTTGTTCCACTCATTGATCACTCTAACTGTCAAAAAGTTTTTTCTAATATCTAATCTGTGTCTCCTCCCATTCAGTTTCATCCCATTGCTTCTAGTCTTTCCTTGGGCAAATGAGAATAAAGTTGATCCTTCTACAATGTGACAGCCCTTTAGATATTTGTAGACAGCTATTAAGTCTCCTCTCAGTCTTCTCTTTTGCAAACTAAACATTCCCAAATCCTGCAACCTTTCCTCATAAAACAGGGTTTGCAGACCGGTCACCATTCTGGTCACTCTTTTCTGAACTTGCTCCAGTTTGTTGATGTCTTTTTTAAAATGTGGTGCCCAAAACTGGACACAATATTCCAGATGAGGTCTGACCAAAGAGGAGTAGAGGGAAATAATGACTTCACGTGATCTAGACTGTATGCTTCTGTTAATACATCCTAGAATTGCATTTGCCTTTTTTGCTGCTGCATCACACTGTTGACTCATATTCAGTCTGTGATCTATTAGTATACCCAAGTCTTTTTCACATGTGCTGTCACTTAGCCCTATTCCTCCCATTCTATATATGCTTTTTTCATTTTTATTGCCCAGATGTAGTACTTTGCATTTCTCCCTGTTAAAAACCATTCTGTTAGTTGCTGCCCACTTCTCCAGTTTATTTAAATCTTTTTGAATCCTCTCTCTCTCTTCTCTAGTATTAGCTATCCCTCCTAGCTTTGTGTCATCAGCAAATTTAATCAGTTTACCCTCAATTCCTTCATCTAAATCATTGATAAAGATGTTGAACAATACAGGGCCCAGGACAGAGCCCTGTGGTACCCCACTTGAGACATTCCTCCAACTGGATGTGCAGCCATTTACGACCACTCTTTGGGTCCGATCACTAAGCCAGTTATGAATCCACCTAACAGTTGCCTTGTCCATTCCATACTTAGTCATTTTTTCAATAAGGATTGTATGAGAGACTTTGTCAAATGCTTTGCTGAAGTCAAGATATACTATATCTACAGCATTTCCTTGATCCACCCAATCAGTGATACCGTCATAGAAGGAAATTAAGTTAGTCTGACATGACTTATTAGTTACAAACCCATGCTGACTCTGTTTAATCACTTCATTCTTATCCAGGTATTGACATACATGTTGTTTAATAATTTGTTCAAAGATCTTTCCTGGTATAGAAGTCAGACTCACCGGCCTATAGTTGCCTGGGTCCACCTTCTTCCCCTTTTTGAAGATAGGAACAACATTTGCTCTTCTCCAGTCTTCTGGCACTTCTCCTGTTCTCCAAGAATTTTCAAAGATTATGGAGAGGGGTTCAAAAATTTCTTCTGCTATCTCCTTCAGTACTCTGGGGTGTAATTCATCTGGACCTGGAGACTTGAGTTCATTTAGGTTAGCTAAGTGTTTCCTCACTATCTTTCTGTTTATAGATATCCTGGATTCTTCTATTCCCTTAATAGGACAGTGAATAACAGTTGATGTTACATTACCTTTCTGAGAGAAAACAGATGCAAAATAGGAATTTAAAAGTTCAGCCTTCTCGACATCCTGTCTTACCATTTCATCATTTTCATCCTGTAAAAATCCTATAGCATCTTTGACTTTTCTTTTACTTTTGACATATCCCCAAAATCCTTTATTATTGCTTTTGACATCTCTTGCAAGCCTCAATTCATTTTCAGCTTTAGCTAATCTGATTTGTGCCCTGCAGGTTCTGCAGACAGCATTATATTCTTCTTTAGATATGCCTCCCTCTTTCCATTTTATAAACATTTTTTTCTTCCTTTTTAGCATGTGCTTAAGTTCTGTGTTCATCCATCCTGGTTTCCTTAAATGCTTCCTATTCTTCCCTCTTTTCGGAATTGTTAACAACTGTGCTTTGAGAATTTCATTTTTCAAGATTTCCCATCCTTCCTGGACATTTTTGTCTTTAAGGATATCCAGCCATTGGATCCCTCCAATTCTCTTTCTGAATCCCTTAAAATCTGCCTTTCTGAAATCTAACCTTGACGTCTGAGTCTTCACAGGTCTTCCGCCTCTAGTTATCCAAAATTCTAAAATAGCATGGTCGCTACCTCCTAGGGTCCCAGCCACTTTTACCTCCTCAACCATTTCCTCCCTGTTTATAAGGATTAGATCCAAGGTTGCAGTTCCCCTTGTTTTCTCTCCTACCTTTTGGAAGATAAAGCTGTCATGTTGTTTTAGTGTCACCAGAACCCCCTGTTAAAGTGCCCGATGTTTTCTCTCAGGATAAAAAAAATTTAAGGTTTTTAAGGAGGGGTGCAAACTCTTCTTTTCGTTAAGGCCACATTCCATTAGGGGTGAGATTCAGAGGGTTGGGGTCATTGTCTTTGCTAAGGGGCTCCCCTCAGGCTTGGGTGTTTGCCCTTCCCCCTACTGCCTCTGAGAGAATGTCAGTAAATGCATTCTTCGAAGCCCTCGGGCACATCAACGATGAACCTGATCGTGTGAGTCTGGCCAAGGATATGGTGATGAGTGTGTGCCAGGGGAAACGCTCGGCCAAGTGATTCTGCTCTGAGTTGAGACACTGGGCTGCGGAGGTCTCCTGGGATGATGCCACCCTCCAGAGTTTGTTCCCTAGTGGCCTGTCTGAACGTTTGAAAGAGCCCTGGCCCTTTATCCTCCACTGGACTCTTTGGAGGACGCTATGATCCAGGATGTTCTCATGGACTGTAGGCTGCAGGCGAGAGGGGTCATGCTGCAGGAGATCCCTTTATTCTCCAACCTGAGTGACACTGCATCTAGTCCTGAGCCCATGGAGGTTGGTGCCACCTCGTTGAAGGAAAAGGAGAGGAGACGCCGTAGAAACAGCCAACTGTGCTTTTACTGTGGAGCCTCTGGACATTGGAGAAGGGACTGTTCCTCTTGCCCTTCTTCGGTGAAGCCGTCAGGAAAACGACTGAGTCTGGGCAGCAATTGAAGAGGTTGCCCAGACTCCCAGGTACTTTTTTCCTTGCTTACTAAAATTCTGCATCATGTGGAACTGGAACTTGCAGGCAGTCCGATTGTGACTACCACTATTGTTGACTGTGGTTCTTCTATTAATCTGATTAATGCCCAAGTTGTGACTAGAGTTGAGCGAAACAGGTCGAAAAATTTCAAAAGTCGCCGACTTTTGGCAAAGTCGGGTTTCATGAAACGAAACCCGACCCTAGGATGAGGTCGGCCACGAGGTCGGCGACTTACGCGCCAAAGTCGCGTTTCAAAAGTTTGTTTTGTGCTCTTTTTCAGCCAATCAGGATCCACGGACACTGTGGGCAACGTGATGACATAGGCAGGGGTCACCACCATCTTTCAGAAGGGCATGCAAGTGATTGGCTTGCTTTGGTGGGCGTCACAGGGGTTATAAAAGGGCGTGCACGCCGACCGCCATCTTACTTCTGCCGATCTTAGCATAGGGAGAGGTTGCTGCTGCTGATTCTTTAGGGAGAGCGTTAGGCAGGGAAGAAGAAAAAAAAAACTGCTTCTGCTGCTAGCGATTTTGCCTGTACAACACACCAGTCACTGTGTGTGCAGTGCAAGGGGAGGCTATATTGTGGTGGATCAGCGGTGTTGGTTGTTAGGCTGCTTTCTAAGGATTCCTGACAGCTGCATTGCTGTTTACCCACTGCTCTGCAAACTGCTTTTTTAAAAGCAATCCCAATTTTTTTTTTTGTCCTGCTGAGGTACTGAGCGTGCATTTTTTCACACCATACAGCGGTGTACGCTCCTCACACAGTACCGTGTAACGGCTGTTATCACAGCCACAGTGAAGCTATCTGTGTGTCACTCTGTGAGAATAAGTCGAGGACATGTTCCGTTCTTACAGACCTGCACCTACTAGTTTTGTCTATCTTTCAAACAGTTAAATATATTTGCTGTTTGATCACATTCAAAACTATACAGAGACAGCGTGTGTCAGTCCGTATACTTAAAAAACACGGAGCTTGACAATTTTACGTACACCGGACAGCCGTGTACGTGCACGCTCCTCTCAGTACCGTGTAACGGCTGTTATCACGGCCACAGTGAAGCTATCTGTGTGTCACTGTGGAAGGATAAGTGGAGGACTTGTTCCGTTCTTACAGACCTACACTCTAGGGAGATTCCTATTCTGCCCAATTCTACATACACCTTGTAGTTTGTGATACACTAGCCAATTTCTGCCTGTGACATAGCGCTCTGATATTCAGTGTGCCTCACACAATCCAAAAGTGTCCAGTGTCCACTAGTGTGTGCAGAAATTCAAAATTTCTGTGATCCTGTAGTCACTTTTTTCACACCTGTGCCATAGAGCCTGTGACATAGCGCTCTGATATTCAGTGGGCCTCACACAATCCAAAAGTGTCCAGTGTCCACTAGTGTGTGCAGAAATTCAAAATCTCTGTGATCCTGTAGTCACTTTTTTCACACCTGTGCCATCGAGCCTGTGACATAGCGCTCTGATATTCAGTGGGCCTCACACAATCCAAAAGTGTCCAGTGTCCACTAGTGTGTGCAGAAATTCAAAATCTCTGTGATCCTGTAGTCACTTTTTTCACACCTGTGCCATCGAGCCTGTGACATAGCGCTCTGATATTCAGTGGGCCTCACACAATCCAAAAGTGTCCAGTGTCCACTAGTGTGTGCAGAAATTCAAAATCTCCCTTATCCTGTAGTCACTTTTTTTACACCTGTGCCATCGAGCCTGTGACATAGCGCTCTGATATTCAGTGGGCCTCACACAATCCAAAAGTGTCCAGTGTCCACTAGTGTGTGCAGAAATTCAAAATCTCCCTTATCCTGTAGTCACTTTTTTCACACCTGTGCCATCGAGCCTGTGACATAGCGCTCTGATATTCAGTGGGCCTCACACAATCCAAAAGTGTCCAGTGTCCACAAGTGTCTGCAGAAATTCAAAATCTCCCCTGTCCTATAGACACCTTGTACCTTGTTTTACATTACTATATAGTTTGTTGGATTTTGTCTACATTTCTACCAAAAATGAGGAAGGCTGGAGGAAGAGGCCGTGGAATTGGGCGGGGGTTGGCAGCTGGTAATGATGGTGTTGGTGGTGGATTTGATGGTAGTGGCAAGAGCAAAATAGGACCGAATGCAGGAGGTGTTGAGCCTGCATCATCGTCTGGCTCCACAAGGCCTCGAAGGCTTAGTTTTCTAGGAGTTGGCAAACCGCTTTTAAAGCCAGAGCTTCAGGAAAAAGTTTTGTCTTACATTGCTGACTCAGCCTCCAGCTCTATCGCATCCTCTTCTGAAGTTGTAAAAAATAAAAGCACTGAGTCGTCATTGGAGGCTCATGTTCATGAACCACACCTTTCCTTGTGTCCTTCACCCCAACCAAGATTGAAGGATGACGCAGGCCATACTACTGATTACTCCATGGAGCTGTTTTCACATACCATGCCTGGATTATCAAGTGAAATGGTGAATTACCCAGGCCAAGATGAATCTGACATGGAGTGCACTGATGCACAGCCGCTGATGGATGATTCTGCTGGTACATTCACTCAGAGCACTACATTGTCCTCGCAGTGTACAGAGCCAGATTCTGACCCTGATGAGACTCAGGTGCCCCTTCCCGCACACTATACCACCATACACGGTGACACAGAGGAAGGTGCACATGACATTGAAGAGGAGGTGATGGATGACCCAGTTGTTGACCCAGATTGGCATCCATTGGGGGAAGAGGGTGCTGCTTCCAATAGCTCAGATGAGGAGCATCCACAGCAGACATCGACATCGCAACAGCTGTTATCTGGCAGGCCCGGAGCACTCCAAAGACAGGTTCCAAAATCAAAAGAGTTGCTGGACAGCTTGTCCAGAGGGTCAAAAGATCACAGCATGCTAGGCCGCAAAATGTCTGCCAGAGTAGGAAGAGTGCAGTGTGGCACTTTTTTGAACAAAATCCTCATGATCAGGCCAAGGTTATCTGTAAGAAGTGCGCAAAGACCTTTAGCCGAGGGAAAAATCTGAAAAATTTGAATACCAGTTGCATGCTTAGACATTTAACCAGCATGCACTTGCAAGTGTGGACACAACACCAAACCTCAAGTGCCACATGTGCAACTGATCACAAAGAAGGTAGTCAGCAATGCTACATTGTTTCCCCCACTGTAAGCCCACCGGTTAGCACAGCAGCAAATGTTGAGGTGTCGTTGCAAGGCCACAGCAGTCAGGGAATCCCACTGTTATATCAACGAAATACTGAATCTAGGCCATCAGAAAGAACACCAACCCCATCACCATCATCAACCCTCTCTCAGTCCGCCCTGTCCACCGCTACTTCCACCATATGCAGCTCTCAAGTCCAGCTCACCCTCCCAGAAACTATGAGTAGGTCAAGAAAGTACTCAGTCTCTCATCCGTGTACACTGGGTTTGAACGCCCACATTGCCAAACTAATCTCGTTTGAGATGATGCCCTACCGGTTGGTGGAAAGCGCAGCTTTCCGCGAACTCATGGCCTATGCAGTACCAAGCTATGACCTACCCAGTCGCCACTTCTTCTCTCGCAAAGTCATCCCAGCCCTCCACCATCATGTAAAAGACCGCATTGTCCATGCACTCAAGCAGTCAGTGAGTGGAAAGGTGCACCTCACAACTGATGCATGGTCCAGTCGGCATGGCCAGGGCCGTTATGTGTCCATCACTGCGCACTGGGTTAATGTGGTGGATGCAGGGTCCACAGGGGACAGCGGTGGTGGGACAGTGCTGCCTAGCCCACGGTATAGGAAACAGTTGGCTGTAGGCGTTCGACCCTCCTCCTCCTCCAGAAGCGAAAGCTCGTCCACAGAGCGCAGTCGTACGAGCACTCCATCTGCAGCTGCCACTGTTGCACACGAGGTGTCCCCCTATCGAGCAGCTAGTGGAAAGCGTCAGCAGGCTGTGTTGCAGATGATGTGTTTGGGCGACAGACACACCGCCGAGGTGCTGGCCGAGTACTTGAAGCGACAAACTGAGTCATGGCTGGGCAGTGTACATCTTGAGGCAGGCAAGGTAGTTAGTGATAACGGCCGTAATTTTGTGGCAGCCATAGCCCTTTCAAAACTCAGCCACATACCTTGCTTGGTTCACACCTTGAACCTGGTGGTGCATTGCTTCCTCAAAAATTATCCGGAGTTAACAGCCCTGCTCCAGAAGGTGCGAAGACTGTGCGCGCACATCCGCCGGTCGCCTGTACACTCCGTTCGTATGCAGAAGCTGCAGCGATTGCTCCACCTTCCCAACCACCGCCTCATTATCGACATTGCAACAAGGTGGAACTCCACCCTGCACATGGTGGAGCGGCTGTGCGAGCAGAGGCAGGCCATAATGCATTTGTGGGAGGATACACGGCCAGGCACTTTGAGAGCAGACATGGAGTTGACAGGTGTGCAGTGGTCGAAGCTGAAAGACCTCTGTAAAGTCCTTCAGTGTTTTGAGGAATGCACACGGCTGGTAAGCGCAGACGACGCCATCCTAAGCATGAGCATCCCACTTATGCGTCTGCTCATGCAAACTTTGACGCACCTTAAGGAGCAGGCGTCTGCAGCCAGTGTTGATGAGGAGGAAGAGGAGGAGGGAATCCTTGATGACATTCAGCCATTGTCTGCTCAGGGACCTCTCCTGGACGAGGTGGAGGAAGAAGAGGAGGAGGATGATGATGATGGGGATGATTACTTAGGGGAGGAGGATGCATCTCGTGGGGCAAGTGAAAATGTTGGCGTGGCAAGGTCTGGTACAGGGTTTGTGTGTGACTGGAGGGATGTGGATTTGCCAGAAAGTGCTCCTCCACCCAGCACTCGCAGTGCATCATTGACACCGGGAACATTGGCCCACATGTCAGATTATGCCTTGCAGATCCTAAAAAGGGACCCCCGCATTGCCAAAATGATGAACGATGACGACTACTGGTTGGCCAGCATCCTGGATCCACGCTATAAAGGCAAATTACAAAACATCATGCCACAGGAGAACCTTGACCTAATATTGGCTAATAAACAAGCAACTCTGGTAAATCGGTTGCTTGAGGCATTCCCAGCACACAGCAGCGGTGATGGTTCTCACACGAGCCGTACGGGCCGGGGGCAGCTTGGCAGAGGTGTTCATGGTGCACACAGCAGAAGTGGCGTTGGAGACAGGGGTTTCATGACAATGTTGTGGACTGATTTTTCAAGTACCACTCACACAACTGGTAATACTGCATCGATGGAAAGTGACAGGAGTCAGCAGTTGTCAGCTATGGTTACAAACTACTTTTCCTCCCATATCGATGTTCTCCCACACAGGTCATTCCCCTTTGACTATTGGGCCGCTAAACTGGACACCTGGCCTGAATTGGCACAATATGCCTTACAGGAGCTCGCTTGCCCAGCTGCAAGTGTGCTATCGGAAAGAGTCTTCAGTGCAGCTGGATCAATCCTGACAGAAAAAAGGACCCGTCTGTCAACCCAAAATGTGGATGATCTAACCTTCATTGAAATTAACCATGCATGGGTTTCCAAGGATTTTGTCCCACCTTCCCCTGATGACACATAGGGTGACAGAAAAATGGCTTGCTTTGGTCCACCTCTTCCTGGGACTTGACCTATTTCGCCTTTTGCATAAGCTGAATGTCCAACATCAAAATATGCCACTTTCTAAAACTCCCTAACTGTGCTGCCTCCCCCCCCATGGCCGGCGTCACCACCTAGCGCACGACACCGTGCGAGTGCCGTTGCCCTGGACAGGTGGGTAGGCCGACTCTTGGGAGCGGGCACTGGCACAGGGTCCCTCATATTGCAATCAAGTGTCTCTGACGGTGGTGGTGCACACCCGCCGTCAGACACACCGCCGTACTATGAGGGGCCCAGTGCCAGTACCGATGCCCACGAGTGGGCCCCCCTTGCTTGGGCAGGGCCCCAGCATTTGCAATCTTTACCTCTCCCTGCTCCTCCGCTGTGTAGTCTGGGCCGTCAAATCCATACTGTGCCTGACACCGTCTGAGCCTGCCTCCTGATGTATAGACATATATTTTGAATGTGTACTCTATCCATACATGTTACCCGGGGATACGGTACCCTTTCTCACCTTTGTGCAATCACGTGCAATCCATACTGGGCCTAACACCGTCTGAGCCTGCCTCCTGATGTATAGACATATATTTTGAATGTGTACGCTATCCATACATGTTATCCGGGGATACGGTACCCTTTCTCACCTTTGTGCAATCACGTGCAATCCATACTGGGCCTAACACTGTCTGAGCCTGCCTCCTGATGTATAGACATATATTTTGAATGTGTACGCTATCCATACATGTTATCCGGGGATATGGTACCCTTTCTCACCTTTGTGCAATCACGTGCAATCCATACTGGGCCTAACACTGTCTGAGCCTGCCTCCTGATGTATAGACATATATTTTGAATGTGTACGCTATCCATACATGTTATCCGGGGATACGGTACCCTTTCTCACCTTTGTGCAATCACGTGCAATCCATACTGGGCCTAACACCGTCTGAGCCTGCCTCCTGATGTATAGACATATATTTTGAATGTGTACGCTATCCATACATGTTATCCGGGGATACGGTACCCTTTCTCACCTTTGTGCACTCACGTGCAAGCCATACTGGGCCTAACACCGTCTGAGCCTGCCTCCTGATGTATAAACATATATTTTGAATGTGTACGCTATCCATACAGGTTATCCCGGGATACGTACCCTTTCTCACCTTTGTGCAATCACGTGCAATCCATACTGGGCCTAACACCGTCTGAGCCTGCCTCCTGATGTATAGACATATATTTTGAATGTGTACGCTATCCATACATGTTATCCGGGGATACGGTACCCTTTCTCACCATTGTGCAATCACGTGCAAGCCATACTGGGCCTAACACCGTCTGAGCCTGCCTCCTGATGTATAGACATATATTTTGAATGTGTACGCTATCCATACATGTTATCCGGGGATACGGTACCCTTTCTCACCTTTGTGCAATCACGTGTAATCCATACTGGGCGTGAGAACGGCTGGCGAGCTGTTAAGCAAGCTACAGCACCTGTGGTTTGCACACGTAAGTTTTTCATTTTTTCAGGAATGGCGGTTAGGCCTAATTCCGGAACTGCGGTTGACCTGTACTTACTGGGAAATCATCGTTCGCGGGTAATAATTGTAATCAGTGATCCCCATCACTAACGTTGTTCAGCGGGTTATCTGCACCTGTAAGCGACAAACGCTGGCCTTTTCAGTGTAGCGCACATGCAGCCACGGACATGTAAGGGCATTTCACACCAATTATTGGCCAATCTCATGTGCCAGAGCCTCACGTGTCCCTCTAGTAAGCCGGACTCGGACCGCGGGGCATGACGGAGTCTCGTTCGTTAACGGAATTAAGCTTGCAATGTGTGCATCTGTTCTGTAGCTGGCATGGTTGAGGTTTCCCAGGTGGAGTCGAATTTAACCGTAGGCTCCACTCCTGGTGGTGCCCTTCTGGACATTCCTTTAAGGTTCAGCTTTGCAACCATACTGCCCACGTAAAACAAACACTTTGCCTTCATGAACGCTGTTTGGAGGGTCATGACTCGTGGGAATAACGCCGCCCAATCAGTTAACCTGCTAGAGAGATCCTTCGTTGCTCCCAAGCATGACATCACACTCCCTAGGAGGAAGGTAATGCCACTGTGGCGACCGTACTCCTGGGGGCGACACAAGTGCACTGATGCCCAGCCACTGCTCGATGAATCTGCTGGTACATTGACCCAGACCACTACATTCCCCTCGCACGCTACACGGCCTGAATCTGACCCTGATGAAACTCAGGTTACCCTTCCCATATACAGTTCCATCTTACACGGTGACAAAGAGGAAGCTGCAGATGAAAGTGCAGGTTCGGCCCACCCGCCATCAGACACACCACCGTACTATCAGGGGCCCTGTGCCAGTGCCATCGCCAACGAGTGGGCCCCCCCTGCTTGCTCAGGATCACAGCACTTGCAAGGTTGAAATACTGTGCAGTGAGATGGAAGATGGGGACGACGAGGAGTCCACACTAGTACAGGGATTCCCTAGCGAGGAGACTTATTTGATTGTTTTCAATGTTGGGACAGCAATTTTTGGGGAGCACTATACTCTGGAGAATGATAGATGGGGCCCACCATACACTGGAACATTCCAAAGGTGGACATCAGACACTGGAGCAGCATTTACAGGGCCCATTATACACTAGAGCATTAGAAATGGGGCCCATTATGTTTGGAGCATTATTTGGGCCCATAAGACAGTGGAGCTTCATCCATGGGGACCAACATATACTGTAGCATTATGTGGAGCTCATCATATACTGTTTCAAACATTATATGGGACCAATGACTCTGTATGGAGAAATAGATGGGCCTCGTCATGAGATGTAAAAAGTGAAGTATTTTTCATTGTACTATACCGCTATTTCTCTGCCGTATCGGAGCATGATGAGTTGTGGTATGTGTTAAAGGGGCGCTCTTTCGCCCAGGGCACATGAAAACCTGGAGCCAGCCCTACCCCCCCACAACTTTAGCCAAATAACCCCCATTTTTCAGTGCGTAACTTGTATTATGAAGTTAATTAAGGTTGACAAGCTTAAGCAAGAAGAATTGATGCTTTTGGCATTCAAATGGGCACTGTAGGTGTGTTTCCTGTCCTCCTCTCACTGCCGACTTTTATTCCCCATTGACTTACATTGGGTTTCGTGTTTCGGGACGACCCCGACTTTTCCCTGTAATCAGCCGATCTTGCTCGACCCGACTTTTGGAAAAGTCGGGTTTCACGAAACGAAACACGACCCTAAAAAACCAAAAGTCGCTTAACTCTAGTTGTGACTCTTAATAAGATAGGGACAGTCAGGTTAAAAGATCCTGTTAAAATTGTCGCAATTGATTCCTTTCCTCTCACCATGGAGGGAATTTGTTTCATGACTGATATCTTTTCTCTGAAAGTGGGTTCCACTCATGTGGAAAAATTAAGGTGTTTTGTTCTGAATAATCTGCCAGCTGGACTGGTACTGGGTATGCCTTGGCTTCAATGCCACAATCCTATCATTGTCTGGGTCACGGGGGAGATCATTCAGTGGGGTTGTAAGACTAACGGTCTATGTTGTAACTTGACACCTCTTGTCACCCCTTTAAAATCTGTTTCAATGTCATCTGTCGGTCTGGAAGGTATTCCAGAATACCTGAAGGACTTTGAAGATTTATTTTCCAAAAGAGAGGCTGAGGTGCTACCACCACATATACCCTTTGATTGTGCCATTGATCTAATCCCTGGAGCCAAGTTACCAAAGGCTCACCTGTTCAATTTGTCCAGGCCCGAACGTCTAGCCATGAAGGAATACATCACCAAGAGTCTCCACAAAGGGCATATTTGGCCTTCTGTTACACCTGTGGCAGCAGGCTTCTTTTTTTTAAGAAAAAAGATGGTGGTTTGTGGCCGTGCCTTGACTTTCATGAATTAAACAAAATTACTGTGAAAAATGCATACCCACTGTTAGGCATTGGGTTCCTGCCTCTGCACAGGAGGAATCCCGAGCCTTGCCTTCCGCGGTCTCGCATTCAGTCTGGGCAGCAGAAGAGGTTGCTCAGCAAAGACGTTGTTCCTGGCATCTTGATCAGGCCAGTGCTGTCGGTTCAATTACTGCTGCCATCTCCGGGTCAGTTATAGCAGCCTGCACTGGTCAGCAGCAAGCAGCTCCTTGAACTAATTCCTTCTTTCGGGTTACTGAGCATGCCCGCAGGTCGTCCTCTCATTGGAGGCCAGGGATCACGTGCTCAGGTCCTGTCTCAGCTCGGATTGGACCATCTGGAAGGTCCCGAAAGGGCGCTGCTATAAAATGCTTGCATGGCCTCTCGGCCATGCGCTAGTATAGACAGTAATTGGTAGTGATGTGTGTGATGATGGATGCTTGTGAACCACTGAATGACTCATTATGAAACCCCTTCCTTTTGATATGCATGTTAGTTGGGTTTAGAGTTCTGAGTCAGCGCAGAGTTGTGGCACTGCCTAGCGCCGCAGTGCTTCCAGCTCCTCACACATGCTAGCGCCAGAGTGCACCACTCTACCTAAGGAACTATGCTACCACAGGTACTGCAGCATCTGTTAGAGTGGCGCCCTGCGCATCCTATGCACCTTCCAGTCCTGAGCTTAGGCTGGTTAGTGGCGTCCGCCAGAACCGCGCTGTACACAACATTCAGCTGCACCCTGTGAATTCTAACAGGGCACAGCATTCTATAAGTGTCTGTTCAGGCATCGCTGTTGCGGTGCTTAGCACTAGAGGGGCTCTAACCTTGTGTCCTTGGGGCAGAGTCCTGTGTCTTAGCACTGATGCTCTCCTGCCGAGTCCTGTGAGGATAAACAGGCTCTTGTACTTGTTCCAGCAGCTCTGTGAGGTAACAGAGTTTGCTCCTGTACACTCCGGGTCAGCGGTTAACCCGCCGGTGTTTATTGCTCCGTCATTAATGAAAATAAATCAACATGAAATCCAACTAATATTTTTTAGTGCCACAATATACACTCACTGGCCACTTTATTAGGTACACCATGCTAGTAAGGGGTTGGACCCCCTTTTGCCTTCAGAACTGCCTCAATTCTTCGTGGCAGAGATTCAACAAGGTGCTGGAAGCATTCCTCAGAGATTTTGGACCATATTGACATGATGGCATCACACAGTTGGCGCAGATTTGTCGGCTGCACATCCCTGATGCGAATCTCCCGTTCCACCACATCCCAAAGATGCTCTATTGGATTGAGATCTGGTGACTGAGGAGGCCATTTGAGTACAGTGAACTCATTGTCATGTTCAAGAAACCAATCTGAGATGATTCGAGCTTTATGACATGGCGCATTATCCTGCTGAAAGTAGCCATCAGATGTTGGGTACATTGTGGTCATAAAGGGATGGACATGGTCAGCAACAATACTCAGGTAGGCTGTGGCGTTGCAACGATGCTCAATTGGTACCAAGGGGCCCAAAGAGTGCCAAGAAAAAATTCCCCACACCATGACACCACCACCACCAGCCTGAACCGTTGATACAAGGCAGGATGGATCCATGCTTTCATGTTGTTTACGCCAAATTCTGACCCTACCATCCGAATGTCGCAGCAGAAATCGAGACTCATCAGACCAGGCAACGTTTTTCCAATCTTCTACTGTCCAATTTCGATGAGCTTGTGCAAATTGTAGCCTCAGTTTCCTGTTCTTAGCTGAGAGGAGTGGTACCCAGTGTGGTCTTCTGCTGCTGTAGCCCATCTGCCTCAAAGTTCGACGCACTGTGCGTTCAGAGATGCTCTTCTGCCTACCTTGGTTGTAACGGGTGGCAATTTGAGTCACTGTTGCCTTTCTATCAGCTCGAACCAGTATGCCCATTCTCCTCTGACCTCTGGCATCAACAAGGCATTTCCGGCCACAGAACTGCCGCTCACTGGATTTTTTTTCTTTTTAGGACCATTCTCTGTAAACCCTAGAGATGGTTGTGCGTGAAAATCCCAGTAGATCAGCAGTTTCTGAAATACTCAGACCAGCCCTTCTGGCACCAACAATCATGCCACGTTCAAAGGCACTCAAATCACCTTTCTTCCCCATACTGATGCTCGGTTTGAACTGCAGGAGATTGTCTTGACCATGTCTACATGCCTAAATGCACTGAGTTGCCGCCATGTGATTGGCTGATTAGAAATTAAGTCTTAACACACAGTTGGACAGGTGTACCTAATAAAGTGGCCAGTGAGTGTATATCTAAACCCGTCTGTTCCACCAGTATAGCAATTTACCCAGAAACAGAAAATGCACTATACACATGAAAATTAAAACACATATTTTATTAAGACAATTAAAAATAACAAACTGATGAAAACCTCTGTTGTCAGACACAAAACGCTGAATTCATCCAAATACATAGACAATTTTAAGGAGTCCAGATAATGCTTTAAGAATAATTAAATGAGTGATATCAAGCATACCATCAAAAAAGCCAAACTCGCTATTTTATGCATATAGCCTGAAAAAATCATGGCAAAAAAACAAAAAGAAGTTAGGCTTCTCTTGAAACTGCAGCATGAATAGCTCTCACTAACTCACTCTGCGATTATCAGCGACCGCTGGGTGGTGATCATAGCAACCAAATTTGCGGTGAATGCCTTGACAAAATCCATAGTCTATAAGCACTGCTAAATTAAGGCATATATGTGCCATAAGTATAAGAACCAGGGATCAAGCACAAATAACTTTTATGACTCACATGGATGTGTGCAGCTACGTGTCTCACTCCCCGATGCGCCTTTTCGTCCTCTTCCTCAGGGGGTGTGTATCAAAGACAGGAAAAGTGGGTCTTTTAAACAAAACCACACCAATAGGTATTGGGCAACACAGCCTGTGTCAATCACCACTGATTCTCCATTAGGCGGCGCACCGTGTCATAGTGCTGCCGCATATGAAAAAGACTCTTCAACCCCGGTCTGTGGATCACAAACATACCCGGTAACCATAGTAATGGTCACCTGCATATCAGTAATCCTTACCTTGCCGGAGAATACAGAGTCATGCAGCAGACAAAATGACGGGCGCGCTCATTGGAAATCAATCAGTGCTGACAAAAAAGTTCCCGTGCAAAAAAGGAAACATCTAAAGTGAACGAGTGCTCATTCATATGTAAAAAAGAATAATTCATGAGAATAAACTTCCAACTAAACAAAATTAAAACACTTTGCATTCAAGTTTGGCAAGATTTTTTCCCAAATCACCACCTCTGGGACCCAGATGCAATACATCAATTCCTCTAGCCAAACAGGCTAGAGTCACTATTGTGATATTGATGGAAATGTCACGGTACAGTTCTTGCCAAACTTGAATGCAAATGGATATACAGGCTAGGTTCTTTGGTTCCAGATGGGCTGAATGAAAGTTTTGGCTTCAGTGCGTTTTTATAATGGGTTTAAAAATATTTTTTTGCCTTATTCAGCTTTTTTCTTTTGTTTTATGGGATAGGGTTTTGTTTTGGGTTTTAATGAATTTTAATTGTGTTTTAATTTTGTTTAGTTGGAAGTTTATTCTCATGAATTATTCTTTCCATTATGGGATATTCCGAAAATATAAATCCCGGTGGTTTCAACATGCTGCGTTGAAAACTTCCATCAACTACAAGAAATTCTGTATAATATTTTATGTCTTTTGTTCTTGTGTATAATAAGGTTTATATTGGGAAATAGATAGATTGTATTTAGATTCACAGGAGTTTGCATGCAATTTTTATAGCTTATTAATGTATCGTATCATTGAATTTGTTGGTATTGTCACAATATATTAGATATTTATTTCGGCACTACATGTAGGTTGTTTGTTTATTAATGAATTTTGCAATATTTGCACTATTTAGAATATTTTTTTTTCAATGTTTGTTATTAATTAATTTATGATGAAATATTGATTGATTAATTCACTTGTTTATTAATATATATTTTTTACATATAAATGAGCACTCGTTCACTTTAGACATTTCCTTTTTTGCACGGGAACTTTTTTGTCAGCACTGATTGATTTCCAATGAGCGCGCCCGTCATTTTGTCTGCTGCATGACTGTGTATTCTCCGGCAAGGTAGGGATTACTGACATGCAGGTGACCGTTACTATGGTTACCAGGTATGTTTGTAATCCACAGACCGGGGTTGAAGAGTCTTTTTCATATGCGGCAGCACTATGACACGGTGCGCCGCCTAATGGAGAATCAGCAGTGATTGACACAGGCTGTGTTGCCCAACACCTATTGGTGTGGTTTTGTTTAAAAGACCCGCTTTTTCCTGTCTTTGATACACGCCCCCTGAGGAAGAGGACGAAACGCACATCGGGGAGTGAGACACGTAGCTGCACACATCCATGTGAGTCAAAAAAGTTATTTGTGCTTGATCGCTGGTTCTTATACTTATGGCACATATATGCCTTAATTTAGCAGTGCTTATAGACTATGGATTTTGTCAAGGCATTCACCGCAAATTTGGTTGCTATGATCACCACCCAGCGGTCGCTGATAATCGCAGAGTGAGTTAGTGAGATCTATTCATGCTGCAGTTTCAAGAGAAGCCTAACTTCTTTTTGTTTTTTTGCCATGATTTTTTCAGGCTATATGCATAAAATAGTGAGTTTGGCTTTTTTGATGGTATGCTTGATATCACTCATTTAATTATTCTTAAAGCATTATCTGGACTCCTTAAAATTGTCTATGTATTTGGATGAATTCAGCATTTTGTGTCTGACAACAGAGGTTTTCATCAGTTTGTTATTTTTAATTGTCTTAATAAAATATGTGTTTTAATTTTCATGTGTATAGTGCATTTTCTGTTTCTGCGTAAATTGCTATACTGGTAGAACAGACGGGTTTAGATCCATCATTAATGAGCAGCAGTTTTTCATCTCTGCACGGTTGACCCTGGGTTGCAATCGCACTTCCTTATATTTTATATTTAGTGTGATCCGCAACTCTAACACCCTCTTCCCCTAATTCCTGATCTATGTAACCAACTCACTGAGGCCAAATGATTCTCTAAACTGGATTTACGTGGGGCATATAACCTTATAAGAGTCCGGGAAGGGGACCAATGGAAAACAGCATTCCTGACGACATAAGGGCTGTTCGAAAACTTGGTAATCCCTTTGTGTTAGGCCTGTTTCATACCTCCATCATCGGCGGTCAGTTGAAATCTGCCAAAGGAAGAAACCAAACAAATCCAAAGTGGAAAAAAGAGCCGGGCTGAATAAACCGCGCTGACCAGAAAAAAGCGCCCCTTCGGCAGTCCATATAATAAAAAACTTCTTTAATAAGCCTACGCGTTTCGTGGCAAAACCAGCCACTTCATCAGGGCATAAAAAACAATCACAAATTCAGGATATAAATACAATCACAAACTGTTTCAATACACCTTTCTTTGACATCATTTCCTGTGGAAACACCCATATATCATATAAAACCATGTATATAAATAAAAAAATGCTTAAATATTGTGGTTAAAATCCAATAACATATCTATCAATATCATGGAAATTTTATACACCAAAATAACAAAAAATATATATGATAAAATAAAATGCAAAAAAATGAACTTGAACCCACCACTTCAGAACAACTAAAAAATGTAGTTTATGTGTCTTAGCCCAATGGACCACACCAAATCCACAAACCCTTTGAGATCCTCATATGTAGCAAATACCCCACTCATTTAATTATTTCACCAAAATATGTTTTTAAAAAAGGTCACTAATTTCATTTAAACCCATTGGTTGGAGTGTATTTAATTTACATATCCAATAAGTTTCCTTTCTTTTTAAATTTTGTATTCTATTCGGGGTATGTTCGGATACATGATCTATGGGAAGCACCGTCAGAGACACAGAACCCTGATGGAACACCGCGCAGTGACGGGACAAACCATGTTTCATATATCCCTTCCGAATGTTAAACCTATGGGAATTAATCCTCTTATGTAAAGGTTGAGATGTCCTACCTACATATTGCTTCCCACATTTGCATTGAATCAGATAGATGACAAAACTGGTCATACATGTCATCCTATGTCTGATCCTAAATTCCCCACTCGGATAACTAAAGGAGTGAAATCTATCAGTAGAATCAATTACAGATCTACAACACTTACAGCCTTTCCTGTTACATTGAAAAGCGCCTTTTTTCTCATGTAGTATACTACTGTTTAGTGAAATATCCCTTGAGGAGATAACACTTGGGGCTAAAATATTTTTAATGGTGGGAGCCCTCCTAAAAATCAACCCCGGCTTCTGATCCACCACTTTATTCAGAACTGGATCATTTAAAACAATTTTCCAGTGTTTTTCCAATATGCTACGAATCTGAGAATTCTGCACAGAAAAAGTGGTTATAAAATTCACATCATAATTATCCACACCTCTATCAATCTTACGGGAATAAATTAAATCCTTTTGAGTCAAATTTGTTGCTGATTTGTATGCTCTTTTTATCAGTCTGGAAGGATAATTTTTTTCCTGAAATCTATTTAATAAAACTTTGCTCCCCTCCTCAAAGGTTATATTTGAGGAGCAATTTTTTCTAATCCTAGTATATTGATTGTGGGGAATATTATTAAGCCAAGGTTTATAATGGCCACTATTATAGTGAACATAGCCATTGGCATCAACCTTTTTAAAATAATTCCTAGTAAAAACCTTCCCAGAATTGTCTGCATAAATAATGAGATCCAAAAAAATAACACTCTGCTTATCAATCAGTGGAATCAATTCTATACCCCAACAATTATTTGTCACCCCATCTAGAAATTCTTTGACATCATTCCCTTTGTTATTATAAATGACAATAATGTCATCAATAAAGCGTTTATATAACATTAAATTTGCCCCATAATCACCATGGAGGACATGCCAGGACTCGAAGACAGCCATAAATAAATTTGCATAAGTAGGCGCTGCCCTCGAGCCCATGGCGGTCCCCCGCGTCTGGTGGTATATAACATCCCCAAACCGGAAGTACTTGTTCTGTAAAATGAAAGCCATACTTTTAATCAAAAAAATTTTTTGTGTCATGGATAAAGCCGACTCCCTATTCACATACATCTCAAAGCAGGACAGACCAATATTATGTTCAATATTCGAATATAATCCGGTGACATCCATAGTAATGAACACATATTCATCTTTCCATATGATATCTTGAAGTAACTGTATAAGATGGGTAGAATCTCTGAGATAGCTTCCTAATCTTTTTACAGAGTTGTTCATGAATGAATCAACATAGGCGGCTAAATTAGAGGTTAGTGAATTAATCCCTGCAATAATGGGGCGCCCAGGAGGGTTCACTAAATTCTTGTGTAATTTTGGTAGGTGATAATATATAGCCATAGAAGAGTTCTTTATATCAAGATAATCTTTTTCATTCTTATTTAAAATCCCAGTCTTATCAGCATATTTAATCAATTCCCTATAGTTTTTAACCGCATTTTCATACTCTTCAATACTAGAGATGGCATAGGTAGTATCATCCGACAAAATCCGATCTGCTTCTTTTAAATAGACATTCAGATCCTGTATGACAATACCACCCCCTTTATCGGCAGATCTAATCACTATGTTGGTATCATTTTTTAGTGATCTCAAACCTCTGATTTCTGTAGCAGAAAGATTACCCATCTTTTTTCTTTTCAAATTAAGGGATTCAAAATCCTTCAAAACCAAATCAGTGAAAGTTTTTAAATGATGGCCTTTATTATGAATAGGGTAAAAATTGGATTTTCCCCGAAGTTGAGAATGAACTATCCCATCTTCCTTGGTTTCCACTGTTTCTCCCCTAGCATGATTTATTGCAAAATGACGCTTAAGGGTTAATTTTCTCACAAAATGCTGCAAATCCATATATAAATCGATATCTCTAGACGTATTTTCAGGGCAAAAAGATAATCCCTTATTCAGAATCGAAATTTCTCCCTCCGTGAGGATATGTCCAGAAGTATTAAAAATATTACCAATTCTTACTACACCCTGTTCAAAAGTACGACCCACATCGATTTCAGAACTTTTATTTTCCATTAACACAGTCCTGATTTCTTGTTTTTTGGTTTTTTTATTATTTTTTCCTCGAGTTCCCCTTCTACATTTTTTCTTTTTTGTGATTTTGGTGTAAAGTATCTCGTCATAGTAGTTTTTTGTTCCATTACCTTGGGTAAAAAAGATACAGATGCCGATCCCGAGGTAGAATTATCTATTATTATATTCCCCTTTTTAGTTCGATCACACTCATTCCTTATTTTATTATTACTAATTTTATTTTTATTTTTAGAGTCCTCAAAATTAGTATTTAAAACAATTTCAGAAATACTATCTGGAACAGGAACAAGGGGAGAGTGTGGAATATTATCCACCTCACCCTCCTCAAATAAAGGGAGGTCCAAAATATTAGACTCTCCCACCAATTCTTCAGCTGCTAGAGAAATAAGTAAATTCAGGGGGTTAGAGTGACATACAGTATTTAAATCTAAAAGTCTATCTTTTTTAATTTTATCCATTTGCTGTTTCACTTGCTCCAAATGTATATCAATATCTGAGGGGGACAATACAATGTCCGCTTTCTCATTACTTATGTGTTCACTAACTGAATCCCCAATAGTGATGTGATCACGTATTGCATCATGATTATTACTCTCTTCAATAATACTCTCACCCTCCAGGGGAGTATCCTTAGAAAAAATCTCCTTAGTCGCACAATCATCACGAATAATTCCCACTGATTGAGCAAAATTATCAGAAAAACGTTTATTTTGTTTGATCTTATTTTTCATAGTCTCCCGATGCCTCACTTTATTAATACTACCCATAGTAACAATTTGATTACTAGTGGTATCAGAAACAACATAATCCTGTTTCCTTGTGTGATTTATCCCATCTGAAACCACGGGTGGGGCCAGTGACAAATCTTTCACAGGTAATTTAGACGGTTCTACTGACTTTCGTATCTCCTTCCTCATTTTTTTAAAATCATCTGTCTCTCTGTAATTTTTTGGATTTTCGTGCAATTATATCCTGCTCCAGTTTGAGTAATCGAGCTGCTATATCAGAATTTAATCTGTTAAATTCTGGATGTGTACTATACACTAAAAGTTCCTTGGATAAAATCATAATTTTCTCAACAAATGCATCTACTAAAACAATTCTCTTCTTAAATAAACACCCTATTCTCTTAAAACAATTAAAACAAAAACAATCTACTAAAACATTCCCCCAGGATGTTAGCTTCACTGAAGAGTGGGAGGCTTCACTAAGGGAATGTATGTTTAATTTAATAGGGTGTTTATTTAAGAAGAGAATTGTTTTAGTAGATGCATTTGTTGAGAAAATTATGATTTTATCCAAGGAACTTTTAGTTTAGTTACAGAGAGACAGAGATGATTTTAAAAAAATGAGGAAGGAGATACGAAAGTCAGTAGAACCGTCTAAATTACCTGTGAAAGATTTGTCACTGGCCCCACCTGTGGTTTCAGATGGGATAAATCACACAAGGAAACAGGATTATGTTGTTTCTGATACCACTAGTAATCAAATTGTTACTATGGGTAGTATTAATAAAGTGAAGCATCGGGAGACTATGAAAAATAAGATCAAACAAAATAAGCGTTTTTCTGATAATTTTGCTCAATCAGTGGGAATTATTCGTGATGATTGTGCGACTAAGGAGATTTTTTCTCAGGATACACCCCTGGAGGGTGAGAGTATTATTGAAGAGAGTAATAATCATGATGCAATACGTGATCACATCACTATTGGGGATTCAGTTAGTGAACACATAAGTAATGAGAAAGCGGACATTGTATTGTCCCCCTCAGATATTGATATACATTTGGAGCAAGTGAAACAGCAAATGGATAAAATTAAAAAAGATAGACTTTTAGATTTAAATACTGTATGTCACTCTAACCCCCTGAATTTACTTATTTCTCTAGCAGCTGAAGAATTGGTGGGAGAGTCTAATATTTTGGACCTCCCTTTATTTGAGGAGGGTGAGGTGGATAATATTCCACACTCTCCCCTTGTTCCTGTTCCAGATAGTATTTCTGAAATTGTTTTAAATACTAATTTTGAGGACTCTAAAAATAAAAATAAAATTAGTAATAATAAAATAAGGAATGAGTGTGATCGAACTAAAAAGGGGAATATAATAATAGATAATTCTACCTCGGGATCGGCATCTGTATCTTTTTTACCCAAGGTAATGGAACAAAAAAATACTATGACGAGATACTTTACACCAAAATCACAAAAAAGAAAAAATGTAGAAGGGGAACTCGAGGAAAAAATAATAAAAAAACCAAAAAACAAGAAATCAGGACTGTGTTAATGGAAAATAAAAGTTCTGAAATCGATGTGGGTCGTACTTTTGAACAGGGTGTAGTAAGAATTGGTAATATTTTTAATACTTCTGGACATATCCTCACGGAGGGAGAAATTTCAATTCTGAATAAGGGATTATCTTTTTGCCCTGAAAATACGTCTAGAGATATCGATTTATATATGGATTTGCAGCATTTTGTGAGAAAATTAACCCTTAAGCGTCATTTTGCAATAAATCATGCTAGGGGAGAAACAGTGGAAACCAAGGAAGATGGGATAGTTCATTCTCAACTTCGGGGAAAATCCAATTTTTACCCTATTCATAATAAAGGCCATCATTTAAAAAGTTTCACTGATTTGGTTTTGAAGGATTTTGAATCCCTTAATTTGAAAAGAAAAAAGATGGGTAATCTTTCTGCTACAGAAATCAGAGGTTTGAGATCACTAAAAAATGATACCAACATAGTGATTAGATCTGCCGATAAAGGGGGTGGTATTGTCATACAGGATCTGAATGTCTATTTAAAAGAAGCAGATCGGATTTTGTCGGCTGATACTACCTATGCCATCTCTAGTATTGAGGAGTATGAAAATGCAGTTAAAAACTATAGGGAATTGATTAAATATGCTGATAAGACTGGGATTTTAAATAAGAATGAAAAAGATTATCTTGATATAAAGAACCCTTCTATGGCTATATATTATCACCTACCAAAATTACACAAGAATTTAGTGAACCCTCCTGGGCACCCCATTATTGCAGGGATTAATTCACTAACCTCTAATTTAGCCACCTATGTTGAATCATTCATGAACAACTCTGTAAAAAGATTAGGAAGCTATCTCAGAGATTCTACCCATCTTATACAGTTACTTCAAGATATCATATGGAAAGATGAATATGTGTTCATTACTATGGATGTCACCGGATTATATTCGAATATTGAACATAATATTGGTCTGTCCTGCTTTGAGATGTATGTGAATAGGGAGTCGGCTTTATCCATGACACAAAAAAATTTTTTGGTTAAAAGTATGGCTTTCATTTTACAGAACAAGTACTTCCGGTTTGGGGATGTTATATACCACCAGACGCGGGGGACCGCCATGGGCTCGAGGGCAGCGCCTACTTATGCAAATTTATTTATGGCTGTCTTCGAGTCCTGGCATGTCCTCCATGGTGATTATGGGGCAAATTTAATGTTATATAAACGCTTTATTGATGACATTATTGTCATTTATAATAACAAAGGGAATGATGTCAAAGAATTTCTAGATGGGGTGACAAATAATTGTTGGGGTATAGAATTGATTCCACTGATTGATAAGGAGAGTGCTTTTTTTTGGATCTCATTATTTATGCAGACAATTCTGGGAAGGTTTTTACTAGGAATTATTTTAAAAAGGCTGATGCCAATGGCTATGTTCACTATAATAGTGGCCATTATAAACCTTGGCTTAATAATATTCCCCACAATCAATATACTAGAATTAGAAAAAATTGCTCCTCAAATATAACCTTTGAGGAGGGGAGCAAAGTTTTATTAAATAGATTTCAGGAAAAAAATTATCCTTCCAGACTGATAAAAAGAGCATACAAATCAGCAAAAAATTTGACTCAAAAGGATTTAATTTATTCCCGTAAGATTGATAGAGGTGTGGATAATTATGATGTGAATTTTATAACCACTTTTTCTGTGCAGAATTCTCAGATTCGTAGCATATTGGAAAAACACTGGAAAATTGTTTTAAATGATCCAGTTCTGAATAAAGTGGTGGATCAGAAGCCGGGGTTGATTTTTAGGAGGGCTCCCACCATTAAAAATATTTTAGCCCCAAGTGTTATCTCCTCAAGGGATATTTCACTAAACAGTAGTATACTACATGAGAAAAAAGGCGCTCTTCAATGTAACAGGAAAGGCTGTCAGTGTTGTAGATCTGTAATTGATTCTACTGATAGATTTCACTCCTTTAATTATCTGAGTGGGGAATTTAGGATCAGATATAGGATGACATGTATGACCAGTTTTGTCATCTATCTGATTCAATGCAAATGTGGGAAGCAATATGTAGGTAGGACATCTCAACCTTTACATAAGAGGATTAATTCCCATAGGTTTAACATTCAGAAGGGATATATGAAACATGGTTTGTCCCGTCACTGCGCAGTGTTCCATCAGGGTTCTGTGTCTCTGACGGTGCTTCCCATAGATCATGTATCCGAACATACCCCGAATAGAATACAAAATTTAAAAAGAAAGGAAACTTATTGGATATATAAATTAAATACACTCCAACCAATGGGTTTAAATGAAATTAGTGACCTTTTTTAAAAACATATTTTGGTGAAATAAATAAATGAGTGGGGTATTTGCTACATATGAGGATCTCAAGGGGTTTGTGGATTTGGTGTGGTCCAGTGGGCTAAGACACATAAACTAAGTTTTTTAGTTGTTCTGAAGTGGTGGGTTCGAGTTCATTTTTTTGCATTTTATTTTATCATATATATTTTTTGTTATTTTGGTGTATAAAATTTCCATGATATTGATAGATATGTTATTGGATTTTAATCACAATATTTAAGCATTTTTTTATTTATATACATGGTTTTATATGATATATGGGTGTTTCCACAGGAAATGATGTCAAAGAAAGGTGTATTGAAACAGTTTGTGATTGTATTTATATCCTGAATTTGTGATTGTTTTTTATGCCCTGATGAAGTGGCTGGTTTTGCCATGAAACGCGTAGGCTTATTAAATAAGTTTCTTATTATATGGACTGCCGAAGGTGCGCTTTTTTCTGGTCAGCGCGGTTTATTCAACCCAGCTCTTTTTTCCACTTTGGATTTGTTTCATTTATTACCAGCGGGATACCAGCGACGACCGGACCTTTATGAGTGATTCCCAGTTTGTTGTGACTCACACAACTTCAGCAGGTGAGTCTACCTGATTGGGCTTGCTTGCTATTGTGGTTCTTCAAGACAATACGCCCTATGTGCGCTTTCCATTTTTGCTTTTTTTAAAGGAAGAAACCAGCTGATCCGTAATGGACGGATGCGGCCAAATTTAAAGCGACCGCGGTGGTCGTGAATTGCATGTAGATCGCGTGAGGTGGAGCATGACTGGGAGAGGGAGATCACGGGAGCCGGAGGAGCGCGATATCGCGGTAGCTGGAGGAGCGTGATATCGCAGGAGCCGGAGGAACACGATATCGCGGGAGCCGGAGGAGCGCGATCGGGAGAGGGATATCGTGGGAGGGACGGGTGAGTTGTAGGAGAGAGAGAGATTTTATCAGCCCCCGGAGCGGCATTTAGGGGTTAATGCTGAAATTAGCCGACCGTCAAAGCAAAAAAAAGTTGCAGGGTCCGTTTCATCCGCCCGGGAGCCGCTAAAATCTTTGCGGATCTGTAAAAAAATGGGTGGGTGGGACGGACGACCGTCAGTCAAGATCCGCCAATAATGTAAGTCTATGGGGGAAAAAAACGGATCTGCCCCTTTTTTGGCGGATCTGTTTTTTAAATAATTTGGCGGATTTTGACTGAAGGAAAAAATGGATGTGTGAAACAGGCCTTAGGCATCAGGTTTCTGTGTCTGCTCTGCAGGAATCCAGTGCCTGACATTCTGCAGTCTCCTGCTGTCTTTCTACTGCAGAGGAGATTACTTTGCAGCAGACCGCTCCAGAGACTGTCACGCTGCGCTCCTACTGGGCATGCTCATGAGACGATATCCCATTGGAGATCAGGAGTCATGTGCCCTGGTCCTGTTCCAGATCTCATTGGTCCATCTCGGAGATCTGGAAGGTCCCACACGACTATAAAAAGCGCGCATGGCGGTTCCGCCATGCGCTAGTATAGACTATACTTGCTATGTGTGAATGGTGATGGATGTATGTCTCTGGTGACTGACTCATTATAAAACCCCTTCCCTGATATTACGCATGTGGATAGGGAATTAGTTTAGCAGTCAGCGCCAGTCAGTGGCAAACCTTAAGCCACTGTGCACACCGCACCGCTACGCTAGTGTCCGACATTGCGCTTGCTTTCTGGCTTTGTCGTTGAGCGGCAGTGTCCTACGCCGCGCTGCAGTTGCAGCCCTTCTTGGAGCTCGCAGAAGCGATGCCGCACACACGGTAGGTCTAGAGGGACGCAGCTCCTTTGTCTTGGTTCCTGCTCCTGTGACCAGATACCATGTGTGCATTTACCTGAGGCCTGTGTCACTAACAGGTTCAGCATTTTGTATGTTTTTGTTGCGGCACCTCTGTGTGTGAACAGAGCCTGCTCTACACACTCCGGGTGAAATTGAACCCGTGCGCATAATACCGCCATATTGCTACTCATTACACTGGGCAGCACGGTGGCTCAGTGGTTAGCGCTGCAGCCTTGCAGCGCTGGAGTCCTGGGTTCAAATCCCACCAAGGACAACATCTGCAAGGAGTTTGTATGTTCTCCCTGTGTTTGCGTGGGTTTCCTCCGGGCACTCCGGTTTCCTCCCACATTCTAAAGACATACTGATAGGGAATTTAGATTGTGAGCCCCATCGGGGACAGTGATGAAAATGTGTGCAAACTGTAAAGCGCTGCGGAATATGTTAGCGCTATATAAAGATTATTATTATTATTACACTTTATTATTTATTTTTATTTAATGCGTTCCACCGTTCCTAACATTATACTAGCGCCAGGGTCTGGCTAGTAATGGCAGATCAGTAGCAACTCCTTCAGTGCATTCACCAGCTAGAGGGCCAGTTGGCTACTCTTGAGAGTGTTATCGCAGCGGCGAAGTCTTCGGAGGCTGGTGTACAGGCAATCGCAGAGGCGGTTTCACGTATGTCCACGTCCTCCCACGCACCGACAGTTACCCGCCACCCGTTGCCCGATAAATTTTCTGGCGATGGCGCCTCCTGTAGGGGTTTCGTCAGCCAGTGCTCTATCCAGCTGGAGTTTCTGGCTGCGCGATTCCCTACGGAATGGGCCAAGGGGGGGTTTATTATTTCCCTTCTCTCTGGCAAGGCGTTGGAGTGGGCTACGCCACTATGGGAGCGTGGTGACCCAGAGGTTCGGACAGCTGCTCAGTTTTCAACAGCTATTAAGCAGGTCTTCCTGGGACCACGGGTCACGCACGACAACTCTCTACAGCTACTTGCTTTGACTCAGTGATCCCTCTCGGTTAGTCAGTATGCCGTTCGTTTTCGGACACTGGCTTCCCAGCTGGAGTGGTCTGACAAAGCCCTCATCCCTGTGTTTTGGAGAGGTTTAGCTGAGCATGTTAAGGATGCTCTTTCTACCAGAGAGATTCCTGCAAGTCTGGAAGAGCTGATTGCCATTGCCACCCGTATTGATCTCCATTTTTCGGAGCGCGGGCTGGAGCGTGCTCAATCCAGACGGAGGGTTAAGCTATGTGCACACACTGCGGTTTTTGCTGCGGTTCCGCTGCGGTTTTGGGCCTGCGGAACCGCAGCAGTTCCGCAGACATGGTACAGTACCATGTAACCCTATGGGTTTTCAAAACTGCTGTGCTCACGCTGCGGTTTTTTCCTCGCGTTTTTTTTTCCGCAGCATGTCAATTGTTTCTGCGGATTCCGCAGAGGTGTGAAACCACAGGGCAAAACTGCAGGCCAAACCACAGCAAAACCGCAGGTCACTTTACCTGTAGTTCCGCGGGAAAAAACCCGCAGGTGAATCTGCACCGTGTGCATATAGCCTTACTCCGGCTCCCAACCTCTTTGAACCTCTGGAATCACCCGAGCCAGAGTGTTCACTCCCAGAGCCCATGGAGGTGTCTCGCGCCAGTCTTGAGGCGCATCCAGCACTAAGCTCCACTTGTGACTGCCACTGTCAGCACTCTGTTCACCAGGATAACGGGGCCCCGCAATGGTCAAACTCTGTGCCACCGGGCAAGACCTTTGTCCCCCTTTGCCTTCGGCCGAAGGTTCTCGCGTGGGCACACGCGTCCAGGGCGGGTGGTCACTGTGGCTACATGCAGACCACAAAACTCCTGGCAGGGTCATATTGGTGGCCGCACAGGGCTCGGGACTAGAGTTGAACGAAACGGGTTGGTCAATTTCAAAAGTCGCCGACTTTCGTAAAAGTCGGGTTTCATGAAGCGAAACCCGACCATAGCGTGAGGTCGGCCACGAGGTCGGGGACCATGGCGCCAAAGTCGCGTTTCAAATGATTCTTCAGCGCCCTTTTTCAGCCAATGATGGAGAACACACACTGTGGGCAACGCGATGACATAGGCATCGGTCATCACCATGCAAGTGATTGGCTTTCTTTGTGTGGCATCACAGGGGCTTTAAAAGGGCGTGCACGCCAACCGCCACTTTACTTCTGCTGATCTCAGAATAGGGAGAGCTGCTGCTGACGATGATTCTGTAGGGAGTGCATTAGGCAGGGAAGAAGATGCAAAAAACTGCTTCTGCTTCTAGCGATTTTGCCTGTACAACACACCAGTTAGTGGGCAGTGCAAGGGGAGGCTATATTTTGGTGCATCAGCTCTGTTGGTTATTAGTCTGCCTTATAAGGCTCCCTGATAGCTGCATTTCTGCTTTCACACTACTGTGCAAGCTGCTTTTTTAAAAGCAAAAATACTTTTCATCCTTTTTTTTGCCAAGTTACCAAGCGTTCATTTTTCCACTCTTTTGTGTGCAGCAGTCCTGCTTATTAGGCTGCCTGCTGTCATACTTGGCACTGAGAGCATCATTGTCAGCTTGCTAAAATCTCTAGGGAGATTCAAATTCTCCCCAGTCCTATATAGACATTTTATAGACCATCCAATTTCAGCCTGTTATATTGAGGTGTAATCTACACTAGGCCTGAGATAATAGTTCAGTGTCCTCAAGTCTGCAGGGAAATTCAAATTCTCCCCAGTCCTATATAGACATTTTATACACCATCCAATTTCAGCCTGTTATATTGAGGTGTAATCTACAATGGGCCTGAGATAATAGTTCAGTGTCCTCAAGTCTGTAGGGAGATTCAAATTCTCCCCAATACTATATACACCTTGTACCTTGTTTACAGTACCATAATGCTGGTGGCATTTTGGATACATTTTCCCAAAATTAGGGAGTGTGTTGGAAGAGGCCGTGGAAGTGGGCGGGGGTTGTCAGCTGGTAATGATGGTGTTGGTGTTGGTGGTGGATCTGCTGATAGTGGCAAAAGCACAATAGCACCTACTGCAGGAGGTGTTGAGCTTGTGTCATCGTCTGGCTCCACAAGGCCTCGAAGGCTCCCTTTTCTGGGAGTAGGTAAACCGCTTTTAAAGCTGGAGCTTCAGGAACAAGTTTTGGCTTACATTGCTGACACAGCCTCCAGCTCTATCGCCTCCTCTTCTGAACTTTCAAAAAATAAAAGCACTGAGTCGTCATTGGAGGCTCATGGTCAGGAACCACACCTTTCCTTGTGTCCTTCACCCCTACCAAAAGTTAAGGATGCGGCAGGCCACACTACAGATTACTCTATGGAGCTCTTTTCACATACCATGCCTGGGTTATCAAGTCAAATCGTGAATTACCAGTCCAAGAAGAATCTGACATGGAGTGCACTGATGCACAGCCACTGCTAGATTTATCTGCTGGTACATTCACTCAGAGCACTACATTGTCCTCGCAGTGTACTGAGCAAGAATCTGACCCTGATGTAACTCAGGTGCCCCTTCCCGCATACCATACCACCTTACATGGTGACACAGAGGAAGGTACACATTGAAGAGGAGGTGATGGATGACCCAGTTGTTGACCCAGATTGGCATCCATTGGGGGAAGAGGGTACCGCTGCCAATAGCTCAGAAGAGGAGGAGGAGCATCCGCAGCAGGCATCGACATCTCAACAGCTGTTATCTGGCAGATCCGTAGCAGTCCAAAAATGGGTTACTAAAATCAAAAGAGTTGCAGGACAGCTAGGTCAGACGGTCAAATTAGCACAGCGTGCAAGGTCTCAAAATGTCTTCCATAGTAGGAAGAGTGCAGTGTGGCACTTTTTTGAACAAAATCCTAATGATCGGGCAAAGGTTATCTGTAAGAAGTGCGCAAAGACCTTTAGCCGAGGGAAAAATCTGAAAAATTTGAATACCAGTTGCATGCTTAGACATGTAACCACCATGCACTTGCAAGCTTGGATGGTCTACCAAACCTCACATACCACATGTGCAACTGCTCCCAATGAAGGTATTCAGCAACGCTACATCGTTTCCCCCACTGTAAGCCCACCGGTTAGCACACCACCAGCAGCAAATGTTGAAGTGTCGTTGCAAGGCCAAAGCAGTCAGGGAATCACAATGCTATTGCTACGAAAGACTGAATCTAGGCCATCAGAAAGAACACCAACTCCATCACCATCATCAACCCTCTCTCAGTCCAACATGTCCGCCGCTAGTTCCACCACATGCAGCTCTCAAGTCCAGCTCACCCTAACAGAGACCATGAGTAGGACAAGAAAGTACTCATCCTCTCATCCACGTACACTGCGTTTGAACGCCCACTGTTATGAGTTCATTTTCCCCTTCACCATTGAGGTCTGATGAACTCCCGCTTCTGGTGAAGGAAGGTAGTGAGGCTGATTACCAAGCACCTGAGCTGGGAGAGGATGACTGGGCGACGGGGATCTCTGACTGGATATAAGGCAGCCAGCGCCCTTTTGCCTCGCTGGTGATTTCTCTGTGGAATTCTAGGAGACCAGTCTGATTCCTGCTCCTCAAAAGCTAAGTTTTCTGCTTTGCCTTTTTGCATTTGTGTTTTGGTGTTAGTTTGCCTTGCTTTTCTGGATTCTGCCATTCCCTGCTGGGGTGAGCTGAATTCCTTTTTGTCAGTTTGCTCTGTCTTCAGAAAATACCTGAGTACTGACATAGTCTTTTTGAAGCCTAGTGTCTTCAGGGCTTTTTTCCCTGTCAGTCTGTTGGCTCTTATTTTGATAGGGTTTTTTGCGGATTGCAGACAGCAGCCTTCTTAGCCTGTCCTATCTAGTTAGCTTGGGCCCCGTCATTTGCTCAGTCTATCTTTCTATCTGTGTTAGGCTACTTTCACACATCAGGTTTTCGGCGTCAGGCACGTTCCGGCGTCGTGCCGGAGCGCCGGATCCGGCAAATGTTTAGTAAAACCGGATGTGACAGATCCGGTTTTCTGCCGGATCCGTCTTCCGCTTGACAGCCAAAACCGGATCCGTCTCATCCGGTTTTCAATCCGTTTTTCGACGGATTACGCCGGATCCGGTCTTTAAAATCGCCCCTTGTGGCCTTCCGAAAGGGGTTGGCTACTGAAAAACTATATATAACGTGTTCCTACAGCCCTTCTTTGACAGGTTGTAGAGGAGAAAGTGCAGGTTGGAGAGAAGAGCAAGTTACTGGCGAAGATGGATGTTGTGATTGGAAATATTTTGAAGAATTTGGCGGATTTTACAGCGGAGGCGAATCGTTTGAGGGTGATTGTTCTGGAGAAAGAGAGCGAGACAGCAGCGCATCAGGCATCGTAGACGACGTTTGTGGATCCACCCCATCACAGCCAAGAGAATGACGCGTGGGGTCTATTCTACACTCTGCATGGACCTTAGACGAAACCCGGATAAATTTTTGGGATATGTTCGGATGAAAATGGAGAATTTTGATTACTTGGTGGAGCGCATTGCACACCTCATAAGAAAATCGGACACCTATTGCCGCTTCTCTGTTTCACCCGCAGAGCGTCTGATGGTGACTTTAAGGTAAGCCACATTTATTGGATATGCTCGCATCAGAGCACACTTTCACTGCAATCTTGTTGGTGGTAGTTTGCAGCTCCAAGTGTTATAGCTGAGTTTTGGTATGTAATGCTGTGATTTTAAACTAATTGATTGTTTTTTAATTCCCCACAGATTTCTTGCAACTGGAGAATCCCTTTCGTCGCTGCATTTCCAGTACAGACTCGGGATTTCCACCATATCTGGAATAGTGAAGTACACATGCCGTGCACTGTGGGACTTCTTAGCTGAAGAGTTTTTACCAGAGCCCACAACAGAGAGGTGGATTGAAATTTCAGAAAAGTTTCAACAGATATGTCAGTTTCCGAACTGCTTGGGCGCTGTGGGCGGGAAACATATCCGCATTGTAAAGCCAGCCGGATCGGGATCGGAATATTTCAATTACAAGAAATATTTTTCAATTGTCCTCATGGCCATCGCTGACGCGGAATACAAATTTATTGCTGTTGATATTGGGGCCTATGGCCGCTCCAATGACTCTCAAGTTTTAAAACTGTCTGCCATGGGGCGTAAACTGTATGGAAGCACCTTCTAGTTCCCACCCCCTAGACCGCTGCCGCAAACATCTGGCCCACCTATGCCATTTGTCTGTGTAGGGGATGAAGCCTTCCAGCTGTCAGAACACCTTTTGAAACCGTACGGTAGCAGAGGATTGTCAAGAACAAAACGCATTTTTAATTACCGCCTCACAAGAGCAAGAAGAATGGTTGAATGTACCTTTGGTATTCTGACAGCCAAATGGCGGGTCCTATTGACTGCGATCAACCTCAAGACAGAAACTGTGGATGAGGTGATCAAAGCTTGCGTGGTACTCCACAATTTTGTTATCTGCAAGGAACCCATTTCCATTGAGGACACCTCTGAAGAAACCACCTTGCAAGATTACCATGACATTACCACTAGAAGTTCTGTGATGGTTTCAGTAATGAGGGACAATTTTGCACTATACTTTATGTCACCTCAAGGCAGAGTACACTGGCAGGATGACAGAGTGTGAAAGATTTGTGCCCTTAACCAAACTTGTGTACCTTCTGTACCAACAGTATATACCTTTGCCAACCAAAGTTGGCTATCTTGTCATGGTCTTACTATTTTTACCTTTAGGCCACAGGTGTGTACCTGGTTGTGTTTTATGCAAAGTATTTCACCTTTTAACAAAAGTTGTGTACATTGTTAGGAAATCACCAACAATAAACACAACTTTTTAGGTGAAATACTTTGCTTCAAACACAACCAGGAACACAACTGTGGCAAAAAGCTAAAATTTACCCACAGTTATATACCTGGTTTTGAATACCTTTTTACCTTTGAAATACCCTGTATTTAACCTTTTTTTAAACATAGTTTGCCGCAGAAAGAAATGACAGACAACCATTGTGAAACGATAATTTAACTTTTATTTAAAATATTTTTTTTTTTGTAAAATGTTTTTAAAGTGCAAAAAACTTTTTTAATAAAGGTTTTAAACCCAATGGGCATTTTTATTAAAAAACACACATTACAAATCTGTGTAGTGTGGGGTGGAAATACTGCTGGAGGGGCTGCGGGACACTTCGACACTGGGTGTGTGGAGAGAGGACTGGGATCATGGTGGGGAAGGAACAGTTAGAGGTGAAGGTGTGGAAAAAGCTACAGAATGGGTGGACATGTGGTGGGCAGTGGAGTGGAGGGTTGGGCAGGGACTGTAGGAGCAGATGATGTTGATGGAAAGTTGTATGGGGAAGGAGTTTGGTACGGGGCAGGTTGCTGGTACTGGGGAGGTTGCTGGTACTGGAGAGGTTGCGGGTACTGGGGAGGTTGCGGGTACTGGGGAGGAGGCTGGTATGTAATAGGAGGGGGAGGATGGAAAGTGGCTGGAGGGGGTGCAGGTGGAGGAACTACTGGGGTGGGAGGAGTAGGTTGGGAGGTAACGTGCTGTAGAGCACCGTGGCACGAATGCATTACATGCATCTGCTGGGTAGGAGAGAGCGTTGCCATGCGCTCCACAAGAGACCTGATCTTGCTTCTGAATGCATGGTTTGCAGAAGTGTCTTCACCTCCAGAATGCTGGAGTTGATCTGCTGAAAGCCTGCGGAGATTTGCTCTGACAAGACTTTTAGACAGTTCTGGAAAGATGCATTCAGATGCAAGAACTCTGGCGCATAAGTCTTTTCCTGACCCCTCTGCCGCTGCCGCCCAGCACCCGCAGGTGTACTAGAGGTGGCAGGGGCAGAAGGGTGGGGTAAAGGGAAAGCGATCTCCTCACCAGCAGCTTCATGTAATGTAGGCGGCCACGATGCTCCTGTGCTGGTGGATGGGACAGATGGGTCGAATGTGTGGGAAGGCTGGGAAGGTGCAGATGTACCGGGGCGGTCGAAGTGTCCCTCGGTGCCGGTCTCCTCAGGGATCGCCTCAGAAGGGTCCAATCGTGCAGGCTCCCGAGTGCTGCTCACCGTGCTGTGGAATAAAGAGAAAAAAAAACAATTAAAATAGTGACTTGGTATGGCCCTGGCTGAAAAAAAAAAAGTTACATCTAAACACTGTTTTTTCACATGTGGTGTGTAATATTTACCTTCTGGTGACCATTGTATCCCGGAGGAACGACAGGGCTCGTGCGTACTGGTACTTGCTCCTGCGTCCTCCAGATCCACTCGGGGCCCGCATCTCTTTATTGAACTCCTTCTTGAAACGATCCCTCACAGACCGCCACCGCTTCACAATTCTGTCCCCTGAAACGAGAAAGGACAAAGTGGTTAGTATACAACATCAGTGTTTCCCAAACTCCAGTCCTCATGGTCTCCAGGGGTCATGTTTTCAGGATTTCCATAGTAAATAGAAATCCTGAACACATGATCCGTGGGGACCACGAGGACTGGAGTTAGGGAAACACTGGATTACATCAAGCAACCGGTACTGTATTTACTTACGCTCTTTAATCTGGGCCCGAGCATCGAGGTCCTCCCAGCGGGCCACAAGGAGCGAACAGATTTCCTCCCAGAGTCGTTGGGTAACGATCAGGTCAGCATGGCGGCGGTCAGCCATATTCCATAGCGGCTCCCTTTCTCTGACGAGATCGATGAGGTGGTCCACATCTATTCCTCCATCCTCACCGTCTGAGTCGGGAGCACGCTGTGAAGGCTGTTAAAGTAAAAGAGAAAAATAGCAAAATTAGTCACCACACTTAAGACATGAAATAAAAAGTGTATCAAAATTTCACTTAAATATTATACTTACACGCTGGTGACCGCCGCGTTGCTGTCGCCGACGACCCTGGGAGGCACTGCGAGAACCTCTTGGCCGAGCACCAGATTGGGAAGACTAGAGAAGAAAAGAAAAAAATTTATGTGTTTGGATGTAGGCATTTGTTTGCTGTGTGTGGTCTGCAGAACATTGTTTTCTATGTGTTGTGTGTAGTGTGATGTTGTGCTTCTGCGTTTGATGCAAAAAACTTACCAATTGTGACACCACTACAGGTGTCTGTCCACCCCTTCCTTCTTCTTCTGGGAGCTCCACTTCAGCTTGTGAATCCTGTTTTGAAATAAAAGGCAATGAATAGACATATATTCCAGAGATGATGGATTTTGGAAATAAAAACTTACCGTCAAACGCTGACGATGCGAGGGAGGGCTCCCAGAAGAAGATGTGCTGTCCTCTTGCTGGCCAGACTCCATGGCTGTGGGTGGTGCTGTTGCTGCTGCCAGTGCTGCCACTGCTGCTGCTGAATCTCTTGGGCGGCTGTTGAATAAAGAGAAACAAAGGGCCAATGAATATCTTGATATTCCATGGCCCTAGTTTTGAGGAATGGGGGATTTGATAATTACCTTCTCTCATCTGCTGCTGGACTCCCCTCCCGTTGTTCAGCATGCTGCTCCATTTGGGGTGGTGGTGGTGGTTCTGATGGTGCTGCAGTGGTCTCCTGCCTTCTCCTGCGCCTGGTTGCTGTCTTGGGTGGCATGTTGGGTGTGGCTGAGGGTCCCACTGTCATGCTTTTATATATGTGGCTTGTGGGCAGAGCTACTGAGCATGCTCAGACCCAAAAAACTGGATCCGGCGCATTGCGGCGCTCATAGGCTTTCATTGTGTGAAAAAGCTGGATACGCTGGATCCGGCGTGTCCGGCTTTTTCGCCGGAGACAAAAAACGTTACAGTAGCCGTTTTTTCAAGACGCCGGATTGCGACACATTGCCGGATCCGGCGAAAACCGGATGAAACGCATGGTCATCCGGCCCAATCCGGCGCTAATGCAATTCAATGGGGGGGAAACCGGATTCGGCATTGCATTTCGCCGGATCCGGTTTTTGTCAAAAGTGCCGGATCGTGCCTGACGGCGAAAACCTGATGTGTGAAAGAGGCCTTAGTGTTTTTTCTTCTTGCTTCACCGTCATTATATGTTGGGGGCTGCCTATTGCTTTGGGGTCTGCTCTGGGGCAGTTTAGATTTCCCTTTCTGTCTTTAGGCTAGGCAGTTCTCCGGCTGTGATCGAGGGGTCTAGGGCATCGTGGGAACCCCCCACGGCTACTGCTAGTTGTTGTTGATAGGTTCAGGGGTCTGCAATCCGATAGCTGCCAACTTCTCTGGTTTTCTGGACTTAGCTAGCATTTCTGTTTTTGCCTCCTACGGTGACTCATTCATAACAGCCCACATTGCCAAACTAATCTCGTTAGAGATGATGCCCTACCGGTTGGTTGAAAGCGAAGCTTTCCGCGAACTCATGGCCTACGCAGTACCACGCTATGACCTACCCAGTCGGCACTTCTTTTCTCGCAAAGCCATCCCAGCCCTTCACCTTCATGTGAAAGACCGCATTGTCCATGCACTCAAGCAATCAGTGAGTGGAAAGGTGCACCTCACAACAGATGCATGGTCCAGTAGGCATGGCGTGTCCATCACCGTGCACTGGGTTAATGTGGTGGATGCAGGGTCCACAGGGGACAGCGGCAGTGGGACAGTGCTGCCTAGCCCACGGTATAGGAAACAGTTGGGTGTAGGCATTCGACCCGCCGCCTCCTCCTCCTCCAGAAGCGAAAGCTCGTCCACAGAGCGCAGTCGCACGAGCACTCCATCCGCAGCTGCCAGTGTTGCACACTCGGTGTCCCACTATCGAACAGCTAGTGGTAAGCGTCAGCAGGCTGTGTTGAAGATGATGTGTTTCAGCGACAACAGACACACCGCGGAGGTACTGACCGACTACTTGCAGCGACAAACTGAGTCATGGCTGGGCAATCTACATCTTGAGGAAGGCAAGGTAGTTAGTGATAATGGCCGGAATTTTATGGCACCATAGCCCTTTCAAAACTCACACACATACCTTGCCTGGCTCACACCTTGAACCTGGTGGTGCAGTGCTTCCTCAATAATTATCCGGAGTTAACAGGCCTGCTCCAGAAGGTGCGAAGACTGTGCTCGCACATTCGCCGGTCGCCTGTACACTCCAGTCGTATGCAGAAGCTGCAGCGATTGCTCCACCTTCTGAATCATTGCCTAATTATTGACGTTGCAACAAGGTGGAACTCCACCCTGCACATGGTTGAGAGGCTGTGCGAACAGACGCAGGCTGTATGCATTTGTGGGAGGATACACAGCCAGGCACTTTGAGGGCAGACATGGAGTTGTCGGGTGTGCAGTGGTCGAAGCTGAAAGACCTCTGTAAAATCCTTCAGTGTTTTGAGGAATGCACACGGCTGGTAAGTGCAGACGATGCCATCATAAGCATGAGCATCCCATTTATGCGTCTGCTCATGCAAACTTTGACGCACATTAAGGAGCAGGCGTCTGCAGCCGAGGAGGATGAGGAAGAGGAGGAGGGAAGCCTTGATGACAGTCAGCCATTGTCTGCTCCGGGACCTCTCCTGGACGAGGTGGAGGAAGAAGAGGAAGAGGAGGAAGAAGATGATGATGGGGATGACTATTTAGGGGAGGAGGATGCTTCTCGTTTGGCAAGAGAAAATGTTGGCGTGGCAAGGTCTGGTACAGGGTTTGTGCATGACTGGAGGGATGTAGATTTGCCAGAAAGTGCTCCTCCACCCAGCACTCGCAGTGCATCATTGGCACCTGAAACATTGGCCCACATGTCAGATTATGCCTTGCAGATCATAAAAAGGGACCCCCGCATTGCCAAAATGATGAACGATGAGGACTACTGGTTGGCCAGCATCCTGGATCCATGCTATAAAGGCAAATTCCAAAACATCATGCCACAGGAGAGGCTTGACTTAATATTGGCTAACAAACAAGCAACTCTGGTAAACCGTTTGTTTGAGGCATTCCCAGCACACAGCAGTGGTGATGGTTCTCCAACGAGCCGTAGGGGTCAACATAGAAGAGGTGTTCATGATGCACACATCAGAAGTGGCGTTGGAGACAGGGGTTTCATGACCATGTTGTGGACTGATTTTTCAAGTCCCGCTAACACGACTGGTAATACTGCATCGATTGAAAGTGACAGGAGACAGCAGTAGTCAACTATGGTTACAAACTACTTCTCGTCCCATATCGATGTTCTCCCTCACAGGTCATTCCCCTTTGTCTATTGGGCCTCTAAACTGGACACCTGGCCTGAATTGGCACAATATGCTTTACAGGAGCTCACTTGCCCAGCTGCTAGTGTGTTTTCTGAAAGTCTTCAGTGCTGCTGGATCAATCCTGACAGAAAAAAGGACCCGTCTGGCGACCCAAAATGTTGATGATCTAACCTTCATTAAAGTGAACCATGCATGGGTTTCAAAGGATTTTGTCCCACCTTCCCCTGATGGCACATAGGTTGCCAGAAAAATGGCTAGCTTTTGTCCTCCTCTTCCTCGGACTTGTCCAATTCCTCCATTTGCAGCTGCTGAATGTCCAACATCAACATATGCCATTTTTTAAACCTCCCTAACAGGGCTGCCCCTCCCCATGGCCGGGGTCACCACCTAGCACACGCGAGTGCCATTGCCCTGGACAGGTGGGTGGGCCGACTCTTGAGCGCCAGCACTGGCACAGGGTCCCTCTTGGTGCAATCAAGTGTCTCTGACGGTGGGGGTGCACACCTGCGTACTATGAGGGGCTCAGTGCCAGTACCGACGCCCACGAGAGGGCGCCCCTTGCTTGGGCAGGGCCCCAGCATTTGCAATATTTACCTCTCCCTGCTCCTTCGCTGTGTAGTCTGGGCTGTCAAATCCTTCCCTGGGACTGCCACTACAAATTTGGCGAACTGATAGATGATGGTTAAGACGTAGCTATGCCCTGTCCTACTGGCCGGGCTCTAGCTTCAGATGATTAATGGCTTCCATTTCCTATGGACGTCGACTCACAATGAGATGCAGTGGTGGTTTATCATCAGCTTTCACAGTTTTCCTACTCACAGACGTGTGACATTCCTGCCCACATTTTTAAATGTGCACTCTCATGCCAATCCAATAGAATCGCCTACAGCCTGTGGCTTCTGTCTTTTGCACTCCAAAGTTACCTGACAGATCATGATAGGCAGTGAGGACCATGTCTACATTTCTCCCTGTGATCAAAATTTGATGGAGATGAGTAACGGTGATGGGATCAACGGTACTGCGATACAGCAACCCTTTCTTCACAAAGACCTGCTTTCGCTGTCTGTCTCCACACACAAAGTAATTGAGGGTCAGCATCGCCTCTGAGAATTCTCCAGGGAGTTTTTCCCGTGATTAGTAATTCCTAAATTTCTGCAATCACTCGACTTTATGTCTGTACTTTTATCCATCTCGTTTCCTCTTGCGGAGAGTCTGGACTGTCTTACTGAGACAGAAATATATATGAAGATTTAAAAATACCCCAACAGTGTATACTGGTGTACGCTTCAAAAACATTTCCTTTTTTCTACTTTTTAGATTGTTGTCTAATCCATACTGAGGCTGTGAGATTTGAAATGTTTAAACTATGCTATATATACCTGTTACCCGGTGATACTGTACCCTTTCCCAATTCTCTGCAATCTTGTTGAATCCATACTGTGCCTGAGACCGTCTGAGTCTGCCTCCTGATTACAGATGAGTGGTGGTTGAGTGGAACTGTTGGCCAAGTTCAAATTCTAGCTGTTTTGGGCGGTGTTAAATCTGTTCGTCGAACTACAACACTTTGATTAAAATTCGACTGTTCGAGTTTCCGTTCGAGAACGTTACGTTAAACAAAAGTGTATCTTTTTTTCACATTAATAATGGTTTTCAATGATAATAGACAGTTTTAGGGCATAGTAGCGTTGTCTGGTAGCCAGCGATGTAGTACACCTGTGAAGGAGCTACACCGTGTGTGTTTCTAATAATTTTTTACCGCATATTGTCCTGAAAATCCTTTTGGCCCTAGTAACTGTGTCTGCTGCTCAGAAGAGGAGTCCACCCGTGAACTGAGCTATGCTGCCTGTTTATGAAACAACCAGTTTTTGACTGCATTTACACCACTTAATACTTTGGGCCTAGTAACTGTGCATGCTACTCAGCAGAGTTGGCCACCCGTGAACCAAGCTATGCCGCCTGTTTATGTAAGAACTGTGTGCTACTCAGCAGAGGAGCCCAGCTGTTAAGCAAGCTATAGCACCTGTGGTTTGGACCCTATAGTTTTTTCACATTCTTTCTGGAATGCCGTTTAGGCCTAATTCCGGAATTACGGTTGACCTGCACTTACTGGGAAATGCTTGTTCGCGGGGAAGAATTGTAATCCCAGATCCCCATCACTAACAGGGTTCAGCGTGTTATCCGCACCTGTAAGCGATACATGCTGGTCCTTTCATTGTAGCCCCGGACATGTAAGGGCATGACAGACCTGTTATTGGCCGATCTCGTGTGCCACAGCCTCGCGTGTCCCTCTAGTAAGCTGGACGCGGACCGCGGGGGCATGCCTGAGTCTCGTTCATTAACGGAATTAAGCTTGCAATCTGTGCAGCTTTTTTTGTGGATGGCATGGTTGAGGTTGCCCGTGCTGAGTCCAATTAAGCCGCAGGCTCCACTCCTGGTGGTGCCCTTCTGGACATTCCATTAAGGTTCAGCTTTGCAACCATACTGCCCCCGGAAACCAAACACTTTTCCTGACAGTGACATTCTGGTCAAAGAGCGCGATGACATCACGTCTGTACGCCCTCAGCCTAAACAGTCCAAGTGCAGAGAGATGGAAGATGGGGATGACGAGGAGTCCAGAGTACAGGGATTCCCTAGCGAGGAGACTTATTTAATTGTTTAAAAGGTTGAGAGCAATTTTTGGGGAGCATGATACTCTGGAGAATGATATCTGGGGCCCACCATACACTGGAGCATTCCAAAGGTGGACATCAGTCACTGGAGCAGCATTTACAGGGCCCATTATACACTGGAGCATTAGAAATGGGGCCCATTATATATGGAGCATTATTTGGGCCCATAGGACACTGGAGCCTCATCCATGGTGAACAACATATACTGTAGCATTATGTGGAGCTCATCATATACTGTATGGAACATTATATGGGACCAATGATTCTGTATGGAGAAATATATGGGCCTCATTACTCTGCATGGCGCACTATGCAGTGGCCATAATACTGTATGGAGAAATATACTGTCTGTTTTTGGAGCTATTGGAGAATTTAAAATGGATATCAGTCATGTGATGTAAGAATTGAAGTATTTTTCATTGTACTGTACCGCTATTTCTCTGCCGTATCAAAGGATCATAAATTGTGTCATGTGTTAAAGGAGCCCAGTGACACTCTTTGGCCCTGGGCCCACGAAAATCTGGAGCCAGCACTACCCCCCACAACTTTAGCCAAATAACCCCCAGTTTTCAATGCCTAACTATTATTATAAAGTAAATTAAGGTTGACAAGCTTAAGGAATAAGAATTGATGTTTTTGGCATTAAAAAGGGCACTGTAGGTGTGTTTCCTGTCCTCCACTTACTGCCAACTTTTCTTCCCCATTGACTTACATTGGGTTTCGTGTTTCAGTCGGACTTCGACTTTTCACAATAATCGGCCGATTTCGTTCGACCCGACTCGACCCGAAAAAAGGCAAAATCGCTCAACTCTACTCGGGACATTAAAAAATATATTCAGGCATGCGCCTCGTGTGCTCGGGTAAGCTTCCTTAAACAGAGAGTGGAGGCGTCCGCCGACACACCGCGGTGTCCCACTTCAACTTTTGCTCCTGGCGGTTTTGCCGCTCCCATTGTGTCCCTTCTTAAACCTGGCGATCTTGCCGCCTCTGATACCTTCCACGTGTCCCGGTTTTCCGTGTAACCTACCGGGATATCAGACTTGCCTTTGGATGAGTCTGAGGCCTATGCCTCTGATGGGCACAGGGTGGTGGATTGGAAAGCTCAGAGAGGAGGGGGCCCTAGGAGGGGGGGTAATGTTAGGCGTCAGGTTTCTGCATCTGCTCTGCAGGAATCCAGTGCCTCACATTCTGCGGTCTCCTGCAGAGGAGATTACTTTGCAGCAGACCGCTCCAGAGACTAAGTCCCTCTGTGCTCCTACTGGTCATGCTCATGAGATGATCTCCCATTGGAGATCGAGCGTCATGTGCCCAGGTCCTGTTCCAGATCTCATTGGTCCATCTCAGAGATCTGGAAAGTCCTGCACGGCTATAAAAAGCGCGCATGGCGGTTCCGCCATGCGCTAGTATAGACTATACTTGCTATGTGTGAATGGTGACGGATGTATGTCTCTGGTGACTGACTCATTATAAAACCCCTTCCCTCTGATATTACGCCTGTCGATAGGGAATTAGTTTAGCAGTCAGCACCAGTCAGTGGCAAGCCTTAAGCCACTGTGCACACCGCACCGCTACGCTAGCGTCCGACATTGCGCTTCCCTTCTGGCTTTGTCATCGAGCGGCAGTGTCCTACGCCGCGCTGCAGTTGCAGCCCTTCTTGGCGCTCACAGAAGCGACGCCGCACACACGGTAGGTCTAGAGGGATGCAGCTCCTCTGTCTTGGGTCCTGCTCCTGTGACCAGGTGCCGTGTGTGCATTTACCTGAGGCCTGTGTCACTAACAGGTTCAGCATTTTGTATGTTTTTATTGCGGCACCTCTGTGTGTGATCAGAGCCCGCTCTGCGCACTCCGGGTGAAGTTGAACCCGTGCGCATTATACCGCCATATCGGCACCTCTGTGTGTGAACAGAACCCGCTCTGCGCACTCCGGGTGAAGTTGAACCCGTGCGCATCATACCGCCATATTGCTCCTCTGTCATTAACTAGCAGCAGTGTGGACCCCGAGCGGCGAACGCACTTTATTATTTATTTTTATTTAATGCTTTCCGCCGTTCCTAACACTTTGGTCTCACTAACGCTCCTGCTGTTTTTCAGAATTTTATTAATGTAATTTTCTATGATTTAATTGGGCGTTTTGTGGTTATCTATTTGGATGACATTTTGGTGTTCTCGACGGACAGTCAATCTCACTTGCACCATTTGCAGATGGTTCTCATGAGACTGAGGGAGAATCATTTGTATGCCAAATTGGAAAAATGCTCATTTTTCATACAAGAATTATCCTTTCTTGGTTTGATTGTGTCAGAGGAAGGGTTCCGCATGGATTCTAAAAAGGTCCAGGCTGTTACGGATTGGGTGCAGCCTCATGACTTAAAAGGATTGCAGTGATTTTTGGGTTTTGCTAACTTCTGCAGGAGGTTTATTAAGGGCTTCTTGCAGGTGGTAAAGCCTTTAACGGAGCTCACTGTCAAGGGAGCAGATATAAAAAATTGGTCTGTAGCTGCAAAAAATTATTTCATAACGTTAAAAAATGCTTTTCTTCATCCCCTGTATTGATACAACCTGACCCATCAAGACCTTTTGTAGTGGAGGTCGACGCCTCGGAAGTAGGGGTAGGGGCAGTTTTGTCTCAGGACCCTTCTACCCTTACCAATCTGAAGCCTTGTGTCTTCTTCTCTAAAAAAAAATTCCTCTGCTGAGAGGAATTACAATGTCGGCAATAGGGAGTTGTTGAAGATAAAGTTGGCTTTTGAAGAATGGAGGCATTTCCTGGAGGGGGCCGATCATCCCATTACAGTCATCACTGATCATAAAAATTTGGCCTATATTGAGTCTGCCAAAAGATTGACCCCCAGACAGGCTCGGCGGGCGCTTTTTTTCTCGATTTCAGTTTACCATCACATTCCGCTCGGGATCTAAAAGTATCAAGGCTGATGCCTTATCCCGAAGCTTTGATTCTGTGTCCCCTCCAGAAGTTCCCTCCTCCATTCTTCAGCTAGGAGTAGTGGTGGCTGAAATTTCATCTGAGTTACAGAGAGGGATTTTGGAGGCCCAGGCACGGACTTCTGGTGGTAAACCCCCTGGTAAAATGTTTGTATTGGAACGTTTCCGTCTAGGACTTATGCGGGAATTTCACGATTCAATGTTGAGTGCTCATCCTGGGATTGCAGCTACCCGGTAGGCAATTGCGAGGGGTTTCTGGGTGCCCTCTATGGTAACAGACAATAAAAAGTTTGTGACTGCATGTGGGGTGTGTGCTTGTTCTAAAAGTTCTCAGGTCAGGGAATTGGTGCCGTTGCCAATACCGGATAGACCATGGACACACTTGTCCATGGATTTTATCACAAATCTTCCTCCTTCCAGAGGCAACTTAATGATATGGGTGGTGGTGGATATGTTCTTTAAACAAGCCCACTTTGTACCTCTCCCTGTGTTACTATCTGCTGAAATCCTGACCCGCTTACTTATTCAGTTCAGTTGCATGGAGTGCCTGTGAATGTGGTGTCAGAGAGAGGGGTACAGTTTGTAGCCAGGTTCTGGAGGGCTTTTTGTGAAAAGCTGGGGATTTCATTGTCGTTCTCCTCTGCCTATCACCCGGAGACTAATGGACAGACTGAGCGCACAAACCAAATGTTGGAGCAGATTCTGAGATGCTTGACCTCTTCCAGACAGGAGGACTGGTGTATTGCCAATGGCAGAGTTTGCGTTCAACGGTCGTGTGAGTCAGTCTACTGGGAAGTCTCCCTTTCAGATCAACTCTGCGTTTAACCCACATTTTGTTGAGTTTTCCTGCATGGATTCAGGTTGTCCTGGAGCTGAGGGCGTGGTACAACATCTTTGAATGCTTTGGAGTGAGGTTCAGAGGAATATTTCCAAGGCCCAGGAAAACTATAAGCAATTTGCTGAGAGGAGGAGGGGGCCAGGTCCTGCATTTGAAGTAGGGGAGAAGGTGTGGCTATCCACCTGCAATATCAAGCTTAAGATGCCATCTATGAAGCTGGGCCCCAAGTTAATTGGCCCATACAAAGTTGTTGAGGTTGTTAACCCAGTAGCCTACTGACTGCAGCCAGCCACCTCCTTTAAAATTTCTGATGTCTTCCACAGGTCCCTGTTAAAGCCTGTGGGGACAGTGAGGGAAGATTCCTCGTCCAATGCTCCGTCAGTGCTGGTAGAGGTGCAGCTGGAGTATGAAGTAGGATGGATCATCATCTTCCGGTGGGTGTACCGGAGACTCCTGTATCTGATACACTCTCTGGAGGATCGGTCATGGGTTCCTGCCAGTTCGGTGCACACCAATCGTCTGGTGCGGGCTTTCCATGCCAGATACCCGGAGAAGCCTGGGGGTCCAGTGGCCCCCCGTTAAGAGGGGGTACTGTAATGGTTTGGACAGGGTTCTTGCCCTGCACTCGCAGGGTTAAGTGTATGTGGCCTCTTTCTGGATCAGGGAGGGGTATTTATACTCACTCTTTAACAGGGTTCTCTGTCAGCTATACTTTTGCCCTTGGCTTAGTTTAAGTGACCCCTGTGTGTTTGTGCCTCGTGCAGTGTGCTTGCTTCTGTGTTTGATATCTTGGCTTCTGACCCGGTCTGTCCTCGTTATGCTCTTGCCTGCTGATTCAGTACTTTGTGTCTTTTCTCCTGGTATCTGACTTCAGCTACATCTCTGGTTATTCTCCTGTCTACGCCCCTGGTACTTCTGCTGTCCATACGGTTGTGAGCCTTAGCCTGTCCCTGACATCCCTCCTGTCTAGCGCTCATGGGCACTTCTGTTTGTGCTAAACCTGCTGGTAGAGTCTTTATTCTTGGGCCAGCATCTCTCTCTGCTCCTGCTCCCTTGGGGAGACCTGCGGCCAGCTCCGCCCCTTTGCTGTCACGTGGTGAAGGTGCTGCTAGTGCTCAGTCAAACTGGGATGTGCTCCTCTCCCTAGGAACCCCGGTACGCCCCTGCAGCAGTGCGGATTTCTTAGGGTCCAGACACTGACTGGATGTCAGTTCTGGATATCCTGACAACTGGGAGTACTGGATAAGTCACCATTTCCACACATCCACCACAAGTTAGCCCTAGCTACCATCTGTTTCAGGAGGGCATGAACTCATACCAAGTTAGTGGTGGTGGTGGGACTATAGTAGGAGGAGCCTAAGTGCTTTCGGTTAATGGTACCTTTTAAACTCTGGAAACACGTATCATTTTCTGAATGCATGCTATCTCTATTGGTAATTAAGGATTTATGAGGAAGTACTCAGGAATGAGTCTTAGGAAGTACGAGGTTGTGAGGTTTCAGTCTCATTTAGAAAAGGTCTGTCCATGATATCATTAAGATAAAAGTGTTCTAATCTGGCAGTATCCATCAGGATATTTATGTCCATCTCCTATAGTCCTGCATCCGTAACAGAGGGGTTCTCTATCGCCAAGTTTAAGGGAAGACGGTTGTCAAGTACAAGTAAGACAAGACCCTACTGTACAGTGTTTGGTCATGTATTCTGGTTGTAACAGTCCAGTAAGGAGGCTTCTACCCTTACTGTCTGTCTTTTCTCAGGCCACGGAAGGATTATACGCCCTGTCTTAATCAGTGTTCCACCACACCATACTCCAGGATCCACAATCAGACCCATAGTCATCATTGGTGATGGTGACACATACATACTTTTGGGTGAGTCTATAGGTATTTCCACTGTACCACTGCACCCTAGGGCAGGAGACCATGTTACAGAGTGTTACACCGCTCCGTCATACTCACCTGGTCTCCGCTCCCACGCCGCTGCTGGCCTCCGTTTCCACACCGCAGCCGGCCTCCGCTCCCACGCCGCAGCCTCTCCCCATCCGACGGCCGCGGCGCTCACCTGTGACGGGCTCGCGGCCGATGCCATCCCTGCATGCAATGCGCATGCGCCATAGGCCGAGGCCGCGCCTCCCTCCGGCTTCTTGTGCTCCGGCTATGCCCTGACCCGGAAGCACCTCCCTAACCAATGGCAGACCAGACAGGAGCATATCAGGCCACTTCCCCCTGAGAGAGGTGCCTGATTGTTGTGTTTCTTAGCACACTGGCCTCGCTGCATCATATGCTCTCTGCTCCTGCAGTTCCGTTCTTGTCTGCTCTCCGCAGCAGCCTCTCAGTCCTGCTACCCGTGTTCCTTGCTCTCCTCCGCAGTCCTGCCTCCGGTGTTCCTGCCATCCTACTCCTGTCCTGCCTCCGGTGTTCCTGTTTCATCCTGCTCCAGTCCTGCCGTCCTACTCCAGTCCTGCCTCCGGTGTTCCTGTTCCATCCTACTCCAGTCCTGCCTCCAGTGTTCCTGTTCCATCCTGCCCCAGTCCTGCCGTCCTACTCCAGTCCTGCCTCTGGTGTTCCAGTTCCTTCCAGCTTCTTTCCTTCTATCCTCCTCTCATCCTTTCTCCTGTGTTCCTACTCCTGTCATCCCTCCTCGTTCAAGTCTACTGTCTCACTCCATTCTGCCTCCTGGTTCCAGCTCTGTCATTCTATACTTCAGTCCCACAGTCCTACTCCGGTCCATCCTGAGCCGCCCCTCTCGGTACCAGCTACCGTGGTACTCGAACCCCTGGGCCTGCTCCTAATGGTCCCTGTATAGGGGTCGGTCCCACCTGGCAGCTCACCCGGGGCCCCTCGGTGCCACGGTCCAGACGGTCCACTCCTGGAGTTCCGGCTCCAGACCACCCACGCTAACATAGGTCAAATTTATAACTGGCTACAGTGTCTGGAATATTAAACTAGAAAGTGGTAACGGTCTCCCCATTCTTCAAAGCAAAAAGGATAAGACACAGGGTGTGCGCATCCACATCATTTGGTGGCTGTATTTTGTCAGCTGTCTTTCTTCAGTGTGAGGAATAGATCCAGTTGGGCTTTCCCTCAAGCTTTATGGCTGTCTCAGTTGTTAGCAGAACTTGGAAAGGTCCGTCGAATCAAGGCTCGAGAGTTCTTCGTTCCATAGAATCTGGATCTTTAAGAGAACAGTAAACTCAAGCGCATATGTTAGGTTGGTTTCACATTTGCGTTTTTTTGCGCTGCGTTTTTGCGCATACGTGCGAATGCGTTTTTTCCCCTATATTTAACATGGGTGCACATACGTGCGCGTTGGCATGCGCACGTATGCGTTTTTAGTGCGCTGCGGTTTTTTCCAGTGTGCGTCCTTACTTTCCAGATGCTACATGTTGCATTTTTTGGTCCTCCCAACCGCTTTAAAAAAACACATGCGCAAGTATGCACACATTTTGCGCAAAAAATGACCATTATGGTCTATGGGTGCGCATACGTGCGCATTGGCATGCGCATGTATGCTTTTTTTTGCGCATGCGTTTTTGTAGGTGTACACTGGTTAGACTAGTTATAAAATTCCCCACCCCCCAAAAAAACATGTCTATATAAAGGAGGTGTCTGCCAGCACTGTACCACAACTATAGAGACAGACTGGAGAGCAGAAAGACTGCAAAAAAAGAACCCATCTTCAATCCCAGCTTCAGCGTCAAGAATGTGAGTATTATTACATCTAAAAATGTATGCCTGTCCTTTTAAATTGTATATGTACTAATGCGTTTTATTATTTTTACATGCAGCATGTCTTCGGAATCTGAATATTCCCCATCCCGGCAGGAACTGGCACAAGCAGACCGTGAGGTGATTATTTTCGTTCGTTTGGTAAGTATATCTCCTGCTTCTCCAAATCTCTTAACGTTTGTTGGTTTTTTTTCAGACATCGTCATCTTCTGCGGACGCGACAAGTGAGGGCGAACAGGAACAGCCAATCCAAGTCCCGTGGTGATACGGAATGTAAGTATCAAATGATTTGTAATGTTCTTTATTTTTTATCTTCTATATTTCCTCTTTTCTGGATCTTTTTTGCAACTTTTTATTCACACAAAATTCGAATATTCTAATGAATGTGTTTTGTCTAGGTACCACAACGGGATGAAAACGTATACCTGGATAATGAGCACCTTATCCGCCTGGTCCAGGAGCGTGCCCCATTGTGGGACAGCCGTGACCGGCTGTACAAGGACAATGTGGTGAACCGGCGGCTATGGAATGAGGTGGCCGCAGAGTTGATGGATGGCTGGGACAGCGCCATTGCATCCTCCAAAAAGGTGTTTAGTAAGTATTTCCCTGCTCTGTCATGCCGCAGTGACTATTGTCCTTGATGGCACTGTTGGGTTTCGTGCTAGATATATTCTAGCAGGAAACCCAACAGTGTCATCTGGCTCAACAGTCACTGCCTTGGGTATTGTATTGCTGTATTGTGCCGCAGTGGCTATTGTCCTTGATGGCACTGTTGGGTTTCGTGCTAGATACATTCTAGCAGGAAACCCAACAGTGTCATCTGGCTCAACAGTCACTGCTTTGGGTATTGTATTGCTGTATTGTGCCGCAGTGACTATTATCCTTGATGGCACTGTTGGTTTCGTGATAGCATATGTCGTGCATGAAACACAATTGTTACATGTTGTTTGTTTGTTTTTCCAACAGTGGACAAAATCCGAACACGTTGGCGCTCGATCAAGGACAGCTTCAACAGTGATGTTCGTGCTGAGGGCCAGGTTCGCAGTGGTTCTGCGTCAAGGACTAGAACAAGATACCGATACTATTACGCGTTGCAGTTCCTAAGACCGGTCCTTGCCACCAGATCATAAGTATTATAATTTTTTGGTTTTTATTTGTATTAATCTGTGTTTTTCTAATCCACAGCTGATGCTTCTTGTAAAGTCATGATAGTAATGATTTTCCTTTCTTCCACAGCACCTGGAGCAGCACCCTGCAACCTGGCCCTGGAGCGGTCCTTCATCGGACGTCCTCTGACACGTCCAAGCCATCCGACAGCCAGGAAGCACCTTGCAGGTCAGCCACACAGACAGCTGGTTACCAGGAAGCTGGTCCATCAGGTGTTCCCCTGTCCCAGGTCTCTGCCATTGGTTATGCGGGCACTACCTGCCAGCGGCAGAGGGCCTTGGACAGGAATGTCTTGCCCGAGTTTATGCACTTGAGCGAGGCCTTTAATGCCAGCCTCAAGTCCCTGTCAGACAGAATGGAAAGCGGTTTTTCACTCATGGAACGTGGTTTTAACCACATGGATCACCGCTTCCATTCTGCCGAACAGTGCCTTGACCGTCTGGAGGTCGACCTCAATAGACCAGCGCACCATTTTTTTAGTAAGATTGAAAAGGGCATGGCAGAACACCTTAGTCCTGAGCAATAGCTGAGTGTGCTGCAGGCCTGCAACGATGCTTTCTCGCAGGCTATGCAGCATAATCAGTACGGGCAGCAGTCAGTGGTGTCATTTCCACCTGTGCCACCATTGACTCGCTTCACCTCAATACCGACTTGTGCTGCATACCACTGCACGGGCACCTCTATTCAAAGCCCGGACACCCACCGTTACACCACCACATGTCTGAGTGCTGCTGGTCACTTCACCGACACGACCATGGCAAGTGCTGCTCCTGTCTGGAGCACCACCGCCACCCCCATGCATGCTTGGAGCACAGCCACAGTAACCACTCGGCAAATGTGGAACAGCCCTGCCGCAAACACTACAACATGTAGTAGCCCTGCCACCACCACTCCGCAAACCTGGACCACCACTGCCGCCACCAGTCCTCCTGCAAGGACGAGCACTGCCACCTCCACCACAGAGCATCAGCAGCAGCCACAGCAGCAGCAGGCACAGCAGCAGCCACAGCAGCACACGGGGGACCCACATTCATTATTTGCCCCAAGTTCCAGGCGCCAACAATCAAGGCAGGCATTGGGCCCAAGTAGGTACAGGCAGGCCAGTTTAAGACAAACACTTATTACCAATGTAGCTGAACCTTTTTCCTCTCCTCCTAGTGTGTCTAGTTCAATTCCCATAACTGGACTCCCTTCCCCCACAAGTTTTGTTGCCCCTTCCCCTAGAACACCATCTTCAACTTTAAGCTGTGCATCTTCACTGCACACCCCCAACTTGCAACCATCTGCCCCCAAACGCAGAAAAAAAATAAAGTTATTTATAATTTTTGTGGTTAAAAATAAATTTAAACTTCTGGTAATCAAACAAAGCTTGATTAATGTTTTTTTCATTTTGATCACTGTGATACACTCTCACAGTGATCAAAATGAAAAAAAAAGTAAATACACCCCCGTTTTATCACCCCCATAGCCAGGCGCAAATAATAAAATAAAAAAAATATTTTTTTTCCATTTAGGGTTTGAACTAGGGTTAGGGTTGGAATTAGGGTTAGGGTTGGAATTAGGGTTACAGATAGGGTTAGGGTTAGAATTAGGGTTAAAATTAGGGTTAGGGTTGGAATTAGGGTTAGGGCTAGAATTAGGGTTAGGGTTGGAATTAGGGTTAGGGCTGGAATTAGGGTTAGGGCTGGAATTAGGGTTAGGGCTGGAATTAGGGTTAGGGCTGGAATTAGGGTTAGGGCTGGAATTAGGGTTAGGGGTGGGTTGGGATTAGGGTTAGGCTTGTAGTTAGGGTTAGAGTTGGGATTAGGGTTAGGGGTGTGTTGGCGTTAAGGTTGTGGTTAGGGTTATTATTAGGGTTGGGTTAGGGTTAGGGGTGTGTTGGGGATAGAGTTGGAGTTAGAATTGAGGGGTTTCCACTGTTTAGGCACATCACGGGGTCTCCGAACGCGATATGGTGCCATGATTTATTACAGCCAATTTTGCGTTCAAAATGTCAAACAGCACTCTCTCCATTCCGAGCCCCGACGTGTGCCCAAACAGTGGTTTATCCCCACATATGGGGTATCAGCGTACTCAGGAAAAATTGCACAACAACTTTGGGAGTCTAATTTCTCCTGTTACCCTTGGGAAAATAAAAAATTGGGGGCTAAAAAAATGATTTTTGTGAAAAAAAATGATTTTTCTTGTTTTCACGGCTCAGAGTTATAAACTTCGGTGAAGCACTTGGGGGTTCAAAGTGCTCATCAAACATCTAGATAAGTTCCTTGGGGGGTCTAGTTTCCAAAATGGGGTCACTTGTGGGGGGTTTCCACTGTTTAGGCACATCAGGGGCTCTGCAAACGTAACATGACGCCCGCAGACCATTCCATCAAGTCGGTGTTTCAAAATGTCACTACTTCCCTTCCGAGCCCCGATGTGTGCCCAAACAGTGGTCCCCCCCACATATTGGTTACCAGCGTACTCAGGACAAACTGGACAACAACTTTTGGGGTCGAATTTATCCTGTTAACCTTGTGAAAATAAAAAATTTCGGGCTAAAAAATCATTTTTTGAGGAGAAAAAAGATTTTTTATTTTCACGGTTCTGCGTTATAAACTTCTGTGAAGCACTTGGGGGTTCAAAATGCTCACCACATATCTAGATAAGTTCCTTGGGTGGTCTAGTTTCCAAAATGGGGTCATTTGTGGGGGGTTTCCACTGTTTAGGCACATCAGGGGCTCTGCAAACGTAACATGACACCCGCAGACCATTCCATCAAGTCGGTATTTCAAAACATCACTACTTCCCTTCCGAGCCCCGACGTGTGCCCAAACAGTGGTCCCTCCCCACATATTGTGTACCAGCGTATATAATAATGAAACCAAGGAGGGCACCACCAAATACAATAGTGGGATACTCCTGCAGTCAGCAAGAAAATAGTACCATATACATGTAGAAAAGCTACTGACCAAAAAAGCAGGGATCACCAAAAAGATACGATAATTTTTATTTGACAGCCATTGACAACACAAATATAAAAACAGTTAAAAGTCATAACACATGACAGATCATACACAAGGCTCCTAATAAAGCCAAACAGGCATCCCCCATAGAGCTGAGAAAATAATTGGGCAGTAGAACAAAGTGTATAAAAAACAAATAGCCTGAGGAGAGCAGTATATATCAGAAGGTAATCAGTAACAGTGATTCAAAATATGCACGGTTCAATACATACCACTAATAATAACCTGAAAAATATCCATGTATGGACTCAAACAATGTCCAACAAAACTGCTGCAGCAATATGAGTAAAGATGCAGGGACAGGTTAAGGTAGAACCAAGGTAAATGAGAACAAGTCGTGCCATATAAGAGATAGACACACAAAACATGCTCTACAGAAAATACACAAATAAAATTGCCCAAAATGTCCTAATAACCCTCTTACATATGGTGGAGCTTGTGGAGTGCCCTGACTTTTAGCTGTTTTTATATTTGTGTTGTCAATGGTTGTCAAATAAAAATTATCGTATCTTTTTGGTGATCCCTGCTTTTTTGGTCAGTAGCTTTTCTACATGTATAGTGTACCAGCGTACTCAGGACAAACTGGACAACAACTTCTGGGGTCAAATTTCTCCTGTTACTATTGTGAAAATAAAAAATAGCGGGCTAAAAAAATCATTTTTTGAGGAAAAAAAATATTTTTATTTTCACAGCTCTGCGTTATACACTTCTGTAAAGCACCTGGGGGGGTTCAAAGTGCTCACTATGCATCTAGATAACTTCCTTAGGGGTCTAGTTTCCAAAATGGGGTGATATGTGGGGGAGCTCCAAAGTGTAGGCAGACAGGGCCTCTCCAAACACGACATGGTGTCCGCTAACGATTGGAGCTAATTTTCCATTCAAAAAGTCAAATGGCGCTCCTTCCCTTCTGAGCCCTGCCGTGTGCCCAAACAGTGGTTCCCCCCACATATGGGGTGCCAGCGTAATCAGGACAAACTGAACAGCAACTTTAGTGGTCCAATTTCTCCTGTTAGCCTTGTGAAAATAAAAAATAGCGGGCTAAAAAATCATTTTTGAGGAAAAAAAAATATTTTTTTATTTTCACTGCTATGCGTCATAAACTTCTGTGAAGCACTTGGGGGTTAAAAGTCCTCACCACACATCTAGATAAGCTCCTTGGGGGGTCTAGTTTCCAAAATGGGGTCACTTGTGGGGGGTTTCTACTGTTTAGCCACATCAGGGGCTCTGCAAAAGCAACATGATGCCCGCAGAACATCCTATCAGTCTGCATTGCAAAATCGCACTCCTTCCCTTCTGAGCTCTCCCATGCGCCCAAACAGTGGTTTCCTCTGACATATGGGGTATCGGTGTACTCAGGACAAATTACACAACAACTTTTGTGGTCCAATTTCTCCTGTTAGCCTTGTGAAAATAAAAAACATCTAGATAAGTTCCTTGGGTGGTCTAGTTTCCAAAATGGGGTCACTTGTGGGGGAGCTCCAATGTTTATGCACACAGGGGCTCTCCAAACACGACATGGTGTCCACTAACGATTGGAGCTAATTTTCCATTCAAAAAGTCAAATGGTGCTCCTTCCCTTCGGGACCCTGCCGTGTGCCCAAACAGTGGTTTATGACCACATATGAGGTATCTGTGCACTCAGGAGAAATTGCCCAACAAATTTTAGGAACCATTTTATCCCATTGCCCATGTGAAAATGAAAAAACTGAGGCTAAAAGAAAATTTTTGTGAAAAAAAGTCCTTTTTTTATTACGGATCAATGTGTGAAGCACCTGGCGGTTCAAAGTGCTCACTATGCATCTAAATAAGTTCCTTGGAGGGTCTAGTTTCCAAAATGGGGTCACTTGTGGGGGAGCTCCAATGTTTAGGCGCACAGGGACTCTCCAAACGCGACATGGCAACCGCTAAATATTCCAGCATATTTTCCATTCAAAAAGTCAAATGGCGCTCCTTCCCTTCTGAGCCCTGCCGTGCGCCCAAACAGTGGTTTATGACCACATATGAGGTATCGGTGTACTCAGGAGAAATTGCCCAACAAATGATCCATTTTATCCTGTTGCCCATGTGAAAATGAAAAAATTGATGCCAAAAGAAAATTTTTATTGGAAATATTAAAATGTTCATTTTTTCCTTCCATATTGCTTTAGTTGCTGTGAAGCACCTGAAGGGTTAATAATCTTCTTGAATGTAGTTTTGAGTAGCTTGAGGGGTGCAGTTTTTAGAATGGTGTCACTTTTGGGTATTTTCTGCCATATAGACCCCTCAAAGTGACTTCAAATGTGAGGTGGTCCCTAAAAAAAATGGTTTTGTAAATTTTGTTGTAAAAATGAGAAATCGCTGGTCAACTTTTAACCCTTATAACTTCCCAACAAAAAAAAATGTTGTTTCCAAAATTGTGTTGATGTAAAGTAGACATGTGGAAAATGTTATTTATTAACTATTTTGTGTCACATAACTCTCTGGTTTAACGGAATAACAATTCAAAATGTGAAAATTGCAAAATTTTCAAAATTTTCGCCAAATTTCCATTTTTTTCACAAATAAATGCAAACATTATTGACCTAAGTTTACCACTAACATGAAGCCAAATATGTCACGAAAAAACAAACTTAGAATCGCTAGGATCCGTTGAAGCGTTCCTGAGTTATTACCTCATAAAGGGACACTGGTCAATAATGCCAAAAATGGCCAGGTCATTAAGGTCAAAATAGGCTGGGTCATGAAGGGGTTAAACAAAATTTGACTGGTGCAAAAGTATGGGCACCTCAACATAAAAGTGACATTAATATTTTGTAGATCTTCCTTTTGCAAAAATAATAGCCTCTAGTCGCTTCCTGTAGCTATTAATGAGTTCCTGGATCCTGTATGAAGGTATTTGTGACCATTCCTGTTTACAAAACAATTCCAGTTCAGTTAAGATTGATGGTCGCCGAGCATGGACAGCCCGCTTCAAATCATCCCACAGATGTTCAATGATATTCAGGTCTGGGGACTGGGATGGCCATTCCAGAACATTGTAATTGTTCCTCTGCATGAATGCCTGAGTAGATTTGGAGCGGTGTTTTGGATCATTGTCTTGCTGAAATATCAATCCCCTGCGTAACTTCAACTTCGTCACTGATTCTTGCACATTATTGTCAAGAATCTGCTGATACGGAGTTGAATCCATGCGACCCTCAACTTTAACAAGATTCCCGGTGCCGGCATTGGCCACACAGCCCCAAAGCTTGATGGAACCTCCACCAAATTTTACTGTGGGTAGCAAGTGTTTTTCTTGGAATGCTGTGTTTTTTAGCCTCCATGCATAACGCCTTTTTGTATGACTAAACAAGTCAATCTTTGTTTCATCAGTCCACAGGACCTTCTTCCAAAATGTAACTGGCTTGTCCAAATGTGCTTTTGCATACCTCAGGCGACTGTTTGTGGCGTGCTTGCAGAAACGGCTTCTTTCGCATCACTCTCCCATGCAGCTTCTCCTTGTGCAAAGTGCGCTGTATTGTTGACCGAAGCACAGTGACACCATCTGCAGCAAGATGATGCTGCAGGTCTTTGGAGATGGTCTGTGGATTGTCCTTAAGGCTGTGTGCCCACGTTGCATTTTTGTAAGCGTTTCCGCCGGCTCAGACGCTGCAGAAATGCTTACAAGATGTTTCTAATTCTTTTGCATGCGTTTTTGGCTTTTTGTGCCAATGCATGCGTTTTTAACCACTCAGGAATCGCTTAACGCAGCATGCACATTATTTTCCGCATAGCTGAGCGTTTTTAGCCATCCCCAATGTTCCCAGAAATCGCGTGTCAAAAAATGCGTCAAAAAACGCGCAAGAAACGCGCGTCTTTTTCCGCGCGTTTTCTGGGAAAGGGGATCCTTTTCCTGAGCGTTTAAAACCGCTAGCGTGGGCACATAGCCTGACTGTTCTCACCATTCTTCTTCTCTGCCTTTCTGATATTTTTCTTGGCCTGCCACTTCTAGGCTTAACAAGAACTGTACCTGTGTTCTTCCATTTCCTTACTATGTTCCTCACAGTGGAAACTGACAGGTTAAATCTCTGAGACAACTTTTTGTATCCTTCCCCTGAAAAGCTATGTTGAATAATCTTTGTTTTCAGATCATTTGAGAGCTGTTTTGAGGAGCCCATGATGCCACTCTTCATAGGAGAATCAAATAGGAGAACTACTTGCAAGTGGCCACCTTAAATACCTTTTCTCATGATTTGATGCGCCTGGCTATGAAGTTCAAAGCTCAATGAGGTTACAAAACCAATTTAGGCTTCAGGAAGTCAGTAAAAAGTAGTTAGGAGTGTTCAAATCAAGAAAATGATAAGGGTGCCCATACTTTTGCACCGGTTAAATTTTGTTTAAATGCAGATTGCACATTTTCTGTTAGTACAATAACCCTCATTTGAATCCACAAATATAACTGAGTCCATCAGTTATTAGATATATGAAACTGAAATAGCTGTTGCAAAAACCAAAATTGTTATAAAGGTTAACATTAATAGGGGTGCCCAAACTTTAACATATAACTGTATGTGTATTTACCTGCCCTGGTGTGAGAACATCATGAATTCACAGGTATACATGGGAAGCTTTTTATCTTATTGGAGTGTAAAAAACATACTGCACTCGGTACTGGTATCAAATCAGGTTTTTTATTAACATACACACACGAAAACATTCTTACACCATTTCATCTTGCCAGTGCACCCGTCCTACATTAGAGATAAAGTAGGCCGCAAATTGGTCCCTCATTTGGCCAACTTCTACGGATGACCTGAGAGGGAGCTGAGTGAATTCATGCAATGGGTTAGGAACAGCATCATCGAGTTCAAAGGTTGGGTGCTCTTTAGCCATCACAAAATTATGTAGAACCACACACGCCTTCACCACCTCGACTGTTTCAAGTTTAAGATTAATGGCTGTGCTGAGAATTCGCCATCTGGTGACAAGAATCTCAAAAGCACACTCTACAGTCCTTCTGGCCCTGGTCAGCCTGTAATTAAATATTTTTTTGGTGTGGTCCAAGTCACAGCTGGAGTAGGGTTTCAGTAGGCTTGCGCACATTTGAAAAGCCTCATCCCCAACCATTACAAAGGGCAGTGGCGGAGCTTCGGTGTGGGGAAGAGGCCATGGCATAGGGAAATTAAATTGGTTGCCATACAACCTCCGGCCCATGTCTGAGTTTTTAAAAGCCTGTGAGTCATTACCACGGCCAAATGCTCCCATGTCCACTGCTACAAACATTACATCCTTTGTTCATGGCAAGCAACTGCATATGCCCTAGCCATCGCTATGTCAAAATCCAAGCTTGAAGTGAAAACTCTTCCAGTGCAGATCCATGTTGACATAAGAAAAATCAAGGAAATGTGAAGAATACTGTAGACAGGGTCTATATATTAACATACCACACCGCCACTGACGTCCCATTGGTCATGTGTGTTGCCAGATTGTTATCTAGATTTTTTTTGGGTGAGGACAAACAATGTGCAAAAAAACGCAAACGCACTTAAAACGCATACAAACGCTGCGTTTTTTTCCTGCATGCGCATAAAAATGCTTGAAAAAAACGCAGCGTTTGTATGCGTTTTTTTCATGCTTTTGTGTGAAAAAACGTGCTGCAAAAAAACGCAAGTGTGAAAGTAGCCTTAGACAATTGTTTTGTAAGTGCAATAACATAAAAAAACAGCCTATCTTGTTGCATCTGGAGCTGTTGTGGAAAATCCAAACCTAGCCTTGAATTGAACCCTTCAATTCAAGTAATCAGGCTCCTTGCATCTTCTCGCCCTACTACTTGCACCAGTGACTAGAGATGAGCGAAACGGGTTGGTCAAATTCATAAGTCGCCAACTTTCGCTAAAGTCGGGTTTCATGAAACGATACCCGACCATAGCGTGAGGTCGGCCATGAGGTCGGCGACCAGAGCACCAAAGTCACGTTTCAAATGATGCTTCCAGCGCCCTTTTTCAGCCAATGATGGAGGATGCACACTGTGGGCAGCGCGATGACATGGGCAGCGGTCACCACCATCTTTGAGAAGGGCATGCAAGTGATTGGCTTGCTTTGTGTGGCTTCACAGGGGCTATAAAAGGGCGTGCACGCCGACCGCCATCTTACTTCTGCTGATCTTACCTTAGGGAGAGGTTGCTGCTGCTGATTCTGAATAAGGGAGAGCATTAGGCAGGGAAGAAGAAGAAAAAAACTGCTTCTGCTGGTAGCGATTTTCACTGTACAACACAACAGTTTGTGTGCAGTGACAGGGGAGGCTATATTTTTGTGCATCAGCTCTGTTGGTTATTAGGCTGCCTTATAAGGCTACATGATAGCTGCATTGCTGTTTGCACACTGCTGTGCAAACTGCTTTTTTAAAAGCAAAAATACATTTCATCCTCTTTTCTGCAGTTACCAAGCATTTTTCCACACTTTTGTGTGCAGCAGTCCTGCTTATTAGGCTGCCTGCTGCCATACTTGGACTGAGAGCATCATTGTCAGCCTCCTAAAATCTCTAGGGAGATTCAAATTCTCCCCAATACTATATACACCTGGTACTTTATCATACACCAGCCAATTTCAGCTTGTTAAATTGAGGTGTAATCTATAGTGGGCCTGAGATAATAGTTCAGCCTCCTAAAATCTCTAGGGAGATTCAAATTCTCCACAATACTATATACACCTTGTACTATGTCATACACCAGCCAATTTCAGCCTGTTAAATTGAGGTGTAATCTATAGTGGACCTGAGATAATAGTTCAGCCTCCTAAAATCTCTAGGGAGATTCAAATTCTCCACAATACTATATACACCTTGTACTTTGTCATACACCAGCCAATTTCAGCCTGTTAAATTGAGGTGTGATCTATAGTTGGCCTGAGATAATAGTTCAGCCTCCTAAAATCTCTTTGGAGAGATTCAAATTCTCCACAATACTATATACACCTTGTACATTGTTTTACAGTACCATATAGCTGGTGGTATTTTTGGTTCATTTTCCCAAAAATGAGGAAGTATGATGCAAGAGGCCGTGAACGTGGGAGGGGGTTGCCTGCTGGTACTGATGGTGGTGGTGGTGGTGCATCTGCTAGTAGTGGCAAAAGCACAATAGCACCTAAGGCAGGAGGTGTTGAGCCTGTGTCATCATCTGGCTCCACAAGGCCTCGAAGGCTCCCTTTTCTGGGAGTAGGTAAATCGCTTTTAAAGCCGGAGCTTCAGGAACAAGTTTTGGCTTACATTGCTGACACAGCCTCCAGCTCTATCGCCTCCTCTTCTGAAGTTTCAAAAAATAAAGGCACTGAGTCATCAGTGGAGGCTCCTGGTCAGGAATAACACCTTTCCTTGTGTCCTTCACTCCTACCAAAAGAGAAGGATGCGGCAGGCCACACTACAGATTACTTCATGGAGCTCTTTTCACAAACTATGCCTGGGTTATCAAGTCAAATCGTGAATTCCCCAGTCCAAGATGAATCTGACATGGAGTGCACTGATGGACAGCCACTGCTAGATTTTTCTGCTGGTACATTCACTCAGAGCACTACATTGTCCTCGCAGTGTACTGAGCAAGAATCTGACCCTGATGAAACTCAGGTGCCCCTTCCCGCATACTATACCACCTTACACGGTGACACAGAGGAAAGTGCACATGAAATTGAAGAGTAGGTGATGGATGACCCAGTTGTTGACTCAGATTGGCATCCCTTGGGGGAAGAGGGTGCCGCTGCCAATAGCTCAGAAGAGGAGGAGGAGGATCCGCAGCAGGCATCGACATCGCAACAGCTGTTATCTGGCAGGCCCGTAGCAGTCCAAAAACGGGTTACAAAAACCAAAAGAGTTGCAGGACAGCTTGGCCAGATGGTCAAATCAGCACAGCATGCAAGGCCTCAAAATGTCTTCCATAGTAGGAAGAGTGCAGTGTGGCACTTTTTTGAACAAAATCCTAATGATCAGGCAAAGGTTATCTGTAAGAAGTGGGCATAGACCTTTAGCCGAGGGAAAAATCTGAGAAATTTGAATACCAGTTGCATGCTTAGACATTTAACCACCATGCACTTGCAAACCTCACGTACCACATGTGCAACTGCTCCCAATGAAGGTAGTCAGCAACGCTACATTGCTTCCCTCACTGTAAGCCCACCGGTTAGCACACCACCAGCAGCAAATATTGAGGTGTAGTCGCAAGGCCAAATCAGTTAGGGAATCACAATGTTATTGCTACGAAACACTGAATCTAGGCCATCAGCAAGACTACCAACACAATCACCATCACCAACCCTCTTTCAGTCCGCCATGTCCACCGCTAGTTCCACCATATGCAGCTCTCAAGTCCAGCTAACCCTACCAGAGACTCTGAGTAGGACAAGAAAGTACTCATCCTCTCATCCGCGTACACTGTGTTTGAATGCCCACTTTGCCAAACTAATCTCGTTAGAGATGATGCCCTACCAGTTGGTTGAAAGCAAAGCTTTCCGCGAGCTCATGGCCTATGCAGTACCACGCTATGACCTACCCAGCCGGCACTTCTTTTCTCGAAAAGCCATCCCAGCCCTCCACCTGCATGTGAAAGACCGCATTGTCCATGCACTCAAGCAATCAGTGAGTGGAAAGGTGCACCTCACAACAGTAGGCATGGCCAGGGCCGTTACGTGTCCATCACTGCACACTGGGTTAATGTGGTGGATCCAGGGTCCACAGGGGACAGGGACGGTGGGACAGTGCTGCCTAGCCCACGGTGTAGGAAATAGTTGGGTGTAGGCGATCGACCCACCTCCTCCTCCTCCAGAAGCGAAAGCTCATCCACAGAGCACAGTCGCACGAGCACTCCATCTGCAGCTGCCAGTGTTGCATACGAGATGTCCCACTATTGAACAGCTAGTGGTAAGCGTCAGCAGGCTGTGTTGAAGATGATGTGTTTGGGCGACAACAGACACACCGCGGAGGTACTGGCTGACTACTTGCAGCGACAAAGTGAGTCATGGCTGGGCAGTCTACATCTTGAGGCAGGCAAGGAAGTTTGTGATAACGGCCGGAATTTTGTGGCAGCCATAGCCCTTTCAAAACTTGGACACATACCTTGCCTGGCTCACACCTTGAACCTGGTGGTGCAGTGCTTCCTCAATAATTATCCGGAGTTAACAGCCCTGCTCCATAAGGTGCGAAGACTGTGCTCGCACATCCGCCGGTCGTCCGTACATTCCAGTTGTATGCAGAAGCTGCAGCGATTACCCCACCTTTCCAAGCACCGCCTAATTATCGACGTTGCAACAAGGTGGAACTCCACCCTGCACATGGTTGAGAGGCTGTGAGAACAGAGGCAGGCTGTAATGCATTTGTGGGAGGATACACGGCCAGGCACTTTGAGGGCAGACATGGAGTTGTCTGGTGTGCAGTGGTCGAAGCTGAAAGACCTCTGTAAAGTCCTTCAGTGTTTTGAGGAATGCACAAGGCTGGTAAGTGCATACGACGCCTTCATAAGCATGAGCATCCCACTTATGCGTCTGCTCATGCAATCTTTGACGTACATTAAGGAGCAGGCATCTGCAGCCGAGGAGGAAGAGGAGGAGGGAAGCCTTGATGACAGTCAGCCATTGTCTGGTCAGGGAACTGTCCTGGACGAAGTGGAGGAAGAAAAGGAAGAGGAGGAGGAGGTGGATGATGGGGATGATTATTTAGGGGAGGATGATGCTTCTCAGGGGGCAAGAGAAAATGTTCGCTTGGCAAGGTCATGTACAGGGTTTTGCATGACTGGAGGGATGTGGATTTGCCAGAAAGTGCTCCGCCACCCAGCACTCGCAGTGCATCATTGACACCTGGAACATTGGCCCACATGTGTGATTATGCCTTGCAGATCCTAAAAAGGGACCCCCGCATTGCGAAAATGATGAACGATGACGACTACTGGTTGGCCAGCATCCTGGTTCCACGCTATAAAGGCAAATTCCAAAACATCATGCCACAGGAGAACCTAGAGCTAATATTGGCTAACAAACAAGAAACTCTGGTAAACCGTTTGTGGCATTCCCAGCACACAGCAGCGGTGATGGTTCTCACACGAGCTGTAGGGGGCAACATGGAAGAGTTGTTCGTGGTGCACACAAACGAAGTGGCGTTGGAGACAGGGGTTTCATGACCATGTTGTGGACTGATTTTTCAAGTACCGCTCACACGACTGGTAATAATGCATCGATTCAAAGTGACATGAGACCGCAGTTGTCAACTATGGTTACAAACTACTTCTCCCACCATATCGATGTTCTCCCTCACAGGTAATTCCCCTTTGACTATTGGGCCTGTAAACTGGACACCTGGCCTGAATTGGCACAATATGCCTTACAGGAGCTCGCTTGCCCTGCTGCTAGTGTGTTATCTGAAAGAGTCTTCAGTGCTGCTGGATCAATCCTGACAGAAAAAAGGACCTGTCTGTCGACCCAAAATGTTGATGATCTAACCTTCATTAAAATGAACCATGCATGGGTTTCAAAGGATTTTGTCCCACCTTCCCCTGCTGACACATATGTTGCCAGAAAAATGGCTCGCTTTTGTCCTCCTCTTCCTCGGACTTCTCCAATTCCTCCATTTGCAGCTGCTACAGTTGTAAAAAAATTGACAAGATATTTCAACGCAAGATTGTGCGGATGTTGGATAAAGAACCTCGACTAACATCCAAACAAGTTCAAGCTGCCCTGCAGTCCGAGGGAACAACAGTGTCAACACGTACTATCCATCGGCATCTGAATGAAAAGGGACTGTATGGTAGGAGACCCAGGAAGACCCCACTTCTTACCCCGAGACATAAAAAAGCCAGGCTGGAGTTTGCCAAAACTTACCTGAAAAAGCCTAAAACGCTTTGGAAGAATGTTCTATGGTCAGATGAGACAAAAGTAGAGCTTTTTGAGCAAAGACATCAACATAGAGTTTACAGGAGAAAAAAAGATGCATTCAAAGAAAAGAACACGGTCCCTACAGTCAAACATGGCGGAGGTTCCCTGATGTCTTGGGGTTGCTTTGCTGCCTCTGGCACTGGACTGCTTGACCGTGTGCATGGCATGAAGTCAGAAGACTACCAAAAAATTTTGCAGCATAATGTAAGGCTCAGTGTGAGAAAGCTGGGTCTCCCTCAGAGGTCATGGGTCTTCCAGCAGGACAATGACCCAAAACACACTTCAAAAAGCACTAGAAAATGGTTTGAGAGAAAGAACTGGAGACTTCTAAGGTGGCCAGCAATGAGTCCAGACCTGAATCCCATAGAACACCTGTGGAGAGATCTAAAAATGGCAGTTTGGAGAAGACACACTTCAAATATCAGGGACCTGGAGCAGTTCGCCAAAGAATAATGGTCTAAAATTCCAGCAGAGCATTGAAAGTAAATCATTGATGGTTACTGGAAGTGGTTGGTCGCAGTTATTTTGGCTAAAGGTTGTGCAACCATGTATTAGGCTGAAGGTGCCAATACTTTTGTCTGGCCCATTTTTGGCGTTTTGTGTGAAATAATCAATGTTTTGCTTTTTGCTTCATTGTCTTTTGTGTTTTTTTCATTTAAGACAAATTAAATGAAGATAATAATGCCAAAGAATTGGTGTTTGCAGTCGTTTTCAGGAAGAAACTGAGTATTATCTGACAGAATTGAAGGGGTGTCAATACTTTTAGCCACAACTGTACCTAGGATTATATGTCCAACATCAACATATGCCATTTTTTCAACCTCCCTAACTGGGCTGCCTCCCCCCCAGGGCCGGGGATCACCACCTGGCGCACACACCCGTGTGAGTGCCGTTGCCCTGGACAGGTGGGTGGGCCCACTCTTGGGCGATGGCACTGGCACAGGGTCCCTCATTGTACAATCAAGTGTCTCTGACGGTGGGGGTGCACACCCGCCGTCAGACACACCGCCGTACTATGAGGGGCCCTGTGCCAGTACCGCCGCCCACAAGTGGGCCCCCCCTGCTTGCTCAGGGCCCCAGCACTTGCAATACTTACCTCTCCCTGCTCCACCGCTGTGTAGTCTGGGCTGTTAAATCCTTCACTGGGACTGCCACTACAAATTTGTTGAACTGATAGATGATGGTTATGACGTAGCTATGCCCTGTCCTGCTGGGCTCTATCTTCAGATGATTAATGGCTTCCATTTTTTATGGATGTCGACTCACAAAGAGATGCAGTGGTGGTTTATCATCAGCTTTCACAGTTTTCCTACTCACAGATGTCTGACATTCCTGCCCACATTTTTAAATGTGTCCTCTCATGCAATCCAATAGAATCGCCTACAGCCTGTGGCTTCTGTCTTTTGCAGTCCAAAGTTATCTGACAGATCATGATAGGCAGTGAGGACCATGTCTACATCTCTCCATGTGACCACAATTTGATGGAGATGAGTAATGGTGATGGGATCCACGGTACCGCAATGCAGGAACCCTTTCTAATTATCCTAATCCATGACCAATAGATAAGTGCTATGCGCATAAATATCCCCTATAATAGTGGTGTACTTACTTAAAATATAAGCAAAGATAAGTGCCGTTTGTGATGCTGTCCCCACGCCCCGACGCGCGTTTCACCCGCTTGCTTCTTCCGGAAGAAGATAATTAGAGGTATATGACATTGGGGCACATAGTGAGTATGCAAATTTGTGGCTCGGTTTAATGGGATTCCTTTATGCCATCCTCTCATTATGCACTTATTTTATTAAAAAACTTTTTTGCTATATTTGGTGTGCTTATAACATTGTGCTCATACATTTTTGATGTTAATGAGCGATATTATTATAATACAAAGACAATATTGCAAATTTACATAGGCTATAGTTGATGCTGCCCCACAGGGGTATACGTTTGTTTGAAAATATTTGGTAGCTATTTTAAACATTTTTACTGTTTAATAAACAAAATTGTTTGTCATATTTATGGTTCTCTTCTCTTTTTTTGGGTGTCAGTTTGAATAGCTGCCTCCACTGTTTTTTGTGTATTTGCATGGAAGTGCCATTCTTTCAAGATTGTGGACATTTAGTGGATTAGTTTCATGGCATAGTAGCGGTGTCTGGTAGCCAGCGGTGTAGTACACCTGTCAAGGAGCTACACCGTGTGTGTTTCTAATAATTTTTTACCGCATCTTGTCCAGAAAATCATTTTGGGCCTTGTAGCACTGTCTGCTACTCAGCAGAGGAGCCCACCCATGAACCTAGCTCTGCCGCCTATTTATGAAAGAACCAGTTTTTGACTGCATTTAGCCCAGTCAATACTTTGAGCCTAGTACCTATGTCTATTGCTCAGCAGAGGAGCCCACCCGTGAACCTAGCTATGCCGCCTGTTTATGTAAGCACTGTCTGCTACTCAGCAGAGTTGCCCACCCGTGAACCAAGCTATGCCACCTGTTTATGTAAGAACTGTGTGCTACTCAGCAGAGGAGCCCAGCTGTTAAGCAAGCTTACAGCACCTGTGGTTTGGACATTTAATTTTTGCACATTCTTTCTGGAATGCCGGTTAGGCCTAATGCCGGAATCCCGGTTGACCTGCACTTACTGGGAAATCCTCGTTTGCGGGGAAGAATTGTAATCCCAGATCCCCATCACTAACGGGGTTCAGCGGGTTATCCGCACCTGTAAGTGACACACGCTGGTCCTTTCAGTGTAGCGCGCGTGCAGCCCCGGATATGTAAGGGCATGACAGACCTGTTATTGCTCGATCTCGCGTGCCAGAGCCTCGCGTGTCCCTCTAGTAAGCTGGACACGGACCACGGGGCATGCCGGAGTCTCGTTCGTTAACGGAATTAAGCTGACAAATCACTAGCACAACTAAAAACGGCCATGCACCACCACGCACAGAATCGAGAAAGCTTGCAATCTGTCCATCTTTTCCGTGGCTTGCATGGTTGAGGTTGCCTGTGTGGAGTCCAATTAAGCCACAGGCTCCACTCCTTGTGGTGGTGCCCTTCTGGACATTCCTTTAAGGTTCAGTTTTGCAACCATACTGCCCCCGGAAACTAAACACTTTTCCTTCATGGACAGTGATCGGAGGGTCGTGGGAATAACGCCACCTGATCGGCAGTTGCATAATCTATGGTGGGTAGTCCGACGGTATATGATCGTCTTCGATTTTGGAATTTTAGAATTTTTTTGGTATTTTAGATTTTTATTCCAGCCTCTCTTTTCTTTATAAGGGCATGACATGCCTATATCTGTGTCTCCTCCTCCTCCTTTTACTCCTCCACCTCTTTTCTATATGCAGTTGCCCTTTTCCATATGTTATCTGTGTCTTCTGAGCATTTTGTCTGCTTTGTGACACCTTTCAAGGTGTTTTGTATGTGTTTGTGTTTGCCTGCCATTGTTCTCAATGGGGTTCGATGGTGTTCGACGAATATTCGACGAACTTGCCTCCTGTTTGACGAACCGAACCGAACTCAAACACTAGCGGGGTGGCTCAGCACTACTCCTGATATATAGATGTACATTTTTAATGTTTAAACTATGCTATATATACCTGGTATCTGGTGATACTGTACCCTTTCTGCCAGAAAGTCCTCCTCCACCCACCACTCTAAGTGTATCATTGACACCTGGAACATTGGCCCACATGTGTGATTATTTCTTGTGGATCTTCTTTTTATATTGTGGTGTGATCCACACTGAGTGTGAGAGTCTGTGGGTTACTCCTGCAATTTATATGTAGATTTAAAAATTACCCCAACACTGTATACAGCTCTACGCTTGTGATACATTACCCATTTACTGCTTTTTATATTCTGGTCTAATCCAAACTGAGCAAGTGAGAGTCTGTTTCTGACTCTGGAAATAAATACTGAGTGACAATGACCCCTACACTGTATACAGCTGTACGCTTCAGATCCATTACCGTTTTACGGCTTTTTATATTGTGTTGTAATCCATACTGAGCCTGAGAGCGTCTGTGTCTGCCTCCTAAAATATATATACGGAGATTTAGAATGTTTAAACTATACTATATATACTTGCTATCTGATGATACTGTACCCTTTGTCTACTTTTTATATTCTTGTCTAATCCATACTGAGTCTGTGAGCATCTCTGTGTGACTCATGAAATATATACAGAGATTTACAATTATCCTTTGACTGTATAGAGCTGTATGCTTCTGATACAGTACCATATATCTGATGTTATTTTGGGTACATTTTCTCCAAAATTTGGAAGTATGGTGGAAGAGGCTGCGGACGTGGGCATGGGAGGGCCAGCTGGTACTGATGGTGGTGGTGCATCTGCTGATAGTGGCAAAAGCACAATAGCAGCTAAGGCAGGAGGTGTTGAGCCTGCGTCATGGTCTGTGTTGTGAGCTCATTTTCGGGTTTGCCTCTGGCTTCTGGTGAGGGTTATGGAGCTGGTTGTGCTGACAGAGGAGTAGTGAGTTCTCTATCTGGACTCCCTCTGTTGGTGAAGGGAGGTAATGAAGCTGATCTAAATGGCAGCGACCGGCCACCTGAGGAAGAGGACTGTGATTGGACATCTGGAATTTCTGATTGGATTTAAGGCAGCCGACTCCCTAGTTTCTTGCTGGTGATTTCTCCTGACTGTGGCTTCTGGTTTCCAGTTTGGTTCATGCCTTCTTAAAGCTAAGTTTTCTCTGCTATTGTTCACATGAGTTTTCGTCTGGTTTACTTAGTTTTTGTGTTCAGCCAGCACTGGCTGGGACTGGGCTGAATCCCCATTTTGTCTCTGATCAGTTGATCTCTTTTGCTCTGTCTTCAGAATATACCTGAGTGCTGATATAGGGAATTGAAGTCTAGCGACTTCAGGGCCTTTTTCTATCAGACGTGTTAGACATTTTTTGGCAGGGTTTTTTGCGTGATTGCAGACAGCAGCTTTTCTTTTCTGTCCTTTCTAGTTAGTGAGGGCCCCATCGTTTGCTCAACCTATCTTTCTATCTGTGTTTGTGTTTTCATCTTGTTTCACCGACAATACATGTTGGGGGCTGTTTATTGCTTTGGGGTCTGCTCTAGGGCAGTTTAGATTTCCCCTTTCTTTCTTTAGGCTTATTTAGTTCTCCGGCCGTGACGAGGCGTCTAGGAACACCGTAGGCACTCTCCACGGCTACTTCTAGTTGTGAGGATAGGATCAGGGGTCTGCAATCCGCTAGTTACCAACCTCTCCAGTTTTCTGGGCTTAGCTTGCTTTTTGCTTTTTCCTCCTCGGTGACTCATTCATAACAGAATCACCAGCCATACCGCAGATTCTAGGGTACTCAAAAGCAGGAGAGAATTGGAAGAAAAAAAAAAAAAAAAGGAAAAAAGTGTCGGAATTTTTTGATATGTATATTTTCTCCTCTTTTTCTCTGGGGCCATAGAAGGATTTTTTTTTTTTCTTTCTCCTTGATGGAGATTAAGCAATTGTCTGATCGTGTGGAGCAGCTTGCTGCTGAAGTGCGGGGAATTTACGCCTATCTAACTCATTCACATGCTGTTGAGCCAAGGATCCTTGCTCCTGATGTGTTTTTTGGGGAGCCGTCTAAATTTTTGAATTTTAAGAATAATTGTAAATTATTTCTTGCCTTGAAGCCTAACTTCTTCGGGAGCCCTGCGCAGCAGGTTAAAATTGTCGTCTCCTTGCTGCGCGACGATCCCCAGGATTGGGCGTTTTCTTTGACACCTGAAGATCCTGTTTTGACTAATATGGATGCATTTTTTCAAGTCTTGGGGTTGTTATATGATGAACCTAATGCTATTGATCAAGCTGAGTGAGCCCTATTGGCATTGAACCAGGGTCAGGATCCTGCAGAGTTATACTGTCAGAAATTCCAAAAGTGGGCGGTCCTTACTACATGGAATGATAGTGCATTGGCAGCTCTCTTTCGGAAGAGTTTGTCTGAAACTTTAAAAGATACTATGGTGGGATTTCCTGTTCCCTCTCGTCTTGACGATTCTATGTCATTAGCCATTCAAGTTGATCGGCGTTTACGTGAACGCAAGACTACACGGGAGGTGCTGCCACCTTTTGAACAAATGTCTGAACCTATGCAATGTGATAGAGTTTTGTCTAGGGCGCAACATCAGGAGTTTAGAAGGCGTAATAAGCTGTGTTTTTTATGTGGAGATGCCTCTCATGTTATTTCTGTCTGCCCTAAACGAGAGAAACGTTTTGCACACACATTTGCTGTTGGTGGTGTACAACCTAAGTTTCTTTTGGCAATTACTCTGATCTGCTCCTTATCCACATTTTCTGCGAAGGCTTTTGTGGATTCAGGAGCGGCCTTGAATCTGATGGACTTGAATTTTGCTAAACATTGTGGTTTTCCTATGACACCTCTGCGTACGCCTATTCCTTTGAGGGGTATCGATGCTACTCCTTTGGCAAAGAATAAACCCCAGTTTTGGACCCAGGTGATAATGCGGGTCGCCCCAGACCACCAAGAAAATTGCATATTTTTGGTGTTGCATAATTTACATGATACCATTGTTCTGGGTTTTCCCTGGTTGCAAATCCATAATCCGATTTTGGATTGGAAATTTGTGTCTGTGGTGAGTTGGGGTTGTCGGTGTGCTCTTGGCGACACTCCTGTTTTCTCCACCTCTCCCCAGTCGCATGATGTTCCTGACTATTTGGCTGATTTTTATGATGTATTTAGTGAGATCAAGTCTGCGTCTTTGCCTCCTCATAGGAGTTATGACTGTGCAATTGAGTTGAGACCTGGGTGTAAATTTCCCAAGGGTCGACTTTTCAATTTATCTGTACCCGAACACGAGCCTATGCGATCTTATATTAAGGAGTCGTTGGAGAAGGGTTATATTAGACCATACTCTTCACGCTTAGGTACTGGGGGTTTTTTTTCGTGGCCAAGAAAGATGGTTCATTAAGGCCTTGTATTGACTATCATTCCCTCAACAAAATTACGGTTAAATATCAGTATCCGTTACCCCTGATTTCTGATTTATTCTCCAGAGTTAAAGGTGCTTGCTGGTTTACTAAGCTTGACCTCAGGGGGGGCGTATAATCTTATTCGCATCAAGCATGGGGATGAATGGAAGACGGCGTTTAATACTCCGTAGGGACATTTTGAGTACCTAGTGATGCCTTTTGGGCTCACTAATGCCCCTTCTGTCTTCCAATCCTTCATGAATGATATTTTCCGGGACTTTGTGGATAAGTTTTTGATCATCTATCTGGATGATATTTTGATCTTTTCCAGGGATTGGGATTCTCATGTGGAACATGTTCGGACTGTGTTCCGGATTTTGAGAGTGAATTCCTTGTATGTTAATGGATCGAAGTGCCTTTTTGGTGTACAGAGGATTTCATTTTTGGGATTTATTTTGTCTCCGTCAACTATTGAAATGGACCCGGCCAAGGTACAGGCCATTTATGATTGGGTTCAACCCACTTCTTTGAAGGCTCTCCAGAAGTTTTGGGGTTTTGCTAATTTTTATCGTTAATTTATAGCTAATTTTTCTGGTATTGCTAAACCACTGACTGATTTAACTAAGAAGGGTGCTGATGTGCTGAATTGGTCTTCAGAGGCTGTTTCGGCCTTTCAGGAGCTGAAGCGGAGGTTCACTTCTGCTCCGGTTTTGCGGCAACCTGATGTCTCACTTCGTTTTCAGGTGGAGGTAGACGCTTCAGAGATTGGTGCAGGAGCTGTTTTGTCCCAAAAAGATCCGGTAACATCTAAAATGAATCCCTGTGCCTTCTTTTCCCGAAAGTTCTCCCCATCTGAACGCAACTATGATGTGGGGAATCGGGAATTGTTAGCCATGAAATGGGCATTTGAGGAGTGGAGACATTGGTTGGCGGGAGCTAGACATCAAGTTATGGTCCTCACTGACCACAAGAATTTGATTTACCTTGAGTCGGCCAAACGCTTGCATCCTAGACAGGCTAGGTGGGCCTTGTTTTATACGCATTTTGATTTTGTGGTCTCCTTTCTTCCTGGCACTAAGAATGTTAAGGCAAACGTCCTTTCTAGGAGTTTCTTTGCTGATTCTTATATTGTGACCAAGCCTACTACCATCCTAGGTGAGGGGGTAGTTCTTTCTGCCATCTAGCCCGATTTGAGACGTGCTCTGGAAGAATTCCTGGAGGACAAACCTGAGCGTTGTCCTATGGGAAAATTGTATGTTCCTGACCAGTGAAGGAAGAGAGTGATGTCTGAAGTTCATTGCTCCGCATTGGCTGGTCATCCAGGTATTTTTGGTACCAGAGATTTGGTGAGTCGGTCTTTTTGGTGGCCTGCCTTATCTCGTGATGTCAGGAATTTTGTGCAGTCCTGTGGGACTTGTTCCCGGTCTAAACCCTGTTCTCCCTCTAGTGGGTTGTTGATGCCCTTGCCGGAGCCTAAGAGGCCATGGACCCATATTTCAATGGATTTTATTTCTGATCTTCCTGTCTCTCAGAGAATAACTGTTATCTGGTTGATTTGTGATAGATTCTCTAAGATGGTCCATCTTGTACTACTCCCAAAGTTGCCATCTTCCTCAGAGTTGGTACCCTTGTTTTTACAACAGGTGGTTCGGTTGCATGGGATTCCTGAGAACATTGTATCGGACAGAGGAGTTCAGTTTGTTTCCTGATTCTGGAAAGCCTTTTGTTCCAAGCTGGGAATTCAGTTGTCCGTCTCCTCTGCGTTTCACCCTCAGACCATTGGGCAGACGGCGAGAACAAACCAGACTTTGGAGTCCTATTTCAGATGTTTTATATCTGCTGATCAGGACGATTGGGTTTCATTTTTGCCCTTGGCCGAATTCACTTTAAATAATAGAGCTAGTTCTGCCACCTTGATGTCCCCCTTTTTCTGTAACTTTGGGTTTCATCCTCGATTTTCTTCAGGGCAAGTGGAATCTTCAGCCTGCCCAGGTGTTGACACTGTGGTAGAGAGAATGCAGCAGATTTGGGACCAAGTAGTGGATAAGTTGTCTCTCTCCCTGGAAAAGGCCCAGCGGTTTTCTAAACGGCATAGGACCATTGGTCCCCGGTTTAAAGTGGGTGATATGGTTTTGTTGTCATCAAAGAATATCTCTATGAAGGTGGCTTCACCAAAGTTCAAGCCAAGATTTATTGGACCTTACAAGATTTTGGAGATTCTTAATCCTGTTTCTTTTCGATTGGCTCTTCCTGTTACGTTTAAGATCCATAACGTGTTTCATAAGTCGCTGTTGAAGAGATATGTTGAGCCAGTAGTTCCTATGGCAGCACCTCCTGACCCTGTATTGGTTAAAGGTAATGTGGAATATGAGGTAGAGAAAATACTGGATTCTCGTCTTGCTAGACGGAGACTCCAGTACTTGGTCAAGTGGAAGGGTTATGGCTAGAGTTGAGCGAAATGGGTCGAAAAATTTCAAAAGTCGCCAACTTTTGGTAAAGTCGGATTTCATGAAATGAAACCCGACCCTAAGGTGAGGTCGGCCACGAGCTCGGCGACTTTAGCGCCAAAGTCGCATTTCAAAAGTTTGTTTTCCACCCTTTTTCAGCCAATCAGGATCCACGGACACTGTGGGCAAGGTGATGACATAGGCAGGGGTCACCACCATCTTTGAGAAGGGCATGCAAGTGATTGGCTTGCTTTGGGGGGCATCACAGGGGGTATAAAAGGGCGAGCACGCTGACCGCCATGTTACTCATGCTGATCTCAGAATAGGGAGAGCTGCTGCTGCTGATGATTCTGTAGGAAGAGCGTTAGGCAGGGAAGAAGACACCAAAAACTGCTTCTGCTGCTAGCAACTTTGCCTGTACAACACACCAGTTACTGTGTGTGCAGTGCAAGTGGAGGCTATATTTTGCTGGATCAGCTGTGTTGGTTGTTAGGCTGCCTTATAAGGCTTCCTGATAGCTGCATTGCTGTTTTCCCACTGCTCTGCAAACTGCTTTTTTAAAAGCAATCCAAATTTTTTTTTTTTGTCCTGGTGAGGTACTGAGCGTGCATTTTTTCACAGCATACAGCGGTGTACGCTCCTCACACAGTACCGTGTAACTCCTGTTATCACGGCCACAGTGAAGCTATATGTGTGTGACTCTGTAAGAATAAGTCGAGGACATGTTCCGTTCTTACAGACCTCCACCTTCTAGTTTTGTCTGTTTTTCAAACAGTTAAGCATATTTGCTGTTTGATCACATTCAAAACTATAGAGAGACAGCGTGTGTCAGTCCGTATACTTAAAAAACACGGAGCTTGACAATTTTACGGACACCGGACAGCGGTGTACATGCATACTTATCTCTCAGTACCGTGTAACGGCTGTTATCACGACCACAGTGAAGCTATCTGTGTGTGACTCTGTAAGAATAAGTCGAAGACATGTTCCGTTCTTACAGACCTACAATCTAGGGAGATTCCTATTCTGCCCAATTCTATATACACCTTGTAGTTTGTCATACACTAGTCAATTTCTGCCTGTGACATAGCTGTGTGATATTCACTGGGCCTCACACAATCCAACAGTGTCCACAAGTGTGTTCAGAAATTCTACATCTCCCCTGTCCTATAGTGACATTTTTCACACCTGCAACATTGAGCCTGTGACATAGCGGTGTGATATTCACTGGGCCTCACACAATCCAACAGTGTCCACAAGTGTGTTCAGAAATTCTATATCTCCCCTGTCCTATAGTGACATTTTTCACACCTGCAACATTGAGCCTGTGACATAGCGGTGTGATATTCACTGGGCCTCACAAAATCCAAAAGTGTCCACAAGTGTGTTCAGAAATTCTACATCTCCCCTATCCTATAGTGACATTTTTGACACCTGCGACATTGAGACTGTGTCATAGCGGTGTGATATTCACTGTGCCTCACACAATCCAACAGTGTCCACAAGTGTGTTCAGAAATTCTACATCTCCCCTGTCCTATAGTGACATTTTTCACACCTACAACATTGAGCCTGTGACATAGCGGTGTGATATTCACTGGGCCTCACACAATCCAACAGTGTCCACAAGTGTGTTCAGAAATTCTACATCTCCCCTGTCCTATAGTGACATTTTTCACACCTGCGACATTGAGCCTGTGACATAGCGGTGTGATATTCACTGGGCCTCACAAAATCCAACAGTGTCCACAAGTGTGTTCAGAAATTCTACATCTCCCCTGTCCTATAGTGACATTTTTCACACCTGCGACATTGAGACTTTGACATAGCGGTGTGATATTCACTGGGCTTCACACAATCCAACAGTGTCCACAAGTGTGTTCAGAAATTCTACATCTCCCCTATCCTATAGTGACATTTTTCACACCTACGACATTGAGACTGTGACATAGCGGTGTGATATTCACTGGGCCTCACACATTCCAACAGTGTCCACAAGTGTGTTCAGAAATTCTACATCTCCCCTGTCTTATAGTGACATTTTTCACACCTACGACATTGAGCCTGTGGCATAGCGGTGTGATATTCACTGGGCCTCACACAATCCAACAGTGTCCACAAGTGTGTTCAGAAATTCTACATCTCCCCTGTCCTATAGTGACATTTTTCACACCTGCGACATTGAGCCTGTGACATAGCGGTGTGATATTCACTGGGCCTCACACAATCCAACAGTATCCAGTGTCCACAAGTGTGTGCAGAAATTCAAAATCTCCCCTGTCCTATATACACATTGTACCTTGTTTTACAATACTATATAGTTTGTGGGATTTTGTGTACATTTTTACCAAAAATGAGGAAGGCTGGTGGAAGAGGCCATGGAATTGGGCGGGAGTTGCCAGCTGGTAATGATGGTGTTGGTGGTGGATCTGATGGTAGTGGCAAAAGCAAAATAGAACCGAATGCAGGAGGTTTTGAGCCTGCATCATCATCTGGCTCTACAAGGCCTCGAAGGCTTAGTTTTCTAGGAGTTGGCAAACCGCATTTAAAGCCAGAGCTTCAGGAAAAAGTTTTGGCTTACATTGCTGACTCATCCTCCAGCTCTATCGCCTCCTCTTCTGAAGTTGTAAAAAATAAAAGCACTGAGTCGTCATTCGAGGCTCATGTTCATGAACCACACCTTTCCTTGTGTCCTTCACCCCAACCAAGATTGAAGGATGACGCAGGCCATACAACTGATTACTCAATGGAGCTGTTTTCACATACCATGCCTGGGTTATCAAGTGAAATGGTGAATTACCCAGGCCAAGATGAATCTGACATGGAGTGCACTGATGCACAGCCACTGATAGATGATTCTGCTGGTACATTCACTCAGAGCACTACATTGTCCTCGCAGTGTAATGAGCCAGATTCTGACCCTGATGAGACTCAGGTGCCCCTTCCCGCATACTATACCACCATACACGGTGACACAGAGGAAGGTGCACATGACATTGAAGAGGAGGTGATGGATGACCCAGTTATTGACCCAGATTGGCATCCATTGGGGGAAGAGGGTGCTGCTTCCAATAGCTCAGATGAGGAGGAGGAGCATTCACAGCAGACATCGACATCGCAACAGCTGTTATCTGACAGGCCCGGAGCACTCCAAAGACAGGTTCCAAAAATCAAAAGAGTTGCTGTACAGCTTGTCCAGATGGTCAAAATAGCACAGCTTGCTAGGCCGCAAAATGTCTTCCAAAGTAGGAAGAGTGCAGTGTGGCACTTTTTTGAACAAAATCCTCATGATCAGGCCAAGGTTATCTGTAAGAAGTGCGCAAAGACCTTTAGCCGAGGGAAAAATCTGAAAAATGTGAATACCAGTTGCATGCTTAAACATTTAACCAGCATGCACTTGCAAGCGTGGACAAGTACCACATGTGCAACTGAACACAAAGAAGGTAGTCAGCAATGCTACATTGTTTCCCCCACTGTAAGCCCACCGATTAGCACAGCAGCAAATGTTGAGGTGTCGTTGCAAGGCCAAAGCAGTCAGAGAATCCCACTGTTATATCAACGAAAGACTGAATCTAGGCCATCAGAAAGAACACCAACTCCATCACCATCATCAGCCCTCTCTCAGTCCGCCCTGTCCACCGCAAGTTCCACCATATGCAGCTCTCAAGTCCAGCTCACCCTCCCAGAGACTATGAGTAGGTCAAGAAAGTACTCAGTCTCTCATCCGCGTACACTGGGTTTGAACACCCACATTGCCAAACTAATCTCGTTAGAGATGATGCCCTATCGGTTGGTGGAAAGCGCAGCTTTCCGCGAACTCATGGCCTATGCAGTACCACGCTATGACCTACCCAGTCGCCACTTCTTCTCTTGCAAAGCCATCCCAGCCCTACAGCATCATGTGAAAGACCGCATTGTCCATGCACTCAAGCAGTCAGTGAGTGGAAAGGTGCACCTCACAACAGATGCATGGTCCAGTCGGCATGGCCAGGGCCGTTATGTGTCCATCACTGCGCACTGGGTTAATGTGGTGGATGCAGGGTCCACAGGGGACAGCGGTGGTGGGACAGTGCTGCCTAGCCCACGGTATAGAAAACAGTTGGCTGTAGGCGTTCGACCCTCCTTCTCCTCCTCCAGAAGCGAAAGCTCATCCACAGAGTGCAGTCGTACGAGCACTCCATCTGCAGCTGCCACTGTTGCACACGAGGTGTCCCCCTATCGAGCAGCTAGTGGAAAGCGTCAGCAGGCTGTGTTGCAGATGATGTGTTTGGGCGACAAACACACCGCGGAGGTGCTGGCTGAGTACTTTCAGCGACAAACTGAGTCATGGCTGGGCAGTATACATCTTGAGGCAGGCAAGGTAGTTTATGATAATGGCCGTAATTTTGTGGCAGCCATAGCCCTTTCAAAACTCAGTCACATACCTTGCTTGGCTCACACCTTGAACCTGGTGGTGCAGTGCTTCCTCAACAATTATCCGGAGTTAACAGCCCTGCTCCAGAAGGTGCGAAGACTGTGCGTGCACATGCACCGGTCGCCTGTACACTCCATTTGTATGCAGAAGCTGCAGCGATTGCTCCACCTTCCCCACCACCGCCTCATTAACGACATTGCAACAAGGTGGAACTCCACCCTGCACATGGTTGAGCGGCTGTGCGAACAGAGGCAGGCCATAATGCATTTGTGGGAGGATACACGGCCAGGCACTTTGAGAGCAGACATGGAGTTGACAGGTGTGCAGTGGTCGAAGCTGAAAGACCTCTGTAAAGTCCTTCAGTGTTTTGAGGAATGCACACGGCTGGTAAGCGCAGACGACGCCATCCTAAGCATGAGCATCCCACTTATGCGTCTGCTCATGTAAACTTTGACGCACCTTAAGGAGCAGGCGTCTACAGCCAATGTTGACGAGGAGGAAGAGGAGGAGGGAATCCTTGATGACATTCAGCCATTGTCTGCTCAGGGACCTCTCCTGGACGAGGTGGAGGAAGAAGAGGAGGAGGAGGATGATGATGGGGATGATTACTTAGGGGAGGAGGATGCATCTCGTGGGGCAAGTGAAAATGTTGGCGTGGCAAGGTCTGGCACAGGGTTTGTGCGTGACTGGAGGGATGTTTATTTGCCAGAAAGTGCTCCTCCAACCAGCACTCGCAGTGCATCATTGACACCGGGAACATTGGCCCACATGTCAGATTATGCCTTGCAGATCCTAAAAAGGGACCCCCGTGTTGCGAAAATGATGAACGATGACGACTACTGGTTGGCCAGCATCCTGGATCCACGCTATAAAGGCAAATTACAAAACATCATGCCACAGGAGAACCTTGATCTAATATTGGCTAATAAACAAGCAACTCTGGTAAACCGGTTGGTTGAGGCATTCCCAGCACACAGCAGCGATGATGGTTCTCACACGAGCCGTACGGGCCGGGGGCAGCTTGGCAGAGGTGTTCGTTGTGCACACAGCAGAAGTGGCGTTGGAGACAGGGGTTTCATGACAATGTTGTGGACTGATTTTTCAAGTACCGCTCACACAGCTGGTAATACTGCATCGATGGAAAGTGACAGGAGACAGCAGTTGTCAACTATGGTTACAAACTACTTTTCCTCCCATACCGATGTTCTCCCGCACAGGCCATTCCCCTTTGACTATTGGGCCGCTAAACTGGACACCTGGCCTGAATTGGCACAATATGCCTTACAGGAGCTCGCTTGCCCAGCTGCAAGTGTGCTATCGGAAAGAGTCTTCAGTGCAGCTGGATCAATCCTGACAGAAAAAAAGACCCGTCTGTCACCCCAAAATGTGGATGATCTAACCTTCATTAAAATGAACCATGCATGGGTTTCCAAGGATTTTGTCCCACCTTCCCTTGATGACACATAGGTTGCCAGAAAAATGGCTTGCTTTGGTCCTCCTCCTATTCCGCGAACTTGACCTATTTCGCCTTTTGCAGCAGCTGAATGTCCCACATCAACATATGCCACTTTGTAAACCGCCCTAACTGGGCTGCCCCCCCCATGGCCGGGGTCACCACCTAGCGCACGAAACCGTGCGAGTGCCGTTGCCCTGGACAGGTGGGTAGGCGCGGGCACTAGCACAGGGTCCCTCCTAGTGCAATCCAGTGTCTCTGACGGTGGTGGTGCACACCCGCAGTCAGACACACCGACGTACTATGAGGGGCCCAGTGCCAGTACCGACGCCCACGTGTGCCCCCCTTGCTTGGGCAGGACCCCAGCATTTGCAATGTTTACCTCTCCCTGCTCCTCCGCTGTGTAGTCTGGGCTGTCAAATCCTTCACTGGGAGTGCCACTACAAATTGATTGAACTGAAAGATGATGGTTAAGATGTAGCTATGCCCTGTCCTGCTGGCCGGGTTCTAGCTCCAGATGATCAATGGCTTCCATTTCTTATGGACGTCGACTCACAATGACATGCAGTGGTGGTTTATCATCAGCTTTCACAGTTTTCCTACTCACAAACGTGTGATATTCCGGCGCACATTTTAAAATGTGCCCTCTCATGCCATTCAAATAGAATCGTCTACGGCCTGTGGCTTCTGTCTTTTGCACTCCAAAGTTACGTGACAGATCATGATAGCCAGTGAGCACCATGTTTACATCGCTCCCTGTGATAAAAATTGGATTGAGATGAGTAACAGTGATGGAATCAACGGAAGTGCGATACAGCAAGACTTTATTCACAAAAAAATGTTTTCACTGGCTCAACACACAAATTAATTGAGGGTCAGCATCGCCTATGAGAATTGTGACGGAAGTTTTTCCCGTGAATAATAATTCCTAGATTTCTGCAATCAATAGCCTTTATGTCAGTAATTGTATGCATCTCATTTCCTATTGCGGAGAGGCTGGACTGTATTACTGAGACAGAAATATATATGAAGATTTAAAAATAACACCAAAAGTATATAGTTGTGTACGCCTCAAATGCATTTCCTTTTTTCCACTTTTTAGATTGCTGTGTAATCCATACTGAGAACACGGAGATTTTACATGTTTAAACTATGCTATATATACCTGCTATCCAGTGATAAAGTACCCTTTCTCAACTTTGTACAATCTGGTCAAATCCATACTGGGCCTGAGAACATCTGAGTCTGCCTCCTGATCTATAGACATATATTTTTAATGTGTAAACTAGGCTACATATATACGTGTTATCCGGTGAAACTGTACCCTTTATCAACTTTCTACAATGTTGTTGAATCCATACTGGGCCTGAGAACGGCTGCCGAGCTGTTAAGCAAGCTACAGCACCTGTGGTTTGGACACGTAATTTTTTCAGGAATGACGGTTAGGCCTAACTCCGGAATTGCGGTTGACCTGAACTTACTGGGAAATCATCGTTCGCGGGGAATAATCTGAATCCCAGATCCCCATCACTAACGAAGTTCAGCAGGTTATCTGCACCTGTAAGCGACAAAAGCTGGTCCTTTCAGTGTAGCATGCATGCAGCCCTGGACATGTACGGGAATGCTAGACCTGTTATTGCTCGATCTCACGTGCCAGAGCCTCGCTTATCCCTCTAGTAAGCTTGACGCGTACTGCGGGGGCATGCCGGAGTCTCGGTTGTTAACGGAATAAAGCTGAGAAATCGCTAGCACAACTACAAACACACATACCACACCACACACAGAATCGACAAAGCTTTCAAAGTGTGCATCTTTTCTTTAGGTGGCATTGTCGTGGTTTCCCGGGTGGAGTCCAATTAAGCCACAAGCTCCACTCTTGGTGGTGCCCTTTTGGACATTCCTTTAAGGTTCAGCTTTGCAATCATACTAGCCCCGTAAACCAAAAACTTTGCCTTCATGGACGCTGTTTGGAGGTTCTTGGGAATAACGCCGCCCTATCAGCAGTCGGCATATGGGTCGCCCTCCCAGGGCTGTGGGGTACTCGGTACCGGGCCGGTGTCAGTGGGATGTGTCACAGTAGTGGTTACCCGGACGGTGGCCCTGGGCGCCCATGTAAATGGCGTGGTATAATGGTAAAGAGTTTATATAGATAGTTTGACGCCACCTGTGGTGTTCGGCAACATAGATGTTAGGACGACGCTGCATGCAGATCCTCTGGGACTGATGGTGTTGTGCAGCAAAGATGTTGAAGCTCCCCTCAGGTGGAGCTGGAGTCCCAGGGAAGTGTAGATGTAGTGATGGGGAAAGGCACAGGCGGTGTAGGTGCTGGTACCCAGATGTAGCGGTGCTGGAATAACTGTAGGACACCAGAGCGTGCAGTTCCAAAGCTTTACTCACAGTCTGCAGGTTACACAGATGCCTGTCTCCGTGCTGTGTCCTCCGGGTCAGGACCTCAGCCAACCTCCGGGACCAAAATTGAAAGCTCCCTTCCAACACTCCGCCAACATGTACCTTCCTGAATGTCTCCTTTCTAGCACTTGTGGGGGAAGCACTCACAGGACCGTGGTTCACTGAAGCACCTCCTGTCTAACAGATGTTCCTCAGACTTTACTTGTATGGCAGACAGCTGTAGCCTTTTCCTTCTGGCTCCCACACGTCGATGCTGGGGCCTCTGAGCCTTAGTTGGGTACAGAGCATTTATAACTGCTACTTCCCCCGGTTTCTGCTGCAGGAACGTCAGTGTCCCTACAAACTCGGAGACCGGAATCGGGACCATGCGCTCCAGCTAGGAGTGAGCCTTAACTCTGCTCATCCTCCAGCTCCCCTTCTCACGTCCACACACTTCCCCTTCCCTGCACAGAGTGCCCTAACTTACCTCCTCCCGACCACAGAGAGCAGCTCCTCAGCAGTCAGGTTTAGAGGTCTCCCTGCTAGCCTGGAGTGGGAAATGTGTTGTGTGTTGGTTTCACTGCTAGAGAGATCCTTCGTTGCTCCCAAGCTTGACAACACACTCCATAGGAGGAAGGTAATGCCACAGTGGCGACCGTACTCTTGGGGACGCCACAAGTGCACTGAGGCCCAGCCACTGCTGGATGATGCTGCTGGTACATTGACCCAGACCACTGCATTCCCCTCGCACTCTACACTGCCAGAATATGACCCAGAGGAAACTCAGGTTCCCCTTCCCACATACTATACCACCGTACACGGTGACAAAGAGGAAGGTGCAGATGAAAGTGCAGGTTCCTTGAGCAGGTGGGGGGGCATGCTCATGGGCGATGGCACTGGCACAGGGCAACGCATAGTACGCAAAAGTGTCTCTGTGGGAGGGCTTAAACAGCCAAGTGCAGTGAGATGGAAAATGGGGACGACAAGGAGTTCAGAGTAGTGCAGGGATTCCCTAGCAAGGAGACTTATGTAATTGTTTTCTGTCAGGAACACCGCACTGCACTTGCTCACTGTGCCAGTGCGGGTGTCCTGAGTACAAAGAGAGTACTCACAGATGCCTGTGGAGCAGGGCAGCAACGGTGACGATGCGTGCTTCAGAGTATCAGGACCTGAAGCACATGACTGCTGGGGGCGTGGCCTAAGCTCCACAGATCTAGGAGCTGCAGGGAAACTCCTAGAAAGGTAACTACGGGGCAATGTTACCAAGGGACATAGACAGAGACAGAAACCAGACGAAGCCAGGGTCAAAGCACCAGATAGCAATACAGTACCACGGGGTTTAGACAGAAAGGATAGTCAGGACGTAGCAATAGGTCAGAAAACCAGAACGGGCAATAGACGGTACAATAGGGACAAACTGTAACGGAGTAACGATAGCCAAGCCAGGAGGTCAGAACCGGAGAAGACAGTAGTACCAAAGCGAGAGACGGAGTACAGAGTGAGGGAACAGGCCGGGTCATACACGGGAAGCAAACAAGCAACGCAGCATACACGCACACCAGGGGTCAGACACACTAGAACAACAGTATAACTGACAGAGCCCTGGTAAAGAGTGAGTATAAATACCCCTCCCAGATCCAGAAAGAGGCCACGAACACTTAACCCTGTGAGTGCAGGGCAAGAACCCTGTTCAAACCATGACAGTACCCCCCTCTTAATGGGGGGCCACTGGACCCCCAGGCTTGTCTGGGTATCTGGCGTGGAAAGCCCGCACCAGACGATCGGCATGCACCTAACTGGCCGGAACCCATGACCGATCCTCCAGAGAGTACCCCTTCCAGTGTATCAGATACTGGAGTCTCCTGCGCACCCACCGGGAGTCAACAATGCGCCCTACTTCATACTCCAGCTGCCCCTCTACCAGCACTGGCGGAGCATTTGATGAGGGATCCTCTCTCACTGTCCCCACAGGCTTTAACAGGGACCTGTGGAAGACATTAGAAATTTTAAAGGAGGTGGGCAGCTGCAGTCGGTAGGCTACTGGGTTAACAACCTCCACAACTTTGTATGGGCCAATAAACTTGGGGCCCAGCTTTATAGAAGGTATCTTAAGCTTGATATTGTGGGTGGATAGCCACACCTTCTCCCCTACTGCAAATGCTGGACCTGGCCCCCTCCTCCTGTCAGCAAACCGCTTATAGTTTTCCTGGGCCTTGGAAATATTCCTCTGAACCTCCCTCCAAAGAATTCTAAGACGTTGTGTCACATCCTCAGCACCAGGACAACCTGAATCCATACGAGAAAACTCTCCAAAATGTGGGTTAAAGCCATAGTTGACCTGAAAAGGAGACTTCCCAGTAGACTGACTCACACGACCGTTGAATGCAAACTCTGCCATGGGCAATACTTCACACCAGTCCTCCTGCCTGGAAGAGGCCAAGCATCTCAGAATCTGCTCCAACGATTGGTTCATGCGCTCCGTCTGTCCATTAGACTCTGGGTGGTAGGCAGAGGAGAAGGACAACGAAATCCCCAGCTTTTTGCAAAAAGCCCTCCAGAACCTGGCTACAAACTGTACCCCTCTGTCTGACACCACATTCATAGGCACTCCATGTAACCTAATTATATGCTGCATAAATAAGCGGGCCAGGGTTTCGGCAGATGGTAACGCGGGGAGAGGTACAAAGTGAGCTTGTTTTGAAAACCTATCCACCACCACCCATATCACCGAGTTGCCCCTGGAAGGAGGAAGATTTGTGATAAAATCCATGGACAAATGTGTCCATGGTCTATCCGGAATTGGCAAAGGCACCAATTCCCCGGCCGGCCGGACCTGAGAACTTTTAGAACGAGCGCACACCCCACATGCAGTCACAAACTTTTTAATATCTGTTACCATAGAGGGCCACCAGAAATCCCTTGCAATTGCCCCCCGGGTAGCTGCAATCCCAGGATGAGCACTCAACACAGAATCATGAAATTCCTGCATAAGTCCGAGACGGAAACGTTCCGGTACAAACAATTTACCCGGGGGTTTACCACCAGGAGCCCGAGCCTGGGCCTCCAAAATCCCTCTCTGTAACTCAGATGAGATTTCGGCCACCACTACTCCTGGCTGAAGAATGGAGGAGGGAGGTTCTGGAGGGGACACCGAATCAAAGCTTCGGGATAAGGCATCAGCCTTGATGTTTTTAGATCCCGGGCGGAATGTGATGGTAAACTGAAAACGAGAAAAAAAAAGCGCCCACCGAGCCTGTCTGGGGGTCAATCTCTTGGCAGACTCGATATAGGCCAAATTTTTGTGATCAGTGATGACTGTAATGGGATGAACAGACCCCTCCAGGAAATGCCTCCATTCTTCAAAAGCCAACTTTACCGCCAACAACTCTCTATTGCCGACATCGTAATTTCTCTCGGCAGAGGAAAATTTTTTAGAGAAGAAGGCACAAGGCCTCAGGTTAGTAAGGGTAGGAGGGCCCTGAGACAAAACTGCCCCCACCCCCACTTCCGAGGCGTCAACCTCCACGACAAAAGGTCTTGACGGGTCGGGTTGTACCAATACAGGGGCTGAAGAAAAGCACTTTTTTAATGTCATGAAAGAGTTTTTTGCAGCTACAGACCAATTTTTTACATCAGCTCCCTTGAGAGTGAGGTCCGTTAGAGGCTTTACCACCTGCGAAAAGCCCTTAATAAATTTCCTATAAAAGTTGGCAAAACCCAAAAATCGTTGCAACCCTTTCAAGTCATGAGGTTGCACCCACTCCGTAACAGCCTGGACTTTCTTAGGATCCATGCGGAACCCCTCCCCTGACACAATCAACCCCAGAAAGGATACTTCTTGCATGAAAAATGAGCATTTTTCCAGCTTGGCATACAAATGATTCTCCCTCAGTCTCATGAGAACCATCCGCAAATGGTGCAAGTGAGATTGACTGTCCACCGAGTACACCAGAATGTCATCCAAATAGATAACCACAAAACGACCGATTAAATCAGAGAAAATTACATTAATAAAATTCTGAAAAACAGCAGGAGCGTTGGTGAGACCAAAGGGCATAACCAAGTTTTCGAACAGCCCTTCAGTCGTCAGGAATGCTGTTTTCCATTCGTCCCCTTCACGGACTCTTATAAGGTTATATGCCCCACGTAAATCCAGTTTAGAGAACCACTTGGCCCCGGTGAGTTGGTTACATAGATCAGGAATTAGGGGGAGAGGGTATGTATTTTTCACAGTAATTTTGTTTAATTCCCGAAAGTCGAGACACGGCCGCAAACCACCATCTTTTTTCTTAACAAAAAAGAAGCCCGCTGCCACATGTGAAACAGAAGGCCTAATATGCCCTTTGCGGAGACTCTCAGTAATGTACTCCTTCATGGCTAGACGTTCGGGCCCGGACAAATTGAACAGGCGAGCCTTGGGTAACTTGGCTCCAGGGACTAGATTAATGGCACAATCAAAGGGTCTATGTGGTGGTAGCGCCTCAGCCTCACTTTCAGAAAATACGTCTTCAAAATCTTTCAGGCACTCCGGAATACCTTCCAGATCGACAGACGACACTGACACAGATTTTACTGGGGTGACAAGAGTTGTCAAGTTACAACATAGACCGTTAGCCATACAACCCCACTGAATGATCTCCCCTGTGACCCAGTCAATAGTAGGATTGTGACGTTGAAGCCAAGGCATACCCAGTATCAGTCCAGCCGGCAGATTATTTATGACAAAACATCTTAATTTTTCCACGTGAGTGGAACCCACTTTCAGAGAAAAGGTATCAGTCATGAAACAAATTCCCTCCTGGGTGATAGGAAAAGAATCAATTGCCACGATTTTAACAGGATCTTTTAACCTGACTGTCCCTATCTTATGAAAAGTCACCACTTTGGCATCGATCAGATTAATAGAAGAACCACAGTCAACAAAGGCGGTAGTCCCAACCGGACCGCCTGTACGTTCCAGTTCCACCGGAAGCAGAATTTTAGTAAGCGAGTAAAAGGGTACCTGGGAGTCTGGGCAACCTCCTCGATTGTTACCCAGACTCAGTCGTTTTCCTGACGGCTTCACTGAAGAAGGGCAAGAAGGACAGTTCCTTCTCCAATGTCCAGCGGATCCACAGTAAAAGCACAATTGGTTGTTTCTTCGGTGTCGCCTCTCTTTTTCTTCCAATGATGTGGCACCAACCTCCATGGGCTCAGGACTAGATGCAGAGTCTCTCAGATTGGAGAATAAAGGGGTCTCCTGCAGCATGACCCCTCTTGCCCGCAGCCTACGGTCCATGCGGACAGCCTGGATCATAGCGTCCTCCAAAGAATCCAGTGGAGGATGAAGGGCTAGGGCATCTTTCAAACGTTCTGACAGGCCTCTGCAGAACAAACCCCGGAGGGCAGCGTCATCCCAGGAGACCTCCGCTGCCCAGCGTCTGAACTCAGAGCAGAACCATTCAGCAGAGTTCCTTCCCTGTGTCACATTCATCACCATATCCTCTGCCAGACGCACTCTATCAGGCTCATCATAAATGTGCCCCAGAGCCTCAAAGAACAAATTCACAGACATGCGTTCAGGAGCAGAGGAAGAGAAAGAGAAAGCCCATGCCTGTGGAGCCCCCCGAAGTAGGGAAATGATGACCCCCACCCTCTGGAACTCATCCCTGGAAGAGCGGGGTCTCAGAGAAAAAAAAAGCTTGCATCCTTCTCTGAACGACCTGAACTCCTTTTTATCCCCTGAGAAAAGGTCTGGCAATTTGACTGGAGATTCTGGGAATGCCAATGACACATCTCTATCCCCAGCACAAGAATCCCCTGTAGCAGCAGCCCCCTGTACCGTATCCACCAACTGTTGCTGGGTCTGGGCCATCATGCGCTGTTCCACATTAAGTTTGTGGAACATTTGGGTCAGGTGCTTGACCTGATCAGCCAAAGCTTGTATGGGATCCATGAGGATAACACACTTTTTTTTTCTTTTTCTTTTTTTCCTCAGAGGGGGAAAAAAAACCTGAAATGGTCAGCTATAATGTCAGGAACACCGCACTGCACTTGCTCACTGTGCCAGTGCGGGTGTCCTGAGTACAAAGACAGTACTCACAGATGCCTGTGGAGCAGGGCAGCAACGGTGACGATGCATGCTTCAGAGTATCAGGACCTGAAGCACATGACTGCTGGGGGCGTGGCCTAAGCTCCACAGATCTAGGAGCTGCAGGGAAACTCCTAGAAAGGTAACTACGGGGCAATGTTACCAAGGGGCATAGACAGAGACAGAAACCAGACGAAGCCAGGGTCAAAGCACCAGATAGCAATACAGTACCACGGGGTTTAGACAGAAAGGATAGTCAGGACGTAGCAATAGGTCAGAAAACCAGAACGGGCAATAGACGGTACAATAGGGACAAACTGTAACGGAGTAACGATAGCCAAGCCAGGAGGTCAGAACCGGAGAAGACAGTAGTACCAAAGCGAGAGACGGAGTACAGAGTGAGGGAACAGGCCGGGTCATACACGGGAAGCAAACAAGCAACGCAGCATACACGCACACCAGGGGTCAGACACACTAGAACAACAGTATAGCTGACAGAGAGCCCTGGTAAAGAGTGAGTATAAATACCCCTCCCAGATCCAGAAAGATGCCACGAACACTTAACCCTGTGAGTGCAGGGCAAGAACCCTGTTCAAACCATGACATTTTCAATGTTGGGACAGAAATTTTTGGGGAGCACTATACTCTGGTGAATGATATATGGGGCCCACCATACACTGGAACATTCCAAAGGTGGACATCAGACACTGGAGCAGCATTTACAGGGCCCATTATACACTAGAGCAGTAGAAATGGGGCCCATTATATATGGAGCATTATTTGGGCCCATAAGACAGTGGAGCTTCATCCATTGGGACCAACATATACTATAGCATTATGTGGAGCTCATCATATACAGTTTGAAACATTGTATAGGATCAATGATTCCATATGGAGAAATATATGGGCCTCATTACTCTGTATAGCACACTAAGCACTGGCCATAATACTGTATGGAGTTATATACTGTCCGTTTTTGGAGGTATTGGAGAATTTAAAATGGATATCAGTCTTGAGATGTAAGAAGTGAAGTATTTTTCATTGTACTATACTGCTATTTCTCTGACGTATCGGAGCATCATGAGTTGTGGTATGTGTTAAAGGGGCGCTCTTTGGCCCTCGGCCCATGAAAACCTGGAGCCATCCCTACCCCCCCACAACTGTAGCCAAATAACCCCCATTTTTCAGTACGTAACTAGTATTATGAAGTAAATTAAGGTTGACAAGCTTAAGTAATAAGAATTGATGCTTTTGGCATTCAAATGGGCACTGTAGGTGTGTTTCCTGTCCTCCTCTCTCTGCCGACTTTAATTCCCCATTGACTTACATTGGGTTTCGTGTTTCGGTTGGACCCCCGACTTTTCCCTATAGTCGGCCGATTTTGCTCGACCCGACTTTTGGAAAAGTCGGGTTTCATGAAATGAAACTCGACCCTAAAAAAACAAAAGTCGCTCAACTCTAGTTATGGCCAGGAGGACAATTCTTTGGTCTCTGCCTCTGATATTCATGCCAATAGATTGGTTCGTGTTTTTCATCGGGCCAATCCTGATTGGCCCGGTGGCGTGGATGAGGGTTCGGTGACCCCTACTCAAGGGGTGGTACTGTTGTGAGCTCATTTTCGGGTTTGCCTCTGGCTTCTGGTGAGGGTTATGGAGCTGGTTGTGCTGACAGAGGAGTAGTGAGTTCTCTATCTGGACTCCCTCTGTTGGTGAAGGGAGGTAATGAAGCTGATCTAAATGGCAGCGACCGGCCACCTGAGGAAGAGGACTGTGATTGGACCTCTGGAATTTCTGATTGGATTTAAGGCAGCCGACTCCCTAGTTTCTTGCTGGTGATTTCTCCTGACTGTGGCTTCTGGTTTCCAGTTTGTTTCCTGCCTTCTTAAAGCTAAGTTTTCTCTGCTATTGTTCATATGAGCTTTCGTCTGGTTTACTTAGTTTTTTTGTTCAGCCAGCCCTGTGTTATGAAAGGGTAGCCGAGGAGGAAATAAAAAACAATACAAGCTAAGTCTCAGAAAACCAAAGAGGTTGGTAACTATGCAGACTGCAGACCCCTGATCCTAACACGCAACTAGCAGCAGTCGTGGAGCGTTCCTACGGTGGTCCTAGACGCCTCGTCACAACCGGAGAACTAAATAATCCTAAAGCAGGAAAAGAGGAAAACTAACTGCCCCAGAGCAGACCCCAAAGGAGAGACAGACCCCCACATGTATTGACGGTGAAAAAAGATGAAAACACAAACAAAGGCAGGAAAATAGGCTGAGCAAACGATGGGGCCAAACTAACTAGAAAGGAAAGGAAAGACACTGTCTGCAGTCTGCCAAAAAACCCTACAAAATGTCCAACACAACTGATAGCAAAATTAACCTTGATGTCACTAGACTTCTCCCACTATATTAGCACTCTGAAATATTCTAAGACAGAGCAAAAAGAGGCCAATCTAATAAGGCAGGGGTCCCCAACCGCCGGTCCGCGGCCCAGCACCGGGCCGCTGCAGTGCCCTTGCCGGTCCTCAGACAAAAGGGGAGCCAGGGGCGGTCAGTGGCGTAGCGGGGGCTGGGGCGGCGTGCCGCAGTTCTTAAACTGCGTGTAGCGGCGGGCAGGGAGCGATCAAGCAGCTCCGCTGCCTGCAAGAGGGAATAGAAGGAGCGGAGCTGCAAGGACCCATCCAGCTTCCTGCCCGCCGCCCGCGCTTCCTGTCTCTGACTGACACAGAGAGGAGCGCGGCCGCTGCTGTGTCAGAGCGAGGAAGCGCGGGTGATGCTGCGGACAGGTGAGAGGAGAGAGGTGGTGTGTGTATGTATGTCTGTCTGTGTGTGTACATGTATGTCTGTGTGTGTGTGTGTGTTTGTGTGTGTGTTTGTGTAGGTGGAGCCTGGCCCTGGAGGAGATGGGGACATGAGGAGAAGACCATGATGGGGAGAGAAGGCCATGAGGGGGTAATGGGAGACGGCCATGAGGGGGTAATGGGAGAAGGCCATGATGGGGGTGATGGAGAGACGTCAGTGATGGGGTGAAGGCAATGATGGGGAGAAGGGAGTGATGGGGTGAAGGCAATGATGGAGAGACGTCAGTGATGGGGTGAAGGCAAAGATGGGGAGAAGGGAGTGATGGGGAGAAGGGAGTGATGGGATGAAGGCAATGATGGAGAGATGGCAGTGATGGGGAGAAGGCAATGATGGGGAGAAGGGAGTGATGGGGAGAAGGGAGTGATGGGGTGAAGGCAATGATGGAGAGATGGCAGTGATGGGGTGAAGGCAATGATGGAGAGATGGCAGTGATGAGGAGAAGGGAGTGATGGGGTGATGGAGCGCTCATTCAAAACCTATGGTGAGTTGAGTCACATTATAAATGTTATTTAATTATAAGGATGCACTGCTACACTACAACCGTGTCCATAGCCCCGCCCCCTTATGACCAAAGCCCCGCCCCTGCCACACCTCCATCCCCGCCCTGCCGGGCCATGGAAGAATGGTCTTGCTTGAAACCGGTCCCTGGTGCAAAAAAGGTTGGGGACCACTGTAATAAGGGACAAAAAAAAGGCAATTTGGCAAATAAGAGTGGAAATTCAGCACAGCCCAGCCGGGCTGGCTGACCACACAAAAAACTGAAAAGACCAACAAGAGCAAGTGTGAACATTAGCAAAAAACAAACTTATCTTGAGAAGACTGGAACAGAGCTGAGTCCTAGACCTGAGAAGCTGACTGAATCACCAGCACCTGGATAGGGCGTCGGCTGTCTTATATCCAGTCTGATACTCCAGAGATCCAATCATTATCTTCCTCACCAGGTGGCAGATCACTACCACTTAAACCAACCTCACTACCTCCTGTCACCACCAGAGGGAGAACGGAAGGGGAACTCTCAACTGGTGGAGCAGAAAATGAGCTCATAACAGCCCTGGCTGGGACTGGGCTGAATCCCCATTTTGTCTCTGATCAGTTGATTTCTTTTGCTCTGTCTTCAGAATATACCTGAGTTCTGATGTAGGGAATTGAAGTCTAGTGACTTCAGGACCTTTTTCTATCAGACGTGTTGGACATTTTTTGGCAGGGTTTTTTGCGTGATTGCAGACAGCAGCTTTTCTTTCCTGTCCTTTCTAGTTAGTGAGGGCCCCATCGTTTGCTCAGCCTATCTTTCTATCTGTGCTTGTGTTTTCATCTTGTTTCACCGACAATACATGTTGGGGGCTGTCTATTGCTTTGGGGTCTGCTCTGGGGCAGTTTAGATTTCCCTTTCTTTCTTTAGGCTTATTTAGTTCTCCAGCTGTGACGAGGCATCTAGGACCACCGTAGGCACGCTCCACGGCTACTTCTAGTTGTGTGGATAGGATCAGGGGTCTGCAATCCACTAGTTACCAACCTCTCCGGTTTTCTGGGCTTAGCTTGCTTTTTGTTTTTTCCTCCTCGGTGACTCATTCATAACAGGTCTGGCTCCGGAAGGCCTGGAAGGCTATCTTTTCTGGGAGTAGGTTAACCGCTTTTAAAGCCGGAGCATCAGGAACAGGTTTTGGCTTACACTGCCGAAACAGACTCCAGCTAATATGCCCTCCTCTTCTGAAGTTTCAAAAAATGCAAGCACAGAGTCGTCAAGTGCTGGCTCCTGGTGAGGAAGAACCCCTTTCCTTGTGTCCTTCATCCCCACCAAAAGTGAATGATGCAGCAGGCCACACTTCACATTAGTCCATGTAGCTCTTTCTCACATACCATGCCTGAGTTATCAAGTCAAATCGTGAATTCCCCAGTCCAAGATGAATCTGACATGGAGTGTGGGTCGCCAGCAGGGCAGTGGGGTTAATCGGTACCGGGCCAGTGTCTCAGAGGGATGTGTCACGGTGGTGGTGACCCGGTCCGTGGCCCTGGGCGTCCATGAAAAGGGATGAATAACATTTATAGGTGAATTATACGTGAAGCCACCTGTGGTTTCTGATCAGATTGACCAGCGCTGCAGTGTCACTTCTCTGGGACAGATGTTGTGGTGCAGCTAAGATGTAGAAGCCCTGCACAGGTAGGGCCGTAGTCGCAGGGCAGATGAAAGAGTTGGTAGATGGTGTGCAGTGCAGGATGTAGCAGAGCCGTGTGCCAGGCGCAGGAGAAAGATGACAGACACAGTCGTGCAGTTCCTTTACCTGTACTTGGTAAGTGCCGTCCAGGAGAGCCCAGCAGTGAAGCCCCTGATGTGCGTTTCGTGACGTTCCCCGCCGCTTGATAAAGCTGCGGGGGACATCTCGAAACGCGCGTTGGGGGCTTCACTGCTGGGCTCTCCTCTCCTTCCCCTCCCTGGTAAGTTGCCTCATGGGTCTCTCTGCAGCTTTTGGGGTCATTTACTTTATGGTATACTTACCTTATGTACCTATAGCAGGCAGCACTTGTGTCTTATTTTGTCATTGATTTGCAGAGATTCAGCCTTTGGACGCTGATATGATACTATGATATGCAATAGGACATGTGTTATAATCCCAATTGTGTTACTTGCCGGGTTTTCCATCCAGGGGAGGCTTGAGGGGTTGTTCCATGGGATTTATCACCCACATTCATTCATGAGCACTTTTTTGTTATTTGTACTATTGGTATTTAATAAAAATTTGGATATTTTTTATATAAATATGACTGCGTGCTCTCTTGCTTCTCCTGGTATTAATATCAGATTTTGAGCTTGTGCATTTGGTGTTGGAGCTGGGTTTTCCCTTGTTTCCATATCACCTTACATTTATGGGATTTTTGTTGCTATTTCCTCCGGTTTCTGCTGCAGGACCATCAGTGTCCCTACAAATTCGGAGGCCGGAATCTGGACCATGCGCTCCAGCTAGGAGTGAGCCTTAACTCTGCTCATCCTCCAGCTCCCCTTCTCACGTCCACACACTTCCCCTTCCCTTCACAGACTGCCCTAACTTCCTTCCTCCCGACCACAGAGAGCAGCTCCTCAGCAGTCAGGTTCAGAGCTCTCTCTGCTGGCCTGGAGTGGGAACTGTGTTGTGTGTTGGTTTAACTGCTAGAGAGATCCTTCGTTGGTCCCAAGCATTACATCACACTCCCTAGGAGGAAGGTAATGCCACTGTGGCGACCGTACTCCTGGGGTGCCACAAGTGCACTGATGCTCAGCCACTGCTAGATGATTCTGCTGGTACATGGACCCAGACCACTACATTCCCCTCACACTCTACACAGCCAGAATCTGACCCTGATGAAACTCAGGTTCCCCTTCCCGCATACTATACCACCTTACACGGAGACAAAGAGGAAGGTGCAGATGAAAGTGCAGGTTCCTTGAGCAGGTGGGGGGCATACTCATGGGCGACGGCTCTGGCACAGGGCCCCTCATAGTATGCAAAAGTGTCTCTGCCAGTGGGAGGGCCCACCGGCCATCAGACACACCGCCGTACTATGAGGGGCCCTGTGCCAGTGCCGTCGCCAATGAATGGGCCCCCCTGCTTGCTCAGGATCACAGCACTTGCAAAGTTGAAATACTTACCGCTCCCTGCTCCACCGCCATGACATCTTCCGCATTTCCTGACAGTGACATTCTAGTCAGAGAGCACTATGACATCACGTCTGTATGCCCTCTGCCTAAACAGTTCAAGTGCAGAGAGATGGAAGATGGGGACGACGAGGAGTCCAGAGTACAGGGATTCCCTAGCGAGGAGACTTATTTAATTGTTTTAAAGGTTGGGAGCAATTTTTGGGGAGCACTATACTATGGAGAATGATATATGGGGCCCACCATGCACTGGAGCATTCCAAATATGGACATCAGACACTGGAGCAGCATTTACAGGGCCCATTATACACTGGAGCATTAGAAATGGGGCCCATTAAATATGGAGCATTATTTGGGCCCATAAGACAGTGGAGCTTCATCCTTGGGGACCAACATATACTGTAGCATTATGTGGAGCTCATCATACAGTATACTGTATCGGACATTATACGGGACCAATGATTCTGTATGGAGAGTTATATGGGCCTCATTACTCTGCATGGCGCACTATGCGGTGTCCATAATACTGTATGAAGTAATATACTGTCTGTTTTTGGAGCTATTGGAGAATTTAAAATGAATATCAGTCATGTGATGTAAGAAGTGAAGTATTTTTCATTGTACTATACCGCTATTTCTCTGCCGTATCTGAGGATCATGAATTGTGGCATGTGTTAAAGGAACCCAGTGACACTCTTTGGCCCTGGGCCCACGAAAATCTGGAGCCAGCCCTACCCCCCCCACAACTTTAGCCAAATAACCCCCAGTTTTCAATGCCTAACTATTATTATAAAGTAAATTAAGGTTGACAAGCTTAAGGAATAAGAATTGATGTTTTTGGCATTAAAAAGGGCACTGTAGGTGTGTTTCCTGTCCTCCACTCACTGCTGACTCTTCTTCCCCATTGACTTGCATTGGGTTTCGTGTTTCAGTCGGCCTTCGACTTTTCACGATAATCGGCAGATTGCGTTCAACCCGACTTTTGCGAAATACTTTAGCTATTACTAGAGAAGAGAGAGAGAGGATTCAAAAAGATATAAATAAACTGGAGGAGTGGGCAGCAACTAACAGAATGGTTTTTAACAGGGAGAAATGCAAAGTACTACATCTGGGCAATAAAAATGAAAAAAGCATATACAGAATGGGAGGAATAGGGCTAAGTGACAGCACATGTGAAAAAGACTTGGGTATACTAATAGATCACAGACTGAATATGAGTCAACAGTGTGATGCAGCAGCAAAAAAGGCAAATGCAATTCTAGGATGTATTAACAGAAGCATACAGTCTAGATCACGTGAAGTCATTATTTCCCTTTACTCCTCTTTGGTCAGACCTCATCTGGAATATTGTGCCCAGTTTTGGGCACCACATTTTAAAAAAGACATCAACAAACTGGAGCAAGTTCAGAAAAGAGCGACCAGAATGGTGACCGGTCTGCAAACCCTGTCTTATGAGGAAAGGTTGCAGGATTTGGGAATGTTTAGTTTGCAAAAGAGAAGACTGAAAGGAGACTTAATAGCTGTCTACAAATATCTAAAGGGCTGTCACATTGTAGAAGGATCAACTTTATTCTCATTTGCACAAGGAAAGACTAGAAGCAATGGGATGAAACTGAATGGGAGGAGTCACAGATTAGATATTAGAAAAAACTTTTTGACAGTTAGAGTGATCAATGAGTGGAACAGGCTGCCACGAGAAGTGGTGAGTTCTCCTTCAATGGAAGTCTTCAAACAGAGGCTGGACAGACATCTGACTGGGATGATTTAGCGAATCCTGCTTTGAGCAGGGGGTTGGACCAGATGGCCCAGGAGGTCCCTTCCAACTCTACGATTCTATGATTCTATGATTCGTGAAACCCGACTCGACCCGAAAAAAGGCAAAGTCGCTCATCTCTACCAGTGACCCCATTCCATGGCATCTCCAGTACCTTTCCCCTGCTGTCACCACTCACCTAACAAAAATATTCAACCTCTCTCTCTTTCGGTATCTTTCCTTCCTCATTTAAGCATGTCATCATACAGCCATTACTTTAAAAAACATCCCTCGACCAAAACTGTGCCACTAACTATAGACCTGTCTCTAATCTTCTCTTCATCTCTAAACTCCTGGAATGCCTGGTCCACTCCCGACTTGTCCTCTATTGCTCAGGTAACTCTTTTCTCGATCCTCTACAATCTGGTTTCCACTCTCTATACTCTACTGAAACTGCCCTCACTAAAGTCTCTAATGATGTTGTAACAGCTAAGTCTAATGGACACTACTTCATGCTAATTCTCTTGGAACTCTCCACAGCATTCGACTCTGTGGATCATCAGCTTCTCCTCACTATGCTCTGCTCCATCAGTCTCAAGGACACAGTTCTCCCCTAGTTCTCCTCCTATCTCTCTGACCGCTCCTTCACTGTATCTTTTGCTGGCTCCTCCTTCTCTCAACTTCCCCTTACTGTTGGGGATCCTTAAGGATCGGTTCTAGGCCCCCTCCTCTTCTCTTTGTATACTGCCCTTATAGGTCAAGCAATCAGTAGATTTGGGTTCCAGTACCATCTCTATGCTGATGACACCAAATTATACACTTCTAAATATCTCGCCTGCCTTTTTGGAAAACACTAGTGATTGTCTTACCGCCGTCTCTAACATCATGTCCTTCCTCTATCTGAAACTGAACCTGTCAAAAACTGAACTCCTCGTGTTTCCTCCCTCTACTAACTTACCTATGCCCATGTGGTAATAGCAGGTACGCGGGATGCAGTGACGAGACGCGAGACAGAAATTACTTTAAATGTTAACTTTTATAGATAAATGCTGTTAGGGCTATTTTTACGCAACCAGCAGAATAACAGTAGTTGTTCTAGCAGGGAGTCAATACATATAAACAAGGATTGGGAGAACAAGACTAATCCGGTAAAGACCGGTCACTATATGGCTGCGGAATGGCCAACTACGGGTCCTTAGTCACTATGTACCACTTATCCGTCCTGACGTCCCTCGGCGTTCTGTTCCACGGTGTGTCTGCGTCGCAGCTACTGGGCCCAGCCGCTGAAGATCTGGCTTAGTCTTTGGGCGTTCCGACGCCCAGGAGGACTTGGGGCACAACAGGCCCGCAGAGTTCTTTGGCGGGATGTCCCCCAAAGGAGGCAGTGGGATAACGCCTGGGAGTGGGAGAGTGGAGGCCGCAACTCCCTGAAGGGACTGGTAGCGGCGGTGATAAGTGGCGGTTGATAGGCCACAGGCGCAGTCTGAGGCCGCGCTGGAGGATCCGCAGGGGGCACAGGCACAGTCTCTAAGCGGCGGTGGCTGCGGGCAGCAGTGAGTAGGCCGCAGCCAAGAGCTGGAGTGAGGCAGCAGTCTTCTTTTGTCGGTAAGCTCGGCGCTCTCTCCCTGCGATCCACCGAGAGTCTCCCTCCTGTCCCTGTCCTCCTCTCTGGAAGCTGCTCGTGGCTCTCCCTCTCTGGCCCTCCCCAAGTCTCCACCTCCTTCTCCCTCATTCTGCTGACTCACACAGTCTGGCCCTCTCCACCCCTCTTCTCTGGGCTCCTCCCCAAACTGCCCTGTCAGTCTCAGCAGTCCATCCCCTAGCTCTGCTCCCTGGAAACAGATACCCCAGGAACCTGGAAGACGGTCCCCTCGGTTACGGCCCAGATACTCGGCGGAGACCTCTCCTCCTACACTCGACATTGCCATTTCCGAGTGTAGTTCCGCCATTACTCCCCAGCAACATGCCCACTGTCTTGGGGTCATACTTGATTCCAAGCTTTTATTCACCCCCCACATCTGATCACTGGCTTGCTCTTGTTATCTGCACCTCAAAAATATTTCTAGAATTCGACCTTTTCTTACTTTCAACTCTGCAAAAACTCTTACTGTTTCTCTTATTCATTCTCACTTGGACTATTGTAACTCTCCACTAATCGGTCTCCCTCTTACCAAACTTTCACCCCTCCAATCTGTCTTGAATGCTGCAGGCAGGATCTTATTCCTCACTAATTGTTATATCGATGCCTCTACCTTGTGCCAGTCCTTACACTGGTTATCCATCCACTCCAGAATTCATTATAAACTTATTTCCCTCACTCACCCACAAAGCAATCCATGGCTCAGCACCACCCTACATCTCCTCCCTTGTCTCAGCCTGCCACCCTACCCATGCCCTCCATTCTGCTAATGACCTGAGGTTAACATCCTCAATAATTAGAACCTCCCACTCCCGTCTCCACGTGCTTCACCAATTCTTTGGAATACACTACCCAGATTAATACAATTAATCCACAATCGCCACAGTTTTATGCGTGCCCTAAAAATGCATTTGTTCAGACTGGCCTATAGAAAGAAATAAAATTATTATATTAATGTTCAACTCATATAAATGCATAGTTTTAATGTCCAGTTCACATACACACCACACAATACCGTGGGCGACTGAACTGCTGTGTTTACTCACAGCATTTCACAGTATACAATATCCTTCAGTTTACAGTCACTAAACATGCTAGTCCTCCTGTGACCAGTTGCCGTGGGCGACTGCACCACCATGTCAATGTTCTACTCACAGCATTACACAGTCCACTGTATCCTCAAATTTACAGTCACTAAACACGATAGTCCTCCTCTGAACTGTTGCCGTGGGCGACTGCACCACTGTGCAAGCTGTGGGTGCCAGGCATCTCAGCTCCCCTGGCTGTTTTGCTTTTCTGGCCTGTGTGGCCTCCCACAGATGAAGCGCTGCAGAGCCTACTGCTCTGTCCTCCTCCAAACACCAGACTGACACTGACTCGGACCCTGACACTCCCAAACCCTTCACTGCAGGGCTTTTAGCAAAGAAACCTGTGGCCTTTAGCCACATGGAAAACTGGGGCTTGGATTGAAATGGACTGCACGACTACCATCCTGCAGTCTGTTTCACAACACAACATCCCAGAGCAGGTTTTCCCTACATCTGCCTTGGACACCAGCATGTCCAAGACTACACTTATTTCTATTATTTCTAGTCTGCATTGCAGTCATCGCTACACCTGTGACTGCCATGCACTGCTATCACCGCCATACGCCTCTGTGCACAACCTGGGGAGCACACTCTGACCCCTACCTGTGACATTGCTCATTGCTTCACCATTGCAATCACAGCTACACCTGGAACTGCAATGGCCCCTCATGACCTCAATACACCTCCGTGTGCATCCTCGGGAGAGCAAACAGCGACCCCTACCAGTGACACTGGTCACTGCCTCACAGGGCTGACCCAACTAACACCTTCTATGGGCTGAGGCCTTTCTTCTTGTTGGGAGTATATCTGATTGAGAAAAGTGCAAAGGACAAGCATTCTGTCCATGGTCTGCCTGTTTCAGCCATGACTTTCTGGATTTTTAGTTTCAGGGTCCCATTCAATATCTCTGCTCTACTACTACTTTGTGGATGGTACACAGCATGAAGATCGTTCCACTCCCAGGGCGAACATTATTTCCTGCATCACTTCTCCAGCAAAGTGGGTGCCTCTGTCCATGCTAAGAAGAGTTCAAAACACACAAGTACATCCTTATGAAGTTGATTGTAGCCTTTCTGAAGGTGCTGGAATGGGTACATAGACCTTGTTGTGTATCTCATAGATGAATTGGTGATGCACCCCATGTTGTTGAGCGCACAGGTAAGAAAGGCTTGGAAGTGTTTGGATCCAGTGACACTGAACCTAGAAGCATACCAATGCCAGTAGGCAAGGTCTGTCATGGCAAACTTAGATTGGTGGGTATTGTTGTGGGTGACTTGAGCCATCATGGGATACAGCAAAAGGCAAACTTTGTCCTCACATGTCACAGTCCTTCTCGTAACTGCACAGCTCCCTTATCTTGCCATCTGGCAAATTCTTCAACAACAGCCTTTTGTTGTTGCTTCTGTAGAAGGTCGTAGGTCACAGTTGGGTCCATGATGGAGGCCACTTGTGCAGCTGCCACCCTGACAGGGTTGTCTCTTGGTAGGTAAGCAGCAGATTTGGTCAGTCAGGTGATTGCATTTAGCTGTAATTGAGTCGTCCTTTGCATGGCCTTTGACTTTCACTATGGTAACTGTTATGAATGAGTCACCGTAGGAGGCAAAAACAGAAATGCTAGCTAAGTCCAGAAAACCAGAGAAGTTGGCAGCTATCGGATTGCAGACCCCTGAACCTATCAACACAACTAGCAGTAGCCGTGGGGGGTTCCTACGAAGCCCTAGACCCCTCGATCACAGCCGGAGGACTATATAGCCTAAAGACAGAAATGGAAATCTAAACTGCCCCAGAGCAGACCCCAAAGCAAAAGGCAGCCCCCAACATATAATGACGGTGAGGCAAGAAGAAAGAACACTAACACAGACAGAAAGATAGACTGAGCAAAGACGGGGCCCAAGCTAACTAGATAGGAAAGGACAGGAAGGCTGCTGTCTGCAATCCGTGAAAAACCCTATGAAAATAAGAGCCAACAAACTGACAGTGAAAAAAGGCCCTGAAGACGCTAAGCTTCAAAAAGCTATGTCAGTACTCAGGAATATTCTGAAGACAGAGCAACAGGCAAAAGGAGATTCAACTCACCCCAGCAGGGAATGGCAGAATCCAGAAAAGCAAGGCAAACAAAAACAAAACACAAATGCTAACAGGCAAAGCAGAAAACTTAGCTTTAGAGGAGCAGGAATCAGACTGGTCTCAAAGAAGTCCACAGAGAAATCACCCGCAGGGCAGAAGGGCGTCGGCAGCCTTATATCCAGTCCGTGACTCCACTCAGCCAGTCATCATCATTAGGCTCAGGTGCCTGATAATCAGGCTCATTACCTTCCTTTATCAGTGACGAAGGGAAAATGAACTCACAACAGTAACTCCCCCTTGAGGAGGGTCACCGAACCCTCAACCACGCCACCAGGGCGATCAGGGTGAGCCCGATGAAAGGCACGCACCAATCTTTTGGCATGAATATCAGAGGCAGAGACCCAGGAATTATCCTCCTGACCATAACCCTTCCACTTAACCAAATACTGGAGTCTCCGTCTAGCCAGACGGGAATCCAGTATTTTCTCTACCTCATATTCCATGTTACCTTCAACCATTACAGGGTCCGGAGGTGCCACCCCAGGAACAACTGGTTCAACAAACCTCTTCAACAAGGACTTATGGAACACATTATGGATCTTAAATGTGACAGGAAGAGCCAAACGAAAAGAGACCGGATTAATAATCTCCAAAATCTTGTAAGGTCCAATAAATCTAGGCTTAAACTTAGGAGAAGCCACCTTCATAGCAATATTTTTTGATGATAACCACACCATATCACCAATCTTAAACTGGGGACCAATGGTCCTATGTCGATTGGAAAACCGCTGGGCCTTTTCCTGGGAGAGAGATAACTTATCCACCACTTGATCCCAGATCTGGTGCATTCTCTCCACCACAGTGTCAACACCTGGACAGGCAGAAGGCTCCACCTGCCCTGAAGAAAATCGAGGATGAAACCCAAAGTTACAAAAAAAAGGTGACATCAAAGTGGCAGAACTAGCTCTATTATTTAAAGCAATTTCGGCCAAGGGCAAAAAAGAAACCCAATCATCCTGATCAGCGGAAATAAAACATCTCAAATACGACTCCAAGGTCTGGTTTGTTCTCTCTGTCTGCCCATTGGTCTGAGGGTGAATAGCAGAGGAGAAGGATAACTGAATTCCCAGCTTGGAACAGAAAGTCCTCCAAAATCTAGACACAAACTGAACTCCTCTGTCAGATACAATGTTCTCAGGAATCCCGTGCAAGCGAACCACCTGTTGCAAAAACAGGGGCACCAACTCAGAGGAAGACGGCAACTTAGGGAGTGGTACAAGATGAACCATCTTAGAGAACCTATCACAAATCACCCAAATAACAGTCATTCTTTCAGAGACCGGCATATCAGAGATGAAATCCATTGAAATATGGGTCCATGGCCTCCTGGGGACTGGCAAAGGCATCAACAACCCACTAGAGCGAGAACAAGATTTAGACCGGGAGCAAGTCGCACAGGACTGCACAAAATTCCTGACATCATGAGACAAGGTGGGCCACCAAAAAGAGCGACTCATCAGATCTCTAGTACCAAAAATACCTGGATGACCAGCCAATGCAGAGCAATGAACCTCAGACATCACTCTCTTTTTCCACTGGTCAGGAACATACAACTTTCCACTGGGACAACGCTCAGGTTTGTCCTCCTGGAACTCTTGCAGAGCAAGTCTCAAATCGGGCGAGATGGCAGAAAGAACTACCCCTTCGCCTAAGATGGTAGCAGGCTTGGTCACCACAGGAGAATCAGCAAAGAAGCTCCTAGAGAGGGCGTCTGCCTTGACATTCTTAGTTCCAGGAAGAAAAGAGACCACAAAATCAAAACGTGTAAAAAACAAGGCCCACCTAGCCTGTCTAGGGTTCAATCGTTTAGCCGACTCTAGGTAAATCAAATTCTTGTGATCAGTGAGGACCACAACTTGATGTTTAGCTCCCTCCAACCAATGTCTCCACTCCTCAAATGCCCATTTCATGGCCAACAGTTCCCGATTCCCCACATCATAGTTACGTTCAGATGGAGAGAACTTTCGGGAAAAGAGAGCACAGGGATTCGTTTTAGATGTTACAGGATCCTTTTGGGACAAAACAGCTCCTGCACCAATCTCAGAAGCATCCACCTCTACCTGGAACGGGGGTGAGACATCAGGTTGCCGCAAAACCAGGGCGGAGGTAAATCTTCGCTTCAGCTCCTGAAAGGAAGCAACAGCCTCCGGAGACCAATTCATCACATCAGCACCCTTCTTAGTCAGATCAGTCAATGGCTTGGCAATACTAGAAAATTTTGCTATAAATTTCCGATAAAAATTAGCAAAACCCAAAAACTTCTGGAGGGCCTTCAAAGAAGTGGGCTGAACCCAATCATAAATGGCCTGTAACTTGGCCGGGTCCATTTCAATAGTTGACGGAGACAAAATAAATCCCAAAAATGAAATCCTCTGTACTCCAAAAAGGCATTTCGATCCTTTGACATACAGGGAATTCTCCCTCAAGATCCGGAACACAGTCCGAATATGTTCCACATGAGAATCCCAATCCTTGGAGAAGATCAAAATATCATCCAGATAGATAATCAAAAATTTATCGACAAAGTCTCGGAAACTATCATTCATGAAGCACTGGAAGACAGAAGGGGCATTAGTGAGCCCAAAAGGCATCACCAGGTACTCAAAATGTCCCTCCGGAGTATTAAACGCCGTCTTCCATTCATCCCCCTGCTTAATGCGGATAAGATTATACGCCCCCCTGAGGTCAAGCTTGGTAAACCAGCAAGCACCTCTAACTCTAGAGAATAGGTCCGAAATCAGGGGTAACGGATACTGATATTTAATAGCAATTTTGTTGAGGGCACGATAATCAATACAAGGCCTTAAAGAACCATCCTTTTTGGCCACAAAAAAAAAACCGGCACCTAAGGGTGAAGAGGATGGTCTAATATGACCCTTCTCCAACGCCTCCTTAATATAGGATCGCATAGCTTTGCGCTCGGGTACAGATAAATTGAAGAGCCGACCCTTGGGAAATTTACACCCCGGGCTCAGTTCAATTGCACAGTCATAACTCCTATGAGGAGGCAAAGATGCAGACTCATTCTCACTAAATACATCATAAAAGTCAGGAACATCATGCGACTGAGGAGAGGTGGAAAAAAACGGAGCCTCACTAAAGGCACACCGACAACCCCAACTCACCACAGACACAGATTTCCAATCCAAAACTGGATTATGAATTTGCAACCAGGGAAACCCCAGAACAACGGCATCATGCAGACCATGCAACACCAAAAATCTGCAATTTTCTTGATGGTCTGGGGCGACCCGCATGACCACCTGGGTCCAAAACTGAGGTTTATTTTTTGCCAAAGGAGTAGCATCAATCCCCCTCAAAGGGATAGGCGTCTGCAGAGGTGTCATCGGAAATCCACAACGTTTAGCAAAATCCAAGTCCATTAGGTTTAGCGCTGCTCCTGAATCCACAAAAGCCTTGGCGGAAAATGTGGACAGGGAGCAGATCAGAGTAATTGCCAGAGGAAACTTAGGTTGAACACCACCAACAAAAAACGTGTGTGCAAAGCGTTTCTCTCGTTTAGGACAAACAGAAATAATATGCGAGGCATCTCCACAGAAAAACCACAGCTTATTACGCCTTCTGAACTCCTGACGTTGCGCCCTAGACAAAACTCTATCACATTAAATAGGTTCAGACGTCTGTTCAACCGGTGGCAACACCTCTCGTGCAATCCTGCGTTCACGTAAACGCCGATCAACCTGAATGGCTAATGACATAGAATCGTCCAGACCAGAGGGAACAGGAAATCCCACCATAGTATCTTTTACGGCTTCTGACAAACCCTTCTGAAAGAAAGCAGCCAAGGCATTATCATTCCAGGTAGTAAGGACCGCCCACTTTCGGAACTTTTGACAGTACAACTCTGCAGAATCTCGACCCTGGTTCAATGCCAACAGGGTCTTTTCAGCCTGATCAATAGCATCAGGTTCATCATACAACAACCCCAAGGCTTGAAAGAATGCGTTCACATTAGTCAGAATAGAATCATCTGGTTTCAAAGCAAACTCCCAATCCTGGGGATCACCACGCAGTAAAGAGATGACAATTTTAACCTGCTGCGCGGAGCTCCCTGACGAGTTACGCTTCAAGGCAAAAAATAATTTACAATTATTTTTGAAACTCAAAAATTTAGATCGATCCCCAAAAAATACATCAGGTGTAGGGATCTTTGGTTCAACAGCATGCGAACGAGCAAGGTAGGCGGAAATTCCCCGCACTTCCGCAGCGAGCATGATCAGACAATTGCTTTATCTCCATTGAGAGAAAAAAAAATTCCCCCTACGGCCTCAGAGATATAGAGGAAAGAATATACACACTTTTTTTTTTAAACACAATTCTTTCCTGCTATTGAGTACCCTAGGATCTGCGGTATGGCGGGTGATTCTGTTATGAATGAGTCACCGTAGGAGGCAAAAACAGAAATGCTAGCTAAGTCCAGAAAACCAGAGAAGTTGGCAGCTATCGGATTGCAGACCCCTGAACCTATCAACACAACTAGCAGTAGCCGTGGGGGGTTCCTACGATGCCCTAGACCCCTCGATCACAGCCGGAGGACTATATAGCCTAAAGACAGAAAGGGAAATCTAAACTGCCCCAGAGCAGACCCCAAAGCAAAAGGCAGCCCCCAACATATAATGACGGTGAGGCAAGAAGAAAGAACACTAACACAGACAGAAAGATTGACTGAGCAAAGACGGGGCCCAAGCTAACTAGATAGGAAAGGACAGGAAGGCTGCTGTCTGCAATCCGTGAAAAACCCTATGAAAATAAGAGCCAACAAACTGACAGTGAAAAAAGGCCCTGAAGACGCTAAGCTTCAAAAAGCTATGTCAGTACTCAGGAATATTCTGAAGACAGAGCAACAGGCAAAAGGATATTCAGCTCACCCCAGCAGGGAATGGCAGAATCCAGAAAAGCAAGGCAAACAAAAACAAAACACAAATGCTAACAGGCAAAGCAGAAAACTTAGCTTTAGAGGAGCAGGAATCAGACTGGTCTCAAAGAAGTCCACAGAGAAATCACCCGCAGGGCAGAAGGGCGTCGGCAGCCTTATATCCAGTCCATGACTCCACTCAGCCAGTCATCATCATTAGGCTCAGGTGCCTGATAATCAGGCTCATTACCTTCCTTTACCAGAATAGGGAGTTCACCAGACCTCAGTGACGAAGTGGAAAATGAACTCACAACAGGTAACTGACTTTCTCAGGTAAAAGTAGGGCCTCCATCAGGTGTTGAACGAATTTATCATTTTTGATAAGGTTAACTGCCATTGCAAGGAATGATCAAGCTCTCCATAAATGTTCATAGTTTTGAAAGCATAGCGACTGTCTGTATAAATGGTGGCATTTTGGTCTTTAACATGTCTGCAGTCTTCTTCTAGGGCACAGAGTTCAGCTTCCTGGACAGACATGTGTGGAGGTGTGGCACCCCAGGAGTTTGGTTACCACAGCGGCCTTGCCTCCCTCCAGGGGGAGTGATGTCATGCCTGTAAGCAAAGAAGGAATCTCCTTACCAGGTAGTTCCAGCATACAACACAGTTCCTGCTCCAGGCCAGCAGGGGAAGTTCTAAACCTGATTTCAGGGGAGCTGCTCTCTCTGAGGAGGAAGTTAGTGTGAGTTAGTGCCTGAACAGGGGAGAGACAGGATGTGTGGAGAAGAGCTGGGGGACAGGAGGTATAGCCAGGCTCACCAGATAGGAGCGATCCCTAAAGCAGGCTACAGTTGCCTGTCATGCGAGTGGAGTTCTACCCAAGTAGCAGACAGAGAGAGGAACTTGAATAGAGTTTACAGCAGAAAGTACCTCAGAGAATAGCACTAGAAAGAAAGCCTCACAACCCACCTGAATAAGTAGACCACCAAATAGCTTACAGGCTGACCGACTCCAGAACCATCTGTAACCTGAGCCTTGGACCTGCACAGCTCAGGAAAAGGTAATGGAAACTGCACTCTGTTGTGTCCTCTAATTATTCCTGCGTCACCTAGCCAATTCTGTTACATCTATCATCATCAAATACAACATCTTGTCTATCACAACTGCCCTGGGACAAAGCTCTGCCTGTGGAGCGCTGTACCAACTCAGCTGCATTACCACCATTCCCAGAGGATCTGCCCTGCAGTGCTGGTCACCTCTGACCAGAAACTACAGGTGACGTCACAAACACTTTATCACAAACTTCATTATAAACTTTATCATCCCTTGTAAATATTCCCCTTTTATTGGACACCCAGGGCCATGGACTGGGTCACTGCTGCCGTGACACATCCTCTTTAAGAACCAGCCCAGTACGAAGTATCCCCACTGCCCTGGCAGGCAATCGAACTTGGTGTCATGAACAGGATCCGTACCCCGGTATTGCCGGGTACTGTGTGCCATAGACTGTATTGAAGTGTGTGATTGCCGCCATTGCAGCACCACACGGTGCACGGGAAGCAGAAGAGGCGTGCCGTTGTGGGAGAAAGCGCAAAAAGATAAGTGCTGCATGCGGAGACAGCAGCTGGCAGAGAACAGGGAGCTAAGGCCTGGAATCCTGTAGCGCACCGTTCATCAAGCTGACAGAGCAACAGCCTGGCAAACCAGTGGAAACTCAGAGCCTGGCTAAGATTCCCTAGGGGGGAAGAAAATGTCCAGCGCAGATGGAGATCTAGCTGCGGATGCAGCTGCAGCCCCTATAGTGTCACAAGATTCAGTGCAGCCCCCATAGCACAGCAGAATCCAGCAGCTGGCGCAGCAGCAGCCCCCAGAGCACAGCAAGATCTGGCGACCACCGCTGCAGTCCCTATAATGCCGCTATCAATGCCATATATACAGAGAGCTGCCTTGCTACCGCAATACTCAGGGGAGTTGCATACCCTGAGCGATTTCCAGGACAGACTGGGCAGTTTTTTGAAGTGTACCCCCTGTCTGAAAGCCAAAAGGTAAACATTCTCATTGGACAGTTAACTGGTGCAGCTCAAAGAGGAGTAAAGTCCTGACAGGACATTGATAAAGAGATGGTTAAGCAAATTCTGGCTATGCTGAGGGGCAACTTTGCACCCAAAGAACCTCATTTTTATTTCTGCTGCAGTGCGGGTGTCAAACAAAGGGTGCAGGACAGTATACAGGACTATGCCCTTAATCATTAGGAGGCGCTGTGGGCCATAAAGCAGATTGACCCAGAAAACATGCAGGATGGAGACAGATTGTTAAAAGAGGAATTTATTGAGGGACTCAGCACCCACAGGACACAGCTGCACATCATGGCCCTACAAACCCTGACCTGAACTTTGCAGACTTTAAAAATAGGGCTATCTGGGTGCTGCACGAATGAAATGTCAGCTGCCCAGCGCCCCCTAGGTGCCCGACAATTACATACCACCAGGAGGCGGCATCCTTCCCTCATGTCCCTGTTGAGGCCGAAACACAGACCCTGAATAATGATACACCTTCAGGTCCAGGAGCTGACCAAAAGTGTGGTTGCTCTACCCAACATCGTGCAGTCCATGGAAATGCCCCTGAAGGAGAAGCTGCAGTTGGCCTCCTGTCCAGATGACGTCCCATGGCGATGGCAGAAGAGGATCCCACCGATCAGAGGGAGAGACAACGATCGCTACGACCAGGACGGACGACCCATTTGCCGCCGCTGCAGCAAAGCGACGCACATTGCAAGATTCTGCCATTTAAACTAGCAACCAGAGGGCCAGCCCCCAGGAGTAGGATGACAAAGCTGGTGAGGCAAGTACGTCGGAGGAACCCAATGTAACCCAATATGTATGTAACCCAATAATGACCCTAGGTACTAATGTGATAGAATATTGTCTTGCCGAGGTTAATGTTTTGTTTCAACAGGTAGCCAAAACTGCTGGTTCCAGTGAGCATTGGGTCCTGCAAAAGGAGATCAAGGCCCTGATGCAAAGACAGCAGGTTGAGCTATCTGAGGGAGAAGTCGGCAGTGTCAGAGTGAGTGATTCATTTCCAGTTGCAATACCCCCAAAGGAGTGAAATGTTAATTTGGTGTCGGGCAGCCATAGGCCTCAGTGGAAGAGATTAACAGGCTCTGGTAGAATCAGTGTACTCTGATAGTAGGCCCACTGTCCTGACAGCCAGAAGGGTAGTCGATGTCCGCCAGGTACCTGTACGCATCTTAAATTGTGGGGAGCAGGAGGCCAAACTACCTCGTTATGCCAACGTTGCTAAGCTGTTCACTGTCAATCACAACGCAATTCTTACAGCAGAACCCTTGGACTCGTCCGACCAGGCGGAGGACAATGGCTCTGCAAAAGAGCTGGAGGATTAGTGTCAGAAGCTGCATGTAGGCAATGACTCCAACCCTTCACACCAAACGAATGGGGTTTACCGAGTAGTCCAAGAGTTTGAACGGGTATTCAGCAAACACCCTTTAAACTTTGGGCAGGTAAAAGGGGTCCAACATCATATCCCCACTGGAAATCATCCGCCCATTAAAGAAAGGTACCGGCCTGTACCCCCACCTCACTATCAATGTGCTAAGAGTATGTTACGAGAGATGAAGGAGGCTGGATTGATCAAAGACAGTTGTACGTCCTGGGCAGCGCCGTTAGTCCTCGTTAGAAAGAAAGATGGTACAATAAGGATGTGTGTTGACAACAGGCGAATTAACAGCATTACCCATAAGGACGCCTATCCATTACCTAGGATAGAGGAATCCCTAGCTGCACTGAGAACCGCTATTTCTCTACCTTGGATCTCATCAGTGGGTATTGGCAGGTTCCTGTGGCAGAGGCAGACAAAGAGAAGACCACCTTCACAACACCAATGGGCCTCTCAATATTAAACTACATGCTATTCAGGCTTTGCAACGCACCAGGAACGTTCCAGAGGTTGATGGAGTGCTGCCTTGGACACAAGAAATTCGAGACAGATCTGTTGTACCTAGATGATATTGTCTTCTCCAAGACCTACGAAGACCATTTGGAGCACCTGGCTGAGGTGTTCGAAGCCCTGTCCAACTTTGACCTGAAAGTGAACGCATCCAAATACCACCTCCTGAAGCCCAAGGTGCAGTACCTGGACTACGTATTGAGCATGGAAGGCATGGCACTGGACCCCGACAAAGTCACAGTTATCCAGGAATGGCAGAGGCCCAGCAACATTCATGAAATACGTCAGTTCCTCGGGTTGGTACGCTACTACCAAAGGTTCTTCAAGGGCTTCACTGAGATAGCCGCACCCCTGCAAAGCCTTCTCGTGGGCCAGCCCAAGAAGGTCAGGAAGAAGAGTCCTACATTTGACTGGAATGACGAACTGGAAAGATCCTTCACTCGGTTGAAGTTGGTTCTTACGGAGGATGAAGTTCTGGCCTCCCCAGACTATGACCAACCATTCATCCTCTATACTGATGCCAGCAACGTGGTACTGAGAGCAGTACTGTCGCAGGTACAGAAAGGCAAAGAAAGAGTAAACTCCTATGCCAGCAGGAAGCTTCGTCCCACTGAAAGGAACCCTAACAACTACAGCTCCTTTAAACTGGAGTTCCTCGCCATAGTCTGGGCTGTGACCTAGTGATTCATACACTACCTAGCTGCAACAAAGTTTACCATCTTCACAGACAACAATCCGCTGACTCTCTTGGAAACCGCAAAGCTAGGTGCGCTGGAGCAGCGATGGATGGCCCAGCTGTCCAACTATGAGTTTACCATCAATTTCAGAGCGGGACATAAGAACACCAATGCTGATGTGCTGTCCAGAATGCCCAACTTACCAGATGGGGAAGAAGATCCGGAAGCACTCGAAGAAATCAAGTTACCTGCCTTTCACTGGCCAGTTACGGACCAATGTGCCCAAGGGGTGAAAAACAAGCGCTACATCGTGCAAGAGGCCACGTTAAACCTATTGCCCCACCAAGAGTGGGCAGAGACACATGATCGTGACCCAGCAGTCTGCCTGGTAAAGGAGCTACTGACGCAAGCTGACTCCCGCCCCATTCCAGATGCTCCACTAGAGACTCAACAGTTGTGGACGGAAAATGGCAGGCTGTTCATCTACGAGAGAAAGCTGTGATGGAGGAGTGTAAATGCCCGAACTCACGAATTGGTCTGGCAGGTGGTAGTCCCGAAGCAAGATGCATCAATGGTCCTGGAAGCATACGATGATGGAGCAGGACACTTCGGATGGAAGAAGTTGGAGGTCCTACTTTGTGAGAGATTGTCACGCCTCCACCGCCGCCAAGTACTCACCCTGCCTCCACTCCCGCGTCGCAGTCTCCAGCCTTCCAGGTCCGCGGCCGAAGGCGTGTCTGCATGCTATGCGCATGCGCCGTAGGCCGTGGTCGCGCCTCCTCCCTGTCTCTTGTGCTCCGGCGGTGACCTGACCCGGAAGCACCGCCGGGCCAATAGGAGACCATGCAGGGGCATATCAGGCTGCCCTCCTGTAATGGAGGCGCCTGATCTTTGTGTTACGTTACGTTAGGCCCTCTTCCGCTACCTCTGCATTTACCCTGCTACTCCTGTCTTCCGCAGTCCTACTCCGGTCCTGTCCTCCATGTCCTTGCTCTGACCTGCTGTCTGTTGTCCAGTCTTACTCCGGTCCTGCTCCGTTTTGTTGTCCGTGCGCCAGTCCCCATCCTGCTGTCTGTGGTCCAGTCCTGCCTTCCGACTCCAGTCCTGTCTTCAGTGACCTTGTTCCCACCTCCTGTCTGTGGTCTTACTCCAGTCCATTCTGAGCCGCCCCTCTCGGTATCGGCTATCGTGGTACCCGAGCCCCTGGGCCTGCTCCTAACAATCCCTCGATCCCTGTATAGGGGTCAGCTCCACCTGGCGGTTCGCCCAGGGCCCCTCAGTGCCATGATCCAGAGGGTCAACTCCTGGAGACTTTTTCTCACCTGACCAGTTTGCTTACAGAGATTCTCCTGGGCAGGTATGAGGAAGGCCATTGAAGATTGGTGCTGGGAGTGTGGACCATTCAGCCTGCGCGGGAAGGACCATAACAGCCAGCAAGCCCCGTTACAGCAAATAATCACCAAACAGCCACTTGAACTGGTAGCCTTGGATCATGTGAAGCTGACCCCACGCCTTTCAGGATATGTCTACGCCCTCAACATAGTTGACCATTACTCAAGGTTCCTGGTAGTCGTGCCTGTCAAAGGACCAAACAGCAAAGACAGCGGCCAAAGCATTTCAACACTTTTGTCGACTGCACGGTTACCCTGAACGAGTGCTTACCGACTAAGGCCCAGCCTTTGAAGCAGAAGTGTTCCAGGAGTTCTGTAACCTTTACAACTGCAAGAAAATCAGGACGACGCCATACCATCCACAGACAAATGGCATGTGTGAGAAAATGAACCAAGTGGTAATTGACCTATTGAAGACCTTGCCCCTGGAAGAGAGAAACCTGTGGCCAGAGAAGTTGCCGGATCTTGTAGATCTCTACAATCATATCCCTGTAAACTCCAGCAACTTTATTCCAGCCTATTTGATGAGAGCAAGACCTGGCAAGTTACCCATTGACTTGGACATGGGAGTCTTAACACCTGAAGTAACATCATCAGATGCAGATTGGGATACAGAGTGGCAGCAGCAGTACCGCAAAGTGCAAGAATGCGTAGAGAAGAGTCTGGCCCAGGCAAGACAAAGCAAGAAAGAAATTATAAGCAACACACCCCCGCAGTTCCCTTGTCACCTGGAGAATGGGTACTCAAAAGGAAGAGACGAGTGCACAAACTAGACGACCAACGGGAGGCTGAGCCCTACGTTGCTTTACCTTCAGACTTCAATAACACCAAGGTGCGCTTCATCAGTAAAGATGGAGGAGAAGCCTCAACAGCAGTTTCAAGAGATCATCTATAGCCGTGCCCTGACCAACTGAAGGAAAAGATTGGCAATAAGGACATTCTTCAGCCAGTAAAAGAAGAAGAAAAGATCAGCACTGTACTTGGCAAGTTCCCTTCAAATTGGACAAGAGTGAATCAGGCCATAGTAGCGCCCGTCTTAACCTACTCCATCCAGCAGCTCCTCCTGACTAGGAGCTGCTGCAGACACGTCCTCTCACTTCTGCAGAGACTTTGAAGACTTAGGCAAGAAAGTGAAAGAACTGGGAGCGCAGGTGGTCTTCTCTTCCATCCTCCCAGTGGATGGCCATGGAACAAGGAGGTGGAATAAGATTCTGCAGGTGAACAACTGGCTACGTCGATGGTGCCGTCAGCAACGATTTGGATTTCTGGATCACGGAGTGAACTATTTATACAATGGACTACTTGCTAGAGATGGGGTGCACCTTACGAAGACTGGAAAGCATGTATTTGGAAGTCGCCTTGCTACACTTGTAAGGAGAGCTTTAAACTAGAACAACATGGGAAGGGAAGCAAAAGACCAGAAAAAGCCATACATCTGACAAATGCTATTGAGAACTCTGCTATTAGAAGTGGAAAGGAAGAACAAAGACAAAAGAATCTAATTAATAAAAATATTGGAGAAAGAGAAACCAATCACAAACTAAAATGTTTCTATACTAATGCACAAAGCATGGGCAACAAACAAGGAGAATTGGAACTACTAACACAGGAAAAGAAATATGATGTCATTGGAATCACTGAAACTTGGTGGGAGAATACACATGATTGGAATACAAGACTAGAAGGATACAACTTATTTGCAAGAAACAGACTTGATAAACGAGGAGGGGGTGTCGCATTGTATGTTAGAAACGCGTATATCTGCACAGAGATTGAAGCATCAGAGACTGGGAGTTCTGTGGAAACTGTTTCGGTAAGAATACAAGGACAGAACAATGGAAAGGACACCATTGTAGGCATTTACTACAGGCCGCCTGTGCAAGCTGAAGATATGGATGAACTCTTTATGCATCAAATGGCCAAGTTCTCCAAAAAATATGACATAGTTGTCATGGGAGATTTCAACTATCCAGACATTTGTTGGGAATCTCTCTCAGGCAAAACTAACAGGTCAAGGAAATTCTTATCCTCTCTTGCTGACAACTTTATCTTCCAAAAGGTAAGGGAGAAAACAAGGGGAACTGCTACCTTGGATCTAATCCTTATAAACAGGGAGGAAATGGTTGAGGAGGTAATAGTGGCTGGGACCCTAGGAGGTAGCGACCATGCTATTTTAGAATTTTGGATAACTAGAGGCGGAAGACCTGTGAAGACTCAGACGTCAAGGTTAGATTTCAGAAAGGCAGATTTTAAGGGATTCAGAAAGAGAATTGGAGGGATCCAATGGCTGGATATCCTTAAAGACAAAAATGTCCAGGAAGGATGGGAAATCTTGAAAAATGAAATTCTCAAAGCACAGTTGTTAACAATTCCGAAAAGAGGGAAGAATAGGAAGCATTTAAGGAAACTAGGATGGATGAACACAGAACTTAAGCACATGCTAAAAAGGAAGAAAAAAATGTTTATAAAATGGAAAGAGGGAGGCATATCTAAAGAAGAATATAATGCTGTCTGCAGAAACTGCAGGGCACAAATCAGATTAACTAAAGCTGAAAATGAATTGAGGCTAGCAAGAGATGTCAAAAGCAATAATAAAGGATTTTGGGGATATGTCAAAAGTAAAAGAAAAGTCAAAGATGCTATAGGATTTTTACAGGATGAAAATGATGAAATGGTAAGACAGGATGTTGAGAAGGCTGAACTTTTAAATTCCTATTTTGCATCTGTTTTCTCTCAGAAAGGAAATGTAACATCAACTGTTATTCATTGTCCTATTAAGGGAATAGAAGAATCCAGGATATCTATAAACAGAAAGATAGTGAGGAAACACTTAGCTAACCTAAATGAATTCAAGTCTCCAGGTCCAGATGAATTACACCCAAGAGTACTGAAGGAGATAGCAGAAGAAATTTTTGAACCCCTCTCCATAATCTTTGAAAATTCTTGGAGAACAGGAGAAGTACCAGAAGACTGGAGAAGAGCAAATGTTGTTCCTATCTTCAAAAAGGGGAAGAAGGTGGACCCAGGCAACTATAGGCCGGTGAGTCTGACTTCTATACCAGGAAAGATCTTTGAACAAATTATTAAACAACATGTATGTCAATACCTGGATAAGAATGAAGTGATTAAACAGAGTCAACATGGGTTTGTAACTAATAAGTCATGTCAGACTAACTTAATTTCCTTCTATGACGGTATCACTGATTGGGTGGATCAAGGAAATGCTGTAGATATAGTATATCTTGACTTCAGCAAAGCATTTGACAAAGTCTCTCATACAATCCTTATTGAAAAAATGACTAAGTATGGAATGGACAAGGCAACTGTTAGGTGGATTCATAACTGGCTTAGTGATCGGACCCAAAGAGTGGTCATAAATGGCTGCACATCCAGTTGGAAGAATGTCTCAAGTGGGGTACCACAGGGCTCTGTCCTGGGCCCTGTATTGTTCAACATCTTTATCAGCGATTTAGATGAAGGAATTGAGGGTAAACTGATTAAATTTGCTGATGACACAAAGCTAGGAGGGATAGCTAATACTAGAGAAGAGAGAGAGAGGATTCAAAAAGATTTAAATAAACTGGAGAAGTGGGCAGCAACTAACAGAATGGTTTTTAACAGGGAGAAATGCAAAGTACTACATCTGGGCAATAAAAATGAAAAAAGCATATATAGAATGGGAGGAATAGGGCTAAGTGACAGCACATGTGAAAAAGACTTGGGTATACTAATAGATCACAGACTGAATATGAGTCAACAGTGTGATGCAGCAGCAAAAAAGGCAAATGCAATTCTAGGATGTATTAACAGAAGCATACAGTCTAGATCACGTGAAGTCATTATTTCCCTCTACTCCTCTTTGGTCAGACCTCATCTGGAATTTTGTGTCCAGTTTTGGGCACCACATTTTAAAAAAGACATCAACAAACTGGAGCAAGTTCAGAAAAGAGCGACCAGAATGGTGACCGGTCTGCAAACCCTGTCTTATGAGGAAAGGTTGCAGGATTTAGGAATGTTTAGTTTGCAAAAGAGAAGACTGAGAGGAGACTTAATAGCTGTCTACAAATATCTAAAGGGCTGTCACATTGTAGAAGGATCAACTTTATTCTCATTTGCACAAGGAAAGACTAGAAGCAATGGGATGAAACTGAATGGGAGGAGACACAGATTAGATATTAGAAAAAACTTTTTGACAGTTAGAGTGATCAATGAGTGGAACAGGCTGCCACGAGAAGTGGTGAGTTCTCCTTCAATGGAAGTCTTCAAACAGAGGCTGGACAGACATCTGACTGGGATGATTTAGCGAATCCTGCTTTGAGCAGGGGGTTGGACCAGATGGCCCAGGAGGTCCCTTCCAACTCTACGATTCTATGATTCTTCCCCCTAAGGGGAACTGTCCTAACTTCCTACAGTTCTCCCGCTCTAAAGCTAAGCTCCACCCACCTCCCAACACCCTTCTTGAACCAAGCAGGGGTCATAAAGGGTGCCCTGCTGTTCTAAGGTATGTGTTGGGTGCAGGTGTCTGAGTGTGTTCAGGTATCTCCATCTTACCTGGATAGTGGCATACCACACCTCAGAATGAGGTGCAGTACCTCTGTGGCGACTGAACTCTCAGGGGCACCACAATAACATGTGAAATTTCTTTGCCCTTGCCTTGTCTGCATAAAATGAGCTCTTGACCGGGCATACTATTTTTCTAACTCTGTGTCATCCTGTTGGATATCATGAAGGATGGGAGGCTGACCTGTTCTTACACCACTAGGTGAGTTTTCTTATATACTGCTTCCCCCAATCTAGTGAAGTATCATCTGCAGGTGGGGCTCGTATTGCCCTGCCACATCGGGGTAGAAGGTATCACCTTCCTCTACTAACATCAGGTCCTCTAAATCTCACCAACAGAAATCATTACTATTTTTTTTCGACCTCTGTAACCTATGACATGGGAAACATTTCAGGGTCTGGCATTCTACTCATGATGACCAGCATTTCACTAGAATCCCAGGGACATCACACACGCTCCTGAGACACTACAGAATCGGGTCCCCTAGGCTGACATGCATGGTCTGGTGTTAGCTATCTGGGCAAGTGCTGCAGGCGAGCAGCAAGGGTTAAGGTGGGCTGCCCACTCTGACTGAGTAATTGTCCTACTGGGTCACGGATGGCAGCAAAAGACTGACATATAACAGCTGAATCCATTCGGGTTGTGTCAGGGAAGGAGCTGGAGGGCAGGGCAGGTCCTGAGGGGTGTTGATGCCATCCAGTGCAGGCATGATGTTCATTGGGGGCATGGCTGAGACTTGTGGGGGAATAGCACTTGGGGCACTGGCCAGGAGGGGCACACTATACAAATGGATTGTGTGTCGATAACAAAGGATATAATCCTGGTTTAGGAGTAGGAGGTTTAATAGTTCCTATATGCCAACAGGGGGCACCACATACACAACACGTCTCCACCCAAACTAAATTCTGTTTCCTACATACACATGTCCATCCTTTAGGAACAATGTAAGGAGGTGGAGACAAACTGGGAGCAGCAGGGCGATTTGCACCATTTTTGTTTCATACTTTCGCATACGAAAACTTATCACAGATGTTTTTCCACTATATCTCAGCCTGATTTAACAGGCCAGCATCATTTAAACATCCGCTTTGTTCCTTCAACACATTTCCAGAAACACTCATTAAGTCTGCCACCCAGTGGACACCCTGACACTGAACAAAACCTATGCATTTTCTGCACAATTTTTTTTCCCTTCTTTAGCTTTCACAAATTCAGCAGCAGTTCTATCATGCTCCATCTGTTCCTAAGGCCTCTTTCACACATCCGGTTTCAGGGTTCCGGCGGAGTGCGGCGAAAAGCCGTGCCGCCGGAACCGGCCTGTGACGGTGACACCGGATGTGGATGCGTCGCCGGATGCGGCCTGGATAAAATTTAAAGGAGCCGCAGCACCGGGCAACGGTAGAGAGGGGAGCCGCAGCGATGAGAGCCATCTGGAGAGAGAGGGACGAGTGAGTCAGACAAAGAAAGGTATGGAAGGAGACAGAGAGAGAGAGAGACTCTTGCGCTTGCCGGGCACCTGTGGGGTTAAATCACACAGTGTCCGGGCATGCGCACTTTAAAAAGCCGTTCCGGCGCTGCAAAAAAACGTTGCAGGGAACAATTTTTGCAGACGCCGGACGGCGCATTTTTGCCGTATCCTGAAAGAACCGGGGCCACCGCATGTACATTCGGCACGATGCAGCGATCATTACTTTCTATGTGACAAAACCGGATCCAATTCCGGATCCGGTTTTCACACTTTTCGCCGCATCGTGCCGGATTCAAAAAGACGGATGTGTGAAAGTGGCCTTACCGAACAGATGTAACCATCTTCTGTTTCTCTCCTGGCAAACAGGAATTCAGGACTAGAAGGGCAAACCAGCGGGGAAGCCTACCACACACGCTATTGCTTCCTATAGTCACACCATACCTAACTTTTATCTACATATATAAGTCAGACAAAATCCATTAGCTCCTGCGTCTAGGAGCCAAAACCATATGGGATTCTTTAGCAATACAAGAGACTATTGCCAACAATCACCAACGTCGGCTTCACTGGGTACAATCAACTAATCATTACAATGCAAATTCACATACAGATGACCAGTGAAATGCCAAATCCACACTCCCCATACGACATACAACACAGGAACTCAACACAGTACACAAGGTCTCATCAGGGTTTTTTGTCTAACAATAATGGACTCACTTACCATGAACAGATCAAGTGACCTGTGGACAAAGTTATTCACACTCACCAAGGCTAAGACAAAGAGACAAGTTCAGGTAGTGTAGGAATAAAAGTTCATACCTTGCTGCAGCTGTCCTGAGTTGACAGTTTGTGTAAGTGCCAGCAAAATGTTTAGCTCTAGCGGTTGAACTAGCTGGCCCCTGTTCGTTGCTCCAGGTTTGTCGTTGCCACATAATGTGGGACATTCTGAGACATTGTGCCTGTTCCAAATTAAATTGTAAATTTCAAATACATGCACGGAAGAACCACTCTAATACATCAAGAATCAAAGCAGATCTCTCCTTTATTAAATCATAACATCATCTTATATAGGTTATTAGTATTCATGCTTTGCTTCAATACAAGTGGCTCATCTACGTATCTCTAAATATGTGCTGGCATTAGCATACATATGTAAGGGGGTTAGATATAATGTCTTTCATGCTTCCCTTCCCTCTGTCTTCCGGTTCTTGATGTTTACAAATGTGTTTTATGATAATTGACTGCTGTACTGCTACATGTATAACTGTGTATTACCGCTCATCGTTTATGGTATTGCCACATGAATGTGTTACCATTTTATAGAAAACTGTAATATATTGCCTTGTATTCCTGCATTATAGTATTGCATATCTTATGTGTCTTGTGTACATGTGCAGTTATGGAAAGTTAGTGCATCCTTCTTAGGACTTTTAGAGGAGGGCACTCAGTACATAGTTTACCCATAGACCGGGTAGACGTAATTATGTTGTGGGCAACAACATGGGGGTATACTAGTGGGGCCTGATAGGATGTTCATAGAGGGTTAATTGTAGGAGTTAAAAAAGGGGAGAAGCCAGCGCTGCCCATGGTCAGAACGCAATACATAAAGTGCATATGGACATATTGATTTCTGACTGTATTTTAAAATGAGACATTTAGCAAACAATTGTTCAATTCTTTGAGCCACCCCGCCATGTCATGACTAGTGTTGAGTGATACCACCCAATACTGAAAAATATCGGATCGGAATGGATCGGCCGATCTAAAAAAAGTATCGGGTATCACCGATTCCGATCCCGGAAGTCCCATTCAAGTCAATGGGACAGAAATAGCGGAATTGAAAAAAACCCTTTCTTGCCTTGTACAGCCTGTTCGGGAGAGGGGAAGAGTGTGGGCGGTGCGTGGGCAGACACTGTGCGTGTCTGTGTGTGCGGGCGGGGTCTGTACGGGCCTCTCGGTGGTCTGTACGGGCCTCTCAGGGGCCTGTGCCGGCCTGTCGGGGGCCTGTGCGGCTGTCGGTGGTCTGCATGGGCCTCTTGGGGGCCTGTGCTGGGCTGCCGGGGGCTGTATGGGCCTGCCGGGGGCCTGTGCCGGCTGCCGGTGATCTGTATGCAAAACAGAAGCCGCGGAGACACCATCACATGTTTCTCAACGCAAGCAATGACCAGCCAGGTCTTTCCCCGGGAAGTAACAACCACGGGAAGGGCAGTCTCCAATGAAGGAAACCACCTATGCCAAAACATGGTATCCATCCACAGACAGCTGTTTCGGGGTATTGCCCCTCATCAGTGTGGATGACCAGCCAGTTTCCTACTCCACACTGATGAGGGGCAATACCCCGAAACAGCTGTCTGTGGATGGATACCATGTTTTGGCATAGGTGGTTTCCTTCATTGGAGACTGCCCTTCCCGTGGTTGTTACTTCCCGGGGAAAGACCTGGCTGGTCATTGCTTGCGTTGAGAAACATGTGATGGTGTCTCCGCGGCTTCTGTTTTGCATGTTTTGCATATTTCCCATAAGGGATGGGGGCAGTGCTCTAGAATCACTGCGTTGAGAAACACGTGATAGTGTCTCCGCAGTGTTGGATGTTGATCTCCATGAGTTCATTCATCCTCATTTTCACGGTGATCTGTATGGGCCTCTCGGGGGCCTGTGCCGGCCTGCCAGGGGCCTGTGCCGGCTGTCGGTGGTCTGTATGGGCCTCTCGGGGGCCTGTGCCGGCCTGCCGGGGGCCTGTGCTGGTTGTCGGTGGTCTGTATGGGCCTGCCGGGGGCCTGTGCCGGCTGTCGGCGGTCTGTACGGGCCTGCCGGGGGTCTTGTGTGTGTGCAGGCATCGTCCGATGGGACTACAAGTCCCATCGGGCGATGCCTGCTACACTGCCAGTGATTGACACATTAGCCAATGATGGGACAGTAGTAGTCCCATCATCCGGCTAATGTGTTGAATGTAAAAAAAACCAAAAACATACTACATACATACATACTACATATATACTACATTCATACAGCATACATACATACTACATACATGCTACATATATACTACATTCATACAACATATATACTACCTACATACTACATACATACATGCTACATACATACTACATATATACAACATTCATACAACATACATACATACATGCTACATATATACAACATACATATATACTACATACAGTTGTGGCCAAAAGTATTGACACCTCTGCAATTCTGTCAGATAATACTCAGTTTCTTCCTGAAAATGATTGCAATTACAAATTCTTTGGTATTATTATATTCATTTAATTTGTCTTAAATGAAAAAACACAAGAGAATGAAGCAAAAAGCAAAACATTGATCATTTCACACAAAACTCCAAAAATGGGCCAGACAAAAGTATTGGGACCGTCAGCCTAATACTTGGTTGCACAACCTTTAGCCAAAATAACTGCGACCAACCACTTCCGGTAACCATCAATGAGTTTCTTACAGTGCTCTGCTGGAATTTTAGACCATTCTTCTTTGGCAAACTGCTCCAGGTCCCTGATATTTGAATGGTGCCTTCTCCAAATTGCCATTTTTAGATCTCTCCACAGGTGTTCTGTGGGATTCAGGTCTGGACTCATTGCTGGCCACCTTAGAAGTCTCCAGTGCTTTCTCTCAAACCATTTTCTAGTGCTTTTTGAAGTGTGTTTTGGGTCATTGTCCTGCTGGAAGACCCATGACCTCTGAGGGAGACCCAGCTTTCTCACACTGGATTCTACATTATGCTGCAAAATTTGTTGGTAGTCTTCAGACTTCATAATGCCATGCACACGGTCAAGCAGTCCAGTGCCAGAGGTAGCAAAGCAACCCCAAAACATCAGGGAACCTCCGCCAAGTTTGACTGTAGGGACTGTGTTTTTTTCTTTGAATGCCTCTTTTTTTCTCCTGTAAACTCTTTGTTGATGCCTTTGCCCAAAAAGCTCTACTTTTGTCTCATCTGACCAGAGAACATTCTTCCAAAATGTTTTAGGCTTTTTCAGGTAAGTTTTGGCAAACTCCAGCCTGGCTTTTTTATGTCTCGGGGTAAGAAGTGGGGTCTTCCTGGGTCTCCTACCATACAGTCCCTTTTCATTCAGACGCCGACGGATAGTACAGGTTGACACTGTTGTACCCTCAGACTGCAGGGCAGCTTGAACTTGTTTGGATGTTAGTCGAGGTTCTTTATCCAACAACCGCACAATCTTGCGTTGAAATCTCTTGTCAATTTTTCTCTTCCGTCCACATCTAGGGAGGTTAGCCACAGTGCCATGGGCTTTAAACTTCTTAATGACACTGCGCACGGTAGACACAGGAACATTCAGGTTTTTGGAGATGGGCTTGTAGCCTTGAGATTGCTCATGCTTCCTCACAATTTGGTTTCTCAAGTCCTCAGACAGTTCTTTGGTCTTCTTTCTTTTCTCCATGCTCAATGTGGTACACACAAGGACACAGGACAGAGGTTGAGTCAACTTTAATCCATGTCAACTGGCTGCAAGTGTGATTTAGTTATTGCCAACACCTGTTAGGTGCCACAGGTAAGTTAGAGGTGCTGTTAATTACACAAATTAGAGGAGCATCACATGATTTTTTGAACAGTGCCAATACTTTTGTCCACCCTCTTTTTTATGTTTGGTGTGGAATTATATCCAATTTGGCTTTAGGACAATTCTTTTTGTGTTTTTTCATTTAAGACAAATTAAATGAAGATAATAATACCAAAGAATTTGTATTTGCAATAATTTTCAGGAAGAAACTGAGTATTATCTGACAGAATTGCAGGGGTGTCAAAACTTTTGGCCACAACTGTACATGCTACATATATACTACATTCATACAACATACATATATACTACATACTACATATATACTACATACAACATACATACATACTACATACTACATACATGCTTCATATATACTACATTCATACAACATACATATATACTACAAACATACTACATACATGCTACATATATACTACATTCATACAACGTACATACATATATACTACATTCATACAACATACATACTACATACTACCTACATGCTTCATATATACTACATTCATACAACATACATACATAGTACATACATACTACATACATGCTACATATATACAACATACATATATACTACATACTACATACAACATACATACATAGTACATACATACTACATACATACTACATTCATACAACATACATATATACTACATACATACATGCATACAACATGCTACAGACATACAACATACATACTGCATACAATACATTCATACAATACATACATATAGATATACAGTACATATAACACAGAGTACATACTCACCATCACTTGTCACTTTGATCCCCGAAGCCAGTGTCATCTAAGGAAAAATATGAAAATAACAAACAACCAAATACTCCCTGATACGCAGAAATCCACGAGTGTCCCACGCCGATCTCCCGTGGAGAGCAGCAGCATCAGCTGATGTGACTGCTCTCTACGGGGCTCAGGAATCCAGTGTCAGGAGGTAGGTATCCTTCCGCACTGTATTCCTCCGCCACTGTAAAAAAATAGTCCCTGGTCTCACTTTATGGCAAATGCTGCGTGGAAACTTTTTCACACAGCAATGCCAAAAGTGAGACTAGGGACTATTTTTTTTACAGTGGCGGAGGAATACAGTGCGGAAGGATACCTACCTCTCGACACTGGATTTCCTTGAGCCCCATAGAGAGCAGTCGCATCAGCTGATGCTGCTGCTCTCAATGGAGATCGGCGTGGGACACGCGTGGATTTCTGCGGATCAGGGATTATATGGCTTGTTTGTTATTTTCATATTTTTCCTTATATGACACTGGCTTCGGGGAACAATGTGACAAGTATTGGTGAGTATGTACTCTATGTTATACTGTATGTACTGTATGTCTATGTATGTATTGTATGAATGTATTGTATGTAGTATGTATGTATTGTATGAATGTACGTATGTTGTATGTAGTATGTATCTATGTTGTATGTCTGTAGCATGTTGTATGTATGTATTATGTATGTAGCATATGTGTAGTATATATGTATGTTGTATGAATGTAGTATATATGTAGCATGTATGTAGTATCTATGTATGTTGTATGAATGTAGTATATATGTACCATGTATGTAGTATGTATGTATGAATGTAGTATATATGTAGCATGTATGTAGCATGTATGTATGTATGTTGTATGAATGTAGTATATATGTAGCATGTATGTAGTATGTATGTTGTATGAATGTAGTATATATGTAGCATGTATGTATGTATGCTGTATTAATGTAGTATATATGTAGTATGTATGTAGTATGTATGTAGTATGTCTGTATGTATGTTGTATGAATGTAGTATATATGTAGCATGTATGTAGTATGTATTTATGAATGTAGTATATATGCAGCATGTATGTAGTATGTATGTATGTATGTTGTATGAATGTAGTATATATGTAGCATGTATGTAGTATGTATGTATGAATGTAGTATATATGTAGCATGTATGTAGTATATACGTATGTATGTTGTATGACTGTATGCTGTATGTAGTATGTATGCAGTATGCATGTAGTATATATGTAGTATACCAAAACACAAAACAAATATCCTGGAATAAAAAAAGTAAAAAAAATGTATTGCAAAAATTGCATGAAGGTAGTAATAATAGTAATAATAAGGGTATTTAGTTAACATAATTTTGATCAAAATAATGTAGAAGCCATCCCGCCACATCACGGCAACCCTTGTGGGACAGTCCTAACTCTTGTATTTAAAACCTTTCCACTTGTCAAGTGACGTAAATGTGAACAAGGACAGAGGGACTGAACCACCAGTAATAGTATAGGCCAGACAGGATGGATTTTCCAACTCAGAAACAGGGCGGTCACACCCTTATATGCACAGAATGCACAATGAAACAAATGAGAAACTGGGTCTGAGCAGAAAAAGTAAATTAATGTGCATGCAAAATGTAATTGCATATGAACACATGACCTTTACACAGAGAAAACCAAAACACAAAACAAATATCCTGGAATAAAAAAGTAAAAAAAATGTATTGCAAAAATTGCATGAAGGTAGTAATAATAGTAATAATAAGGGTATTTAGTTAACATAATTTTGATCAAAATAATGTAGAAGCCATCCCGCCACGTCACGGCAACCCTTGTGGGACAGTCCTAACTCTTGTATTTAAAACCTTTCCACTTGTCAAGTGACGTAAATGTGAACAAGGACAGAGGGACTGAACCACCAGTAATAGTATAGGCCAGACAGGATGGATTTTCCAACTCAGAAACAGGGCGGTCACACCCTTATATGCACAGAATGCACAATGAAACAAATGAGAAACTGGGTCTGAGCAGAAAAAGTAAATTAATGTGCATGCAAAATGTAATTGCATATGAACACATGACCTTTACACAGAGAAAACCAAAACACAAAACAAATATCCTGGAATAAAAAAGTAAAAAAAAATGTATTGCAAAAATTGCATGAAGGTAGTAATAATAGTAATTATTACTATTATTACTACCTTCATGCAATTTTTGCAATACATTTTTTTTACTTTTTTATTCCAGGATATTTGTTTTGTGTTTTGGTTTTCTCTGTGTAAAGGTCATGTGTTCATATGCAATTACATTTTGCATGCACATTAATTTACTTTTTCTGCTCAGACCCAGTTTCTCATTTGTTTCATTGTGCATTCTGTGCATATAAGGGTGTGACCGCCCTGTTTCTGAGTTGGAAAATCCATCCTGTCTGGCCTATACTATTACTGGTGGTTCAGTCCCTCTGTCCTTGTTCACATTTACGTCACTTGACAAGTGGAAAGGTTTTAAATACAAGAGTTAGAGAATGGTTTTTTTTTTAACATTCAACACATTAGCCGGATGATGGGACTACTACTGTCCCATCATTGGCTTATGTGTCAATCACTGTCAGTATAGCAGGCATCGCCCGATGGGACTTTTAGTCCCATCGGACGATGCCTGCAGACACACAAGACCCCCGGCAGGCCCGCACAGACCACCGGCAGCCGGCACAGGCACCTGGCAGGCCCGTACAGACCACCGGCAGTCGGCACAGACCCCCCGCAGTCGGCACAGACCGCGCATCATGATGCGCACAGACCGCGCATCATGATGACATCATTTCAGTAGCCAATCACAGTCATGCCAATAGTTAACATGCCTAACAGGATGTGCCCACACTTCTGAGGATTCCCATTGGCTGAATCAAATCGAGCAGGCTGATAGCTTCATGGGAACTTCCGATTCCGGTATCCGATACGAAAAAAGTATCGGAAGTCAGTATCGGAATTCCGATACAGCTAATATCGGCCGATACTTGCGGTATCGGAAAGCTCAACACTAGTCATGACATTCTCATATGGGGCAGTCGTACTCTACGTTTATTACATTAGCTGTGCCATTACGGCCTCCTAAATGTATTAAAAGCAAGACTGAATAAAATGCAACCCTACCTGAAGCATTTCTGAATCACTCCCATGGCGCCAGAAAGGGCAAGCCCAAATAAAGACCGACCAGGTTTGGACATGGACTTTTCAGATCTGACCTCAACACTGCCAAATCAGCAACCACAGATGAAGGGTGAAACAGGCCCAGACACAGGTGCATAATCAAATAGAGCCTAGGACAGGGTAGGGCTGCTGTATGGGAGTGTTTGGCCGGGGTTACACTAGAGAGGAATACGGATGAATGAGAGGTGTTAAAAGCACGCATTACACATGGACAAATGATTCTCTATGGGACAGCTCCCAACAGCCGTATAATTCTCGTCTATATTCTACGGTCCGTGCCAATCGCAGCATGCTGCGATTGTCAGCGTACTACGCCCGTAGTACGCCAATGCAAGTCTATGGGTGCGCAAAAAATATGGATTACACACGGACCACACGTATGACTTACGAGAAATATGCAGGTCTTTTGGCAGGTGGCAGGAAATGTGCCAATACATCATCAGGAAGCTTAGACATGCTAATTAGCTCAAAAAGCGCTCCAGACATCCAGGAAGTACACTCCACGGAGTCCTGCAGCATCATGGTGCCATATTTTCACAATGTGGAGATGCTGATTGTCTTAGTGCAGGAGCGGCCAGAAATCTGGGACCAACGTGATGCCCATTATGCCAACCGGGCAAGAAAGGAGGCGTCATGGAGGCGCATATGTCGCCAGATGTTCCACGATTTTGCTGATCGGCCACGTGAGGAGCAGCAGCAACTGAGTAAGCACAACCCAAGAACTGTTTAAAATTACCTCACATCAAAAAAGGCATTTAGAATCAGCCCCCCCCCCCTTCCTGTGCTTGGACTTTTTGCCTCATGAGGCGGTTAGACTTTTATGTAACCCATAGTTTTACACTGCCATAATTTGGCCCAGGCCACAAGCTACTCATTCTCCTAGCCAACCAAGTTATTAAGTGTAGTTACTTGATACCTGAACTATTGTGACCCTGTGTATCTGGCCTGGATGCCCCAATTATATATGCCACCCTGGGTAGAAACCACACCCTAGAAGGCCACATGCCTAGGCTACTGGTAGCAAATATGACCTAGCAAATATGTGAAATTGAGAATTTTTCCTGTCACATTTGCAGTGGAAGATGTGATGAGACGCTGGCGCAGCATCCGTGACCAATACAGGCGGGAACGTCAGCAGCGGTCCAGGAGTGGTGATGCGGGCCACATAAAGAGGAAATATATCTATTATGACCGCTTCTCCTTCCTCGCTCCAATTCTGGATCTGAGACCGTAAGTAAATACCTCACACCACATTACACAGATACTTTACAGGGCCAAAAAATTGGACTTATTTTTGGCTCAGTTCTATTTCATAACAGAACTCAGTCCAACCTTACAGAGAGAGAAACTGGCTCAGATACCGAGCCCATCATAGATCCTTGGTCTGTAGGGGAAGAGGTGGCTGGCCCATCTCCTCCCCCTCCAAGAAGCATGGGTGAAGATTCCTCTCAAGAAAACCCAGTGGCTTCACCACATACCCCACCACCAGGACCACATCCACAAGCAGACCGTCTGCTGCTGCACCATCAGCCATACAGGAGGAGCAGGGCAACATCAGCAGCAGCCCAACTGCCCAGATCTGTGGCTCCCCACAGCCTGCTGGACCATCCCAGCGAGGGTGCCAGATCCCTGCCCAAGATACCCGTACCAATGTTGACACAGGGGTACTGAACTATCTGGCTAGAGTCAATAATGATGATGGCGAGGAGGCATACTCACGCAGTCTGGCCCTTTATCTTCGTGCCCTTTCCCGTGAGGTGAGGCTATGTATTCGAGGATGTTTTCAGATCCTGCTTGATGCAAGCACACACTCCAATACCCCATATGAGTTATTTGAATATCTGGAGAGGTGTCAGCTTTCCCCCAGGAGTCTGATGCGCTTTAGACACCCCACACACATGCTTGCTCAAGCAGGCTCTGAGGATCCTCAAATACGTGGGTCTACACCTCACCCCTTTCCTCCCCCTACCCAACCTTTCCTACAGCAGCCACATATGTCTGGCTCTAGCCAACCTCACCAATATGGCCACTTGTTGCCACCCAGTGTTGGAGGCTGGTCCCAACCTGGTTGGGGACGACATGGCTATTTTGGTGTGTATGAGACACGGGCCTACCAGACCCAACAAGAGGCCCCTCTCCAGTATCACTCTTGCCAGTGCCAACCACAATCCCAGGAGGCAGTACACTACCCACATCATGGGCAACAGTATGCCCCCACACAGGGTGATGGCCAAGTTGGGCAAAGTAGCTAGCAGCAAACACAGGCTGGTCTTCCGCCTTCTCCTCCCCCGACCTACCAAAATGTATAATGTTGCCATTTTGGTATTGGCTAATGGTTTTGTGGTTGTTTTGTTTGTCAGAAAATGTTATTTGTTCCCAATTTTCACATCTGCACAAAGGCCAATTTGGCCCATTGCCACATTGATCATACGGCAATAATATGTTTTTCTAAAAAAAAACAAATAAGGCAAAAGTAAACATTTGGCTACTACATTTTACGTCTCTGATTAGATACAAATTCCCCTATTCATAGGAAATAGCACAACTCAAAGAACATATGGCACAAAATATCCCACAATTCAATTAAGAAGAGGAGATCCGAGAGTTTTTAAAGCTAAAATCACATATTTTATTTGATCAAGAATAAAATACAAAGTATATACACCTAAACGGCCAGGGGTATGCAAAAACAACATAGTCAGATTATCTATGTAAATTAATCATCATTGGTCAGCAGTCTATTAAGAAGCTGACATAAAAAGCCAATGCTTCCTGTTGCCATAGACTTGTGAATGCGTACATACAGATAAGAGCTCTAATTGTAAACGCCCGTCTGACTGAACAAAGTGCTTCACCCTAATGCCCTAGGGAAGGAGGCATGAATGAGTATAACATCATAGTCAAATTGCACTTACATGTTGTAAATAAGACCGCTGCCCAGGCCTGCCGCCCCTACGCGCGTTACGCCGTGGCTTCCTCAGGAGGCGTGGCTATATGTTGGTACATATATCATAGGCAACCAATAGAAATGATCGTCAAATAAGATGACATCATAGCGCATGCGCTCTGTACAATTGAACGCTGCCCATAGCTTGGAAAGTTGCTGTATAACATAAAATGAACAGCGCATGTATATATGGTGCCCCCTGGAGTACGGTCGCCACACTGGCTTTGCCTTCCTCCAGGGGAGTGTAATGCCAGGCTTGGAGGCAATGATTGGACTCTCTCACAGTCAATCCATGCATACAACACAGTTTCACTCCTGACCAGCAGGGGGAGCTCTGACCCAGGTTTGAGGGGAGGAGTGATCCCTGAGGACCAGGAGGAAGTAGAGTTAGTTAGTCTGCGGAGGGTGAAGTGTGCAGACGGGAGAATACGAAGCTGGAGGTTGAGTTGCGAGTTCCCTCAGCTTGAGAGCGCACAGAACTGGAGTCACGTCTTCACGGTGGTACAGGTACTAACGGCCCTGCCACAGATACCCGAGGAGTAGGAGGCTGTAGATGCCCTGCTCCCACCAAAAACTTGAGGCACAACAGCGAAACGGATAGAGAGCCGGGGATTCAGAGTGTGAGAGGAGTCCCAGAGAGAGAGAGGCTACAGCTGTCTGCCATGCAAGGAGAGTTCTAGGAACATCTGATAGGAGGAACTTCAGAGTAACTAAGGACTGGAGTACTTCGCACACACATCGCTATTAAGGAGACTGCACAGCCCATCTGTGAGAGAGAATTCCTGAGTTGCTTCCAGGCTAGCCTGCTCAATACCATCTTTAATCAGGACCCTGGACTGCAGTTACCAAGTAAAGGTACTGAAATTGCACCCCGTTGTGTTGTGTCTGCTTCCTAACCTGTCGGCACTGCTACATCACCGTGCCCACCATTTATACACTGCCCTGGGGTTACAGCTTTACCTGTGGGGAGCTATACCATCTAAGCTGTAACACACCATCAGCCCCAGAGGATCTGCACGCAGCATTGGCTAACATCTCACTTGCTAAATACCACGGGTGGCGTCATGAACTTTACATTACAAACAAACACCACCACCATTGATATTGGGCGCCCAAGGCCACGGACCGGGTCACCGCTGCTGTGACACATTCCCCTGACACTGGCCCGGTACTGAGTATCCCACAGCCCTGGGAGGGCGACCCAACTTGGCATCACGAACAGGATTACGGAGCCCCGTATCCCCGGGTCCTGTGTGCCATAGACTGTGCTAAAAGACTGTGTGAAATTTGGCGCCAGTTGCCGCCATTGCCACGCTGCTTGGCGCGCGAGGGAAGAAAAGAGGCAGGCCTTCATGAGTGGAGCCTGCCACAGAGCGCGAAGCGGTGAAGTGCCGCGCGGGAAGAGGGAGGAGCACGCGAGAGGAGGAGGAGCTGAGGCCTGCAGCCCGGAGCATCGGGCCTGCGAAGCGGCTGCAGGTGAGCTCCTACAACCCCCCAGCCCTGGCTAACGTTCACTGGGGGGAGAAGATGTCCACGCTACAAGCCAATGCAGCTGCGGACGCCGCCGCCAACCCCACGGTCCCTCCAGGAGATGCACCCGCCGCAGTGGTGCCCATTATGCCGCTGTCTATGCTCTACATACCGGGAGCGGCCTGGCTACCGCAGTACTCGGGTGAGTCGCACACCTTGAGTGAGTTCAAAGAGAGACTGTGCAGCCTGTTTAAAGTTTACCCCCTGTCTGAAAGCCAGAAAGTAAATATCCTGATTGGACAGTTAACGGGTGCCGCGCTGAGAGAAGTGAAAGCCTGGCAGGACACGAATAAAGAGACTGTTGCAAAGGTCCTGGCCAAGCTGAAGAGCACTTTTGACACCCATACTGCTACTGAGATTAAAATGAGGTTCTTTGGCTGCAAGCAGAAAGCACAGGACAGTATCAGAGACTATGCTGTAAACCTGCAGGAGGCGCTGCGAGCAGTTAAACAAGTGGATCCTGACAGCGTAAAGTAAGAAGATAAACTGTTGAAGGAGCAGTTCATTTTGCAGGACTCCTGTCCAGTACCCACAGAGGACAGTTGCGCATCATAACCCTGCAAGGCCCTGATCTGGACTTTGCTGAATTTAAGGACAGGGCTATCCGGGTACTGCAGGAGTCCACTGACAGTCGTCCTGTGCCCCCTAGGCGCCCAGCGATCACCTATCATGAGGAAGCAACATCTTTTCCCTCCATCCCTGTGGAGGCCGATGCACAGACTTTGGACAAGGACCCCACCGAGTAGCTGCATCTACAGGTCCAGGAGTTAACCAAGGGAATGGCTGCACTCACCAAAACCATGCAGTCCCTACGGATGTCCTCCAAAGACAAGATCCAGCTTGCCTCCTGTCCAGAGGATGTCCCGTGGCTCCGGAGGAGGAGAGCCCCGCCACTTCGAGGAAGGACCAACGATCGCTATGACCAGGACGGACGTCCCATCTGTCGTCGCTGTCAGAAGGCAGGTCATCTTGCCAGGTACTGTCCTTTAAACAAGCAACCCCTGGGGCAGAGGGCCAACCCCCAGGAGTAGGATCAACAGGCCAAAGGAACTGGAGAGCCAAGTATGTGGGAGGGAGACCAATTCTTCCTGTGGTGATTGATGGTATCCCAATGAACGCTTTGCTGGACACTGGCTCCCAAGTGACGACTATGCCGTATATTTTGTACAAGAGGTACTGGGCTGATTCTGAACTCACCCGTAGCCCAACTGATGAACTAACAGTAGTTGCTAGTAATGGTCATACCTTGCCACAGATTGGATGCAAGGAAATTACTGTTAAAGTGGGGCGGGTGGAGCTAAAATCACAAGGACTGATAATTGTTGATATTGATCGACGTGAATGTAATCCCATGATGACTCTTGGTACAAATGTAATTGAAAACTGTCTGTCCGAGGTTATTGTCTTGTTGCAACAGGTGGCTGAGATTGCTGGTTCAGGAGAGCAAAGAGTCCTGCAGAAGGAGATCTGAGCCCTGATGCAAAGGCAACAAGTGGAACTCGCTGGTGGTGAGATTGGCAGCTTCAGAGTGAGTGATGCCTTCCCCATTGCAATAGCCCCCAGATGTGAAATATTGGTATGGTGTCGGGCAGCCATAGGTCTTAGAGGGAGAGATTACCAGGCATTGGTAGAACCAGTATACTCCGAGAGTAGGCCCACTGTCCTGACAGCCAGAGGGGTGGTTGATGTCAGAAAAGGGAGAGTACCTGTACGTCTTCTGAATTGCGGGGAAGAGGAAGCCACAATACCTCGGTACGCCACAGTTGCTAAGCTGCTCACCGTTAACAACAACTCTTTGCAGGCAGCAGAGCCTTTGGTCTCATCCGATCAAGGCGAGGACAATGGTTCTGTGAAACAGCCGGAGGAGTGGTGTCAGCAACTGCAGGTGGGAACTGACTCTACACCTTCATACCAGAGAAATGAGGTCTACAGAGTGACATAAGAGTACAAGCGGGTATTCAGCAAACACCCACGAGATTTTGGGCAGGCAAAAGGGGTCCAACATCATATCCCCACAGGAGACCATCCACCCATAAAGGAGAGGTACATACCAATGCTCCCAACATAGTACCAGTGTGCTAAGAGTATGTTGAGGGAGATGAAGGAGGCTGGGGTTATCAGAGACAGTTGTAGCCCCTAGGCAGCTCCCATTGTAAAGAAAAAGGTTGTTACCATGACAATGTGTGTAGATTACAGAAAAATTAAGCATTACACATAAAGATGCCTACCCATTACCTACAATTGAGGAATCATTAGCTGCACTTAAAACTGCTAATTACTTTTCCACCTTGGATCTCACCAGTGGGTGATCTCACCAGTAGGTTCCTGTGGCAGAGGCAGATAAAGAGAAAACCGCATTTACCACTCCAATGGGTTTCTGTGAGTTCAATTACATGCCATTTGGGCTCTGCACTGCTCCAGGAACATTTCAACGGCTGATGGAGTGCTGCCTGGGACACATGAACTTTGAAACAGTCCTGTTGTACTTGGATGATGTCATTGTTTTCTCCAAGACCTATGAAGAGCATCTGGAACACCTGGCTAAAGTGTTTGAAGCTTTGTCCAATTTTGGCCTGAAAGTGAAGCCCTCCAAGTGTGACCTCCTGAAGCCCAAGGTACAATACCTCGGTCATGTGGTCAGTGCAGAAGGTGTGGCACCAGATCCTGACAAGATCACAGTCATCCGGGACTGGCCGAAGCCCAGCAACCTCCACGAGGTACGCCAATTCCTTGGACTGGTAGGCTACTACCGAAGATTCATCAAAAGCTTTACTGAGATAGCTACCCCGATGCAAAACCTTCTGGTGGGGCAGTCCAAGAAAGTCAAGCAGAAGAATTCCATGTTTGAATGGAATGAAGAATTGGAGAAGTCCTTCACCAGATTGAAGATGGCCCTCACTGGTGACAAAGTTTTGGCTTACCCAGACTATGAGAAACCCTTTGTGCTGTATACAGATGCCAGCAATGTGGGACTAGGAGCAGTACTGTCTCAGGTACAGAATGGAAGAGAAAGAGTGATCTCCTACGCCAGCAGGAAATTGCGTCCCACCGAAAGGAACCCTGATAACTACAGTTCTTTCAAGTTGGAGTTCCTTGCCATAGTCTTGGCTGTCACAGAAAGATTCAAGCATTACCTAGCCTCCACCAAGTTTACAATCTTCATGGACAACAATCCGTTGACCCACTTGGACACTGCAAAGCTAGATGCCCTGGAGCAGCGATGGATGGCTCGGTTGTCCAATTATGAGTTCACTATCAAGTACTGAGCGGGGAACAAGAATGCCAATGCTGATGCGCTGTCCAGGATGCCGAACCTACCAGATGCAGGAGAAAATCCTGAGGCTCTTGAAGAGATAGAGCTACCTCCCTTCCACAGGCCACTGGCGGCCCAACGTGCTCAAGGAGTGAGAGACAGACGGTCTGGCTTGAAGGAGGTCACCCTGAATCTTTGCCCCACCATGACTGGGCAGAAATGCAAGATAGTGACCCAGCAGTCCACCTGGTGAAGGAGCTATTGATATGAGCTGACTCACGTCCGGAGTCGGATGCTCCTGAAGAAACCCAGCAGCTGTGGAAGGAGAGAGGCCGGGTGTTTATCTATGAAGGGAAGCTGTGTCGGAAGAGTATTAATGCCCGCACACATGAGCTGGTCTGGCAGGTAATAGTCCCGAGGAGAGAGGCGTCAATGGTCCTGGAAGCATACCACCAAGGAGCTGGACACTTCGGATGGAAGAAGTTGGAAGCATTGCTCCCAGAGAGGTTTTACTGTGCTGGTATGAGGAAAGCCATTGAGAGGTGGTGCCGGGAGTGTGGACGATATAACCTGCGCAGAAGGGATCGAGACAGCCAGAGAGCTCCCCTGCAACCAATCATCACCAAACAACCCCTCAAGTTGGTAGCCCTGGACCATGTGAAGCTGGTTCCAAGCCGGTCGGGCTACAGCTATGCTCTCACCATTGTGGATCACTACTCAAGATTCCTGGTGGTTGTACCCGTCAAAGATCTCACTGCCAGAACAGCAGCCAGAGACTTCCAACAACCCTTCTGTAGGCCACATGGGTATCCTGAAAGAGTACTCACAGATCAAGGTCCAGCTTTCGAGGCAGAAGTGTTCCATGAGTTCTGCAACTTGTATGGTTGTAAGAAGATCCGGACAACACCTTATCACCCACAGACCAATGGCATGTGCGAGAAGATGAACCAGGTATTGATTGACCTGCTGAAAACACTGTCCTTGGAGGAGAGGAATCTGTGGCCTGAGAAGTTGCCAGATCTGGTAGACCTCTACAATCATATTCCAGTGAACTCTACCAACTGTACTCCAGCATACCTGATGAGAGCAAGGCCTGGTAAACTGCCTATTGACTTGGACATGGGAGTCCTCCTGACACCTGAAGTAACATCACCAGATGCTGACTGGGACAGGGAGAGGCAGCAGCAGTACAAAAGAGTACAGGAGTGTGGGGAGAAGAGTCTGGCCCAGACAAGGCAAAGGCAGGAGAAGCTTTACAATCAGAATGCACCTGGTGTCCCCTTTTTGCTGGGAGAAGTAGTCCTCAAAAGGAAGAGGAGGTTGCACAAGCTGGATGATCAGTGGGAGGCCGAACCTTATACCATTCTGCCCTCAAACTTTGATAACGCTAAAGTATGCCTTGTGAGTAAGGATGGGAGAAATACCTCGGCAGTGGTATCCAGGGACCATTTGAAGTTATGCCCTGACCAGTTGAAAGCAAGAGCAGAAGAGTCAGAGGACATCCAACCTGTAGAGGCAGAAGAGAAGGTCAGCACAGTGCTTGGGGAGTTCCTTGCGAATTGGACTAGAATTAATGATGCAATTGTGGTACCAGTGTTGTTATTTCCCCAAGTGGAAGCACAGGAGGACGTGACTCGAAAGAATCAGGAGAATCAGGTAGCAGAAGCCGCACCAGCAGTGGAGCCATAGAACCCTCACCCTGCCAGTGGTGAACCTGTTGTACCCCTGGGGAGTCCAAGAGTCACTCGACAATCACATATCCCTGTGCCATGTAGAATCCCTAGTAGTGTACCCAGTACCTCACACACTACAGCACCAGTGTTACGTAGATCTACTCGTACCACACAGGGAATACCACCAGTTAGATACCGCATCTAAAGTAAATGTAAATGTTGAAACAGTTGAAATGTAAATATGTAACTGTTTTTCAAGCTTTTGTACCTACAGGTAATCTGTAAGAGTTCCCTTTGATTTTTATGGACACTGAACCACTGGACTTGTGTGTGGTCAAAAACTTTATTTATAACTATTTACCATTTGCCCAGGAATGGACCATGGACATTGATGCTGGATTTACCATCATAGAACCATTTTTGGAAACACTTGGTTTTTGTACATTTTTCCTTTTTCAAATCTTGTACAAATATTATTGTTCAACTGCTTATATGTTATCTATGTTTTCTTTTGTTCAGCCCAGGAGTGCTGACTTTCACTAGAGGGAATGTGGCGCCCCCAGGAGTACGGTCGCCACACTGGCTTTGCCTTCCTCCAGGGGAGGGTAATGCCAGGCTTGGAGGCAATGATGGGACTCTCTCACAGTCAATCCATGCTTACAACACAGTTTCACTCCTGACCAGCAGGGGGAGCTCTGACCCAGGTTTGAGGGGAGGAGTGATCCCTGAGGGCCAGGAGGAAGTAGAGTTAGTTAGTCTGCGGAGGGTGAAGTGTGCAGACAGGAGAATACGTAGCTGGAGGTTGAGCTGCACCAGGCGAGCTCCCTCAGCTTGAGAGCGTACAGAACTGGAGTCGGGTCTCCACGGTGGTACGTGTACTAATGGCCCTGCCACAGATACCCGAGGAGTAGGAGGCTGTAGATGCCCTGCTCCCACCAAAGACTTGAGGCACAACAGTGAAACGGATAGAGAGCCGGGGATTCAGAGAGTGAAAGGAGTCCCAGAGAGAGAGCGGCTACAGCTGTCTGCCATGCAAGGAGAGTTCTAGGAACATCTGATAGGAGGAACTTCAGAGTAACTAAGGACTGGAGTACTTCACACACACAGCGCTATTAAGGAGACTGCACAGCCCATCTGTGAGAGAGAATTCCTGAGTTGCTTCCAGGCTAGCCTGCTCAATACCATCTGTAATCAGGACCCTGGACTGCAGTTACCAAGTAAAGGTACTGAAATTGCACCCCGCTGTGTTGTCTGCTTCCTAACCTGTCGGCACTACTACATCACCGTGCCCATCACTTATACACTGCCCTGGGGTTACAGCTTCACCTGTGAGGAGCTACACCATCTAAGCTGCAACACACCATCAGTCCCAGAGGATCTGCACGCAGCGTTGGCTAACATCTCACTTGCCAAATACCACGGGTGGCATCACGAATTTTACATTACAAACAAACACCACTGCCATTGATATTGGGCGTCCAGGGCCACGGACCGGGTCACCGCTGCTGTGACCCATTCCCCTGACACCGGCCCGGTACCGAGTACCCCACAGCCCTGGGAGGGCGACCCATATAGATGTATATAGAAACAGGACCAATGTGCTAAATTGACCTTTTAAATTTAAATTAAATTGGTTGCCAATAGTGTTGAGTGACTTTTGGTTTTTTAGGGTCGAGTTTCGTTTCATGAAACCCGACTTTTCCAAAAGTCGGGTCGAGCAAAATCGGCCGACTATAGGGAAAAGTCGGGGTCATCCCGAAACACGAAACCCAATGTAAGTCAATGGAGAATTAAAGTCGGCAGTGAGAGGAGGACAGGAAACACACCAACAGTGCCCATTTGAATGCCAAAAGCATAAATTCTTGTTACTGAAGCTTGTCAACCTTAATTAACTTCTTAATACTAGTTACGCACTGAAAAATGGGGGTTATTTGGCTACAGTTGTGGGGAAGGGAGGGCTGGCTCCAGATTTTCGTGGGCCCAGGGCCAAAGAGCGCCCCTTTAACACATACCACAACTCATGATGCTCCGATACGGCAGAGAAATAGCAGTATAGTACAATGAAAAATACTTCACTTCTTACATCTCATGACTGATATCCATTTTAAATTCTCCAATACCTCCAAAAACAAACAGTATATAACTCCATACAGCATTATGGCCAGCGCTTAGTGCGCTATACAGAATAATGAGGCCCATATATTTCTCCATACGGAATCATTATTCCCATATAATGTTTCAAACCGTATATGATGAGCTCCACATAATGCTACAGTATATGTTGGTCCCAATGGATGAAGCTCCACTGTCTTATGGGCCCAAATAATGCTCCATATATAATGGGCCCCATTTCTACTGCTCTAGTGTATAATGGGCCCTGTAAATGCTGCTCCAGTGTTTGATGTCCACCTTTGGAATGCTCCAGTGTATGGTGGGCCCCATATATCATTCACCAGAGTATAGTCCTCCCCAAAAGTTGCTGTCCCAACATTGAAAACAATTACATAAGTCTCCTTGCTAGGGAATCCCTGCACTACTCTGAACTCCTTGTTGTCCCCATCTTCCATCTTACTGTACTTGGCTGTTTAGGCCCTCCCACCGGCAGAGACACTTTTGCGTACTATGCGGTGCCCTGTGCCAGTACCATCGCCCATGAGTATGCCCCCCCACCTGCTCAAGGAACCTGCACTTTCATCTGCACCTTCCTCTTTGTCACCGTGTAAGGTGGTATAGTATGCGGGAAGGGGAACCTGAGTTTCCTCTGGGTCAGATTCTGGCTGTGTAGAGTGCGAAGGGAATGTAGTGGTCTGGGTCAATGTACCAGCAGCATCATCCAGCAGTGGCTGGGCCTCAGTGCACTTGTGGTGTCCACAAGAGTACGGTTGCCACTGTGGCATTGCCTTCCTCCTAGGGAGTGTGTTGTCAAGTTGGGAGCAACGAAGGATCTCTCTCGCAGTGAAACCAACACACAACACATTTCCCACTCCAGGCCAGCAGGGAGACCTCTGAACCTGACTGCTGAAGAGCTGCTCTCTGTGGTCGGGAGGAGGTAAGTTAGGGCACTCTGTGCAGGGAAGGGGAAGTGTGTGGACGTGAGAAGGGGAGCTGGAGGATGAGCAGAGTTAAGGCTCACTCCTAGCTGGAGCGCATGGTCCGGATTCCGGTCTCCGAGTTTGTAGGGACACTGACGTTCCTGCAGCAGAAACCGGGGGAAGTAGCAGCTATAAATGCTCTGTACCCAACTAAGGCTCGGAGGCCCCAGCATCGACGTGTGCGAGGCAGAAGGAAAAGGCTACAGCTGTCTGCCATACAAGTAAAGTCTGAGGAACATCTGTTAGACAGGAGGCGTTTCAGTGAACCACGGTCCTGTGAGTGCTTCCCCCACAAGCGCTAGAAAGGAGATGTTCAGGAAGGTACTTGTTGGCGGAGTGTTGGAAGGGAGCTTTCCATTCTGGTCCCGGAGGTTGGCAGAGGTCCTGACCCAGAGTACACAGCACGGAGACAGGCATCTGTGTAACCTGCAGACTGTGAGTAAAGCTTTGGAACTGCACGCTCTGGTGTCCTACAGTTATTCCAGCACCGCTACATCTGGGTACCAGCACCTACACCGCCTGTGCCTTTCCCCATCACTACATCTACACTTCCCTGGGACTCCTGCTCCACCTGTGGGGAGCTTCACCATCTTTGCTGCACAACACCATCAGTCCCAGAGGATCTGCATGCAGCGTCGGCCTAACATCTATGTTGCCGAACACCACAGATGGCGTCAAACTATCTATATAAACTCTTTACCATTATACCACGCCATTTACATGGGCGCCCAGGGCCACTGTCCGGGTCACCGCTGCTGTGACACATCCCACTGACACTGGCCCGGTACCGAGTACCCCACAGCCCTGGGAGGGCGACCCATATGCCGACTGCTGATCAGGCGGCGTCATTCCCACGAACCTCCAAACAGCATCCCTGAAGGCAAAGTTTTTGGTTTCCGGGGGCAGTATGATTGCAAAGCTGAACCTTAAAGGAATGTCCAAAAGGGCACCACCAGGAGTGGAGCCTGTGGCTTAATTGGACTGCACCCGGGAAACCACTACCATACAAGCTACAGAAAAGATGGACAGATTGCAAGCTTTGTCGATTCTGTGTGTGGTGTGGTATGTCCGTTTGTAGTTGTGCTAGCGATTTCTCAGCTTTATTCCGTTAACGACCGAGACTCCAGCATGGCCCCGCTGTACGCGTCAAGCTTACTAGAGGGGTACGTGAGGCTGTGGCACGTGAGATTGAGCAATAACAGGTCTAGCATTCCAGTACATGTCCGGGGCTGCATGCACGCTACACTGAAAGGACCAGCTTTTGTCGCTTACAGGTGCAGATAACCTGCTGAACTCCGTTAGTGATGGGGATCTGGGATTCAGATTATTCCCCGCGAACGATGATTTCCCAGTAAGTTCAGGTCAACCGCAATTCCGGAGTTAGGCCTAACCGTCATTCCTGAAAAAATTACGTGTCCAAACCACAGGTGCTGTAGCTTGCTTAACAGCTCGGCAGCCGTTCTCAGGCCCAGTATGGATTCAACAACATTGTAGAAAGTTGATAAAGGGTACAGTTTCACCAGATAACACGTATATATGTAGTCTAGTTTACACATTAAAAATATATGTCTATAGATCAGGAGGCAGACTCAGATGTTCTCAGGCCCAGTATGGATTTGACCAGATTGTACAAAGTTGAGAAAGGGTACTTTATCACTGGATAGCAGGTATATATAGCATAGTTTAAACATGTAAAATCTCCGTGTTCTCAGTATGGATTACACAGCAATCTAAAAAGTGGAAAAAAGGAAATGCATTTGAGGCGTACACAACTATATACTTTTGGTGTTATTTTTAAATCTTCATATATATTTCTGTCTCAGTAATACAGTCCAGCCTCTCCGCAATAGGAAATGAGATGCATACAATTACTGACATAAAGGCTATTGATTGCAGAAATCTAGGAATTATTATTCACGGGAAAAACTTCCGTCACAATTCTCATAGGCGATGCTGACCCTCAATTAATTTGTGTGTTGAGCCAGTGAAAACATTTTTTTGTGAATAAAGTCTTGCTGTATCGCACTTCCGTTGATTCCATCACTGTTACTCATCTCAATCCAATTTTTATCACAGGGAGCGATGTAAACATGGTGTTCACTGGCTATCATGATCTGTCACGGAACTTTGGAATGCAAAAGACAGAAGCCACAGGCCGTAGGAGATTCCATTTGATTGGCATGAGAGGGCACATTTTGAAATGTGTGCCAGAATGTCACACGTTTGTGAGTAGGAAAACTGTGAAAGCTGATGATAAACCACCACTGCATGTAATTGTGAGTCGAGGTCCATAAGAAATGGAAGCCACTGATCATCTGGAGCTAGAGCCCGGCCAGCAGGACAGGGCATAGCTACATCTTAACCATCATCTTTCAGTTCAATCAATTTGTAGTGGCACTCCCACCTGTCCAGGGCAACGGCACTCGCATGGTTTTGTGCGCTAGGTGGTGACCCCGGCCATGGGGGGGGCGCCCACTTAGGGAGGTTTACAAAGTGGCATATGTACGTAGATGTGGGTCATTCAGCTGCTGCAAAAGGCGAAATAGGTCAAGTTCGCGGAACAGGAGGAGGACCAAAGCAAGCCATTTTTCTGGCAACCTATGTGTCATCAAGGGAAGGTGGGACAAAATCCTTGGAAACCCATGCATGGTTCATTTTAATGAATGTTAGATCATCCACATTTTGGGTTGACAGACGGGTCCTTTTTCCTTCAGAAAGTTGTGGGAAGCAAGGTGTGTTGCAGTCCGCGCTGCCGAGATTCACAAATCACCTGGGATGCAAGATGTTGTAGCAGTGTACTCCTTTATTTCCTCCTACGCGTTTCGGCGCCCTTCCTGGCACCTTCCTCAGGAATATCCCTGAGGAAGGTGCCAGGAAGGGTGCCGAAACGCGTAGGAGGAAATAAAGGAGTACACTGCTACAACATCTTGCATCCCAGGTGATTTGTGAATCTCGGCAGCGCGGACTGCAACACACCTTGCTTCCCACAACTTTCTGAAGGTTTTTCCACGTGCGAGTGGTTGGTGGAGGTCCTGCAGCAGCTAATTCTGTGATATGCTCTCAAGTCAGTTGTGGGTTACACAACTGGAATAGGTGAGTGGAACTGTATTATACCGCTCATACTTCAAGTGTCACTAGTGATAGGGCACTATTGCGCCTTTTGTTCCCCCCACCATTTTTTGTATTGATACAGGGTCCTTTTTCCTGTCAGGATTGATCCAGCTGCACTGAAGACTCTTTCCGATAGCACACTTGCAGCTGGGCAAGCGAGCTCCTGTAAGGCATATTGTGCCAATTCAGGCCAGGTGTCCAGTTTAGCGGCCCAATAGTCAACCAGAGTTGCTTGTTTAGTAGCCAATATTAGGTCAAGGTTCTCCTGTGGCATGATGTTTTGCAATTTGCCTTTATAGCGTGGATCCAGGATGCTGGCAAACCAGTAGTCGTCATCGTTCATCATTTTGGCAAGGTGTGGGTCCCTTTTTAGGATCTGCAAGGCATAATCTGACATGTGGGCCAATGTTCCCGGTGTCAATGATGCACTGCGAGTGCTGGGTGGAGGAGCACTTTCTGGCAAATCCACATCCCCCCAGTCACGCACAAACCCTGTAACAGACCTTGCCACGCCAACATTTTCACTTGCCCCACGAGATGCATCCTCCTCCCCTAAGTAATCATCCCCATCATCATCTTCCTCCTCCTCTTCTTCCTCCACCTCGTCCAGGAGAGGTCCCTGAGCAGACAATGGCTGAATATCATCAAGGATTCCCTCCACCTCTTCCTCCTCGTCAACATTGGCTGCAGAAGCCTGCTCCTTAAGGTGCATCAAAGTTTGCATGAGCAGACGCATAAGTGGGATGCTCATGCTTAGGATGGCGTCGTCTTCACTTACCAGCAGTGTGCATTCCTCAAAACACTGAAGGACTTTACAGAGGTCTTTCAGCTTCGACCACTGCACACCTGTCAACTCCATGTCTGCTCTCAAAGTGCCTGGCCGTGTATGCTCCCACAAATGCATTATGGCCTGCCTCTGCTCGCACAGCCGCTCAACCATGTGCAGGGTGGAGTTCCACCTTGTTACAATGTCGATAATGAAGCGGTGGTTGGGAAGGTGGAGCAATCGCTGCAGCTTCTGCATACGAATGGAGTGTACAGGCGACCAACGGATGTGCGCGCACAGTCTTTGCACCTTCTGGAGCAGGGCTGTTAACTCCAGATAATTATTGAGGAAGCACTGCACCACCAGGTTCAAGGTGTGAGCCAAGCAAAGTATGTGGCTAAGTTTTGAAAGGGCTATGGCTGCCACAAAATTATGGCCGTTATCACTAACTACCTTGCCTGCCTCAAGATGTACACTGCCCAGCCATGACTCAGTTTGTCGCTGAAAGTACTCGGCCAGCACCTCCGCGGTGTGTCTGTCGCCCAAACACATCATCTGCAACACAGCCTGCTGACGCTTTCCACTAGCTGCTCGATAGGGGGACACCTTGTGTGCAACAGTGGCAGCTGCAGATGGAGTGCTTGTACGACTGCGCTCTGTGGACGAGCTTTCGCTTCTGGAGGAGGCGGAGGAGAGGAGGGTCGAACGCCTACAGCCAACTGTTTCCTATACCGTGGGCTAGGCAGCACTGTCCCACCACCGCTGTCCCCTGTGGACCCTGCATCCACCACATTAACCCAGTGCGCAGTGATGGACACGTAACGGCCCTGGCCATGCCGACTGGACCATGCATCAGTTGTGAGGTGCATCTTTCCACTCACTGACTGCTTGAGTGCATGGACAATGCAGTCTTTCACATGATGGTGGAGGGCTGGGATGGTTTTGCGAGAGAAGAAGTGGCGACTGGGCAGGTCATAGCGTGGTACTGCATAGGCCATGAGTTCGCAGAAAGCTGCGCTTTCCACCAACCGATAGGGCATCATCTCTAATGAGATTAGTTTGGCAATGTGGGCGTTCAAACCCAGTGTACGCGGATGAGAGACTGAGTACTTTCTTGACCTACTCATAGTGTCTGGGAGGGTGAGCTGGACTTGAGAGCTGCATATGGTGGAAGTAGTGGTGGACAGGGCGGACTGAGAGAGGGTTGATGATGGTGATGGAGTTGGTGTTCTTTCTGATGGCCTAGATTCAGTCTTTCGTTGATATAACAGTGGGATTCCCTGACTGCTGTGGCCTTGCAATGACACCTCAACATTTGCTGCTGTGCTAACCGGTGGGCTTACAGTGGGGGAAACAATGTAGCGTTGCTGACTACCTTCTTTGTGATCAGTTGCACATGTGGTACTTGAGGTTTGGTGTTGTGTCCACGCTTGCAAGTGCATGCTGGTTAAATGTCTAAGCATGCAACTGGTATTCAAATTTTTCAGATTTTTCCCTCGGCTAAAGGTCTTTGCGCACTTCTTACAGATAACCTTGGCCTGATCATGAGGATTTTGCTCAAAAAAGTGCCACACTGCACTCTTCCTACTTTGGCAGACATTTTGCGGCCTAGCACGCTGTGATATATTGACCCTCTGGACAAGCTGTCCAGGAACTCTCTTGATTTTTGGAACCTGTCTTTGGAGTGCTCCGGGCCTGCCAGATAACAGCTGTTGCGATGTCGATGTCTGCTGTGGATGCTCCTCCTCCTCATCTGAGCTATTGGAAGCAGCACCCTCTTCCCCCAATGGATGCCAATCTGGGTCAACAACTGGGTCATCCATCACCTCCTCTTCAATGTCATGTGCACCTTCCTCTGTGTCACCGTGTATGGTGGTATAGTGTGCGGGAAGGGGCACCTGAGTCTCATCAGGGTCAGAATCTGGCTCTGTACACTGCGAGGACAATGTAGTGCTCTGAGTGAATGTACCAGCAGAATCATCTATCAGTGGCTGTGCATCAGTGCATTCCATGTCAGATTCATCTTGGCCTGGGTAATTCACCATTTCACTTGATAATCCAGGCATGGTATGTGAAAACAGCTCCATGGAGTAATCAGTAGTATGGCCTGCGTCATCCTGCAATCTTGGTTGGGGTGAAGGACACAAGGAAAGGTGTGGTTCATGAACATGAGCCTCCAATGACGACTCAGTGCTTTTATTTTTTACAACTTTAGAAGAGGAGGCGATAGAGCTGGAGGCTGAGTCAGCAATGTAAGACAAAACTTTTTCCTGAAGCTCTGGCTTTAAAAGCGGTTTGCCAACTCCTAGAAAACTAAGCCTTCGAGGCCTTGTGGAGCCAGACGATGACACAGGCTCAACACCTCCTGCATTCGGTCCTATTTTGCTTTTGCCACTACCATCAGATCCACCACCAACACCATCATTACCAGCTGCCAACCCCGCCCAATTCCACGGCCTCTTCCACCAGCCTTCCTCATTTTTGGTAGAAATGTAGACAAAATTCAACAAACTATATAGTAATATAAAACAAGGTACAAGGTGTCTATAGGACAGGGGAGATTTTGAATTTCTGAACACACTTGTGGACACTGGACACTTTTGGATTGTGTGAGGCCCACTGAATATCACAGCGCTATGTCACAGGCTCGATGTCGCAGGTGTGAAAAATGTCACTAGAGGATAACGGAGATTTTGAATTTCTGCACACACTTGTGGACACTGGACACTTTTGGATTGTGTGAGGCCCACTGAATATCACAGCGCTATGTCACAGGCTCGATGTCGCAGGTGTGAAAAATGTCACTAGAGGATAACGGAGATTTTGAATTTCTGCACACACTTGTGGACACTGGACACTTTTGGATTGTGTGAGGCCCACTGAATATCACAGCGCTATGTCACAGGCTCGATGTCGCAGGTGTGAAAAATGTCACTAGAGGATAACGGAGATTTTGAATTTCTGCACACACTTGTGGACACTGGACACTTTTGGATTGTGTGAGGCCCACTGAATATCACAGTGCTATGTCACAGGCTCGATGTCGCAGGTGTGAAAAATGTCACTAGAGGATAACGGAGATTTTGAATTTCTGCACACACTTGTGGACACTGGACACTTTTGGATTGTGTGAGGACCACTGAATATCACAGCGCTATGTCACAGGCAGAAATTGGCTAGTGTATGACAAACTACAAGGTGTATATAGAATTGGGCAGAATAGGAATCTCCCTAGAGTGTAGGTCTGTAAGTACGGAACAAGTCCTCGACTTATCCTTACAGAGCAACACACAGATAGCTTCGCTGTGGCCGTGATAACAGCCGTTACACGGTACTGAGAGAGGAGCGTGCACGTACACGGCTGTCCGGTGTACGTAAAATTGTCAAGCTCCGTGTTTTTTAAGTATACGGACTGACACATGCTGTCTCTCTATAGTTTTGAATGTGATCAAACAGCAAATATATTTAACTTTTTGAAAGCTAGACAAAACTAGAAGGTGCAGGTCTGTAAGAACGGAACATGTCCTCGACTTATTCTTACAGAGTGACACACAGATAGCTTCACTGTGGCTGTGATAACAGCCATTACACGGTACTGTGTGAGGAGTGTGCACCGCTGTATGGTGTGAAAAAATGCACGCTCAGTACCTCACCAGTACAAAAAAAAAATTGGGATTGCTTTTAAAAGAGCAGTTTGCAGAGCAGTGGGTAAACAGCAATGCAGCCGTCATGAAGCCTTAGAAGGCAGCCTAACAACCAACACCGCTGATCCAGCAAAATATAGCCTCCACTTGCACTGCACACACAGTGACTGGTGTGTTGTACAGGCAAAATCGCTAGCAGCAGAAGCAGTTTTTGGTGTCTTCTTCCCTGCCTAACGCTCTCCCTACAAAATAAGCAGCAGCTCTCCCTATTCTGAGATCAGCATTAGTAACATGGCGGTCGGCGTGCACGCCCTTATATACCCCCTGTGACGCCCACCAAAGCAAGCCAATCACTTGCATGCCCTTCTGAAAGATGGTGGTGACCCCTGCCTATGTCATCACGATGCCCACAGTGTCTGTGGATCCTGATTGGCTGAAAAAGAGCGCAAAACAAACTTTTGAAACGCGACTTTGGCGCTTAAGTCGCCGACCTCATCCTAGGGTCGGGTTCGTTTCATGAAACCCGACTTTGCCAAAAGTCGGCGACTTTTGAAATTTTTCGACCCGTTTCGCTCAACTCTAGTTGCCTATGATTAACATCTTCAATGGAGAACGTAGGTGGGATGAAGAAACGGAGCATGCGTGGATGTGTCCCGGCTGTAAAACCAGAGGCAGTCACTAGGCGCTCCCAGAAAACAGAGGGGCAGGTTGCAGGGGCATTTTCTCTATTAGAAAATGTCTTAGTTGTTCTTCTAAGGGTGTAATTTATTATGCCAGCTGCTCATGCAACAAAATTTACATAGGAATGACAAGAGAATTAAGAATAAGAATCTGAGAACATGTTCGTGACATTCAAAAATCTAAAGATGCTGATGAGGGCGAGCAATTGAAGACCTTGCCTAGACATTTTAGAATATTTCACAACTCAGAAGCAAGTACCCTGAGGGTGTTTGCTATCGGTCAGGTATCCTTGGGAATGCGGGGGGGTGATCTTTTTAAAATCTTATCACAAGTAGAAAGCCGTTGGATCTTCAGACTTAATACGATGTGTCAGTATGGACTGAATGAGAGCAATGCCTTTGGGTCTTTCTTATAGTCATATTTGGGTCCTTTTTAATCTGATTTTAGGTTTTTTCCTTACTTCTTTTCATTTTATTTCATTTAGTTCAGCATATGATTCGTCTTCAAGTGGAAACTGTGGTGGACTATGTATTATTTTAACCGACTATTCTACGCTCATTGTGGAAATTCACAACTTGAGGATTCTTCCATCCATTAGCAAAAGTTGATATGTAATTTTGTACTGTTGTATTATTGTATTGATATCACTTACCAATATTTTTTTATGTGATGAAAAGATTTTTTGAAAAATTTTTTAAAAAGAGTTTTTGTATCAATATTGGGCACAACTCTCACATCCTTTTATTGTTATTCTTCTAATTTACATTATCGTAATGTGTTTACATAATGTACTATGGATATGAATATCATATTTCACAATAATTTTTTATTGTAGCATGTATGTATTATTATATTGTTTATTATATGTCTGTCTGTATTATTGAATATACTGCATAACATATTTTAGCATATTGTTATTATTAGCTATTACTATGAAAATATACTTGTACACTTCAGGGTAAGGTTAATAATTATTCACTTTAGTAATGTATATTACGTGCCCAGATATGAACATATAGTGTTTAGTTTGGTGAGCTGATATGGATCTTCATTTTGCGCTTATATTATTGAGCGTTTCTGTCGGGTGATGTGCGCATGCCTGATTGTGCCCCTGCTTGAGGCATTCACAAAGTGCTCATTCAGTTTGCGGTCGGTGTCAGGTTACTAGGCAACCTGCCCCTCTGCTTTCTGGGAGCGCCTAGTGACGGCCTCTGGTTTTAGAGCCGGGACACATCCATGCATGCACCGTTTCTTCATCCCACCTACGTTCTCCATTGAAGATGTTAATCATTGGCAACCAATTTAATTTAAATTTAAAAGGTCGATTTAGCACATTGGTCCTGTATCTATATACATCTATACATGCGCTGTTCATTTTATGTTATACAGCAACTTTCCATGCTATGGGCAGCGTTCAATAGTACAGAGCGCATGCGCTATGATGTCATCTTATTTGACGATTGTTTCTATTAGTTGCCTATGATATATATACCAACGTCAGATTACGATTAGCCACGCCTCCTGAGGAAGCCACGGCGTAATGCGCGTAGGGGCGGCAGGCCTGGGCAGCGGTCTTATTTACAACATGTAAGTGCAATTTGACTATGATGTTATACTCATTCATTCCTCCTTCACTAGGGCATTAGTGTGAAGCACTTTGTATAGTCAGACTGACGTTTACAATTAGAGCTCTTATCTGTATGCACGTATTCACAAGTCTATGGCAACAGGAAGCATTGGCTTTTTATGTCAGCTTCTTAATAGACTGCTGACCAGTGATGATTAATTTACATAGATAATCTGACTATGTTGTTTTTGCATACCCCTGGCCGTTTAGGTGTATATACTTTGTATTTTATTCTTGATCAAATAAAATATGTGATTTTAGCTTTAAAAACTCTCGGATCTCCTCTTCTTAATTGAATTGTGGGGTATTTTGTGCCATTTTACGTCTCTGTCTCAATTCTAAAAAAAAAGGTGTCATCATACTAACTTACGTGTACCAATGCAATTAAACAGTTATAGAATCATAAGGGGTTTAAATATATATATTTAGACACACATAAACCAAAAAATTATAACATAGACACAGCATTCTCTTGCCAAGAAGTTTCACCCTCAGGTGACATAAATTAATTTGTGAAAATATCATGCACTTTGAGCCCAGAAAGCGGTCTGTGTTGAGGGTTGATAGGTGGTCTCACCCTACGCACATTGTCCAACCCACGCAAGACACCAGCAGAGGAGGAACAATAATGTATCCTGGTGAAGTTATGAAGAACGACACATGCTTTAATTACTTCACTTACAATTTGTTCAGCTGAATGGCAGACTGGAGTACCCACCATTTGGCACAAAGAATGCCAAAGTAACACTCCACCAGCCGCCGAGCACGTGATAGGCGCAAGTTAAAAATTCTGCGCTGGTGGTCCAGGTTGTGACAGGGATATGGCCTCATGACATTGTGCGTTAACTGAAACGCCTCATCTGCCACAAGGACATAAGGGACTGATTCTTGACTGGAGCCTGGTAGCTGGCGTGATGGTGGTAGATCCAACTGGTTGGTGCGTAGCCGCCGACCCATAATGGAAGTATTGAAGACTCAAGAGTCTCCCTTCCTTCCATAGGCCCCAATGTCGACAATTATAAACTTGTATTGAGGGTCAGCCAGAGCCAACAATACAACAGAAAAGTATTGTTTATAATTGAAGAATTGTGAGCCAGAGTTTGGCGGCTTACGCACCCGGATATGTTTGCCATCAAGGGCCCCAATACAAATAGGAAACTGGCAGCCCTCCTCAAAGTCCCTTGAAATCCTCAACCAGTCTTCCATCCTGGGCTCGGGAATGACGAGTTGATGTAGTCTTGACCATATTTCACTACATGTCGACCTGCAATGCCAGAAATGGTAGTTCTTCCAATGAGAAACTCATGGTGGAGGGCGGCATAAGACAGGCCAGTGGACAGGAAGCTGAAGAACAACAGAAATGGAACATTTTAGAATGCACAAATTAACAAAACACCAGGTACATACATGCAAAACTTTTTATTGATTCCTATCTACTAACACACATATATTTGGTCGCACAATGACTACGTGATATTCAGGACATATTACCCATAACATTCTGGTCTGTAAGTTTAAATATATCTGGAATAAGATGAGGGTATAAAACTTAGTCCAAAAATAAAAAAATACATACTTTGGGCAACACATCATGAACATAGAGAATGTGGTTGTGTAGTACATGCCGTAATGTGAGTAGTAGTCGCTCCTCTGCAGATATAGCTTTGCGCATCCTTGTGTCCTGAAAGGTTATCCCAGGGTGCACTGTCTCCAAGAGTAGAGCAAATGTTGCAAGGCTCATGCGACAGTATTGGTAAAATTTTTCAGGATGATCCCGCAGAGAAAACAAAAAGCAAAAAACACAAATATCCTGAACTAAAAAGTAAAAAATATACTGCAAATAATGCATAAAGGTAGTAATAATAATAAGGGTATTTAGTAAACATAATTTTGATCAAAATGATGCACAAGCCATCCCGCCACGTCACGGCAACCCTTGTGGGACAGTCCCTACTCTAGTATTTAAAACCTTTTCACTTGCCAAGTGACGTGAATGTGAATAAGGAACGAAGAATAGAGGTGGTGGAAATGACCTCTTGTGAGTCGTTGTCTCAAAAGTGGATGGACCCACATGAGTCTCCTCCTCCGCGGATCCACTATCACTGGGTATGGTTGACCAAAGCGGCGTGACAAAAGCCAGTTGAAGAGAACCTGCTCACTTGTGTTGAAAGTCAGACTGTCTGCCATGTTGCACAAACAACACCAGCACACCTAGTCAAGGCAAGGTCACAAATGGACAGAATGGAGGCAGCCACCTGTTTCTGAGCCAGTAAATAGGGTGCAGGCTAATGATTTAAATAGTTTGCAGGCCTCAAAACATTTAAATGTCCATTTTACAAGCCTGAGAGAAAATCTCGCCATACGGATTACATTACACTCTACTCTACCTCTATCTATGTATGTGTTCATCCCATGTCCTGGCTGTCCCAAACTCCCTGTGCAGACTGCAGATTACTGGAGAAGAACTTGGAGAACAGAGATCGAGATATAATACCCACATACATCAGCGATTGTAATCTGCAGGACTGTAGCCAGCAGACCCTGGTCCGTCATTGCAAGGATGTCATTATAAGGATAAAAAACTGAAATATGCCAGAAATGAGCCAGAAGTGACCAGAAGATCCTCCCAAGACCTCCTCCTCTCCTCCACACTTATTTGCTCCTCACCCAACCACCTCCAAGACTTCTCCCGAATATCCCCCATCCTCTGGAATTCTTTGCCCCAACACGTCCGGCTATCAACCACACTCGGATCCTTCAGACGGAACCTGAAAGCCCATCTCTTCAGGAAAGCCTACAGCCTGCAATGATCCCCACTGCCCCCTCACCACTACTGGAACTACCACCGCACTATCACTGGAGCTGCTGCAACCCCCAAACCTACTGTCTCCTTCCCCATCGTGTAGAATTTAAGCCCAAAAGGGCAGGGTCCTCTCTCCCCTCTATATCAGTCTGTGATTGTTAGTTAGTTTACTGTAAGTGATATCTGTAATTTGTATGTAACCCCGTCTCATGTACAGCACCATGGAATCAATGGCGCTATATAAATATTAACCTCTAATAATAATAATAATAATACGGATGCTGACATGCACAAAATACGCGACCACACCTTGCTTATGGATGACATACGGAGCACTATTTAGGGGTCATTCATCCGTATTACGCATGTAAAATACGGACCGTATTTTGCGTCGGTTAGTGTGACCCCGGCCTTTCAGAAATGCTTCAGGTATGGTTGCACTTAATATAGTCTTGCCTTTAATACATTTAGGAGGCCGTAATGGCACAGCGTATATAAAAAATGTACGGTAGGACTCCCCCATATGAGAATACCTTGGCGTGACATGGGAAGGCTCAAAGAATTGATCAATTGTTTGGTAAATGTCTCATTTTAAAGAACAGTTTAGAAATCAATATGTGCATATGCACTTTATGTATTGCGTTCTGACCATAGGCAGTGCTGGCTTCCCCTCTCTTTATTTGATATTGATTTGTGGCTGAACACCACTTTTTGCTGTGCACGCTTGGTTATGCATGACATTCTATCTGTCTTTATTGTGAGTGATCTAGGTTGCTGTTCACACATACAGCAGCCCTATGCTCCCTCAGGCTCTATTTGATTATGCACCTGTGTCTGGGCCTGTTTCACCTTTGATCTATGGTTGCTGGTTTGGCAGTGTGGATGCCAGACCTGAAATGTCCATGTCCGAACCTGGTCAGCCTTTTGTCTGCGCTTGCCTTTCTGGTGCCATGGGAGTGTTTCAGAAATGCCTCAGGTATGGTTGCATTTAATATAGTCTTGCTTTTAATACATTTAGGAGGCCGTAATGGCACATCGTATATAAAAAACGTACAGTAGGACTCCCCCATATGAGAATGCCTTGGCATGGCAGGGTGGCTCAAAGAATTGATCAATTGTTTGCTAACTGTCTCATTTTAAAGTAGTTAGAAATCAATATGTGCATATGCACTTTATGTATGGCATTCTGACCATAGGCAGCGCTGGTTTACCCCCTCTTTATTTAATTGTAGGAGGGGCTGCTGGAGGTTAAGGATAGTGCTGAAGAGTAGCTTAGTCAGATGGGGCCAGGAAGCCCAGGTGGCCACATGGGCTATAGGCCTGGACATCTCGGCAGCCACGTAACGTTAAGTCATTATAGCCCACGTTACCCACGGGCACTGTGAGTCTTAGCAGTGGGCCAGAACAGGAAGAGAAAGATGTGGTGTCTTACCACCTGGGCCAATGCTTTTAGGGCAGAAGTTGGCTGGACTAAGGAAATGAAGGAAGTTGGAGCTTCGACAAGATTGGTACAGATGGGCCGGATGCTTCACCAGGGGCCACCAAATGTAGTGACTGATGAATTTATGTCTGGGGTGAAATAGGCTGAAGGAAATGTCATTATAGCGAGGTCAGGCCAGGAAGGAATTGGGAAGCCGTCTAAGACGGTCCGGTCCGGGCGTGTACTGCACAGAAGTGACAGCAAGCATGAGAAAGATGAGGAAGCAAGAAAATGTTATAATGTACCAACTATGGATGTAACATGCAAAATCCTATGTAAAGAAAGTGTTAAAATTGGACTGTGTCTCCATTGCTTGCGGTCGCCTAGAAAAGGGACCGTTATGGCCTGGGAAGTGCCCAGGTGAGGCTGAATCTGGAAATGGAGGTATGCCGAGGAGAAGAGTATTGTTTCATGTAGGGGATGGACTGGACACAGCTGCTACAGAAATACAGGTCACGACTACAGTCCTGTCCCTCCCTTACACATACTTCTAATTAGATAAGTTAAAACTGTTAACACCCAGCCTGTGGTCTAGGTGTCCTCCTAGCCCCTAAGTTTCATTTCTCTCACTTTCCTATGTTTTTTCTAAGTCCGTTACACAAAGACATTCCTCAGCCCCCTTATCTGAACATGGACTCCATCTTGGAAGGGAAGAAACACATTTAGAAAGAAATTAAAATGAAGTCAGGATAGATAAAATATAAATCTTGCTCTAACAACACCATCTGTAAAAAAAAAAACCTGAAGTTGTAAAGAGGATGCACTCTGCAAATGGATAATGGCCCTAAACACACGTCAAAATCCACCATAGACTACCTCAAAAGGATCAAGCTGAAGGTTTTACAATGGCCCTCACAGTCCCCTGATCAGATCATCATTGAAAATCTGTGGCTAGACCTCAAAATACCAGTGCATGCAAGACAACCCAGGAATCTCACAGAACTGGAAGAGTTTTCTTAAACAAGAATTAAAAGACTCTTGGCTGGCTACAAAAAGCATTTACAAGCTGTGATACTTTCAACGACACATTGTTACTAGGTACTGACTAAAATAAGACTCTTTGGCTACAATGATCAAAAATATGTGTGGAGAAAAAAGGCACATAAGTTCAGGAAGTGTACATATTGCCAACCATTAAAGGGAAACTGTCAGCAGGATTGTGCACAGTAACCTACAAACAGTGTGGGGTCGGCGCCATTATACTGATTAAAACGTTTCCTTAGTTGATGAAATCCATATTGTGGTTGTTCTTTAATCTTTATTTTCAGTTTATAGTTAATGATATGCTCGTGCCCCGGGTTGGGCCTGGAGGGGGGAGGTCTTTATGCAGTACTCTGATTAGATATTCATAACGCAGAATGCATCCTTCAGTGACCTGCCCCCTAGCTTGTATAACGAATACCTATACATAGTGAAGAAAAAAGAACGATCCGAAAGCTGCTACTGCACAGGTGTGGAGGGCGCCATCTTGAAGGAGGAATTTTTTTTTATTCTCCAGCAAGATGGCGCAGCTGGTGCATGTACAGTAGCAGCTATCCGATCAAAGCTATGTACACCGATTGCTGCTTCTGCGTTGGTGCCATAGGCACCATTTTCAATTTTTTTTTTTCTAAAACTTGCATATAGAAAGTGAATATAGAAATCTTACTAGTGATACCAATAATTCCAATATACTCACTTGATGCTAAAGTTGGTGTTGGAATGTAAGCATGAAACCAATTAAGTACAGGATATGTTCATCAGCTGATGGATAATGCTGGTGAAATAATAATAATAATAATAATAATAATAATAATACAGTATGTATTAGTTGTTGCACACGTTAAGATGTTCTGTTTAAAGTCAGAGTGTTTGTCTATTAATATGTTCTTAATTGTACCACTAGGCGACTTATGATCCCGTTTAGGTAGATGCTGTGTGTGGGCAGGGCTGCCACTAGGAATTTCGGGGCCCAATACTGGCAACACTTTCGGGGTCCCTTTGAGACTCCGCCCAGGCTCCACCCAGCCCCGCCTCCACCCCTCAAAATGTCCACAGTCCCACCGCTCTCTCTTGGAAAAACTCCACTTCTCACCAATCACACATTAAGGCTATGTGCCCACGTAGCGTTTTAAAACGCACCATGAAAACCGGACTCCTTCCCAGAAATCGCGCGTTTTTTTCCATGCAATTTCACCTCGATTTTACCGCGATTCTGTTCGCGATTTTGCCGCAATTTTCTCAAGCACTTTCCAAGCGATTTGAAGCATCACTTGGAAAGTGATTGACAGGTTGGTCACACTCGTCAAACATAGTGTTTTGTTATGAACGGATAGCCGAGGAGGAAATAAAAACAACTAAAGCTAAGTCTCAGAAAACCAAAGAGGTTGGTAACTATGCAGACTGCAGACACCTGATCCTAACACGCAACTAGCAGCAGTCGTGGAGCATTCCTACGGTGGTCCTAGACGCCTCGTCACAACCGGAGAAACTAAATAAGCCTAAAGCAGGAAAAGGGAAAAACTAACTGCCCCAGAGCAGATCCCAAAGGAGAGACAGCCCCCCACATGTAATGATGGTGAAAAAAGATGAAAACACAAACAAAGGCAGGAAAATAGGCTGAGCAAACGATGGGGCCAGACTAACTAGAAAGGACAGGAAAGGAAAGACACTGTCTGCAGTCTGCCAAAAAACCCTACAAAATGTCCAACACAACTGATAGCAAAATTAACTATATATCCCACTATATACGCACTCTGAAATATTCTGAGACAGAGCAAAAAGAGGCCAATCTAATAAGGGACAAAAAAAGGCAATTTGGCAAATAAGAAATTCAGCACAACCCAGCCGGGCTGGCCGACCACACAAAAAACTGAAAAGGCCAACAAGAGCAAGTGTGAACATTAGAAAAAACAAACTTATCTTTAGAAGACTGGAACAGAGCTGAGTCCTAGACCTGAGAAATAGACTGAATCACCAGCAACAGGATAGGGCATCGGCTGTCTTATATCCAGTCTGATACTCCAGAGATCCAATCACTATCTTCCTCACCAGGTGGCAGATCAGAGGGAGAACAGAAGGGGAACTCTCAACTGGTGGAGCAGAAAATGAGCTCAACAGTGTTTGACAAGTGTGACCAGCTTTTTACTATTGAGGCCGCCTATGCGGCCTCAATATAAAAGATAAAATGTTAAAAAAGATAAAAAAATAAAAAATCGGGGTATATTTACCTTCCGACGTCCCACGCTGCGTTCCCGGGCCTCAGCGTTCCCAGCGATGACTTGCGAGACCTGTGATGACGTTGGTCTCGCGTTACTATAGCTATCTCGCGAGACCGCTAGAGTCACGCGAGACTACGTCATCACACGACCTTGACGCAAGGCATTACTGGGAACGCTGAGGCCCGGGAATGCAGCGCGGGACGTCGGAAGGTAAATATACCCCGATTTTTTATTTTTTATTCTTTTTTACAGGGGTATGGTACCCAGGGCCTGGAGGACAGTCTCCTCTCCTCCACACCGTGGGTACCAACACATGAGACACTTAACTTCCCGCATGGTGGGCATAGCCACATGCGGGAAGAAAGCGATTCTCATTCATTCCTATGGGTGCGGAATAGCGGCAATTCTTTGCGATTCCGCACAAACGAATGATCATGCTGCGATTTTTTCCGCGATGCGATTCTGCCGCGGAAAAAAGCACAGTATTAGCACAGCATGTACGGAATGCCATAGGAATGCATTGGGTGCGTCATGTACAAGATTTTTAAACGCTTTCACAGCGTTTTCGTGCCAAAAATCGTGGCACAAATGCTTAAAAATCGCATCGTGGGCACACAGCCTAACAGTTCCCATCACCAGTTCACACATATAGCTGGCAGTTTTTTTTTTATTAAGTCACCACCATAACAGGGTAGACACTTTTGGCCGGGCTGTACTCTACTGTAACCTATTAAATATTTGTTAAAATATGAAATACAGGGGCATGGCCTGGGCTCTGAGCATGTAGGCAGCAAGAGCTCTAAGCTCCCACAGTCACATTCTAAAGCTACAAAATAAGCGTGCATAGGGTTAACCAAAATAACCTTGCTGGACCCTATTTTATTTATGAACTTTGGGTGCCCATTTTGAGACAAAAAGCAGGACTCTGGTCCAAAGAGGACCGAAGAAATAAGCTTTTACAAGTCTGGACGGCTCACCCCACATCATCTGCCCTCATGTGAAGAGACTGGAGTGCCAGCGCGGGCTGTACTAAAGCCAGGATTGATCTGGAGGATCATTATTGGTACTGAGGACTTTATTTGGATCCCCCCAGTAAGGCACATCGTAAATCCAGCTGTCTACATGGCTTTCTGCCTGCGGTGAGTAGAGGATAACAGCGTGGCTGTGGCGGAGGGATACAGACTTCTGCATGTTCATCCCTGCTGATTTACACCTGAGTGCTGCTGAATTCTGACTGCTGTAATATCCGGGTGAGGTTAGCGGGGACAGAGGAGCTTCCCTGGACATATTCTAGCATGGCACGCTGAAGAGGAAAGCAAAGACACCGACGGGGACTCTTTCTTTGCCACGGAGCTGAAGGGCGGAGGGATACCACCGGACCTCTAGGACCAGACCCCGGAATCGGCCAAGAACAGCGCTATACAGCCTCATAAAGGACCGGATCAGAGGCGACTAGCATCGGGGGAGCCACTAAAAACTGCTGAGGTGAGGCACAACTGAAATCCGGTCACTAGAACCGGACGCTGCACACTGATCATAGCCCCAATAGAACTCAATGGGAAGTAGTTCCAGCTGTGTCCATCCTGTCAGTGTTGCAGAAAGCTGACGTCACAGGCCCTGCAGCACACAGCAAGCGGCCCTGGGTACTACAGGCTCAGCTATACTCCCACTATACTGTGCAGCGCAGCAGGCAGTTAACCCCACGTGTACTGGGGAGAAGGATATAGACTGCGGGGAGGGCCCTCACTATCCCCACACAATAAAAGAATACTGACTATTCTGCACTTACCAGTGGCGCAGACTTATAACACAATAGTGACCGCAGTTTCTGGCTGGTGGCCCCGGTGCCCTATACTCATCTGTGCAGTGCACCATAATAAAGGATCATGCACTCTTCAAGCAAGGATCAGAGCTACAGTGGACTGCTTGCATTATTATTAGTGTGACTTTTGGCGCTCTTACTGAGGGTTTCTCAGTTGACTCCTTTTCTGAAACTTGTTTTTAGACCATTTTAGTTAACTTGTCTGATTGATCAAGCTAAAAGGGTCATAGATCTGAGGCCAGGGAAGGCTGCATGGCAAATTAAGATGCAGTTGGGCAGGGGCAGAATTAATAATAGCTCACACAGGGTGACGAGGCACGATTTGGGGGCATATTCAAAATCCTATGAGGATATCCTTAATGTGTTAAGCCCCACAAAATCTAGGTCACCTCTGAAAAGAGGTGAGCCAAAAACACCTTATATAAAACAATCCCAAAACCCTGCACTTGTCAAAGCTGCAAAAGGTGGATCAGTTATCAATACCCCATTGACCAAAACACTGCCTAAAACACAACCTGAAACACTTCAAAAAAAGAAAAATTTGGGGGGACACATTAAAACTCCCCCTCCAAATCAGCCCCTCACAGAGGAAATGGGCACTTCCAAATCAAACAAAAGGAAGGGCCCAGACGATCAGGAAAACACCGGGAGCCTTTCTTCTGAGGACTCCGACAGTGTCTCAGCTGACTATACCCCAAACACAAGCCCTGAAAGGCAGAGGCCCAGAAGGGACACTGGGGGTCCATTTCCTTCATTTGAGGCTCCTCCTCCATCCATTAACCTGGGGGAATACAAGGGGTCCAATAAACAAGCCACCGAAGGATTCATGGCGGATCTCTTCCAGTCCTTCAGTGATGCCCTAAAAATAGGGTTTGAGACTAAGGCTAAAGCCCTACAGAAAACTTGCAGGAATCTTAGCCAAAAGGTTAAGAAATATGAGGTAAAGATGGTACAGGCGGAGAGGGACATAATCTACCTCTCAAAGGAAAATTATCTCCTCAAAAAGGGAGGTTATTTCCCTTAAAAACAAATTTTAGGGATCTGGAAGACCGAAGCAGGAGAAATAACTTAAAAATATGAGGTATTCCTGAGTAGGTCTCCCAGGCAGATCTTTCAGATTACACTAAAAATTTATTCAAAAAACTATCGCCAAAATTGACAGAATTAGAAGTAAATATTGATCGTATCCAGGGATTGGAGAAGCAGGAAGCTCATCTGCATATTTCCGGTGCAATCTGGGAAGAGGAGAAGAGTCGTCTTAAGCTGATCGATCGCTGGGACTTGCCGGGTCTCGCTGTTTGAGGACATCGCAAAACCAGGGAATGGAGAAGCAGGTAGCTCATCTGCATATTTCCGATGCATTTTGGGAAGAGGAGAAGAGTCTCCCTAAGCTGATCGATCGCTGGGACTTTCCGGGTCTCGCTGTTTGAGGACATCGCAAAACCAGGGATTGGAGAAGCAGGAAGCTCATCTGCATATTTCCGGTGCATTCTGGGCAGAGGAGAAGAGTCGCCTTAAGCTGATCGATCGCTGGGACTTGCCGGGTCTCTCTGTTTGAGGACATCGCAAAACCAGGGATTGGAGGAGCAGGAAGCTCATCTGCATATTTCCGGTGCATTCTGGGAAGAGGAGAAGCGTTGCCTTAGGCTGTGTGCCCAAGATGCGATTTTTGGTGCGAAAACATTTAAAAATCGTGTACAGAACGCCCTCCATGCATTCCTATGGCATTCCGCACATGCTGTGCTAATGCTGCACTTTTTTCCGCGGCGGAATCGCATCGTGGAAAAAAATCGCAGCATGATCATTCTTTTGTGCGGAATCGCAAAAAATTGCCGCGATTCCGCACCCATAGGAATGCATGAGAATCGCTTACTTCCCGCATGTGGCTATGCCCACCATGCGGGAAGTTAAGCGTCTCATGTGCGGTTGGTACCCACGGTGTGGAGGAGAGGAGACTGTCCTCCAGGCCCTGGGTACCATACCCCTGTAAAAAAAAGAATAAAAAATAAAAAAATCGGGGTATATTTACCTTCCGAAATCCCGTGCTGCCATCCCGGGCCACAGCGTTCCCAGTAATGCCTTGCGGCAAGGTCCTGTGATGACGTAATCTTGTGTGACTCTAGCGGTCATGCGAGATCGCTATAGTAACGCGAGACCAACGTCATCACAGGTCTCGCAAGGCATCGCTGGGAACGCTGAGGCCCGGGATGGCAGCGCGGGACGTCGGAAGGTAAATATACCCCGATTTTTTATTTTTTTATCATTTCTAAAATTCTATCTTTTACTACTGATGCCGCATAGGCGGCCTCAATAGTAAAAAGCTGCTCACACTTGTCAAACACTATGTTTGATGAGTGTGACCAACTTGTCAATCACTTTCCAAGCGATGCTTCAAATCGCTTGGAAAGTGCTTGAGAAAATCGCGGCAAAATCGCGTACAGAATCGCGGTAAAATCGTGGTGAAATCGCACGGAAAAAAACGCGCGATTTCTGGGAAGGAATCCGGTTTTCACTGTGCGTTTTAAAACGCTATGTGGGCACATAGCCTTAAGCTGATCGATCGCTGGGACTTGCCGGGTTTCGCTGTTTGAGGACATCGCAAAACCAGGGATTGGAGAAGCAGGAAGCTCATCTGTATATTTCCGGTGCATTCTGGGAAGAGGAGAAGAGTTGCCTTAAGCTGATCGATCGCTGGGACTTGCCGGGTTTCGCTGTTTGAGGACATCGCAAAACCAGGGATTGGAGAAGCAGGAAGCTCATCTGCATATTTCCGGTGCATGACTTATGGATATGGGACGGACCCCCACTCCATCTTAAAACCACCATAACTACAGTAAACCTAGGCACTAGAATAAATACACAACACATTATTTTGGTTGTCAAAATGGCCACAGCTTTATTTAAATCACAGGATTAAAAACAATCACAGTAGGAGTCAGGTGAAGTGCTAGTACATTGGGATTCACAAGTACTGTGATATCCCCAGCTGTCTGACATACAGAACCAGGCCAGACAGCCATAAAGGGGGCGGCACGCACTGGCTTGCCATTCAAGCAGAGCCAGTAAACTTTCAGGGCACCAATGACCCTATTATCCTCACTCCTGTGCTTAACCACTGTGCCCGCCCCTGATTGACGTTACCATTACAACGTCCTTGAGGCTGGCCACCAAAGCCGAGCCTGTTCACCACCATGAGGTTTTACATCCTCTATTAGTTAAAATGAGTCCACCTTAACTTGCCTGCAACTTCCACCTGACTCCTAAACCGCAAAGCTGTGACGGGTTATAAATTCACATTTGACACCATTTTTTTTTTTTTTTTTTATAAATCACTTTAGTAAACTTATAAACTAGAAGTCCCTGTAAAAGCATTAAGGGGACTAACTTGGCAAACCTTCGACTCACAAAGAGTCATCCTACAGCACTCAGGAGAGGAAAAACCCCCTGTGGAGGAAACCTCTAGGGAACCATGGCTGAAGGATTGCCCTTCCCTTGGGCTTAGAAAGTTAATGCTGTTAACTCTTTATAGCCATGATAAAATTGAACCTGGAACAAAATATACAATGGTAAGTTCAAAAATACAATAAAGCATTCATCATACAAGCAATAATTAAAACGTTTTAGGACAATGATTATAAACAGGGCGGGTGGGCGGGAAATGCTTCCTCCTGTTCATCCTGTGCATGAAAGAGAGAGAGAGAGACACAGATTTCCTGCTCTATATAAGCCCCACCCTCCTCACAGTAACCCCCAGGCACAGACATACTGGGCTTCTTACTCTGAAAGCAACATCCCTCGTGCTTAAAAATCTACACCACTACACCAAAAAAGCTGCAGGAGTAAAGGTCCACCCATCCCCAAGTCATGTCCTCCTCCGCCTATGGCTCCAGTGGTTTCTTGACTTATGGATCTGGGACGGACCCCCACTCCATCTTAAAACCACCATAACTACAGTAACCCTAGGCACTAGAATAAATACACAACACATTATTTTGGCTGTCAAAATGGCCACAGCTTTATTTAAATCACAGGATTAAAAACAATCACAGTAGGAGTCAGGTGAAGTGCTAGTACATTGGGATTCACAAGTACTGTGATATCCCCAGCTGTCTGACATACAGAACCAGGCCAGACAGCCATAAAGGGGGCGGCACGCACTGGCTTGCCATTCAAGCAGAGCCAGTAAACTTTCAGGGCACCAATGACCCTATTATCCTCACTCCTGTGCTTAACCACTGTGCCCGCCCCTGATTGACATTACCATTACAACGTCCTTGAGGCTGGCCACCAAAGCCGAGCCTGTTCACCACCATGAGGTTTTACATCCTCTATTAGTTAAAATGAGTCCACCTTAACTTGCCTGCAACTTCCACCTGACTCCTAAACCGCCACCAGAGAGGCCATTTGACACCTTAAATGGACTCGACCCCCATCAACCATTTCTACATGCTATGGAAAGTCTGTTCACACAAGTAGTAAACTTAAAAATCCAGAGCTCCGACAGATTAATTTTATCAATGCCATGCTACCAAGTTATGATCGATAATACGGTAACTACAGCAAAATAGCAGATGCTAAACATCCTGCAATGAGGATCCCATAATGGCGAATGTGGAAAGTAAACCATAATTAAGGTCGCAGCCACAATCTGAATACCTGTATAATGACATCTGTCATGCCTCAAAAAACTATTATACCGCACGTATTGCAGCCAGCTCTAATAATTCACCAAATCACAGATTTTAGTTCTAGAAACCACCATTATTTACAGTAGCTGTGCAGTAAAATTTCTTAAACCCACTTACTATCACTACCCGAAAAGTGATGAACACATCAATAGAAAGATATTATAAATAGGGAGTAATTAAAAACTATACACAATATAACAACATTATAACGGACCATAAAATAACGTTCAGAATATCTGGAAGTAGTAATTTAAATAAACCTAAAGCAGAAAAAGTCTACAAAGGCATTATTAATAACCCTGCCACGCCATTGTTGTTTTTCATGCGCTTGATAACATTTACCGTTGACCTCTCCAACTGGGTCAAAGGCATTGGGAATAGGCATATTGCCCTTTGTGTTAATGCACTTGATTACTTTACCCTTAGCCGCTCCCACTGGCTCAAGGGCACACAGATTAGGTACATTGCTCTTCAGTTTCATGCACTAGATAACTGCATTGTCCAGACGACAACCTTGTTCTCTTCTCCCCTCCAGCCGCTGTTCCTGGCTCAGAGGAGGCAATTTCTTCTGTAGGCATGCAAAATATGATTGCCATGAGCCCAGGGACTTTACCCTAACAGGGTCCTATAAAATATAAATGCTTCTTGAAACCAGGGGGCCATACCCGAGATGGTTACCCCCTCCACACCAGGGGGCCATACACGAGATGGTTACCCTCCACACCAGGGGGCCATACCTGAGATGATTACCCCTCAAAAACAGGGTGCCATACTTGAAATGGTTACCCTTCCAAACCCGGGGGGGGGGGGGGTCAGCGGCCAGTTTATTAATAAATAACATAAACATTTACAATAAGTATTAAATACACAATCTTATACGACATGAGGGAAGGGTTCTTGGAGCCCCAAAAATTCTGGCTAAATATTTGGCAAAAACACAAGAACTTAAAAATCCACGTTACCCTCAGCCGTAAACCACCAGCTCGAGGGCACCAAACATCCCGTTCCGGGAAGTCCAACCACCAAAGGCTCCCGGGTAACACCCCGTCCAGTGTTACCCGTCCAGAGCCGTAACCAAAAGCCAGATCCAGAATTTTAACTACCAATTCCTTTTCGCTGATTCAACGTCAACTCCAAGAACCCCACCCCAGAGGTCCATACTTAATATGGTTACCCCTACTGACAAATTTATAAATAACTTCCAAGGACCCACTAAAAGGAAAACAAATAACTGTTTGTTTGTTGTTTTTTTTTTTGTTTTTTTAATTTTAAACTCATGTCCTTATTAAAATAAACATAAAATAAACATCAAAGCATAAATAACGTTAACACGCTGGGGGAGTCCTTGAAGCTCCCAAATCTGGTGATTACCAAACATAAAATGTACCAACAATTACTCCCAGCCGTTACCCCACTGGCTCGGGAGCACCATAACCACAAGGGTTCCAATGTTCACTTGAATTTCCTGGGGATCCGACAAACCCTTGCCGAAACTCCCCTCCACCTTTCACCAGATCAGAACCATATTAACTTCCAAAAAGAGGAATCCATATCCCAATTGATCCCCCAGACCAATTTCTAACCAACTTCAAGGACCCCCCCAACCACCAGGCTCCAGGTAATCCACTCAGGCCTGTGCTATCCGCCATCTTAAGTAATATAAAATAAGCACTTGGTGGGTATACACCGATCCTTTTTTTTTTTTTTTTTTTAATATAATTATTATTCACACCTTTATTAAAACAAACATACCATAAAACATCAAAGCATAAATAATATTAACACGCTGGTAGGAGTCCTTGAAGCTCCCAAAAATCTGGTGATTACCAAACATAAAGTGAACATAAAAATGTACCAACAATTACTCCCAGCCGTTACCCCACCAGCTCGGGAGCACCATAACCACAAGGGTTCCAATGTTCACTTGAATTTCCTGGGGATCCGACAAACCCTTGCCGAAACTCCCCTCCACCTTTCATCAGATCAGAACTATATTGAATTCCAAAAGGAGGAAACCATATCCCAATGGATCCCACTGACCATATTTAACCAACTTCAAGGACCCCTCTAACCGCACAAAATGTGGGATAAGTGAGGGTGAAAATCATGCAGGTTTACAACCAAGGTATACAACAGGTTAATAATGGAAAATATCCCATCGTAAGGTCCAGGAATAGACAGAGATGGGCAATGTTGTGTTATATGCTGTAACAATAAATGAGAAGCCGCCTGCTCCTCTACAGCAGTTACAGACTCTAATCACCAGCTGCACATAAATGGTAAGAAATATGTAGGTCTAATATAAGCTGCCTGCAGCCATAGGTGTGTGAGCAGAAAACTGCAAGTTCTGTATCCCAGTCACTCTACTACATACAATTACAATAGACGAGAGACAGGGCTGGAAACTGGGCCCATGATGAGTCCTCCAGAGCAATGTGCAGCCTCACACTAGGAGTGCCCACTCACTGCCCGCCATGTGCGGAGTTATTAGTGCCCACTCACTGCCCGCCATGTGCTGAGTTATTAGTGCCCAATCACTGCCCGCCATGGGCTGAGTTATTAGTGCCCACTCACTGCCCGCCATGTGCTGAGTTATTAGTGCCCACTCACTGCCCGCCATGTGCTGAGTTATTAGTGCCCACTCACTGCCCGCCATGTGCTGAGTTATTAGTGCACACTCACTGCCCGCCATGTGCTGAGTTATTAGTGCCCACTCACTGCCCGCCATGTGCTGAGTTATTAGTGCACACTCACTGCCCGCCATGTGCTGAGTTATTAGTGCCCACTCACCGCCTGCCATGTGCTGAGTTATTAGTGCCCCCTCACTGCTCGCCATGTGGTGAGTTATTAGTGCCCACTCACTGCCCGCCATGTGCTGAGTTATTAGTGCCCACTCAAATGTGCCGAGTTACTCCACGATTATTTATTTTACACATGATAAAACATAATCCATTCAGGCCTGTGCTATCCACCATCTTAGGTAATATAAAATAAGCTCTTGGTGGGTATACTCTGATCATGCAACATACGAGGGGGACAATATAAACAGGATGGATATATCCGGCAGGACTGCATGTAACATAAGAGGACTAAAGGCAGCAATAGCTACAGAAATCAAGCACTAAGCTGGAAGTCATGTCCAGGTTATATGTACAGCCAAGAAAATAACCTGGAGACACAGGATGTCTATACCCAGCATGATCCGTATACAGCAGAGTGAGGAGTGATATCATGTATACAGACCTGTGGTACAGGTTAAGTATACAGCACAGGGATGGAGCCTTTACACAGATACCACATATAGTGAGTAACCTGGTTACACAGGATCTGTACACCCAGCCTCACAGTATGTAACAGAGATGAGGTCACATACAGATCATCAGACTCCATAACTGGGAAGGGGGGGTAATCAGCACACAGCAGGGTCAGTATACAGTGCACTAACAAGAAGTGCAGCCTCTCATCATCATACATATACCATCCCCCGACTGCTCCTCTCACCAGTGTCTCTAATACATGTGACTGCCCAGCTCCACCATAGTAATGGCGGACACTGTATGTGTCCCTGCTCTGTCCTATCATACATAAACCCAGAACTCATGAAGACTCTGAATAATACAGGAGTAATGTGGTATATCAGAAATGTCTGCAGGGAGGTCACACAAAAGCTGCCTCTGCAATAAGGGAGGGAACATGGCAGCTACATGAATTTCTGTGGTAATCTTGATCCCAGATATGATGTAGGAGCTGATACTGTACACACTACACAATGTCTGAGGTGAGTGCAGAGTAGTATATCAAACATGTCTGCAGGGAGGTCACACAGAAGCTCACAGTCTGTGAGGAAAAATGCAGCATGCACGAGGGACATGGCAGCTGCATGAATTGCTGAGGTAATATTGATCCCATACATAATGTAGGAGCTGATACTACACTAGTACATGATGTCTGAGGTGAATGTGCTCCTATCAGCTGTAATGTGAGGTGATATCCCCAGTATTATACTCCCTGACACTGCAGACATGCTTCCTCCTGTTCATCCTGTGCATGAAAGAGAGAGAGACACAGATTTCCTGCTCTATATAAGCCCCACCCTCCTCACAGTAACCCCCAGGCACAGACATACTGGGCTTCTTACTCTGAAAGCAACATCCCTCGTGCTTAAAAATCTACACCACTACACCAAAAAAGCTGCAGGAGTAAAGGTCCACCCATCCCCAAGTCATGTCCTCCTCCGCCTATGGCTCCAGTGGTTTCTTCCTGGGAAGAGGAGAAGAGTCGCCTTAAGCTGATCGATCGCTGGGACTTGCCGGGTCTCGCTGTTTGAGGACATCGCAAAACCAGGGATTGGAGAAGCAGGAAACTCATCTGCATATTTCTGGTGCATTCTGGGAAGAGGAGAAGAGTCGCCTTAAGCTGATCGATCGCTGGGACTTGCTGGGTCTCGCTGTTTGAGGACATCGCAAAACCAAGGAATGGAGAAGCAGGAAGCTCATATGCATATTTCTGGTGCATTCTGGGAAGAGGAGAAGAGTCGCCTTAAGCTGATCGATCGCTGGGACTTGCCGGGTCTCGCTGTTTGAGGACATCGCAAAACCAGGGATTGGAGAAGCAGGAAGCTCATCTGCATATTTCCGGTGCATTCTGGGAAGAGGAGAAGAGTCGCCTTAAGCTGGGAGACACACTATCAACAAAAGAAGTTACTGTGTCAACAAAGGCGGAAAGAAATGACACTCAAAAACACTCAGGAGCAACAAGCAGTGCGTCCCGAAAGAAAAGAAGAGTGGTAGTTATGGGCGACTCACTACTAAGAGGCACGGAGGCAACTATCTGCAGGCCCGACATAACCGCATGAGAAGTATGCTGCCTCCCAGGAGCAAAAATCAAGGATGTGTCCAACAGGATACCAACTATCCTCAAATCCAAGGACGACTACCCTTTCCTACTGATACATTAGGCACAAACGACACAGCAAGAAATGACCTACCAACTATCTGTGAAGACTTTGAAATTCTGGGGAAGAAAATAAAGGAACAGAACGTACAGGTTGTTTTCTCATCAATCCTCCCAGTCGATGGTCATGGCATCAGAAGATGGAATAGGATACTAGAGGTGAACAACTGGCTACGACGGTGGTACAGGCAGCAAGGATTTGGATTCTTGGACCATGGCATGAATTACCTCTACGATGGACTTCTCACAAGAGATGGGATACACCTCACAAAACCTGGGAAACACACATTCGCCAGAAGACTTGCCACACTCATCAGGAGGGCTTTAAACTAGAAGAAGAGGGGATGGGAGGAAAAACAGCAGACAAGAACATGCAGCAGAAGGACAAACTAATCAAGGATACTAGATGTGGTACAGAGGACCCAAGACAGGGTACTCAGAAGGAAGCTAAGAAAAAGGAAGCAAAACTTCTTTCCTGCATGCTGACCAATGCAAGGAGCCTGACCAATAAGATTGAAGATCTGGAGTTGGTAATGTATGAGGAAAAATATGACATAGTAGGAATAACTGAGACATGGTTAGATGACAGCTATGACTGGGCGGCTAACTTGCAAGGATATGATTTGTTTAGGAGGGATCGTAAAAAAAGGAAAGGGGGTGGAGTCTGTCTTTATATAAAGTCCACTTTAAAGCCCACACTAAGAGAAGATATACAAGAGGGAAATGAAGAGGTGGAGTCTCTATGGGTGGAGATACAAGGAGGGAAAAGTAATAAAATCCTCATAGGGGTTTGTTATAAGCCACCAAATATAACAGAAACCACTGAAAATGTATTATTGAAACAAATAGACAAAGCAGCAAATCACAATGAGGTGATTATTATGGGGGACAACCACCCCAACATAGACTGGGAAACTGAAACCTGCGTATCTCAGAAAGGAAACCAATTTCTGTCAGTGACCAAGGATAATTATCTGTCACAACTTGTGCAGGGCCCAACTAGAGGGACAGCCCTTCTGGACTTAATTTTAAGCAACAGGCCAGATAGAATAACAGAAGTACGAGTCGATGGGCACCTAGGGAACAGTGACCACAATATAATACAATTCCACTTGTCCTTCAGTAAGGTGCCCTGGAAGGGGGTTACGAAAACGCTGAATTTCAGGAAAGCAAAGTTTGATCAGCTTAGAGAGGACCTTCACCGAATTGATTGGAACAATGTCCTCAAAATAGGAGCACAGAAAATAAATGGGAAATATTTAAATCAGTTTTACACACCCACTGCGAGCTAGCCATACCGTACAGAAATAAAAGGGCTAGGAAAAGGAGAACACCAATGTGGCTAAATAAGGATGTAAAAAGGGCAATAAATAACAAGAACAAGGCATTTAAGAAGCTAAAACAAGAAGGCAATGAAGAAGCATTAAAAAGTTATAGAGAAAAAAATAAAATGTGTAAAAACAAATACATTTAGCAAAAGTGGAAACTGAGAGACTCATTGCTAAGGAAAGTAAAACAAACCCCAAACTATTATTTAATTATATAAACAGTAAAATGATTAAAATTGATGGTGTTGGCCCTTTAAAGAACAATGAGGGTAAAATCATAGGGAGCGATGTGGGAAAAGCAAATGTTTTAAATACTTTTTTCTCAACAGTGTTCACACAGGAAAAGGATTTGCCAGGGGAAATGCAGAGTGAAAATGTAAACTCTCCATTAAGTATTACCTGCCTTACCCAGGAAGAAGTGCAGAACCGCCTTAGTAAGATTAAAATTGACAAATCACCAGGCCCTGATGGCATTCACCCTCAGTTATTAAGGGCGTTAAGTAATGTGATAGACAGGCCTCTATTCCTTATATTTAAAGACTCTATAGAAACAGGTTCTGTTCCTTTTGATTGGCAGCAAGCAAATGTGGTACCAGTATTCAAAAAGGGGTGTAAAAGGGAACCTGAAAACTATAGGCCGGTAAGCTTAACATCTGTTGTGGGTAAAATTTTTGAAGGGTTTCTAAGAGATGCCATTATGGAATATCTCAATGTTACTAAATGTTTAACTCCATATCATCATGGATTTATGAAGGATCGCTCCTGTCAAACTAACCTGATCAGCTTCTATGAGGATGTAAGCTCTCAAATGGACCAAGGAGAATTATTGGATGTCATTTATCTCAACTTCTCTAAAGCATTTGACACTGTCCCACATAAAAGATTGGTAAGTAAGATGAGAAAGATTGGGCTAGGGGAAAATGTGTGTAGATGGGTAGGTAGCTGGCTTAGTGATAGAAAACAAAGAGTGGTTATTAATGGGGCATACTCAGATTGGGCCAGGGTTACTAGTGGGGTACCACAGGGTTCTGTATTGGGCCCCCGACTATTTAATATATTTATTAATGATCTAGTGGATGGCTTACACAGTAAAATATCAGTATTTCCAGATTATACAAAACTATGTAAGGTAATTAACACAAAGGAGGACAGTTTGCAACTACAGACAGATTTGAGTAAATTGGAGAATTGGGTTGAAAAATGGCAAATGAGGTTTAACACAGATAAGTGTAAGGTTATGCATATGGGAAGGAGAAACAGATGCTACAATTACTTACTAAATGGGAAACTGCTGGGGAAATCAGACATGGAAAAAGACTTAGGCATCTTAGTCAATAAGAAGCTAAATTGGATTGCCCAGTGTCAGGCAGCTGCCACCAAAGCAAATAGGGTCATGGGATGCATTAGAAGAGGTCTGGGGATACGAGATGAAAACATAATTCTCCCTCTATACAAATCACTCGTCAGACCACACTTGGAGTATTGTGTGCAATTTTGGACGCCGGTGCTCATGAAAGACATTACTGAACTTAAAAGGGTTCAAAGGCGGGCTACTAAAATGATAAATGGAGTTGGTTCACAACATTACCCAGAAAGGTTATCAAAATTAGGTCTATTTACTCTACAAAAAGAGAAGACTTAGGGGAGACCTAATATATATGTACAAGTATATCAGAGGGCAATACAGAGATCTCTCCAATGAACTGTTTGTACCAAGGACTGTGACAAGAACAAGGGGGCATTCTCTTCGTTTGGAGGAAAGACAATTTCTGCACCAGCATAGAATAGGGTTCTTCACGGTAAGAGCAGTGAGGCTCTGGAATTCTCTTCCTGAGGAAGTGGTGATGGCCAACTCACTGAATGAATTTAAGAAAGGAATGGATGCTTTTCTTGTGAGTAACAGTCTAGAAGGTTACAAATAACATATTATAGGTCGATGATTGACCCAGCTTAGGGGAAGGAATTTTTTTCCCTATGCAGAAAAATTGGCTTCTACCCTGTGGGTTTTTTGCCTTCCCCAGGATCAACAATGCAGAACAGCTGCACTAAAAATAGGCTGAACTAGATGGACATAAGGTCTTCCTTCAGCCTTCAAAACTATGTTACTATATAGACACCGCCTCCCATGTCCAAAAGGGGTCTCACAGGAAAAGCCTAGGGACACTATCCTCAGAGTCCATTTTTTTTAAATCAAGTAGAAGGTTCTAAAATCTCTGAGAGAGAGAGGTTCACCTCCAGAGCCATATAAAGATTTAAAGATTTTCCAAGACTTCTCCAAAGAGACAATGGACACAAGAAGGTCCTTCAGAGATTTGACCTCTAAACTTAGAGAGCTCAGAGTGTCATATGGATGGGGTTTCCATACCAAGCTATTAGTCTGGTATAATGACAAAAACTACCCCATCTACACTCCACACGAGGGTCAGAAGTTCCTTAAATTTCTGATGGATGAACCAGGGATAGGGATTTGGACTGATTTTTATCTTATGCTCGAATTTACATGGTGTATACTATTAATTTCCTTTTCATGAATATGAATATCTTATGACCCGTATTTACAGTTTATTGATGTCACTGTGGGAACATGCCACTTAATTTTTTCTCACTTTTTCCCCCACACCAAGGTGAGACACCAACCGGTTTGGAGTCCTCCAGGAGAACTCTCAAGTCCCTAATTTTTTTTTCTGTATTACACTGTTTTGCTTGTTCCATTTTTCTGTTTTGATTTTGCACTCTAACGATGAAAATCTTGTCATACAATGTTAAGGGGCTCCACAGTCCGAATAAGAGGTACCCAGTATGGAAGGAGATCAACCGAACCCATGCCGAATTGGTATGCCTCCAGGAGGTTAAACTGGCCTCCGATTGACACCCAGTTTTCCAGCACAAGAACTTTCCACACATGTACAAGTCACTGTCCACAAAGAAAAAGGCTGGGGTCATTACAATGGTAGGTGGCACCGTTCCTTTTCAGCTCATCAAAGAGATACCAGACTCGTTGGGCAGGTTTCATATACTCATATGCTTACTCAATGAAAGGCCATGCACAATAGTGAATGTATACGCACCTAACAAGGGACACATTTGATTCTTGAACAAGCTAATCAAAAAAATAGACAAAGTCAAAACAGGCGATCTTATCTTACTAGGCGATTTTAATATTGTCCCAGATAGTAGCATTGATTCATCCTCATTAGTTCGCCATAAGGTCCCAGCTAGAGTTGAGCGAAACGGGTCAAAAAAATTCAAAAGTCGCCAACTTTCGCCAAAGTCGGTTTCATGAAACGAAACCCGACCTTAGCGTGAGGTCGGCCACGAGGTCGGCAACCATTGCGCCAAAGTCGCGTTTCAAAAGATGCTTTTGCGCCCTTTTTCAGCCAATCAGGAAGAACGGACACTGTGGGCAACGTGATGACATAGGCAGCGGTTACCACCATGTTTGTGAAGGGCATGCAAGTGATTGGCTTGCTTTGTGTGGCGTCACAGGGGGTATAAAAGGGCGTGCACGCCGACCGCCATGTTACTTATGCTGATCTCAGAATAGGGAGAGCTGCTGCTGCTGCTGATTCTGTAGGGAGAGCATTAGGCAGGGAAGAAGATACCAAAAACTACTTCTGCTGCTAGCGATTTTGCCTGTACAACACACCAGTTACTGTGCAGTGCAAGGGGAGGCTATATTTCGGTGCATCAGATCTGTTGGTTATTAGGCTGCCTTTTAAGGCTCCCTGATAGCTGCATTGCTGTTTTCACACTGCTGACCAAACTGCTTTTTTCAAAGCAATCCAAATTTTATTGTTTTGTCCTGGTGAGTTACTGAGCATTCATTTTTTCACACACCGTACAGCGATGTACGCTCCTCACACAGTAAGGTGTACTGGCTGTTATCACGGCCAAATTGAAGCTATCTGTGTGTGACACTGTAAGAAAAAGCCGAGGAGTTTCTCTGTTCTTACAGACCTACACTCTAGAGAGATTCCAATTCTGCCCAATTCTATATACACCTTGTAGTTAGTCATACACTAGGAAATTTCTGCCTGTCACATTGTGGTGTAATCTGTCCTGGGCCAGAGACAAAAGTTCAGAGTCCTCCAATCTACATTGAGATTCAAATTCTCACCAATACTCTATACAGCTTTTGCCTTCTCATACACCAGCCAATTTCTGCCTGTCACATTGCGGTGTAATCTATACTGGGCCTGAGACAATAGTTCAGCGTCCTCCAACCTACAGTGAGATTAAAATTCTCACCAATACTCTATACAGCTTCTGCCTTCTCATACACCAGCCAATTTCTGCCTGTCACATAGCGGTGTAATCTATACTGGGCCTGAGACAATAGCTCAGCGTCCTCCAATCTACATTGAGATTCAAATTCTCACCAATACTCTATACAGCTTTTGCCTTCTCATACACCAGCCAATTTCTGCCTGTCACATTGCAGTGTAATCTATACTGGGTCTGAGACAATAGTTCAGCGTCCTCCAATCTACAGTGAGATTCAAATTCTCACCAATACTCTATAGACCCTTTACCTTGTTTTACAGTACCATATAGCTGTTGTTATTTTGGGTACCTTTTTCAAAAAAATGAAGAAGTATGGTGGAAGAGGCCGTGGAAGTGGGCGGGGGTTGCCAGATGGTCCTGATGGTGGTGTTGGTGGTGGTGCTTCTGCTGGTAGTGGCAAAAGCACAATACCACCTAAGGCAGGAGGTGGTGAGCCGGCGTCATTGTCTGGCTCCACAAGGCCTTGCAGGCTCCCTTTTCTGGGAGTAGGTAAACCGCTTTTAAAGCCAGAGCTTCAGGAACAAGTTTTGGCTTACATTGCTGACACGGCCTCCAGCTCTATCGCCTCCTCTTCTGAAGTTTCAAAAAAAAAAAGCACTGCGTCGTCAGTGGAGGCTCCTGGTCAGGAACAACACCTTTTCTTGTGTCCTTCACCCCTACCAAAAGTGAAGGATGCGGCAGGCCACACTACAGATTACTCCATGGAGCTCTTTTCTCATACCATGCCTTGGTTATCAAGTCAAATCGTAAATTCCCCAGTCCAAGATGAATCTGACATGGAGTGCACTGATGCACAGCCACTGCTAGATTTATCTGCTTGTACACTCACTCAGAGCACTACATTGTCCTCGCAGTGTACTGAGCCAGAATCTGACCCTGATGAAACTCAAGTGCCCCTTCCCGCATACTATACCACCATACACGGTGACACAGAGGAAGGTGCACATGACATTGAAGAGGAGGTGATGGATGACCCAGTTGTTGACCCAGATTGGCATCCATTGGGGGAAGAGGATGCCGCTGCCAATAGCTCAGAAGAGGAGCAGGAGCATCCGCAGCAGGCATCGACATCGCAACAGCTGTTATCTGGCAGGCCCGGAGCAGTCCAAAAACGGGTTACAAAAAGCAAAAGAGTTGCAGGACAGCTTGGCCAGACGGTCAAAATAGCACAGCGTGCAAGGCCTCAAAATGTCTTCCATAGTAGGAAGAGTGCAGTGTGGCACTTTTTTGAACAAAATCCTAATGATCAGGCAAAGGTTATCTATAAGAAGTGCGCAAAGACCTTTAGCCAAGGGAAAAATCTGAGAAATTTGAATACCAGTTGCATGCTTAGACATTTAACCACCATGCACTTGCAAGCGTTGACGGACTACCAAACCTCACGTACCACATGTGCAACTGCTCCCAAAGAAGGTAGTCAGCAACGCTACATTGTTTCCCGCACTGTAAGCCCACCGGTTAGCACACCACCAGCAGCAAATGTTGAGGTGTCGTCGCAAGGCCAAAGCAGTCAGGGAATCACAATGTTATATCAACGAAAGACTGAATCTAGGCCATCAGAAAGAACACCAACTCCATCACCATCATCAACCCTCTCTCAGTCCGCCATATCCACAGCTATGACCTACCCAGTCGCCACTTCTTTTCTCGCAAAGCCATCCCAGCCCTCCACCTTCATGTGAAAGACGGCATTGTCCATGCACTCAAGCAATCAGTGAGTGGAAAGGTGCACCTCACAACTGATGCATGGTCCAGTAGGCATGGCCAGGGCCGTTACGTGTCCATCACTGTGCACTGGGTTAATGTGGTGGATGCAGGATCCACAGGGGACAGCGGTGGTGGGACAGTGCTGCCTAGCCCACGGTATAGGAAACAGTTGGCTGTAGGCGTTCGACCCTCCTCCTCCAGAAGCGAAAGCTCATCCTCAGTGCGCAGTCGCACGAGCACTCCATCCGCAGCTGCCAGTGTTGCACACGAGGTGTCCCCCTATCGATCACCTTGTGGAAAGCGTCTGCAGGCTGCGTTGGCTGATGTGTTTGGGCGACAGACACACCGCGGAGGTACTGGCAGACTACTTTCAGGGACAAACTGAGTCATGGCTGGGCAGTCTGCATCTTGAGGCAGGCAAGGTAGTTAGTGATAACGGCCGGAATTTTGTGGCAGCCATAGCCCTTTCAAAACTCAGACACATACCTTGCTTGGCTCACACCTTGAACCTGGTGGTGCAGTGCTTCCTCAATAATTATCCAGAGTTAACAGGCCTGCTCCATAAGGTTCGAAGACTGTGCTCGCACATCTTCCGGTCGCCGGCACACTCCAGTCGTATGCAGAAGCTGCAGCGATTGCTCCACCTTCCCAAGCACCGCCTAATTATCGACGTTGCAAAAAGGTGGAACTCCACCCTGCACATGGTTGAGCGGCTGTGCGAAAAGAGGCAGACCGTTATGCATTTGTGGGAGGATACACGGGCAGGCACTTTGAGGGTAGACATGGAGTTGACAGGTGTGCAGTGGTCAAAGCTGAAAGACCTCTGTAAAGTCCTTCAGTATTTTGAGGAATGCACACAGCTGGTAAGTGCAGACGATGCCATCATAAGCATGAGCATCCCACTTATGCGTCTGCTCATGCAAACTTTGACGCACATTAAGGAGCAGGCGTCTGCAGCCAAGGTAGATGAGGAGGAAGAAGAGGAGGGAAGCCTTGATGACAGTCAGCCATTGTCTGCTCTGGGACCTCTCCTGGACGAGGTGGAGGAAGAAGAGGAGGATGATGATGGGGATGATTATTTAGGGGAGGAGAATGCTTCTTGTGGGGCAAGAGAAAATGTTGGCGTGGCAAGGTCTGGTAAAGGGTTTGTGTGTGACTGGAGGGATGTGGATTTGACAGAAAGTGCTCCTCCATCCAGCACTCGCAGTGCATCATTGACACCGGGAACATTGGCCCACATGTCAGATTATGCCTTGCAGATCCCAAAAAGGGACCCCCGCATTGCCAAAATGATGAACGATGACGACTACTGGTTGGCCAGCATCCTGGATCCACGCTATAAAGGCAAATTCCAAACATAATGCCACAGGAGAACCTTGACCTAATATTGGCTAACAAACAAGCAACTCTGGTAAACCGGTTGGTTGAGGCATTCCCATCACGCAGCAGCGGTGATGGTTCTCACATGAGCCGTAGGGGCCGGGGGCAGCTTGCAAGAGGTGTTCGCGATGCACACATCAGAAGTGGCGTTGGAGACAGGGGTTTCATGACCATGTTGTGGACTGATTTTTCAAGTCCCGCTCACACAACTGGTAATACTGCATCGATTGAAAGTGACAGGAGAGAGCAGTTGTCAACTATGGTTACAAACTACTTCTCATCCCATATCGATGTTCTCCCGCACAGGTCATTCCTATTTGACTATTGGGCCGCTAAACTGGACACCTGGCCTGAATTGGCACAATATGCCTTACAGGAGCTCGTTTGCCCAGCTGCAAGTGTGCTATCAGAAAGAGTCTTCAGTGCAGCTGGATCAATCCTGACAGAAAAAAGGACCGGTCTGTAGACCCAAAATGTGGATGATCTTACCTTCATTAAAATGAACCATGCATGGGTTTCCAAGGATTTTGTCCCACCTTCCCCTGATGACACTTAGGTTGCCAGAAAAATGACTTGCTTTGGTCCTCTTCTTCCTCGCACTTGCCCAATTTCGCCTTTTGCAGCAGCTGAATGTCCAACATCAACATATGCCATTTTGTAAACCTCCCTGACTGGGCTGCCTCCCCCCATGGCTGGGGTCACCACCTAGTGCACCCAACCTTGCGAGTGCCGTTGCCCTGGACAGGTGGGTGGGCCGACTCTTGGGCGCGAGCACTGGCACAGGGTCCCTCATAGTGCAATCAAGTGTCTCTGACTGTGGGGGTGCACACCCGCCGTCAGACACACCGCCATACTATGAGGGGCCCAGTGCCAGTACCGACACCCACGAGTGTGCCCCCTTGCTTGGGCAGGGCAACAGCATTTGCAATGTTTACCTCTCCCTGCTCCTCCGCTGTGTAGTCTGGGCTGTCAAATCCTTCACTGGGACTGCCACTACAAATTTGTTGAAATGATAGATGATGGTTAAGACGTAGCTATGCCATGTCCCGCTGGCCGGGCTCTAGCTTCAGATGATCAATGGCTTCCATTTCTTATGGACCTCAACTCACAATGACATGCAGTGGTGGTTTATCATCAGCTTTCACAGTTTTCCTACTCAGAGACGCGTGACATTCCGGCGCACATTTTTAAATGTGCCCTCTCATACCAATCCCATAGAATCGCCTACGGCCTGTGGCTTCTGTCTTTTGCACTCCAAAGTTACGTGACAGATCATGATAGGCAGTGAGCAACATGTTTACATCTCTCCCTGTGATTAAAATTTGATGGAGATGAGTAACTCTGATGGGATCAACGGTACTGCGATACAGCAACACTTTCTTCACAAAGTTATGTTTTCGCTGTCTCCACACACAAATTAATTGAGGGTCAGCATCGCCTCTGAGAATTGTGATGGCAGTTTTTCCCGTGATTGTTAATTCCTAGATTTCTGCAATCACTAGACTTTATGTCAGTAATTGTATGCATCTCATTTCCTATGAGATGTATGCATCTCATTTCCTATTCCTCTCCGAAGAGGCTGGACTGTCTTACTGAGACAGAAATATATATGAAGATTTAAAAATACCACCAAAAGTGTATACTGGTGTACGCTTCAAAAACATTTCCTTTTTTCTACTTTTTAGATTGTTGTCTAATCCATACTGAGAACACGGAGATTTTAAATGTTTAAACTATGCTATATATACCTGCTATCCAGTGATAATGTACCATTTCTCACCTTTGTCCAATCACGTCTAATCCATACTGGGCCTGAGACTGTCTGAGCCTGCCTCCTGATCTATAGACATAGGTTTTTAATGTGTAAACTATGCTACATATATACGTCTTATCCGGTGAAACTGTACCCTTTATCAACTTTCTACAATGTTGTCGAATCCATTCTGGGCCTGAGAACGGCTGCCGAGCTGTTAAGCAAGCTACAGCATCTGTGGTTTGGACGCGTAATTTTTTCATTTTGTCAGGAATGCCAGTTAGGCCTAATGCCGTAATTGCGGTTGACCTGCACTTACTGGGATATCATCGTTCGTGGTGAATAATTGGAATCCCAGATTCCCATCACTAACGGTGTTCAGCGGGTTATCAGCACCTGTAAGCAACAAAAGCTGGTCCTTTCAGTGTAGCGCGCATGCAGCCCCGGACATGTAAGGGCATGATAGACCTGTTATTGCTCGATCTCACGTGCCAGAGCCTCGCGTATCCCTCTAGTAAGCTTGATGCGTACCGCGGGGGCATGACGGAGTCTCGGTCGTTAACGGAATAAAGCTGAGAAATCGCTAGCACAACTACAAACGGACATACCACACCACACACAGAAATGACAAAGCTTGCAATCTGTCCATCTTTTCTGTAGCTTGTATGGTTGTGGTTTCCCGGGTGGAGTCCAATTAAGCCACAGGCTCCACTCCTGGTGATACCCTTTTGGACATTCTTTTAAGGTTCAGCTTTGCAATCATACAGCCCCCCGGAAACCAAACACTTTGCCTTCATAGACACACTTTGGAGGTTCGTGGGAATAACGCCGCCCCATCGGCAGTTGCCATAATTTATTGGTGGGCAGTCCGACGGTATATGACAGTGTTCGATTTCAGAATTTTTTTTTTTTTTTGGTCTGTATTTTACATTTTTATTCCAGCCTTTCTTGACTTCATAAGGGCATGACAAGCCTATATCTGTGTCTCCTCCACCTCCTCCTTTTACTCCTCCACCTCTTTTCTAAATGTAGTTGCCCTTTTCCATATGTTATTTTGTCTTCTGAGCATTTTGTCTGCTTTGGGACACCTTTAAAGGTGTTTTGTAATTGTTTTCTATGTGTTTGTATGTGTTTGCCTGCCATTGTTTTGAATGGGGTTCGACGGTGTTCTTCGAACGTTCGACGAACATTCGCCGAACTTGCCTCCTGTGCGACGAACCAAAACACTAGCGGGGTGGCTCAACACTACTCCAGATATATCGAAGTACATTGCTAATGTTTAAACTATGCTATATATACCTGGTATCTGGTGATACTGTACCCTTTCTGCCAGGAAGTCCTCCAACCAACACTCTAAGTGTATCATTGACACCTGGAACATTGTCCCACATGTGTGATTATTTCTTGCGGATCTTCTTGTTATATTGTGGTGTGATCCATCCTGAGCATGTGATTGTCTATGGGTTACTCCTGCAATTTAGATGTACATTTAAAAATTACCCCAACTATGTATACAGCTCTACGCTTGGGATACATTACCCATTTACTGCTTGTTATATTCTGGTCTAATCCAAACTGACCAAGTGAGAGTTATTTTCTGACTGTGGAAATAAATACTGAAATTGACAACAATGACACCTACACTGTGTACAGCTGTATTCTTGAGATCCATTACCGTTTTATGGCTTTTTAGATTGTGTTGTAATCCAATACTGAGCCTGAGAGTGTCTGTGTGTGCCTCCTCAAATATCTACGAAGATTTTGAATGTTTAAACTATACTATATATACCTGCTATCTAATGATACTGTACACTTTGTCTAATTTTTATATTCTTGTCTAATCCATACTGAGCCTGTGAGCATCTCTGTGTGACTGATGGAATATATAGGGAGATTGACAATTATCCTTTGACTGAATAGAGCTGTACACTTCTGATACAGTGCCATATATCTGATGTTATTTTGGGTCTATTTTCTGCAAAATTTTGAAGTTTGGTGGAAGAGGCCGCGGACGTGGGAATGGGGGGGCCAGCTGGTGCTGATGGTGGTGGTGGTGCATCTGCTGGTAGTGGCAAAAACACAATAGCAGCTAAGGCAGGAGGTGTTGAGCCTGCGTCATGGTCTGGCTCCGGAATGCCTGGAAGGCTACCTTTTCTGGGAGTAGGTTAACCGCTTTTAAAGGCGGAGCATGAGGAACTGGTTTTGGCTTACATTGCCGAAACAGACTCCAGAAAATATGCCCTCCTCTTCTGAAGTTTCAAAAAATGCAAGCACTGAGTCGTCAAGTGCTGGCTCCTGGTCAGGAAGAACCCCTTTCCTTGTGTCCTTCACCCCCACCAAAAGTGAATGATGCAGCAGGCCACACTTCACATTAGTCAATGAAGCTGTTTCTATCATACCATGCCTGGGTTATCAAGTCAAATCGTTAATTCCCAAGTCCAAGATAAATCAGACATGGAGTGTGGGTGGCCAGCCAGGGCAGTGGGGTTAATTGGTACTGGGCCGGTGTCTCACAGGGATGTGTCACGGTGGTGGTGACCCGTTCCGTGGCCCTGGGCGTCCATGCAAAGGGGTGAATTACGTTTATAGGTGAATGATACATGACGCCACCTGTGGTTTCTGATTAGATTGACCAGCGCTGCAGTGTCGCTTCTCTGGGACAGATGTTGTGGTGCAGCTAAGATGTAGAAGCCCTGCACAGGTAGGGCCATAGTCGCAGGGCAGATGAAAGAGTTGGTAGATGGTGTGCAGTGCAGGATGTAGCAGAGCCATGCGCCAGGCGCAGGAGAAAGATGACAGACACAGTCATGCAGTTCCTTTACCTGTACTTGGTAAGTGCCGTCCAGGACCCAGAGTACAGATGGAGAAGGAGTTGGTTAGCCTGGAAGCCAATTTGGAATTCTCTCTCTGCAGATAGGTAGTGTGGCCTCCGTTCAAGCGCTTATCTGAGGTATTCGCAGTGCTAAGTTCAATGAAGTTCCCCTTGTTGACTCTCTTTTGGAACTTTCTCATATGGCAGGCAGCCGTAGCCTTTTCCTTCTGGCTCCCACACGTCGATGCTGGGGCCTCCGAGTCTTAGTTGGGTACAGAGCATTTACAACTGCTACTTCCTCTGGTTTCGGCTGCAGGAACGTCAATGTCCCTATAAACTCGCAGACCGGAATCCGGACCATGCACTCCAGCTAGGAATGAGCCTTAACTCTGCTCATCCTCCAGCTCCCCTTCTCACATCCACACACTTCCCCTTCCCTGCACAGGGTGCCCTAACTTACCTCCTCCCGACAACAGAGAGCAGCTCCTCAGCAGTCAGGTTCAGAGGTCTCCCTGCTGGCCTGGAGTGGGAAATGTGTTGTGTGTTGGTTGAACTGCTAGAGAGATCCTTCATTGCTCCCAAGCATGACATCACACTCCCTAGGAGGAAGGTAATGCCACTGTGGCGACCGTACTCCTGGGGACGCCACAAGAGCACTGATGCCCAGCCACTGCTAGATGATTCTGCTGGTACATTGACCCAGACCACTACATTCCCATCACACTCTACACAGGCAGAATCTGACCCAGAGGAAACTCAGGTTCCCCTTCCCGCATACTATACCACCTTACAAGGTGACAAAGAGGAAGGTGCAGATGAAAGTGCAAGTTCCTTGAGCAGGTGAGGGACATACTCATGGGCAATGGCACTGGCACAGGGCCCCTCATAGTACACAAAAGTGTCTCTGCCGGTGGGAGGGGGAGGGCCACCCGCCGTCAGACACACCGCCACACACCGCCGGACTATGAGGGGCCCTGTGCCAGTGCCGTCGCCAACGAGTGGGCCTCCCCTGCTTGCTCCGGATCACAGCACTTGCAAAGTTGAAGTACTTACCTCTCCTTGATCCACCGCCATGACGTCTTCCGCGTGTCCTGACAGTGATATTCTGATCAGATAGCGCAATGACATCACGTCAGTACGCCCTCTGCCTAAACAGCCAAGTGCAGTGAGATCGAAGATGGGGACGACGAGGAGTCCAGACTAGTACAGGGATTCCCTAGCGAGGAGACTTATTTAATTGTTTTCAATGTTGGGACAGCAATTTTTGGGGAGCACTATACTCTGGAGAATGATATATTGGGCCCACCATACACTGGAGCATTCCAAAGGTGGACATCATACACTGGAGCAGCATTTACAGGGCCCATTATACACTGGAGCATTAGAAATGGGGCCCATTATATATGGAGCATTATTTGGGCCCATAAGACAGTGAAGCTTCATCCATGGGGACCAACATATACTGTAGCATTATGTGGAGCTCATCATATACTGTTTCAAACATTATATGGGACCAATGATTCTGTATGGAGAAATATATGGGCCTCATTACTCTGTATAGCGCACTATGCGGTGCCCATAATACTGTATGGATTAATATACTGTCCGTTTTTGGAGCTATTGGAGAATTTAAAATCGATATCAGTCATGAGATGTAAAAAGTGAAGTATTTTTCATTGTACTATACCGCTATTTCTCTACTGTATCGGAGCATCATGAGTTGTGGTATGTGTTAAAGGGGCGCTCTTTGGCCCACGGCACATGAAAACCTGGAGCCAGCCCTACCCCTCCACAACTTTAGCCAAATAACCCCCAGTTTTCAGTGTGTAACTATTATTATGAAGTAAATTAAGGTTGACAAGCTTCAGTAATAAAAATTGATGTTTTTGCCATTCAAATGGGCACTGTAGGTGTGTTTAATGTCCTCCACTCCCTGCCGACATTGCTTCCCCATTGACTTGCATTGGGTTTCGTGTTTCAGTCGGCCTTCGACTTTTCACGATAATCTGCCGATTTCGTTCGACCCGACTTTTGAGAAAGTCGGGTTTCATGAAACCCAACTCGACCCGAAAAAAGGCAAAGTCGCTCATCTATAGTTCCAGCTTTAAAAAACTGGTTAATTCAAAATGAGCTTTATGATGCTTTTCATTGCTTGAACACATCGTCTCGTGAGTATTCTCACTTTTCAGATGTACATAAGACAGCATCTAGAATCGATCTACTACTTACTAATATATTTACTTTAACCAAAATTAAGGATATACGGCTCATGCAAAAGACCATCTCGGATCATGCCCCGGTTCTCGCTGAGTTCCTCGTGGGTCCTCCCTCTGACAAGCCATGCCGCTGGAAACTTAACCCAGCCTTGTTATATATACCAGATTACAAGCAAGAAATAGAAAACATTCTCTTAAACTACTTCAAGGAAAATGTATCTCGTGAAGTAGATCAGTTCACGGCCTGGAATACCCATAAGGTGGTCCTGAGGGGTTGCCTTATGCAGATCCTTTCTAAACATAAGAAGAGAAATAGGGAAAAAATTACAAACCTATAGGCCAAAATTAATGATCTGGAAAAAAGCAAACCAACTTGAAAGTTCCTTCCCAAACCATCCAGGCTGAGATTTTGAGACTTAGACAGAGTCTGAGATCTGAAATGTACGAAATCTACCAGGAATACGTTGCAGCCATCAAAGCATCTAGGTATAAATTGTATGCATCTCTCAACAAGCCTACCAAGTTTATGATGAGGAAATTAAAAAGAGAAAGAATCAAAAAAAGGATAATTAAGATTGTATCTCCCTCGGGTGACCCAAAAATTCACCCTAGGGACATTGTCAACTCGTTTGCAGATTTCTTAAAAAATATTTATAACCTGAAAGATGACCCCCAAACACCGATGGTTAACTCGAATTTTGTGCATTCTTTTCTACAGAGTATCGATTTACCAAGAGTTGATGAGCTGGACTTGAATTATGTCAATAACCCTTTTACAGAGAGTGAAATAGTTGACATTATCAAGAAACTGCAGTCCCAAAAATCACCAGGGCCGGATGGCTTCTCTGGGGAATGCTATAAATCCTTTTAAAAAATTCTGGCTCCACAGTTAGCTTCCGTCTTTGATCTGGCATCCTCTTGGGGCTCCTTCCTAAGGAGATGTTAGAGGCAGCAATTGTCATGATTCCAAAGGAGGGGGGAGACCCCGTGAGGATACAGAACTATAGGCCAATCTCACTCATAAACCGCAATATTAAAATCTACTCAAAGATCATTGCAAACCGACTAAGAAACATCCTTCCACGTCTGTTGGTGGATGATCAAATAGGGTTCACAGAGGGCCGCCAGGCCTCATACGGGACTAGAAGGGTGTTGAACCTGATAAATTTAGCTAACAACTCGAGAACCCAAACTGCTTTTCTGGCACTGGACGCCGAGAAGGCGTTCGATAGATTAAACTGGCTTTATTTAAAAGCAACTCTCGCTAGATTTGGCTTTGACGAGAAGTTTCTATCAACAGTGTTCGCCCTATACTTGGGTCCTAGTGCCAGGATCTATGCAAACAACTTCCTTTCCGACTCGTTCGACATTACTTATGGCACGAGACAGGGGTGCCCCCTGTCTCCCCTTCTATTTGTGCTTGCCATAGAACCCCTAGCCGAAAAAATTAGATTAAACAATGATATTAAAGGATTTGAACTGCCATCACGAAATTTTAAAATTGGGTTATTCGCAGATGATCTATTCCTCACGCTACTGGATCCCACAAATTCCATCAAAGCCCTTTCAGATGAACTAGAAAAATTCTCTAGAGCATCCTATTTTAAGATAAACCCACACAAATCCAAATTTATAACTCTAAACATGAAACAATCTGAAATTAACGAAATAAAGACTCAAACCCAGTTCATTTGGGAAGAGAAAGAGATTGTCTATCTAGGGATTAGAATAGCAGGATCAATCCAAGCCACAGTTAAGGGGGTTTTACACATAGCGATATCACTAACAATATCGCTAAGGCCTCTTTCACACTTCAGTTTTTTGCCATCAGTCAAAATCTGCCAAAATTTGAAAATGGCGGATCCGCAAAAAATGTATAAAAACGGATGCCAGCTGATGGTACGGATCCGTTTTTTAAAGGATCCGCTATACCGATTTAAGTGCGGATCCTCAACAAAATGGATCAGTACCATCCGTTGGCATCCGTTTTCACATCCGTTGGATCCGTTTTCTTGCGGATCCGTTTTTCCACACCTCCAAAATGGGATGCTCCCAAATATGATTCGCTCTTGGAGAATGCTCCCAAATGTGATTGGATACTGGAAACTAGGGAGAAATATAGCTAGGGTGTTGTGATACAATTTCTTTGAAAGGTTTTAGAGCTAGTGGCAGCGATGGAAGGAGTTAGTGCGCGTCTGGAAGGAGTTATTGCGAGTATTGACAGCTTCTGTGTGGAATTGGATCTTCACTTGAATCGGTTGGCAATTATTGCTCTCGAGAGGGAGAAAAGAAGATTGCGAATCCTGTGTATGAGGAGACGGCGCCAGTGGATTCATCCCATTAATGCGCAGAGGTTCACCCGTGGCGTTTTTTCCACACTGTACCTGGAATTGAGGGATAATCCGGACAAGTTCTTCAACTACGTGCGCATGAGGCTGGAATTCTTTGAGATATTGGTGGATCGTGTTGGAGAACAAATCCAGAGAAGAGACACACAAATGCGGTTTTCTATATCACCGGCGGAGCGTTTGATGGTGACCCTTCGGTAAGTTATCTACCTTTTAAAATGTTTCAGATTCTGCAGGCTTTTATTGTTATGTTATGGCTTGTAGTTTGTATTAATTTTACTTTTTTTCCATTTTTTTAACAGATTCCTGGCAACTGGAGAATCCTTCACCTCCCTCCATTTCCAGTTCCGGATTGGGATTTCAACTATTGCTGGAATTGTACAACACACCTGCCAGGCATTGTGGGATTCTCTACAGGAGGAATACATCCCAGAGCCAACACAGGAGAGGTGGCTGGAGATTGCCGACAAGTTTCAAGAAATCTGCCAGTTTCCAAACTGCATCGGTGCCGTGGATGGCAAGCATATCAGGATTGTGAAACCCATGGGATCTGGTTCACAGTTTTACAACTATAAGAAATACTTTTCTATTGTGCTTATGGCCATTTCGGATGCAAACTGCAAATTCATTGCCGTGGACATTGGTGCATACGGTCGTTGTAATGACTCTCAGGTATTCAAGATGTCCACCATGGGCCGTCTCTTGTATGGAGACAATTTTGACTTCCCACCTCCAAGACCACTCACTGGAACAACAGGCCCACCAATGCCTTTTGTGTGCGTTGGCGACAATGCTTTTCAGCTTTCTAAACACCTACTTCAACCATATGGCAGTCGTGGATTAACACACCGGAAAAGAATCTATAACTATCGGTTAACCAGAGCGCGCAGAGTGGTGGAGTGTGCGTTTGGAATTTTAACTGCCAAATGGAGAGTCCTGTTAACGGCCATGAAAATGAAAACAGAGACTGTGGATGAAGTGGTGAAGGCCTGTGTAATCCTGCACAATTTTGTCCTTTCAAAGGAACCAGTTTCCACCGATGAAAATCTGTCTGAAACCACCTTGTGGGATTATGAGCAGCAAACTTTTCGGAGTACAGGCTCAGTGGCAAGAATGAGGGACACCTTTGCAGACTATTTTGTGACATCAGAGGGACAAGTGGACTGGCAAGATGACATGATATAATTTTCTTCATACCAATTGTGAGCAACATTTTTTTTGTTTGTTTGTTTTTTTAACTGAAATTTTACCAAGTGTTTGGTTTTCCCAAGCATTGTGTAAGGCTGGTTTCACATTTGCGTTTTTTTTCCGCGGTAATTTAGCGCTAAATAGCGCATGCGTTTTTTTTTCCTATACTTTACATGGGATGCGCTTATGTGCGCATACACATGCGTTTGTACGCGTTTTACCGCGCATGCGTTTTTTTGCGGTATGCGCTCGGGCGCACAAAATGCAACTTGTTGCATTTTTTGTGCGTCCGATTTGCCTCAAAAAAATGCATGCGCGCGCAATGCGTTTTTTTACAGCAAGACACCCATTATAAGTCTATGGTGAGCATATGTGCGCATTGGCATGCTTATGTATGCGTTTTTTTGCACATGCGTTTTTTTTTTTACCATTAGTTTAGACAATGGAATTTAGGGGTTTGGGTAAAGTTAGGGTTAGTTAAGGGGGTTTAGGGTTAGGGTTAGGGTCAGGGTTAGGGTTAGGGTTAGGGTCAGGGTTAGGGTTAAGTATGGTTTGGTTAAGGGTTAGGGTCAGGGTTAGGGTTAGGGTTAGGGTCAGGGTTAGGGTTAAGTATGGTTTGGTTAAGGGTTAGGGTCAGGGTTAGGGTTAGGGTTAGGGTTAGGGTCAGGGTTAGGGTCAGGGTTAGGGTTAAGTATGGTTTGGTTAAGGGTTAGGGTCAGGGTTAGGGTTAGGGTTAGGGTCAGGGTTAGGGTTAAGTATGGTTTGGTTAAGGGTTAGGGTCAGGGTTAGGGTTAGGGTTAGGGTTAGGGTCAGGGTTAGGGTCAGGGTTAGGGTTAAGTATGGTTTGGTTAAGGGTTAGGGTCAGGGTTAGGGTTAGGGTTAGGGTTAGGCCTGTTTCACACTTCCGTTTTTGTGTCCGCCAAACGGATCCGTTTCCGTTTTTTTGACAGAAACTGATGCAAACGGATCCGTTTTTTTAAAAACGGATCCTTTTTTTGACGGATCCGCGGTAACCGTAATGGAAGTCTATGGGACAAAAAAAACGGATCCTGCAAAAAATGGCGGATCCGTTTTTTTACGGAAAACAACGGATTTTGACGGATTTGAAAAAACGGAAGTGTGAAACAGGCCTTAGGGTCAGGGTTAGGGTTAGGGTTAAGATTAAGTATGGTTTGGTTAAGGGTTAGGGTCAGGGTTAGGGTTAGGGTCAGGGTTAGGGTCAGGGTTAGGGTTAAGTATGGTTTGGTTAAGGGTTAGGGTCAGGGTTAGGGTTAGGGTCAGGGTTAGGGTTAAGGTTAAGTATGGTTTGGTTAAGGGTTAGGGTCAGGGTTAGGGTCAGGGTTAGGGTTAAGTATGGTTTGGTTAAGGGTTAGGGTCAGGGTTAGGGTTAGGGTTAGGGTTAGGGTCAGGGTTAGGGTTAGGGTTAAGGTTAGTTAGGGTTTGGGTTAGGGTTAAGTATGGTTTGGTTAAGGGTTAGGGTCAGGGTTAGGGTTAAGTATGGTTTGGTTAAGGGTTAGGGTTAGGGTTAGGGTCAGGGTTAGGGTTAGGGTTAGGGTCAGGGTTAGGGTTAGGGTTAAGGTTAGTTAGGGTTTGGGTTAGGGTTAAGTATGGTTTGGTTAAGGGTTAGGGTCAGGGTTAGGGTTAAGTATGGTTTGGTTAAGGGTTAGGGTTAGGGTTAGGGTCAGGGTTAGGGTTAGGGTTAGGGTTAGGGTCAGGGTTAGGGTTAGTAAAGTCATGGTTTGGGTTGGTGTGAGGGGCCACCTAATGTTGGAAAAAAACGCAAACGCGGTAAAAACGCACTAAAAACGCATACAAACGCATAAAAACGCTGCGTTTTTTTCATGCATGCTCATAAAAATGCTTGAAAAAAATGCAGCAGTTGTATGCTTTTGTATGCGTTTTTCAATGCGTTTTTTTGCGGGAAAAACGCGCTGCAAAAAAAAGCAAGTGTGAAACAGGCCTTACCATGTGATTTGGTTTACCAATTTTTTTTTTTTTTAAGTTTTACACTTTGCAGTGTTGCCAATTGTTGGGTACCAAGCGTAAAGTTTTACCAAGTGTTGTGTACCAAGCGTTTTACACTTTGAAATGTTAACAAGTGTTGGGTACCAAATGTTGTGCTACCAAGTGTTGGTGTTTTGTACCTTGTACACCACCGGTGTACTGTGAAATATTACCCAGTGTTGTGTTACCAAGTGTTGGTTTTTTGTACCGTGTACACCACCGGTGTACTGTGAAATATTACCCAGTGTTGTGTTACCAAGTGTTGGTTTTTTGTACCTTGTACACCACCGGTGTACTGTGAAATATTACCCAGTGTTATGATACCAAGTGTTGTGTTACCAAGTGTTGTGTTTACCTTTTACACCACTGGTGTAATTTGAATATTTCCAAAGAAAGAAACAAAAAAGAAACACAATAAAGTTTTTTTTTAAAAAAAACATAGTTTATTTCTGAATTTGTAATAACTGTATTTTTTTTTAAGTTTTTGTTGATTTTTTTAAAAAATTTTTTTGGTATCTTAAACCTTTTTTGTAACTTTTTTTGGTATATATTACCTTTTTTGTAAATTTTTTTTTTTTTTTGGTATGTATTACCTTTTTTTGGAAAACAGAAAAAACATTATAAAGTGTGATAATGTTGGGTGGAGATAGTATTGGAGGGGTTAACAGGGTTGACCACATCGTGGGGGGGTAGAGGACTGGGGAGGGAGTTGTTGAGAACCAGAAGTGGAAGGCGGGTTTAACACATGTGGTTGGGACGGGAGTGGATGGACAGACGAGGTTTGTGGGTACATTGAAGGTGTATGTGGGGGTGGGTATGGTGAGGGCATTAAGGGAATAATGCAATGGGGAAGGAAGGTACTGGGAAGAATGGAATGGGGAACTAGAGAAAGGAGAGGGAGTGGTAGGAGGAGGGACGGCTGTATGATGGATGGTGGTGGAAGGATGGACGGGGGAAGGATGGACTGTGGAAGGATAGACAGGGGAAGGATGGACAGAGGGAGGATGGACAGAGGGAGGATGGAAAGGGGGAGGATGGGATGCTTCAGCAAGTACTTCCACTAGAGCATTCTGACAGGCTTGCATCACACGCATCTGCTGGTGAGTACTTAAACCTTCCATTTGCCGGACAACAGATTGAAAAAAGGTATGTCTCGGTGTCTGGTTTGATTCTAAATTCATCTGTTCCATGTATCTTCTGAGTTCCATGATACTTTGATTGATCATGGTCAACCCAGAAGATAACCGTTCTCCATAAGTGTGGAAACCATGCTGGACAGATGAGTTTAGACTCAAACAGTCAGACAAGGTCATCCTTTCCTGACTCCTCAGACGCTGTTGGCCAGAACCAAAAGTTGGTCGAGATGTTGCGGCAGTGTCTGAGGGGTGGGGAACAGGGAACAAGTCGTCACCAGCAGCTTCATGTGATGAAGTCTGCCCTGCTGCTCCAGTGCTGGTGGAGGGGATAGAGGGACGAGACAAGAGGGTAGGTACAGAGGGGTCGGATACCTCGATGTGGTCACCGGGGGCGGTCTCACTAGGGATCACTCCAGAGGGACGCAACTCTGATGCAGACTCCCGAGTGCTGCAGATCGTGCTAAAAAAAAGGAGAAAAATGTATATTAAAAATATTGATATTTAATTTAAGTCTGCTGAAAAAAAAATTTGGTTAAACATTTCTACTACAGAAATGGTTTGGGGAATATTTACCTTCTGCACACCATTGTTGATCGCAGGAACGCCAGGGCTCTGTAGTTCTTGTACTGGGGTCCCCGGCGTCCTCCCGATCCACTCGGGGTCTGCATCTCCTTGTTGTAGTCCCTCTTGAAGCGATCCTGGAGCGACCGCCACCGTGTGATAACCCTGTCACCTGTGAAGCAAAAAAAAAGGGGTTTAGTATTCAACACTTCACATGCTGGAATATAAGTTACTGAAGTTGTAATACTTACGCACAAAATCCCTGGCCCTCGCATTGAGTTCCTCCCAGTTCTCAATAACTGAAGAACAGACCTCATCCCAGAGCCGTCGGGTGGTTGGTTGGTCGGCGTGTAGACGGTTTGCCATGTTCCACAGCGGCTCCCGGTTTTCCACCTCACGGATGAGTTCATCGGTATCAATCATGATACCCTCCTCCAGATGTCTCCGGGGAGCACGCTGTGAAACCTGTGAAGATAAAAAACAAAACAAAAAATTACATTCTATTCAAACACATGATGTTCATTTAAACAATTATCCAAATAGGGTTACTTACCGTTTGCCGACCAACAGATGCATCACCTTGACAACCCTGGGATGTCCTGGGAGTCACTCTACCCTGCACGTCTCCTCCTGGAAGCTCCTCTGAATCAGCTTCCTGTCAAAACATAATACATGGATAGTGTTTTTAACCAAAAAAAAAATTAGTTTAAATAAAAAAAAAATAATTTTTTTACCTCAGCTCGCTGATGATGTGAGGGGGAGCTTTCAGGAGAAGACATTACGGTTTGGGGCAGCTGCAGTGCTTCCTGAAGTGATCTGCAAGTATAAAGACACTTGTTAAGCTACTATACAAAGGATCATAATAAGCTTTCAGGCCTTTATACTTACAGGGAAACAAATGGTTGCCTGTACTCTGCTGTGGTCAGGCTGACCGTCTCTGCTGCGGCCTGGCCGGTCATCTCTGCTGCGTTCTCACCGTTCGTCTCTGCTGCGGTCTCGTTCACCATCCCTGCTGTGGCCTGGCTGGCCGTGTCTGCTGCTGCCTTTCGGGTGGCGCTTCATGAAGTGATCTGCAAGGATAAAGAAAATGATATGAAAATTAAAAAAAAAATCTTCATTTGTATATAATTTGTGTAATTCCCTGAAACTAAGTATACGCAATTTTAAGTGTTTGCATGTCTAAATTCCCTTATCTCTCACCGAGTGTAATCACAGTGATTGAAAGTGTGTAATATTTTGTGTAAACCCACACTTTATCTTTGCATATGTTTGAATTCCCTGAAAAAGTGTACCAGTGATTGAAGGTGTGTAATTGCTGTGTATACCAGTGTTTGCATTCCCTCAAAAACTCTCACCGAGAGTGTAACCAGTGATTGAAGGTGTGTAATTACTGTGTATACCAGTGTTTGCATTCCCTCAAAAACTCTCAACGAGAGTGTAACCAGTGATTGAAGGTCTCACCGAGAGTGTAACCAGTCATTGAAGGTGTTTAATTTCTGTGTATACCCACACTGTGTTTGCATGTTTTTCAATTCCCTGAAAAACTCTCAACGAGAGTTTAACCTGTGATTGAAGGTGTGTAATTGCTGTGTATACCCAGATGTTTTTCATGGTATGTTGCAATCTCTCACTTTTATACCAAAAAATTTAATGTACCTTTATGATAACTTAATTTTACCTTTTTTTTTAAATGATACTAAGGAGATTTTTTCAAAACAGTTTATTTATTTTTTTGTCTAATTTTTTTTTCCAACAACTAGGAGCTACTCTGCTCTTTATTTTAAATACCACAATAAATGAAAAATAAAAAAACACCGATTTACAACAGATACATTAATCACACCACAATTGCAAATATGAAAATAAAATCCAATAAACATGCAAAAGAAAAACAATTAAAATATTAAAAAAAACCCACACAAACACGCATAACACGCAGCCAGGCCACACACACACACACACACACACACACACACACACACACACACACTCCAGGGGTCTTGCAGGTGGAAGATTTGCAGCTGAGCAGACAGGTTTTGTAGCTCTAGTCTGGTCTTCTATCAGTCAGGCTGGTGTTTGATGTCTGGCTCGGTGTCTTCAGTGTGGCTGTTGCCTGATGTCTCGGCTCAATTACACCACATACAATACCAGTTATGTCGGTTTCACATTTGCACTTTATAGCGCAGCGATGACCTGCACACTGCCGCCGCTAATCACCGCCCCATCCGCTCCTGACCGCCTACTAACACACATGGACGCTTGCGATCTGTGCACCCTATCTTTAGCATAGGGTGCGCAGATTGTGCGCTGGCAGGATTTTACCGTGTGCTGTGCACTTTTGAAGGTGTGCCGTGCACGCCAAAATGCAACATGCTGCGTTTGGCGCACAAGGGCACACCTTCAAAAGTGCACAGCAAAATCCAGCCAGCGCACAATCTGCGCACCCTATGCTAAAGATAGGGTGTGCAGATCGCAAGCGTTCATGTGCGCTAGTAGGCGGCGATGATCGGATGGGGCGGGGATTAGCGGCGGCCGTGTGCAGGTTATCGCTGCGCTATAAAGTGCAAATATGAAACCGGCCTTACACCACACAATCACAGCATAAGAAATACAATATTACAGTTGTATGAAAATAAAATGCAGTACACAAGAAAAAAAAAAAAGGTTGGGGAAAAAAATGCATTACACACACACAGACCATACACACACACACACCATACACACACACACACACACACACACACACACACACACACACGCTCCAGGGGTCTTGCAGGTGGTAGACTTGCAGCTGGGCAGGCGGGATTTATAGCTCTAGTTGAATCTTCTATCAGTCAGGCTGCAATCGGATGTTTTGCTTGGTGTTTTCAGTGTTGCTGGTGCCGGATTGTCTGGGCCCAATTACACCACATACCATACACCACACAATCACAGCAATCACAGCATAAAAAATACAATATAATTACAGTTGTATGAAAATAAAATGCAGTACACAAGCAACAGAAAATAAAGTATGAAAAAAAAAAAAAAAACACAGACAAGCAACACTCGCAGACCACACACACACACAGGCAGGCTACACACTAGCAGGCCATACACACACCCACACAGAAATGTCATAAATAGGCAGGCTTGGTGGGTGTCTGGCAGGCTTGGTGGGTGTCTGGCAGGCTTGGTGGGTGGCTTGGTTCCTGGCTGGCTTGCTGGCTGACTGCTACTGCATGTCTGGGCCCAATTAGCCCACCTTATATAGTTTTGGGACTGTCTGGAAAAGTATCTTTTTTTCTGGGCATGCGCAGTGCAATTTTGCGGATCCTGCCGGCGGATCCCGCAAAATCGCGGGTCCTGGCGGATCCGCCGCCCATAGGTGGCCATTCTACCACATGGCGGATGACGGCGGATCCGCCGCCACCCGCCATTTTGACGGCGAAAAAAAACGTTGCAAGCTCCGTCCCCCTCAGACAGAATCCGCACGGAATTTTGCGGATCCGCCGAATACCGGACGCAACGGACGACCATCCGTCAAAATCCGCCACTAATGTATCCCAATGGGGGAAATGGCGGATCCGCAACAAGAAAAAGCGGATCCGCCATTTTCAAATTTTGGCGGATTTTGACTGATGGCAAAAAACTGAAGTGTGAAAGAGGCCTAAAGCATCACCGATTTGGTGACGCAGCAGCGATATCGCTATGTGTGATACTTACCTCCGACCGGCTCCCCCGCTGTCCATCGCTGATCGTGCGAGATCGCGCAGCTCCATTTCTCGTCGGGCGCTTCCTGCTGGGCTTCCTGCTGGTGCCGATGAGCAACGCATGGACGTCAGGATCGCCGCGTCTGAAAGGTAAGTAACGACCGCTAGGTCGCTGCTGCATCGCTGTGAGATCTGCCTGTGTGGCAGTTCACTAGCGACCATTTAGCGATGCACCAGCAATCCTGACTGGGTCGTATCGTGGTCGGGATCGCTGGTGCATCGTTAAATGTAAAGGGGCCTTTAGGGCCAATTTAGACAGCATTATAAGGACTATTACAGGCAATCTATCCTTTTTGGCTAAGCTAGAGACTTCCATTTTTGGGAAGATACTGGCAGTCAAAGCCTTTATCCTTCCCAAAATTTTATACATATTTAGGACTTTGCTAGATAGCTTTCCGCGCCAAACCATTGATAAAATTCAAGAGCTCATCCGACTATTTATTTGGAAAGGTCAGAAAGCAAGAATATCTGCAGACTTACTTTATAAAAATATAAAACTTGGGAGTGCAGGACTGCCCAACATATACGTTTATTGTCAGGCCTCACTTATTAAACAGAGCTGGCACTGGTTTACGAAAAACATACATCCAGCTTAGTATGGCTTGGAGAGAGATGCTAGTGATAGAGGTTCCACGCGAAAGCTTTTCTTTTACTTCCTTCTGCAAAAGCACAGTGCGAACTCATCGCATCTTATATTTTGGTCAATAATCTCAGCATGGAGGGAACTCATTAAGCCGACTAAAAATATAAAAAAACAGAGCAAATCTTAAAACTACCCCTATCTTCATTGGCACTGAGGGATGATCTCCCGATACCGGAGGTATGGGGGAAATCTGGAGTCAAAAAGGTGGAGGATGTTTTTAGTGGAGTGGAGTTCTTGAAATTCAGTGAGATCAGGGCTAAATATAATCTACCATCATCTGAGCTGGTCTTTTACACCATGTTGAAAGACAGAATTTGGAAAATCATAAAAGGGACTTTAAGTTATGAAATGCTATCTTCACTATTGTGCAACCTTAAAAATAAAAACCTCTGGAGTCTGCGTAATTTGTATAGATCTGTCGTCAAGGACCTAACGAGCCACAAAAGCATATATATGAAGAGATGGGAGTCTGATTTAGGTGCTGATATCCGTCTCTAGAATTGGAACGATGCCATCAAAAACACTTACAATTCCAACATATCAATGGGTCTTCACTAGAGATGAGCGACTTTTTCCTTTTTTAGGGTCGAGTCGGGTTTCATGAAACCCGACTTTCACAAAAGTCGGGTCGAACGAAATTGGCCGACTATAGGGAAAAGTCGGAGGCCGACTGAAACACGAAATCCAATGCAAGTCAATGGGGAAGCAAAGTTGGCAGGGAGTGGAGGACAGTAAACACACCTACAGTGCCCATTTCAATGCCAAAAACATCAATTCGTATTACTGAAGCTTGTCAACCTTACTTTACTTCATAATAATAGTTACACACTGAAAACTGGGGGTTATTTGCCTAAAGTTGTGGGGGGGAGTGCTGGCTCCAGGTTTTCATGAGCCCTGGGCCAAAGAGTGCCCCTTTAAGACATACCACAACTCATGATGCTCCGATACGACACAAAAATATATGTATAGTACAATGACAAATACTTCACTGCTTACATGACTGATATCTATTTTAAATTCTACAATAGCTCAAAAAAAGGACAGTATATTACTCCATACAGTATTATGGCCACCACATTGTGCGCCATACAGAATAGTGAGCACCATATATTTCTCCATACAGAATAATTGGCCACATATAATGTTCCATACAGTATATGATGAGCTCCACATAATGCTACAGTATATGATGGTCCCCATGGATGATGCTCCAGTGTGTAATGGGCCCAAATAATGCTCCACATATAATGGGCTCCATTTCTAATGCTCCAGTGTATAATGTGCCCCGTAAATGCTGCTCCAGTGTCTGATGCCCCCAATCTGGAATTCTCCAGTATATGATGGGCCTCGTGGATGATGCTCCAGTGTCTTATGGGCCCTAATAATGCTCCATGTATAATGGGCCCAATTTCTAATGCTCCAGTGTATCATGTGCCCTATAGATGCTGCTCCAGTGTCTGATCTGTCCCATTTGGAATGCTCCAGTATATGATGGGCCTCATGGATGATGCTCCAGTGTCTGATGTCCCCCATTTGGAAATCTCCAGTATATGATGGGCCCCATAGATGCTGCTCCAGTTTCTGATCTGCCCCATTTAGAATACTCCAGTATATGATGGGCCTCATGTATGATGCTCGAGTGTCAGATGTTCCCCATTTGGAATGCTCCAGTATATGATGGGCCTCATGGATCATGCTCCAGTGGCTTATGGGCCCAAATAATGCTCCATATATAATGTGCACCATTTCTAATGCTCCAGTGTATAATGGGCCCCTTAAATGCTGCTCCAGTGTCTTATGTCCCCCATTTGGAATGCTCCAGTATATGATGGGCCCCATTTTTAATGAACCGAGGCATGGTATGTGAAAAGAGCGAGCTCCATGGAGTTATCTGAAGTGTGTGCTGCCGCATCCTTCACTTTTGATGTGGGTGAAAGACACAAGGAAAGGGGTTGCTCCTGACCAGAAGCCTGCACTGACGACTCAGTGCTTGGATTTTTTTAAACTTCAGAAGAGTAGGCGATAGAGATGGAGGCTGTTTCAGCAATGTAAGCCTAAAAAAGTTCCTGATGCTCCGGCTTTAAAAGCAGTCTACCTACTCCCAGAAAAGAGAGCCTTACAGGCCTTCTCGAGCTAGACCATGATGCAGGCTCAACACCTCCTGCCTTAGCTGCTATTGTGCTTTCGGCGTTACCAGCAGATTTACCACCACCACCATCAGTACCAGGTGGCCCCCACACCCACGGCCTCTTCCACCATACTTCCTCATGTTTTAGAAAATGGACCCAAAATACCAGCAGATATATGGAACTGTATCAGAAGCATACAGCTCTAGACAGTCTAGGAATAATAGTACATCTCCGTATATATTTCATGAGTCATACACAGACCCTCACAGGCTCAGTATGGATTAAACAATAAAATAAAAAGTTGGAAAAGGGTACAGTATCACCAGATACAAGGTATATATAGTATAGTGTAAACATTCTGAATCTCCGTATATATTTCAGGAGGCAGACAGATGCTCTCAGGCCCAGTATGGATTACACAAGAATATGAAAGCTGTAAATGGGTAATGTAACACAAGCGTACAGCTGTACACAGTATTGGGGTAATCTTAAAGCTCCAAATATATTTCCGGAGTAACAGAAGTTCACAGGCTCATTATGGATTACACCTGAATCTAAATAGCTAAAAAGGTTACTGTATCAGAAGCATACTGCTCTATACAGTGTTGGTCACATTTGAATTCTCGGTATATATTTCCGGAGTCACCCTCAGACGCTCACTCACTCTGGTTTTGACCATAATAAAAAATGTTGTTAAAAAAGTACTGGATAACAAGATAGCAAGTATATATATTATAGTGTACAATTAAAATCTCCGTTTACATAGTCCCGTAATCACTCTCAGACGCTTAATCAGTATGGATGTGGCCGTAACACTAAATGTGTACCAAAGTTACTGTATAACAAGATACAAGCTGGATCGAGTACAGGGTAAAAATTGGTATCTCCGATTCAACATCTATATAGAAGGCGGAAACCACACACACTCACTCATTATGGATGATACCTTAATAAAAAAAATTTGAACAAAGGTACTGTATCAGCACATACCAGGTGTATCCAGTCTAGGGGTAATTGTAAATTTCCGTCTACACTTTCGGAGTCAGACACTGACACTCACCGGCTCAGTATGTATTACACCAGAATTAAAAAAGTAGAGAAAGGGAAAGGTATTTGAGGCGTACACCAGTATACAGTATTGTGGTACTTTTAAATCTTCATATATATTTCAATCTGAGTAAGCCAGTCAAGACTCTCCGCTACTGCAAACTACATGGCTAAAAGTACAGACGGAAAGTCGAGTGTTTGCAAAAATGTGGGAATTACTCATCACTAGTGTTGAGCATTCCGATACCGCAAGTATCGGGTATCGGCCGATACTTGCTGTATCGGAATTCCGATACCGACTTCCGATATTTTTTCAATATCGGAAGTCGGCATCGGAATCGGAAGTTCAAAGTTGATTGACAGCCTGACGTCATCATGATGCGCGGTGTGTGCGCATCATGATGCGCCGTCATTTCGGGCCTTCCGGGGGTCTCTGCCGGCCTGCCGGGGGGCTGTGTGGACTGCCCGGGGTCTGTACCGGCCTGCCGGGGGGCTGTGCCGGCCTGCCGGTGGTCTGAGCACCCTGTGGGGGTCTGTACCGGCCTGCCGGGGGGCTGTGCCGGCCTGCCGGTGGTCTGTGCACCCTGTGGGGGTCTGTACCGGCCTGCCGGGGGGCTGTGCCGGCCTGCCGGGGGGCTGTGCTGATGTCCGGGGGTCTGTGCAAGCATCGTCCGATGGGACTACAAGTCCCATCTGGCGATGCCTGCTACCATGACAGTGATTGACACATTAGCCAATGATGGGACAGTAGTAGTCCCATCATCCGGCTAATGTGTTAAATGTTAAAAAAAAAAAAAAAAATACTACATACATACTACATGCTACATACATACTACATACATACCACATACATACCACATACATACCACATATATACCACATACATACCACATACATACTACATACATACTACATACATACTACATACATAACACATATATACTACATGCATGCTACATACATACTACATGCTACATATATACTACATACATACTACATACATACATACTACATATATACTACATGCATGCTACATACATACTACATGCTACATACATACTACATATATACTACATACATACTACATGCATGCTACATACATACTACATGCTACATACATACCACATACATACTACATACATACTACATACATACTACATGCATGCTACATACATACTACATGCTACATACATACTACATGCTACATACATACTACATACATACTACATGCATGCTACATACATACTACATGCTACATACATACTACATATATACTACATGCATGCTACATACATACTACATGCTACATACATACTACATATATACTACATGCATGCTACATACATACTACATGCTACATATATACTACATACACACTACATGCATGCTACATACATACTACATGCTACATACATACCACATACATACTACATACATACTACATGCATGCTACATACATACTACATGCTACATACATACTACATGCATGCTACATACATACTACATGCTACATACATACTACATATATACTACATGCATGCTACATACATACTACATGCTACATACATACCACATATATACTACATACATACTACATACAATACATTCATACAATACATACATAGACATACAGTACATATAACATAGAGTAACATACTTACCAATACTTGTCACATTGTTCCCCGAAGCCATTGTCTTTTACGGAATAAATATTAACATAACAAACCACAAAAATACTCACCCACGATCCGAAGCAGTCCACGAGTGTGTCCCACGACGATCTTGGGTAGAGAACTGCAGCATCAGCTGTAGCTGCCGTTCTCTACGGGCTGCAGGAATCCAATGACGGAAGGTAGGTATCCTTCCGCACTGTATTCCTCCGCCACTTAAAAAAAAAAAAGTCCCTAGTCTCACTTTATGCCATTGCTGTGTGGGAATTTCCCACGCAGCAATGGCATAAAGTGAGACTAGGGACTTTTTTTTTTTTAAGTGGCGGAGGAATACAGTGCGGAAGGATACCTACCTTCCGTCATTGGATTCCTGCAGCCCGTAGAGAACGGCAGCAACAGCTGATGCTGCAGTTCTCTACCCAAGATCGTCGTGGGACACACTCGTGGACTGCTTCGGATCGTGGGTGAGTATTTTTGTGGTTTGTTATGTTAATATTTATTCCGTAAAAGACAATGGCTTCGGGGAACAATGTGACAAGTATTGGTAAGTATGTTACTCTATGTTATATGTACTGTATGTCTATGTATGTATTGTATGAATGTATTGTATGTAGTATGTATGTAGTATATATGTGGTATGTATGTAGCATGTAGTATGTATGTAGTATGTATGTAGCATGCATGTAGCATGCAGTATGTATGTAGCATGCATGTAGTATATATGTAGTATATATGTAGAATGTAGTATGTATGTAGTATGTATGTGGTATGTATGTAGCATGTAGTATGTATGTAGCATGCATGTAGTATGTATGTAGTATATATGTAGTATGTATGTAGCATGCAGTATGTATGTAGCATGCATGTAGTATATGTGTAGTATATATGTAGCATGTAGTATGTATGTAGTATGTATGTGGTATGTATGTAGCATGTAGTATGTATGTAGCATGCATGTAGTATGTATGTAGTATATATGTAGTATGTATGTAGCATGTAGTATGTATGTAGTATGTATGTAGCATATATGTAGTATGTATGTAGCATGTAGTATATATGTAGTATATATGTAGCATGTAGTATGTATGTAGTATGTATGTGGTATGTATGTAGCATGTAGTATGTATGTAGCATGCAGTATGTATGTAGTATATATGTAGTATGTATGTAGCATGTAGTATATATGTAGTATGCATGTTGCATGCATGTAGTATATATGTAGTATGTATGTTGCATGTAGTATATATGTAGTATGTATGTTGCATGTAGTATATATGTAGTATGCATGTTGCATGCATGTAGTATATATGTAGTATGTATGTTGCATGTAGTATATATGTAGTATGAATGTAGCATGTATGTAGTATGTAGTATGAATGTAGCATGTATGTAGTATGCATGTTGTATGTATGTAGCATGTATGTAGCATGTAATTTTTTTTTTATTTTTTTTTACATTCAACACATTAGCCGGATGATGGGACTACTACTGTCCCATCATTGGCTAATGTGTCAATCACTGTCATGGTAGCAGGCATCGCCCGATGGGACTTGTAGTCCCATCGGACGATGCCTGCACAGACCCCCGAAGCCTGCACAGACCACCGGCAGGCTGGCACAGCCCCCCGGCAGGCCGGCACAGCCCACCGGAGCCTGCACAGACCACCGGCAGGCCGGCACAGCCCCCCGGCAGGCCGGCACAGCCCCCCGGAGTCTGCACAGCCCCCCGGCAGGCCGGCACAGCCCCCCGGCAGGCCGGCACAGCCCCCCGGCAGGCCGGCACAGCCCACCGGAGCCTGCACAGCCCCCCGGCAGGCCGGCACAGACCACCGGAGCCTGCACAGACCCCCTGGCAGGCCGGCACAGCCCCCCGAAAGGCCCGTACAGACCCCAGAGAGGCTGTACAAGGGAAAAACAGGATTTTTCTTATTCCGATACCGGAAGTCCCATAGACTTGAATGGGACTTCCGGTATCGGAATCGGCGATACCGATACTTTTTTTTAAGATCGGCCGATCCATTCTGATCCGATACTTTGAAGTATCGGACGGTATCGCTCAACTCTACTCATCACTAGTGTTGAGCTTTCCGATACCGCAAGTATCGGGTATCGGCTGATATTAGCTGTATCGGAATTCCGATACTGACTTCCGATACTTTTTTCATATCGGATACCGGAATCAGAAGTTCCCATAATGCTATCAGCCTGCTCGCTTTGATTCAGCGAATGGGAATCCTCTGAAGTGTGGGCACATCCTGTTAGGCATGTAGGCATGTTAACTATTGGCATGGCTGTGATTGGCTGCTGAAATGATGTCATGATGCACTATAAAAGCCACTGCCGCCACCATTTCTGGTCACTCTGCTGTGAATTCAGTTAGGGACAGGCTGCTGTTGAAGACTGTGAGGGACAGATAGAAATAGCGATTCTCAAAACAATATTGTGCTTTACCCAGGCTACATAAACCACCACTGTAGCTTGCTTTTCCCTAGCAGCAGTGTTCACAGCTGTCTGCAAGGGCTGTGTGAGTGCAGCTCATGCTGTGGAGTGGGTCCTCTAGCCACGTCTGGTTGTAGGCCGCCCAGCGTGCCTCACTGCTGCCTCATACATATTTTTCTTTTTGAGCTGCTTATTTAAAAAAAAAAAATTCTATCTAGTGTGCTTCCATCCGTATCCATATACGTTGGTTGCAAACACTAGTAGTAGACAGCGGAGCCTTTCTGCAGCCTGTCAGCGCTAGTGCCCACTTAGCTGCACTGTTCACAGCTGTCTGAGAGGTCTCTGACTGTGTGTGAGTGCTGCTCACGCTGAGTAATGTGTCCTGCAGCTACGTCTGGTTGTATGCCGCTCAGCATGTCACTGCCTCACACATTTTTCTTTTATTGCAGCTCATTTTTTCTCCTATTAGTGTGCGTCCATCCGTATCCATATACGGTGGTTGCAAACACTCTAGGAGTACACAGCGGAGCCTTTCTGCAGCCTGTCAGTGCTAGTGCCCACTTAGCTGCACTGTTCACGGCTGTCTGAGAGGTCTCTGACTGTGTGTGAGTGCAGCTCACGCTGAGTAGTGTGTCCTGCAGCTACGTCTGGTTGTAGGCTGCTTAGCGTGCGTCACTGCCTCACACATATATTTCTTTAATTGCAGCTCATTTTTTCTTCTCCTATTAGTGTGCATCCATCCATATCCATCTACATTGGTTGGATGCAAACACTATATAGGAGTAGATAGAGGAGCCTTTTTTCTGGCTTGTGCCCTTCAGCTGCAGCCAGATTAGTATTACCCAATTTTTTTGGAGCCTCATCTTTTGCATTGTAGGTCACCTGCCTGCATTGTAATAGCTCCAGAAAGTTGGTGATACTCTGACTTTCAAATCTTTGGTCACATCCTTTTAGTTTTTTTTTCCCCCCTAAAAAAACAACAAAGTTCACCAAACACTACATTTGAAAGTTGTGTAGGCCACATTATCTCCTATTAAAGTTTAGTCGACACACACACTTCATAAAATTAGTGTTTCTTATACCTTTAACCAGCTGTTCAGGAATAAGCACACTAAGGCCCCCCTTTGTACTTTTCTGCCTATCTTTCTCAGTCTAGCAAGATGAAGAAGGCAGGGAGTAAGGCACGTGGCCGTGGAGTTTCAGCAGGGAGAGGACATGGGGATTCTGCAGGGAGAGGACGTGGGGATTCTGCAGGAAGAGGACGTGGGGATTCAGCATCCCCCAGTTTTAGCAAGCAACAGTCCTTTATGCGCAGCTTTGTAGGACCTCAACATACCCCACTGCTGCGGGAGGAACAAATTGAAGCCGTCGTCGGATGGATGGCAGCTAACGCATCGACTTCAATTACTTCCACATCCTCTCAGGGCCAGAGCACCGAAGAGCAACCATCTGTCTCTTCACCACCTGCCAAAGTGCCCAGGCAGTCAGAGACCCCTGGACAGGAGCCATCACAGTCTCTACTTCTGTTCTCGGAATCTGTTTGTTTGGAAAGAGGGGGCCAGGCAAGCAGCATTCCAGAATGTGAAGAAGAGGGAGTATGCAGTGATGCGCAACTACTTTGTCCCTCTGAATCTGAAGAGGCGGGTGGGCCAGTGCCTATGGTCAGCACACCTCAGTACGCATCAGATGATGACGAGACTCAGTTACCACTTTCTGGTGCGTACGGTGCTGGCGAGAAAACCCAGGAGAAGCAGGTGTTTGAAGAGGGGAGTGTAGATGATGAGGTCCTTGACCCATCATGGCGTGAGGAACAGGAAGGTGGTGGGAGCAGCTCTGAGGAAGAGATTCCCTGAACGGCCAAAACCGGAGGGAGAGAGAGGGGGCAGACTTGGTTGCCTGTAGCCTCCACTTCGGCACCCGTTAGGAGCATTCCACTTTCAAAAGGCAAAAAGGGCGCTCCCAAGACTTGCAGTGGGCGGTCCTTTTTTGACACAGTTGCAGATGACATTTGCTTTGTCAAATGCAAGCTGTGTCATCAGAGAGTCAAAAGAGGGAAAAATGTCAGCAACCTCAATACCACTAATATGTGGAAACATGTGCGGACCAAGCATGAGCTGGAGTTACACAGACAAACTGAAGACGTAGGCCAACGTACAGCACCACCTACCACCTCTTCAGCTCGTGTTGGGGCCTCTTCCTCCAGCTCACACACAGCTGGTTCGGCTTCCTCACAGGATCGCCGAGGAAGAACCTCTGGCACTGTTGTCCGGAGACCCTGTGACATTCCACCCACAGCACCACGTTCCAAGTCATCCTCACACTCCCAGGCCACTCGGCAGCCATCGGTAGCACAGGCATGGGAGAAAAGGCGGCCATACTCGGCAAACCATCCCCGAGCACAGGCTCTGAATGCTGGCATTGCCAAACTACTGGCCCTTGAAATGCTGTCATTCAGGCTGGTGGAGACTGACACCTTCCGGGACTTCATGGCATTGGCAGTCCCACAATACACTGTGCCCAGCCGCTTTTATTTCAGCAGGCGAGCCGTTCCTGCCCTGCAGAAACATGTGGAGGCAAACATAAAACATGCGCTACTAAACGCCGTCAGTAGCAAGGTCCACCTGACCACCGATGCGTGGACCAGTAACCATGGACAGGAACGATACCTATCCCTCACTGCCCATTGGGTCAATGTTGTGGAGCCGGGTACAGATCTGGAGAGTGGCGCTTTACGTGTTCTGCCAACTCCACGGATTGCAGGAATCCAGTCTGTACACATTGACTCCTCCTCCTACTCCAGTTCCTCTGAAACAGCGCAGCTGGAGCCTGTTACGACCGATATGAGCACAGCCTTGGCCAAACGTCAACAGGCCGTACTGAAATTAATTTCATTGGGGAATCGAAGCCACACAGCGCAGGAGCTCTGGAATGCCAGCAAGCAGGAGAGCGACGTGTGGTTTCTGCCAGCGAATCTCCAGCCGGGCTTGGTAGTGTGTGACAATGGCCGAAATCTGGTGGCAGCTCTTGGCTTTGGCAACCTCACTCACATCCCATGTCTGGCACATGTGCTCAACTTGGTCATGCAGAGCTTTCTGAGGGACTATCCAGATCTTGATGCACTGCTGCACAAGGTACACATAGAGTGTGCTCACTTGCGGCGTTCCAGCACGGCAAGATCGCGCCTTGCTGCTCTGCAGTGCCGATTACGCCTTCCGGAACATCGCATCATATGTGACCTACCCACCAGGTGGAATTCAACGTTAGATATGTTGGAGTGGTTGTGTGAGCAGCAGGCAGCAGTCATGGAGTACCAGCTGCATCAGGCGCAAACAAGTCGCAATGTGCGCCGGTCACACTTCAGCACCACTGAGTGGGCCTCTATGAAGGACATCTGCCTAGTTTTGCGTGCCTTTGATGATTCCATGCTGATGGCGAGTGCAGATGATGCACTAGTCAGCATGACTGTCCCCCTTATCTGCATGCTTCAAAAAACACTGCAAGCACTAAGGGATGAGGTTTTGGAAGAGGTGGAGGATGAGGAGTCCCAAATGCCATCTGCTTCTGTACAGTCTGCGCTACGTGCTTCCTCACAAAGGCCTAGGCAGGGGACACTTTGTGAGGAGGATGAGGAGGAGTCGATGGAGGAGGAAGATATCTCTCCACAGGAGGGAGGTACACAACGCTGTAGTCCGTATGTACAGCGAGGGTGGGGTGATGCAGTGCAGGTAGAGATCACGCCTCTAGCAGGGGACAGCGGTTCTTTGGCAGTTGGGAGTCTGCAGCTGATGGTTGACTTCATGCTGCAGTGCCTGAGAAACGACCGCCGCATCGCCCACATTCTCTACACAGCTGATTATTGGGTGTACACCCTCCTAGATCCTCGCTACCGGGACAACTTGCAAACCCTCATACCAACGTTGAACTGGGAGCGTAAACTGCGGGAGTACCAAGACACACTGGTGCAGTCCATCATGTTTTCCATTCCACCCAACAGCAGTGGTGCTAGTGCTTTACAAAGCACCTCTGTGCGTCGACCCAGTGGAGGAAACTCGGCACAAAGAGGGAGCAGAGGCAGCGCCTCAGCACAAGGCAAGACCACTATGGCCCAAATGTGGCAAAGTTTTGTGTGTCCGCCACAATTGTCTACACCATCACTGACGGCTCCAGTCAGCAGGAGGCAACGTTTCCGTCAGATGGTGACAGACTACATGTCTTGCCCTGTGAGTACTCCCAGATGGCTCTTCCCCCTTCAAGTTTTGGGTCTCTAAGCTGGATACATAGCCAGAGCTTAGCCAGTATGCATTGGAGGTGCTGGCTTGCCCTGCTGCCAGTGTATTATCGGAACGCGTCTTTAGTGCCGCAGGTGGTGTACTAACAGACCGTCACACGCGACTTTCTTCCGATAACGTCGACCGGCTTACTTTTCTGAAAATGAACAAGGCCTGGATCTCCCCAGAATTTGCCAGTCCTCTTCCCAACTAAATAATTGGTTGGCAACTGTATCCGGGTCTCCTGTTGTGTTCCTGTTTCTACCACCTGAGCTATAATCCCTGGGCTTCAACACAGCGAGTTGTTGCTCAGATGTGTCGTCTGCACAGAGAAAAACACTAGCTCCTGTGTTACTGGGGTTCAGTAACGCCAGCTGCTCCCCTGCTGTGTGGACGGCAAAGTCTCCTGCTCCATCCATATTCAAACTACTACTGATTTTTAAAACTGCTCCACTTAGGCCTCTGGCTCCACTGTCTCTAGTGTTTCTCCTGGCCTCCAACCCCGCCAGTGACAGCTCTTAAGTGGCGTCTGCTTAATCCACACTTGTTCCAGTGTTACTTGGCCTCAGTCACGTCAGTTGATCCCCTGATGTGTGTCCGGCAAGGTCTCCTGCTCTGTCCACATTCCCATTACTAGTAGTGTGAATGAGGACAGAGCAGGAGACCTTGCCGGACACACATCAGGGGTTCAACTGATGGGACTGAGCCCAAGTAACACAGGAACAAGTGTGGATTGTGCTGACGCCACTTCAGAGCTGTCACTGGCGGGGTTGGAGGCCAGGGGAAATACTAGAGACAGTGGAGCCGGAGGCCATAGTGGAGCACGGTTACAATCAGTTGTAGTCTACTACCTCTATAAAACGTGCTGCAAGTTGGCCTCAGCCAGCTCCATGCCTCATCCTGGGCTCCAACAACGTCAGTTGGTGTTCAGAAGTGCCGTCTTCACAGAGAAAAACACACTAGCTCCTGTTTTAGTGGGGTTGAGTAAAGCCAGCTGTTCCCCTGCTGTGTAGACGGCAAAGTGTCCTGCTGCCTCCACATGCCAACACCATCAGGCCTCAGCCTGCTCCATGCCTCATCCTGGGCTCCAACAACGTCAGTTGGTGTTCAGAAGTGCCGTCTTCACAGAGAAAAACACACTAGCTCCTGTGTTAGTGGGGTTCAGTAGCGTCAGCTGTTCCCCTGCTGTGTGGACAGCAATGTCTCCTGCTGCCTCCACATGTCAACACCATCAGGCCTCAGCCTGCTCCATGCCTCATCCTGGGCTCCAACAACGTCAGTTGGTGTTCAGAAGTGCCGTCTTCACAGAGAAAAACACACTAGCTCCTGTGTTAGTGGGGTTCAGTAATGCCAGCTGTTCCCCTGCTGTGTAGACGGCAAAGTCTCGAGCTGCCTCCACATGCAAACTACTACAGATTTGTAACTTTGGTCAACTTAGGCCTCTGGCTCCACTGTCTCTAGTATTTCCCCAGGCCAACAAACACGCCAGTTACAGCTGTGAAGTGGCATCTGCACAATCCACACTTGTTCCTGAGTTATTGTGGCTCAGTCCCATCAGTTGATCCCCTGATGTGTGTCCGGCAAGGTCTCTTGCTCTGTCCACATTCACATTACTAGTAGTGTGAATGAGGACTGAGCAGGAGAGCTTGCCAGACACACATCAGGGGATCAACAGACGGGACTGAGCCACAGTTACACAGGAACAAGTGTGGATTGTGCAGACGCCACTTCACAGCTGTAATTGGCGGGGTTGTTGGCCTGGGGAAATACTAGAGACAGTGGAGCCGGAGGCCATAGTGGAGCACGGTGACAATCAGTAGTAGTCTACAACCTCTATAAAACCAGCTGCAAGTTGTCCTCCGCCTGCTGCATGCTTCATCCTGGGCTACAACATAGCCAGTTGTAGCCTGGAAGTGCCGTCCGCACAGATAGAAACACTCGCTCCTGTGTTAGTGGGGTTCAGTAACACCAGCTGTTCCCCTGCTGTGTAGACGGCAATGTCTCCTGCTGCCTCCACATGCCAACACCATCAGGCCTCAGCCTGCTCCATGCCTCATCCTGGGCTCCAACAATGCCAGTTGGTGTTCAGAAGTGCCGTCTCCACAGAGAAAACCACTCTAGCTCCTGTGTCAGTGGGGTTCAATAATGCCAGCTGTTCCCCTGCTGTGTAGACGGCAATGTCTCCTGCTGCCTCCACATGCCAACACCATCAGGCCTCAGCCTGCTCCATGCCTCATCCTGGGCTCCAACAATGCTAGTTGGTGTTCAGAAGTGCCGTCTCCACAGAGAAAAACATTCTAGCTCCTGTGTCAGTGGGGTTCAGTAATGCCAGCTGTTCCCCTGCTGTGTGCACGGCAAAGTCTCCAGCTGCCTCCAAACTCACACTACAACGCTTTTTCTCCTCGCTCCAAGTAGGCCTCAGCCTGCTCGGAGCATTGTTCCTGGGCAACAACACAGCCAGTTGTAGCCTGGAAGTGCCGTCCGCATAGATAGAAACACTCGCTCCTGTGTTAGTGGGGTTCAGTAACGCCAGCTGTTCCCCTGCTGTGTGGACAGCAAAGTCTCCAGCTGCATCCAAACTCACACTACAATGCTTTTTCTCCTCGCTCCATGTAGGCCTCAGCCTGCTCGGAGCATTGATCCTGGGCTACAACACAGCCAGTTGTAGCCTGGAAGTGCCGTCCGCATAGATAGAAACACTCGCTCCTGTGTTAGTGGGGTTCAGTAATGCCAGCTGCTCCCCTGCTGTGTGGACATCAAAGTCTCCTGCTCCATCCACATGCAAACTACAACTGATTTTTAACCCTGCTCCACTTAGGCCTCTGGCTCCACTGTCTCTAGTATTTCCCCTGGCCTCCAACCCCGCGAGTGACAGCTCTGAAGTGGCGTCAGCACAATCCACACTTGTTCCTGTGTTACTTGGCCTCAGTCACGTCAGTTGATCCCCTGGTGTGTCCGTAAAGGTCTCCTGCTCTGTCCACATTCCCATTACTAGTAGTGTGAATGAGGACAGAGCCGGAGACCTTGCCGGACACACATCGGGGGATCAACTGACGGGACTGAGGCCAAGTAACACAGGAACAAGTGTGGATTGTGCTGACGCCACTTCAGAGCTGTCACTGGTGGGGTTGGAGGCCAGGGGAAATACTAGAGACAGTGGAGCCAGAGGCCTAAGTGGAGCATGGTTACAATCAGTAGTAGTCTACAACCTCTATAAAACGTGCTGGAAGTTGGCCTCAGCCAAATCCATGCCTCATCCTGGGCTCCAACAATGCCAGTTGGTGTTCAGAAGTGCCATCTTAATAGAGAAACACACACTCGCTCCTGTGTTAGTGGGGTTCAGTAATGCCAGCTGTTCCCCTGCTGTGCGGATGGCAAAGTCTCCTGCTGCCTCCAATATCACGCTACATGTTATTTTCCACTTGCTCCAAGTAGGCCTCAGCCTGCTCGGAGCATTGATCCTGGGCTTCAACACAGCCAGTTGTAGCTTGGAAGTGCCGTCCGCACGGATAGAAACACTCGCTCCTGTGTCTGTGGGGTTCAGTAATGCCAGCTGTTCCCCTGCTGTGCGGATGGCAAAGTCTCCTGCTGCCTCCAACATCACACTACTACTGACTTTTAACCGTGGTCCACTTTGGCCTCTGGCTGTACTGTCTCTAGTATTTCCCCTTGCCTCCAACCCCACCAGTCGCTGCTCTGATGTGCCGTCTGCACAATCCACACTTGTTCCTGTGTTACTGGGGCTCAGTCACGTCAGTTGATTCCCTGTGGTGTATCCGGCAATGTCTCCTGCTCTGTCCCCATTCCCATTAATAGTTGTGGGAATGTGGACAGAGCAGGACACCTTGCCGGACACACATCAGGGGATCAACTGATGTAACTGAGCCCCAGTAACTCAGGAACAAGTGTGGATTGTGCAGACAACTCTGCAGAGCAGCAACTGCCGTGGTTGGAGGCCAGGGGAAATACTAGAGACAGTAGAGCCAGAGGCCAAAGTGGATCACGGTTACAATCAGTAGTTGTGTACAACCAATATAAAACTCGCTCCAAGTTGGCCTCAGCCTGCTGCCTGATTGACCCCTGGGCTTCAACATCGCATGTTGCTGCTCAGACGTGTGTTTGCCACGGGTACTCCCTCCTGCCCAGCCGGGTTCCAGCAACGTCAGCTGTTTCTCGGCAGAGCCTTTGGCCTAGGTGCCTCCTTCATGGTATCCGAGTTCCAGCAACATCTGCTGGTCCTTGGTAGTGCTTTTTAGCACAGGTACCTCCTGCTTAGAAACCGTGTTCCAGCACCGTCAGCTGGTCCATGGTTGTGCCATTGGCTCTTGTTCCTTTTGCTGCCCCTCCGGGTTCCAGCACCGTCAGCTGGTTCTCGGCAGTGTCTTTGGCACGGGTACACCCTCCTGCCCAGCCTGGTTCCAGCACGCCTGCTGTTTCCGGGTAGTGTCGACGTCACTTTGCCACTGATACGTTGTCCTGTCGTGTTGCGGTCGGGTTAGCCGAGTCTATGGTGCCTGCAGTTTCGGTGCTTCCTATGTGGGCTGCGGGTTCTGGTAACAAAGGCTGGTTCCATAGTGCCAATAGGACAAGCACTCCCTGTAGGGCTGTGGGTTTCGGTAACTGCGGCCGGCTCGTGGCCTTGCAACTTTGTCTTTCATGGGTACCTTCTGCTACCCATCCGGGTTCCAGCACCGTCAGCTGGTTCTCGGCAGAGCCTTTGGCCTAGGTGCCTCCTTCTTGGTATCCGAGTTCCAGCAACGTCTGCTGGTCCTTGGTAGTGCTTTGTAGCACAGGTACCTCTTGCTTAGAAACCGTGTTACAGCACCGTCAGCTGGTCCACGGTTCTCCCATTGGCTCTTGTTCCCTCTGCTGCCCCACCGGGTTCCAGCACTGTCAACTGGTCCTCGCTAGTGTCATTTGCTCTTGCAGCTTCTGCTACCCATACGGGTTCCAGCACCATCAGCTGGTTCTCGGCAGTGCCTTTGGCCTAGGTGCCTCCTTCTTGGTATCCGAGTTCCAGCTACGTCTGCTGGTCCTTGGTATTGCTTTGGAGCACAGGTACCTCCTGCTTAGTAACCGAGTTCCAGCAACGTCAGCTGGTCCACGGTTGTGCCATTGGCTCTTGTTCATTCTGCTGCCCCTCCGGGTTCCAGTACCGTCAGCTGGTTCTCGGCAGTTCCTCAGCCTTCTTGTACCTTCTGCTACTTTTCCAAGTTCAAGCTTGTGGAAAAGGTTTTTGATTCTCACTCTGGATCTCCCTGACAATGACCCTGAAGACGACGACCCTGAAGACCACACAGAAGAATAATTGACAATCTCTGAATAATACACAAGGGTCTAGAATCAAATCATAAAGAAATATCCCCTAAAAATGATACTTTATTAGGTTAAAAATAACCAAAAAACTTGGTTATGCACCAAAAACAAAAAGTGACAAAAATCAAAACAAAAGTGTTCAAACCAAACCCCAATAAGGGAACAACTAGGAATCCCTATTAGATAACCTGAGCTTTCAACTGCCTGGCCGCGGAGGTTGGCACCCTAGGGGGGACGTTGTGGCGCCCCCGCTCAACGATGACTGTCCCTAGGGACCCTGATGTACCCTGCAGCCACTAGGGTTACCCTCTACCCAATCGTAAAGGGACCCCTCATTCTAGACAATAAAATACTGCTCTAAGGAGGGCCCTGTATCCCTTATAGTTAAAAGGAATAGAACACATTCAATCCACATTAACAGGTGGTATCAGGGTAAAATTGTGAAGGAAGTATTTCTATTTTCACACATGGACTGTTATTAATTTTGTGGTCATCGGATAATTTCTCAAAAAATGCCACAATCACTAGACTCAAATTAGTGCCACATGGAGATAATAGCTCTCTTTTAATGCCCGATGGCTGTCATACTAGCATGTCAGTAGTGTACATAGGGTTGTATCCGCAATAGTCAACTCTATTGTCAGTGTAATTGCTGTTCATAAACAGTTTGGTGCCCAATAGCTTCAACCCTGGCTTAGATAAACACTTTCACTTCACAAATTTAATGCCAGCAATGCCCAATGGCCATCATATATAGCTCACATATTGATCCATGCTATCATAAACAGAGCCAACATAGATTTGCAGCCGAGATATTCCACTGTGTTAGCAATACATTTTCTGTCATAAGCGGCTTAATATGCCCATTAGCTTTCATCCATGGCTCAGATAGACACTTTCACTTTCCAGCTTAATGCCAGCATATTTATATAAAAAAAACAGAGTTGCAACAGCGATACTCATCTGTGTAGCCCACCACCCGTCATGGGTTAATTCACGCCTCTACGCGTTTCGCCCTTTATGGTTCATCAGGAGGCCAGATGCTCAGATGCCATGTGTCCAAGAACAGGTGCAATAATGTCATGATACCTTGCTCAGTTCCCTTTTTAAAACTGCCGCCATTAGAACATAAGTGTACGCCCACCTGTGCTGGCATAGTATGGTGTCCTCCCCATGTTCCTACTGCGCATGTCCAAAACGTCACCGCTGTGTGACCAATCTAAGATCTCCATCCGGATCGTCATACCATGATCCGATGCGCATATCTAATCACAGTCTACTCCATAGCGCATGCCCAACCTTCGCCAGTTACACCCAGCGAGGAGTTGCGGTGTACTCACCAATAACGTCATACAGCGCTCTACTGCGCAGACTCAGAGAGCATATGGTGATCGCCATATCGGCGTCACTAGAGGCAACACCTCCTGTCCCTCCTGCGCACAATGCGCATGCCCAGGACTCCATAAAGATGTCTGACTCCCCTCTTCTTACTATATGAGATCAATATCTCCAATTTCAATATAACCATTCAGGTGCTATACATCAATCGACTTCGCCCTCTTATCCACATTATATGGCTAGATTTTAGCGGATTCTTATATTATTTGTTTTACAAAGATAAGGGGTTATTAAATCTCTCATTTATGTTTTATAGTCAGTAAATAGAAGTTATCAAGGGGGCAGGCAGTAAAGAGAACATCCTATAAACAAATATTACATGATAATACAAGCAAATCCTCAATTAATGAGGAAACTGAACAAAAACCGGGGGTGGCCGATAGACTCAAAGGGGTCCCGTCCATCAGTCGTCACTCATAAAAAGCAGGCAAAGGAGAATTGTTCATTTAACCCTTTTGGCTCCAGGGAGTCCATTCTAAATATCCACTCACATTCTCTCCTCAGGATCATCTTATCTATGGGAATCCATGCAAAGAGAAGAGGTCGCACTCATCGAGATGAAAGTTTCACTGATTTATTGACATATCATGAACATGTCAAGTCGGGGGAGTGACATACGGAGTGCAAGAAAGGCTGACAACGGCCGTTTCGCGCTGCTCCAGCTCTTCAACGGGTCCCATTAGTGGATTTCTCGAGTACTTTCTTTTCCTCAACCAACAGGATCTGCATAAATCTCATTGATGATTCTATTGACTCCTTTACCCACGCATTCATAAGATCAGGTGAGGCAATTCTAGGGGAGGGATTGATATTTATCCTCTAGGGACTATCCGATTTTTCAGATAGTTCTCTAGGGTCCTTATCTCCCACCAAGATTTTAAAAAGTCTTTATACCCCCCATACACTTCGTTAAACAGATTTTTAAGAACCAGAGGACCAGTGTTATTGTCTGGTGTACCCCCTATCCTAAATGCCTGGTTTGCGTCTTCCAGCCACAGATCTGAATTTATAGGGCCCACGAGAAAACCGGCCATCCCAGATTCGAATCTTTGACAATCTCTGAATAATACACAAGGGTCTAGAATCAAATCATAAAGAAATATCCCCTAAAAATGATACTTTATTAGGTTAAAAATAACCAAAAAACTTGGTTATGCACCAAAAACAAAAAGTGACAAAAATCAAAACAAAAGTGTTCAAACCAAACCCCAATAAGGGAACAACTAGGAATCCCTATTAGATAACCTGAGCTTTCAACTGCCTGGCCACGGAGGTTGGCACCCTAGGGGGGACGTTGTGGCGCCCCCACTCAACGATGACTGTCCCTAGGGACTCTGATGTACCCTGCAGCCACTAGGGTTACCCTCTACCCAATCGTAAAGGGACCCCTCATTCTAGACAATAAAATACTGCTCTAAGGAGGGCTCTGTATCCCTAAAAGATGACCCTGAAGAAGATGACCAAGATGACAAAGAACATGAAGACAGCCACCAAGATGCAGAACAACAAGATACAGAAGACCAAGAAGCAGAAGAACAAAAAGTAGAAGGACCAAAAGCAGAAGAACATTAGGCATAAGACTAAAAATCAGAGCAAAAGATATTATCTAGATTCTAAGCAGAAGAAGACTAAGCAGTGTATGGGGGTGAGTCCGTTCCTCCTCGTGGTGCCCCTGGAAAAGGCATGCTGCTGCAGGCCAAACTGAACGCGGACAAATCCTGTTGTAAATCTTTTGTGACAGGCTGAACGGAAGGTGTAATCTTCAAACTTTTATAGATAACTACAGGAATGCCTGACACAAATAAGAATATGATGAAGAAGAATAGAAAGAAGATGAAGAAGTAGAATATGAAGAAGAATAAAAGAAGAAGAATAAAAGAAGAGAATAATAATAATAAGAAGAATAATAAGAAGAAGATACTGCTGCTGCTGAAGATGATGAAGGACAAAGTGTGGGAGAAGTAAAAAAGAAGGTGAAGAGCATGGAGTAGTGAAACATACATATCTGACAAAAAATTAAAGGCTTTAACATAGTCAATATCTTTGTAACTACGAACGTCTTTAAAAAAAAAAAAAAAATGTGATTCCATATGATTGGGCTAAAGCTCTATGGCTTTAATGTCTCCTACACCTCCCACAAAACATTCTACATTATTATTAGTTGTTTTTCTCCATGTAGAATTAACCAACAGGGAAAGAAAGGGTTTTTTTTAATTCCGATATTTCTGTTCCATTGACTTGAATGGGACTTCCGAGATCGGAATCGGCGATACCCGATACTTTTTTAGATCGGCCGATCCATTCCGATACAATATTTTTCAGTATCGGGTGTTATCGCTCAACACTACTCATCACGGGAAAACATGACGGTAGATGTTGCAGAGGTGATGCAGACCCTCAGTTACTGTGTCTGTGGAGACAGCGAAAACGGTTCTTTATGAAGAAAGGATAGCTTTATTGCAGTCGCGTGGATCACATCACCGTTACTCATCTCCATCAAATTGTGATCACAGAGAGAGATGTACCCATGGTCCTCAGTGCCTATCATGATCTGTCTGGGCATTTTGGAGGGCAAAAGACAGAAGCCACAGACCGTAGGCGATTCTATTGGATTGGCATGAGAGGAGACATTGAAAAATGGTGGCAGGAATGTCACACGTCTGTGACTATCACAACTGTGAAAGGTGATCATAAAGCACCACTGCATCCGCTTGTAAGTTGACGTCCATTACAAATGGTAGCCATTGATCCTCTGAAGGTAGAGGCCAGCAGGACAGGCCATAGCTACATCTTAACCATCATCAATCAATGCACCAAGTTTCTGTTGGCCGTCCCTGTGAAGGAATTAACTGCCCAGACTACACAGCGGTGGAGCAGGGAGAGGCAAGTATTGCAACTTGATAGTGCTGTGGCCATGACCAAGCAGGGGGAGAACACACGTGGGCGACGATACTGGCACAGGGCCCCTCATAGTATGCTGTTGTGTCTGACGGTGTGTGGGCCCCCCACCGTCAGAGACACTGTGTTGTACTACGAGGGGCCCTGTGCCAGTGCTGTCGGCCATCAGTGGGCCCATCCACCTGTTCAGAGCAATGGCACTTTCCCGGGTGTGCCAGATGTTGACCCCAGCCCTTGGGGGGGGGGGTGGTGGTCAGCCCAATTAGAGAGGTTTAAAAAAATGGCATATGTTGATGTGTAGGCTGGACATTCAGCAGCTGTAAATGGCGGAATTGGGCAAGTCAGAGGAAGAAGAGAACAAAAGCGAGGCAGTTTTCTGGCAACCTATGTGTCATCAGGGGAAGGTGGGGCAAAATCCTTTGAAACCCATGCATGGTTCATTTTAATGAAGGTTAGATCATCAACATTTTGGGTCAACAGACTGGTCCTTTTTTCTGTCAGGATTGATCCAGCAGCACTGAAGACTCTTTCAGATAACACACTAGCAGCAGGGCAAGCGAGCTCCTGTAAGGCATATTGTGCCAATTCAGGCCAGGTGTCCAGTTTAGAGGCCCAATAGTCAAAGGGGAATGACCTGTGAGGGAGAACATCGATATGGGAGGATAAGTAGTTTGTCACCATAGTTGACAACTGCTGTCTCCTGTCACTTTTAATCGATGCAGTATTAGGAGTCGTGTGAGCGGTACTTGAGAAATCAGTCCACAACATTGTCATTAAACCCCTGTCTCCAACGCCACTTCGGCTGTGTGCACCACAAACACCTCTTCCATTGTGCCACCTACGGCTTGTGGGAGAAACAGCACCGCTGCTGTGTGCTGGCAAAGCCTCAAACGGTTTACCAGAGTTGCTTGTTTGTTAGCCAATATTATCTCGATGTTCTCCTGTGGCATGATGTTGTGTAATTTGCCTTTGTAGCATGGATCGAGGATGCTGGCCAGCCAGTAGTCGTCATTCTTCATCATTTTGGCAATGCAGGGGTCCCTTTTATGATCTGCAAGGCATAATCGCACATGTGGGCCAAGGTTCCAGGTGTCAATAATGCACTGCTACTGCTGGGTGGAGGAGCACTTTCTGGAAAATCCACATCCCTACAGTGACACACAAACTCCTCTTCTTCCTCCACCTCGTCCAGGACAGTTCCCTGACCAGACAATGGCTGACTGTCAGCAAGGCTTCCCTCCTCCTCCTCCTGTTCCTCCTCCGCTGCAGATGCCTGTTCCTTAATGTGTCAAACTTTGCATGAGCAGATGCATAAGTGGGATGCTCATGCTAATGATGGTGTTATCTGCACTTACCAGCCATGTGCATTCCTCAAAACACTGAAGGACTTTACAGAGGAAATTTCAGCTTTGACCACTGCACACCCGACAATTCCATGTGTTCCCTCAAACTGCCTGGCCGTGTATCGTCCCACAAATGCATTACAGCCTGCCTCTGTTCGCACAGACTCTCAACCATGTGCAGGGTGGAGTTCCACCTTGTTGCAACATCTATAATTAGGGGGTGCTTGGGGAGGTGGAGCAATCGCTGCAGCTTCTGCATATGACTGGAGTGTACGGCCGAGCGACAACTGTGCGAGCACAGTCTTCGCACCTTATGGAGCAGGGATGTTAACTCTGGATAATTATTAAGGAAGCACTGCACCACCAGGTTCAAAGCGTGAGCCAGGCAAGGTATGTGTGTGAGTTTTGGAAGGCCTATAGCTGCCACAAAATTACGGCCGTTATCACTGACTACCTTGCCTGGCTCAAGATGTAGACTGCCCAGCCATGACTCAGTTTGTTGCTGCAAGTAGTCGGCCAGTACCTCCGCGGTGTGTCTGTTGTCGCCCAAAGACATTATCTTTAACACCGCCTGATGACGTTTACCACTAGCTGTTCGATAGTGGGACACCTCGTGTGCCACACTTCCAGCTGCGGATGGAGTCCTTCGTGCGACTGCGCTCTGTGGATGAGCTTTTGCTTATGGAGGAGGAAGAGGAGGGTCGAAAGCCTACAGCCAACTGTTTCCTATGCCGTGGGCTAGGCAGCACTGTTCCACCGCTGCTGTCCCCTGTGGAGCCTGCTATGTGCAAAATTGTTACTGAGGAAACATGGAACCTTTTTAATGGAAAAATAAAAGTTATATTTTACCCCACCATTGGACTGATCACTGGAGAAACCATACTATTTCCTTTACATGCAAGGATTAATCCCAATCCGTTTTCCATGCGAACTGCTACCACAGGCTGGACTTATTCCTGGTTTCCTTCAAATCGGCGAGTTGGCTGTGCCAAAAATTTTTTTTTCAAGTTTTATATATATATATATATATATATATATATATAAATAATGTAGAGAGATAAAATATGTGTAAAAGATCTACAAAACTATAAAAAAATAAAAATAAAGGATTTGCTCTAGCGATTTGTTAATGCGATGGAAAAGAAATTTATTGAGAGTTGTTAGACTCTTTTTGTACCCTACAAATATTCGCTAAGTGGATAATGTTACTACTCATGAGTAAGTATCCTACGATATAATCTATCACAATGCCACCTATGTATCTCCCTAATATAAGATATAAATTATGCATGGAGGGATAATGATACTTAAAAAAGAAAGATGAGCTAAAATGAATATATTTCAATCTCATGGTTGAGACCTTTGGGGGCTAAACTGTCTAGAGTGAATATCCATTTTGATTCCACTCGTGACATGGCCTTCAAGTAGTCGCCCCCTCTCGGGTATTGACGGACCACCTGAAAGCCGTAAAAGGAAACCCCGCTACAAGACCGGTTATGTTTTTCTAAGAAGTGACGGGATAGTGGGTGCCCCTTAAAACCTTTATTAAAGTTATCAAGGTGCTCCTTAATCCTGTCCATCAGGCGCCTTTTGGTTCTACCGACATAGATTTTATCGCATGGACATTTGAGTATATAAATGACTCCTGTTGTCTGACATGTGATGCTATCTTTAATGTAATAATTATTAATTTTGCTTTTGTCTGTAAAGTACGTATGTTATTTCTTTTGAGTTAGCGTTCTATTGCAACATAAGCAACTTCCACTCGGCAAAAAAAACAGGTGTCCGTGTTTTAATGCTCATGAGAAACATTTTGTTTCTTAATATTATTATTGTCGGGAATGATTGCTTTCGTGGTTGGTGCCAGTAGAAGACCTAAGTTTTGAGCTTTGATATAGACAAACCTGGGGTGTTTGGGCAACAGGTCCCCAATACTTTTATCCTCCTCTAATACTGGCCAGTGTTTACATATGATGTTATTGAACTGTTTGTGTCCTGAAAGAAATTGAGTAATTATAGGCAGCTGGTGTATCTGTTCTAGGAGGGTAGGTGGAATATTATTTCGAGGTTTATAGATTAAAGATGTTCTAGGTATGGCTTCTACCTCCTGTTTAGTTTTATTTAAGCATTGAGGGTTATAGCCTTTTTCCAAAAAGTATTGATCCGTTAGGTATTCAGTTTCCCTGTGGTAGTCTTGGATATTGGTACAGTTTCTTCTTACCCTCATGTATTGGCTTTTGGGGATATTCATTAGCCAAACTGGCAGATGACAGCTACTAATATGAATGAAGCTGTTTGAATCAACATCCTTGTGAAAACCTTTTGTGATTCATTTGTCATTTTCTACAAGAATTATTAGGTCAAGAAAATTTGTACTCGTGTAGCTGTAAGTTGGTGTGAATTCTAGGCCATAACTATTGGAATTTAGATTAGAGATAAATGATTGCAGGTTCGTTAGTGGGCCAACCCAAATAAAAAGAATATCTTCTGCGAAGAGGCATCAAAGCCTTAAACCCTTATAAAGACCGTAACTTTATTTTTTTTCAGTATAGCGCGGTGATTCCTGCATATACAAATTTTAGTTTCGCATTTTAACAGGAGTTGGCACAAAGCCTGTTTTTTCACCAGCTGCATCTGAGATCCTTTTGCTCCCCTTTCCTGGGTGGTCAGTGCCAGAGCAATCAGTCTGTTTAAAGATTTTTTTTATTTCTAGCTTAATAACATGAACAACATGTATTATTAGGACAGGTTTTTTTCTTCACTATGTACAGGTATTTATCATGTAAACTAAGGGGCAGGTCACTAAGGGAGCAGTGACCTGTCAGTAGTCTGCATTATGAATACCTAATCAAAGCACCACATAATGAAAAAATGAACCTACCATCAGAAATAACTGATTTTTTGCTTTTCCAGAAGACTTACCCAATGTAATTAGTTGATCTTGAGTGACAGAGGTTACAGAGAACCTGACATGGTGCTTTTATACTGAAAACCAGTAAAAATGTGTATACAGGTGTTTTCCTGCTGATTAAACTCTATTTTGCCATATCTGATAAATCTACCACGACACCATATGTTAATGACCTGCAGGTGCTTCAGGTTGGGACTAGAGATGAGAGAAAGTGTTCAGAAAACGTTTGCCAATTTCAAATTTGGCATGAACGTAGCACATTCAGATTCGTGTTTGCTTTCACAAGCATTTTTACTCCAAAGTAGGCAAAATTCTGTCACAGTTCGGTAAATCATTGCGTTTCCACTAATGCTTTTGTTATTACTTTGGCTAGGATAATGGTGCTGTATGATGAGCCGGGGGGGGAACAAGGGGTCGTGTTTGATTAGGGGAAGGGGTGTGGAGAGTTTAGAACAGCGTGTGGAGAGTTTATAGGAGCAGCGCGCTTTTTTTTTTTTCCCCCCTAACTTTGTGTGTTGATTCCAGCAGCCAATCAGGGCGTAGAAACCATCCACAAAATCATGACACAAGGTCTTCTGTGATTGGCTGCCGAAGTCACATGTCCCTGGCTATATAAAAAGTGGAAATCTTGTTTTGATGGCACCGTTGCTCAGTGTCACAGTGCAGAGAGGTCACTCCTGAGGTATTGTGGGTTCTGAAAGTGAACTTGTCAATCCCTTTACAATACCATTTCAAACATACCCATTTGAATTTTGGACTTTGCCCTCCAACACCACCATGTCCGCCGCCATGTCATTATGCGGCCTACAATTTTAATTTTCAAAGGGTCACCAGGTGCTGTGAAACCTGCGTTTTGTAAGATTCACAGTTCATTTTTGTCATCGGATCACAATGGAACCACTGTCATAGCAGATGAACCCGCTGTAAGGTGAATATAATGCAGGAGTTGGTGCCCACCAAGGCCGTGTTACACATCAGAATGTGACTGTATTTCATTCTAGCTTCCTGTCAAAATGTGGTCAGCATGGTACTCCACTGACGAACCCAGACAATTGCCAGGATGTTGTTGGTTGGATGGCAGACAAAGGCTCCAGTGTGTTAACAAGCAGCACCACAAAGTCTACCACACAGTCCAGTCTCTGTAGCCAAGAGGCTGGGCCTCTGAATCCTCAACCTGGTCCTCCTTCCTTCCATGATCTGGAGTCCCAGGAGAAATATGACCCCAACTCTAGCCACTGTGAGGAACTGTTTAGGTTCCCTTGTAATTTGTCAGGCCTCTCAACGTGCATCATTAAAGAGAATCATAAGGAGGTGGAGTGCAGTGATGCCAAAACATTTGAGCACCCGCGACCAGGAGAAAACCACGTTGGGGAAGGTCAATTCATGTCTGAAGAGGTGAAGGATAATCGTGACGCAGAGTTGCTATGAGGTCAGTCTAAAATCGCAACTCAGGAGGTGCATCAGATTGAGGAATTGGAAGATGACATAGTCGATAAGGCCACTGATCCAACCGGGCACGGTGGCACGCCTAGCGAGCACAACCGTGCAGACAGGGATTGGTCTGTAGCACAAAATCAGGTAAGAAGAGGTAGTGGTCTGACCAGAGAGAGAACTCGGTCAATTGTTCCACAGAGCCCCTTGCACTTGACTAGATAACAGGCCAAGGGTGCGTTGTTCCCCTGTATGGCAGTTTTTTCTGAAACTCCTTCAGACAAAACAACTGCAATTTGCATAATCTGCCAAACCAAGCTAAGAAGAGGCATAAACACTGCCAACCTGAGCACCACCAGCATGGAAAAGCACATGGCAGCCATGTACCCCAGTAGGTGGGCGGAACCCCTGGGTACAAAATCTTATTCTGATGGTAAAATCACTGTCCTTTCATCTGTGTTATAGCCTTCCCAATCTAAAAAAAAAAAAATTGAGCTTTATAGGAGTTGATATACATGCAGCACATAAACACATGTTCACATTGGCCATTAAACATACAAAACCTACAAGAGACAAAATGAGCAAAAACCCTGCTGTAACTTATTAAGTAACAAGCAAAAGGCATTTCAATAACACAGAGTTCTCAGTAAAACTGTTTTTAATGATCAAAAATAGCATAAAAACCATCCCATTGTCGACAAGGTGACTGATCAGGATGTGTCTAATATGAAAAACCTTACCATGTATCAGAGTTGACCTCAATGTGTGAATAAAGGCAGACAAAAGGACTGGGTCCAAAGCAGTGAACAACAGTCTAGAAAAGCCTTTAAATACAGTTTCCAGCTCAGGAGAGGGAGGCCACACCCCGGCTTGCACAGAATGCAAAAATACAAATAAAAAACACAAAAATTGAGCTTGGTATGAGTTGATATACATGCAGTACATAAACGCTAAACAAAGTTTTATGGTCAATGTGAATTCAAAGCTATGAATGTCAAGCAGCTGGCTATGGAGCAATATTTTATAGTGGCTGATACCACACAGCCCAACCTCACACAATATTCTCAGTCCACATTGGGTGATGGCGAGGAATAGGAAGAGTAGGAGGAAGCGCAACAGGAGTTTTTGGTCTGCGCTACAGAGGGGCTTCCAATCCCAGCTTCATGCCTGTCCAGCATGGATGGCCTGAAGAGGAGGTGAAGGAGGCTATGCATTTTGTGGAGAAGAGGATGGTTAGTGTCCTTCCTGGTGAGGACACTGAACATTTGGCTCTTTGTAGTCTTCCACACATGGCAGAGTTTATGTCCAGATACCTTTCCCAAGACCCTTCCATGAAACACATTTTGTCCAACATGAAATACTGGCTGTGCACTATTCTTGACCCACGATACAAGGAAAAATTTGCTGCTTCACATATCTGAGGCAGACGTGCCATTTTCAGTGCATGTATGCCATAGGGCCATTGTGGAAGACTTGCTAAAAAGATTTCCTCAAACACCGCTGCTGGCAGAGTTACCACCTCTCTTCACCAACAAGGATTACAGGGGAGGGCCACGCACACCAGGTGCAACTCCAGGGGGAAATGTCCACCAACTGGCACATTTTCATGAGGTCGTCACATCAGCAAGGCTATCTGTGGGTGTAACTATGACGAGGAGGCAGAATTTAACCAAGATGATGAAGGACTACTTAAGTGAAAGCCTCTTTCCTTATTCTTCAGTGCCATTTAACTATTGGCTGTCCAAGCTCCACATTTTGTACAATCTCTCCTTCTACATCTTGGAGTTGCTGCCATGCCCTGCTGTAAGTGTGTTGTCTGAGCTGTTTTTTAGTTTGGCTGATGCAATCATACCGGATAGGTGCACATGCCTATCAATGGAAAATGCAGACAGGCTGACTCTTCTAAAATTCAACAATGGCTGGATTTCCGATGACTTTGTGAGTCTTACCGATGACAACAACGTAATGTAAAAGCAGCCCAAATATTTTGTTTGGGAAGTTGTCTTAACATTCATCCCTCATCATCCAAACCCATTTTGTTCATGAAATCATCTCCTCCTTCTGCAACAAGTACTTAGTGGTCAGGCATGTATACCCAATGTGGCTAATGTTTTGTATTTTGTGAAAACTTGGCACATTGCGTAATGGCAAAACTTAATTTCCTTGCTGACACACGCCAAATGTGGAGTAATGAAGACTATGGCCCCTGCTAAATTGTCATGTAAGATTATCTCTAACTGGATAGCGCTAGTCGCACCACTGCTAGATAAAGATACGCTATTTTTTAAACCAATAGAAGGTTTTTTTTTTTTTAATATAGCCTTGCTGACACACGGCAACAGCAGACTTAGGAAAATTATTGTCACTGGTAAATTGTGACATTTGCTTATTTCTGCACGGATTGCGCCAGTCGCACAACTGCTAGATAAAAATACACTATTTTTTTAGACCAACAGAAAATTATAATTTTTTTTAAATCTGCTTGCTGGCACACTGCAAATGTGGAGTAATGAAGATTATTGACCCTGCTAAATAGTCACATAAGATTATCTCTAACCTGATTGTGCCAGTCACACAACTACTAGATAAAGAGACTATTTTGTAAATCAATAGAAAATTATGATTTTTTTTTTCAATCGTCTTGCTGACACACTCCAAATACGGAGTAAGGCTGGGGCCATGCTTTCGAGAAATTTGCATGAGTCTTGTGTCTCAATACCCGGCACTGCCGCCGAGGCTCGGACTGGAGCGCTCAGTTACATAGAAATACATGCAGCCTCCAGGCCTGAGTGCCGTGGCAGTGCCGGGTATTGAGACGCGATACTCGTGTGAGTTTCTCGCAAGTGTGACCCAGCCTTATGGAGATTATTGCCCCTGCAAAATTGTCTAGTACAATTATCTCTACCCAGATTGTGCCAGTCACACAACTGCTATATAAATTTTCGGTATTTTAAGCAACAGATGATAAATACTATATCAATTAGATTTTAAAATGGATGTGCTATATGCTGCCACTGAGGAATGTTATTTTGTGGTAAATTATAGGCTGCTACACAGAAATATTATGTAGCTCCCAAAAAATGGTTTTGTATATGCTGGTACTACCTAATATTATTTCCCTCTACAAATAGCTGATTGTTATATTTTGGTAGTGGATTAAACCCTCCCTGTTTCCCCCTAATCCCACAGTATGTTCCAAATACTAACTACTATACAGCACAGTTGAAAATAGCAGATATGCAGCAAGTACATGCAATGATGAGTAGAGATGAGCAAATTTGTTCGGAAAATGATTGTCAAACATAAATTTGTCACGAATATGACACATTCAGATTCGTGATTGGAAACCTGACCAACATTTTATAAAATTGGTAAAAATCGGTAACATTCGGTAAAAGTGCGGGAAAATATTTGCGTTGCCACAAAAATGTTTTCAGCACTTTAGGTCCAGTAATAGTGGTGCATCATGAGCGTTTGGCATGTGTTTGATAAGAGGAGGGGGTTTGCAGAGCTCAGAGGTGCGGCGTTCTTGGAAGCACAGCACTCTTTTTTTTTTTCCTAACTTTTTGTGCGCACATTGCGGCTAGCCAATCATGGCGCAGAAAACACCCACAATGTCCTGACACTGACTTGTGTCATTGACTGCTGAAATCACATGTCCTTCTGCATAAAAATAGTGGACATCTTGTTTTAGAGCCATTTTGACACTGATACAGTGCAGAGAGGCTGCTCCTGATGCTGCCACTGTTACTAGCAAGATATCAGCAATTTAGTTAGGCGGTTGTATATCAGTCAGATAGTGTAGCGAGATGGTGTCCAGTGTGGCTGTAAAATTTACCTTCCGGAATGTTTTTGGGGAGGATATTACTGAGGTTCTCAAAGAAAGCCATCAGGGCACATGTCCTACAAGTGTGCTGTTCACTGCTTATATATTAATCCATGCACGAGTATAGCATTCTAAATAATATTATTTCAGTATGTAAATGTGAAAAAGGCTGCTGTATCCTACAGTTTAGCTAATTAGATAGGTGGTTGTATCAGTCAGATACTGTAGGTGTCTACGGGTGGTCGGTCAGGGGAATGGCGCAACACCCACACAACGGGATAGTATTGGGGAGAAGAAGGTCCTATGAGGGATGGTCACCACCTGAGCTCAAACCTGAGCCTGTCCCTGCACTCCCCTAATGCCCTATGTGGGCCCCCCCCACCACCATCAGGATACCTTGCCCCTTACTGTCACCTAACACTGCTCTGGCTAGCGCACTGGCTGGCGTAGGGCTGTAGCCTAGCCACTACAGATAATTCCACACAGGGGACAGTGACATACATGAAATGGACTGGGAAATAAACACAGCTTTCTCTGCTGCAGAGCACCATACAATAGAATAAGGGCACCAGGGTAATGAACCCAGCAGAAGCACCACTGCACCCAGAGAGCTCCTTACTCAGGCTTGGTCACTGAAGATTGCTCTATCACTGACAGTCAGCTGATGCATCAGGTGACCTTTTAAAGGATGGTGGATGTGGTTACCACCCACATCAGCTGACCCAGCAGCACTGCAATTACACAAGATTGCCAGGGGGGAAAAACTGACATTAACCCTCGCTGGCCAGAAAGGAAAAAAGTTTTAACTGAGTGGAACCAAAAATGGATCGTGACAATAGGTAGCTAGTGTCCAGTGTGGCTGTTAAATTAATTCACATGTAGCTAGTGAAAAAACATTAAACCACCTGCTGTATCCCACCTTGTAATTTAGTGCTGTGCTGAAATAAAACTGTCTGCAGAACTAAGGCACATTAAAAAGTTATAATTTTTTTCTGTTTCTAAATGTGAAACAGCCTGCTGCATCCCACGTAGTCATTTTGTGACGGTGATAAGAACCTGTCTGCAGACCTAGGGCACATTAAAAAAAATTTATAATTTTTTCAGCTTCAAAAATTAAGACAACCCGCTGTATCACACTTTGTCATTTGTTTGGGTTGAAATTAAGCTGCAGAGACTTGATCGAGAGGCCACAAGAAAATTTTTCAGTTATTAAGGTCTTACAGTAAGGAACCTGACTTGAAAAATAGTTTGTAGCATCTAGTGTGTTATAGAGCCCTGATCCTTGGTCCCAAAAAAATACTTCTGTTATTATCATCCTACAGTAAGGGATCTGAATTTAAAAATAGTTTGTAGCATCTACTGTGTTCTAGAGGCCTGATCCTTGGTCCACAAAAAAATTCTTCCATTATTAACGTCATACAGTAAGGGTCCTAACTTTAAAAATAGGTTTGATCCTTGATCCAAAAAATCTTTCTTTTCTGTGACTAATACGATACAGCATGCCATATTTCAACTTTGAATTTACTGACGCTGAATATCCGCTGTCTGCAGAGGAGGTGCCAAGTTTAAAATCTCATTTTGGTTGTTAATACTGTGCTTCTACCACACTATCTGAGCAACATGACTCAAGGCCTTGGTGGAAAGGGAACTATACTTGGTGTTCAATGTGTACGTGGAGTAGGTGGTAATGTTTTTGAAAGCATTAGTGAAGTAATATCACGTCCTATGCTAAGACAACTGACAACTTTTGTTACTGGACAAGCTACACCAATACCTTACTTTGGAAGCCAAACATCGGTGCACATTGTCGATGATGCCCAGAAAGAGCATGTACTCGAGTGCATGGCAAAAGTGCAGCTTCAAGTGGCCTCTCCTCCTCTTCCTCCACCTCAATATCACACCCAGTACAGTCCACAGATGTGGCACCCAATTATCCAAAAGTTCAACTGAATGTACGGAACGACAGATGGGTAAGTCTGAAGAACTGTTCACACATTCTATGCCATATTCATCAGAAGTGTACTCAAAAGCTTTGCAGAGTCAAGAGGAGGAAATCTGCACTGATGCCCAAAATTTTTTTTAGCTTGCATCCGGGGCAGGAAGAAGTATGGTCCGAAAAGGATCCAGACCCTCGTCATCAGACGTTAACCCCTGGGGGGGGTGATCCTGATGAGACTCAGGTATTTGAGGCTCACACGGACTGTACTGTGCTGTCAGGGCAAGAAGAGGAGGAGGGTGACTCCAATGGCGAGAAATTTGATAACACAGAGGATGATGATGAGGTGATAGATCCCAGTTGGCATGAACATAGAGGCACACAGCTGAGTAGGTCATCTGAGGAGGAAGATGAGGAGGTTATGTTGTGCAGTCCGTTGCAGACACGTACTGATGCAGCCACGGCGAGTGATGCATCCTCAGCCACAACTGTGCCTCTGACCAGCAGTGTCTGCGGGGCTGCAGCTCGCAGGGGTGGCAAGGGTTGCCTAGCCTGGGCTTTTTTTGACACTGCAAAAGATGAGCCAAATCACGTAATCTGCCAACTTTGCAAAAAAAAAACGAAAAAACCCTGCAATTGAGGACCAGTGGACATCAATCACCATCAGCTGCCTCATTAATCGCATCTGCTGCTTCATCCTCCTCTGTTAACGTGCCAACTATTAAGATGCAGGTCTTTGACAGCAGAACCTTGGGTTCTTTACCCGATGGAGTCAGGCTGACTGAGAGGCTGCCATCAGCTGTAACAGAAGTGGACATGCCTGCTGTTTTTGACCGATCTAAGAGAACGATCACACCACAAGTTTCTCAATCCACAGTAACATGTCCACCTGCATATCTCTCACGGTCCATCAGTTTGTCCGGTTCACCATACTCATCCCTCTCACAGCACTGCTGCCAGCCCACAGTTCTGCAGTTGTGCTCACGGAAAATATAGTTTCCTACTACTCATGACAAGCCTAAGAGGTTGAAAAAACTTCTAATCACCTGGAATGGATGCTGTTCTTCTTTTCTATTTGATGGTATATGCTCCAATAGGGTGATTGGATCAGAATGTACATCTCCCTATTGAAGTGCTGTCAGCGAGCATATGCTGATATTAAAGCTAAGAGGTTGAACTCCACCATCTCCAATTTGTTAGCCATGGAAATCCACCTCGTGGATACCGACGGTTTCCGAAAGCTGATGGAAGTCGCAGTCCCCCAGTACCAATTACCCAGTCATCATTAATTTTCTAATAAAGCTGTGCCTGCGCTACACCAGCATGTAGCAGACAACATCACCCATTCCTTGACAAAATCTCTGTCTGCCAGGATGTTTTGCACCACAGACACTTGGACGAGTAAGCATGACCAAGGGTGTCACGTCTTGCTGTGGGGACAGGTGCTGCTTCATAAGTCTTGGAATCCCCAAGGCTTGCAGGCCAAACCTCTACACTTAACAATTCTTCCACTGCTTCTGCCTCCACTATCTCTTCTAGGGCCTCCACCTGTGCCCTCAACCTCTGCCTTCATGAGACACGTGTTCCAACAGTGCATAGCGGACCCCCACTACCTCCGTACTGCGCAGCCAGTGCTCACAACAATCAGGCAGTCTTAAAAATGATATGCATTGGAGATTGCAGTCATGCAGCTGAAGAGTTGTGGACAGCTCTCCAGGCTGAATTTGATCAATAGCTGTCTCCGCTGAACCTGCATCCAGGGAAGGCCATGTGCGATAACGGTGCAAACCTGGTGGCGGCCCTACGGCGAGGCAAGCTCACACACCTGGCTTGCATGGCTCACATCCTCAACCTGTTGGTACAGCACTTTCTCAGTAACTATTCTGGCCTGGATGACCTGCTCCAGAAAGCACGTAAGCTGTGTGCTCATATCTGCCGTTCGCACCCTTCCAATCATTGACTTGCATTGATACAGAGGTCTTTGTCCATGCCAGTTAACAGGTTGATATGCAATGTGCTGACATGGTGGTATTCCACTCTGCACATTTTGCAGCAACTGTGGTAGCAGCAACAAACCCTGACCCAGTATGTCATGTCATATAGCCTGGACCAGCGCAGTATGGAGGTGGCGTGAAGCGATGGCCGGGGGACCACCACAGCTGTCCCCTGAAAGTGTAGACTGCCTAACTTTCATCAAAATGACTAACTTATGGATCTCCAATGACTTTTGCACCCCAGTCACAGATTGCACAGATTAGGCGATGGTGGTGTTTTTAGTGTCATGCTTTGATCTTGGGTTTTTGCAGTCTGTGCCATCTTTGTGGTGTTTTCTGTGCTTGCTGTTGCTACTGCTGTTGATGTTACAAACAATATTTTTACATTTGGAGACTCAAAGTTGGGTCTCCATTTGGTGGGTTTCTTGTAGTAGAAGGTGTGTCAGAGGCCTTTTATACTGTTTCTGTAATGTGGAAATTGATGCCACTTTTGTCCTGTTGATAACCTAAAAGAAATGGACACCAGAGCAGTACTTAAAAAAAAAAAATATATATATATATATATATATATATATATATATATATCTTTGTTACAAATTTCAATCATAAAAATAATATAGAAACGAGAGCAATTAAATAAACACAATTATAAAATACGGAATAAACAAATACACACCGGCGCTACAAATGCACAGCCAATCAAAAAGCTGCTGGCACACCGGGCAGAGTGAGTGTGCTCTCCGCCACTAGAAAACACAACTGGAACTGAACTGAAAGTGGCCGCGCTTAAAGCACTGTGTAAAAAATGCAACCAAACTGGAAATGGCGGTAGGACTTTAAAATGTAGAATGCAAATGCATACAGCCAAAAAAACAGATGATGTTACTCACTGTTATGAAGACTGGCTGTTGATGAACATAATACTCTTGAAGTCACAAGTGGATAAAAAGAAGGGCCACTAAGCATAGAAGACTAAAGCAAGTTTTTTGCTTCAGTCTTCTATGCTTAGTGGCCCTTCTTTTTATCCACTTGTGACTTCAAGAGTATTATGTTCATCAACAGCCAGTCTTCATAACAGTGAGTAACGTCATCTGTTTTTTTGGCTGTATGCATTTGCATTCTACATTTTAAAGTCCTACCGCCATTTCCAGTTTGGTTGCATTTTTTACACAGTGCTTTAAGCGCGGCCACTTTCAGTTCAGTTCCAATTATAAAATACAATACAAAGGGTGGCGACAACTAGGTGCTGCATCAGAGCAAGTTGGTGATATATAGGGGTCTATATGAGCGCCTAATGCAATTCAGAAGGGAAACACAGGTAGTGGATCAATATGTACAGTTGTGCTCAAAAGTTTACATACCCTGGCAGAATTTTTGCTTTCTTGGCCTTTTTTCAGAGAATATGAATGATAACACCAAAACATTTTTCTCCACTCATGGTTAGTGTTTGAGTGAAGCCATTTATTGTCAAACTACTGTGTTTTCTCTCTTTAAATCATAATGACAATCCCAAAACATCTAAATGACCCTGATCAAAAGTTCACATACCCCATTTCTTAATACCATGTATTGCCCCCTCTAACATCAATGAGCCTGAAGTCATTTGTGGTAGTTGTGGATGACGTTCTTTATTTTCTCAGATAGTAAAGCTGCCCACTCTTCCTGGCAAAAACCTCCAGTTCCTGTAAATTCCTGGCCAATCTAGCATGAACTGTGCACTTGAGATCTCCCCAGAATGGCTAAATGATATTGAGGTCAGGAGACTGAGATGGCCACTCCACAACCAACACTTTGTTCGGCTGTAGCCAATGACAGGTTGACTTGCCTTGTGTTTTGGATCATTGTGATGTTGGAACGTCCAAGTACATCCCATGCCCAGCTTCCGAGCTGATGATTGCAAATTTGCCTCCAGTATTTGCTGATAACGTGCTGCATTCATCTTTCCTTCAACTTTGACCAAGTTCCCAGTGCTTTTGTAGCTCACACATCCTGAAAACATCAGCGATCCACTTCTGTGCTTTACAGTAGGAATGGTGTTCTTTTCATCATAGGCCTTATTGATCTCTTTCCAAATGTAACATTTATGGTTGTGGCCAAAAAGTTCAATTTTGGTCTCATCACTCCAAATTACCTTGTTCCAGATGTTTTGAAGCTTGGCTCTATGCTGTTTTGCGTATTGTAGGCAAGATACTTTGTGGCACTTGCGCAGTAATGGCTTTCCTCTGGTGACTCGACAATGCAGCCCATTTTTCTTCAAGTGTCTCCTTATTGTGCATCTTGAAGCAGCCACACCGCTAGTATTCAGAGAGTCCAGTATTTCAGCTGATGTTATTTGTGGGTTTTTCTTTGCATCCTGAACAATTTTCCTGGCAGTTGTGAACAAAAGTTTTGTTAGTCTACCTGACCATGGTTTTGTTTTACAGAGCCCCTGATTTTCCTTTTGTTAATCACAGTTGGAACGCTGCTGACTGGCATTATCAATTCCTTGGATATCTTTTTGTATCCCTTACCTGTTTTATACAGCTCAACTACCTTTCCCTGTAGATCTGTTGACAATTCTTTTGCTTTCCCCATGACTCACAATCCAGAAATGTCTGTGGCTGGATGAAAGATGCAAAAGCCTGTCTGGATCCCAGAAACTCACTCAGCTTTTATGCACACACACTGATTACAAGCAAACAGGTCACAGGTGAGGATGTTACCTTTAGTAACCATTCAAATCCATTTGTGTCAACTACTGTGCTTGTTATCAGGCCAAAATCACAATGGGTACGTGTTAGGCACCAGGATTCTTCCACTGCACAGGATAGAGCCCAAGCCTTGTCTGGTGCAGTGGTTTCCCATTCGGGCTCGGCCACTGGAATGACTGCTCAGCACAGACTCCAGACCCAGCACCTTGCCAAACTGCATGTGTAGTTGCTGCTGGCTCTCCAGCTAAGCCTATGGTGGCTACTGTTATACATGTGCCACATTGTACTCTGGAGCCAGATTTCACCCTACTGAGCATGTCTATGATGTGGCGCCTTCTCATTGGTGCTTGGATGTCAGCTGCTCTGATGATGTGGCAGCTTCAGATTGGTCCACAGGCCAGGTCCTGTCTGTCTGGACTTGAGCTTAAGGTCTAAATGACTCTCAATGATGCACGCCTGTGCGCTACTATCGCGTGTTTGGTGTATTGGTGGCTACTTTACCACCTTGTGTGCTCGTGTGCCGCTAATAGCACTGCAAGTGTTTGTTTAGACAGGCAGTGTAGGGTGGGAACTCCCGCTGGAACTTAGCATCTGCACTGGGTGCCCTTAGGCTCACGAGCTAAAGCACACCCTGTGTCAGTGCAGGTTCAACCACCAGCATAGTCTTCCCTGGGGGTTTAAGTTATAGGGACCCCAATTAGTATTTTGTTTTCTATACGGCTGTGTAGTCTAACAGGGTATAGTTCTTTGTGCGTTCCTTTTTAGTACTGCTCTGTGGTGTGACAGAGCTTGGTACTCTGTGCTCTCTGCACACTGAGTGACATTTAACTCAGTGTGCTTAAAGTGTTTTCTCGCAGTCTTGCTCCGCCATTGTGCAAGGCGTGATTTTCTCCATCACTGCATGGTGAACCCTGGGTTGCGGACGCACCTTATTATTTTTTTCTTATTTGGTGCATTCCGCCAGTCCTAACAGTATGTGAACTTTAGTAAGGGTCATTTGGATTTTTGGGGTTGTCATTCTGATTTAAAAAGAGAAAACACAGTAGTTTGACAATAAATGGCTTCACCCAACCACTATCCATGAGTGGAGAAAAAGTTTTGGTGTTATCATTCATATTCTCTAAAAAAGGCCAAGAAAGAAAAAACTGTGTCGGGGTATGTAAACTTTTGAGCACAACTGTATACAGTCTTATGGTAAAGCACTGAAAATGTACAATAGTGGAATAATTATAAATAGTGTTACATAAAGTACAAGGTGCACTTGTAAGAATAGACAATCCTATAACACATTATTAAGGGATAATATCCAATGATATAAGGTAATGATATACATACAGAGATAACAAATCAATATTCATCTCGGGCTAAATATAGACACTGACCTAGGTATATCGAGAGACTCATAGTGCTCATAGTGGTGAGTGTGAGTAGTGGTGAGTGACAATCATTGTTTTGAAATGTGGAGACTCCAAGTTAGGTCTCCAACTGGTGGGTTGCCTATGGTTAACGGTGTTTCCGAAGCAAATTATACTGTTCCTACTCTGTGGAAATTGATGCCACTTAAGTGGATTGTGACGATTATTCTTTTGAAATTTGGAGACTCCAAGTTCGGTCTCCATCTGGTAGGTCGCCTGTAATAGAAGGTGTGTCAGAGTCCTAATATTGTTTCTGCTCTGTGGAAATTGATGCCACTTCAGCGCTGTGTGGCAATTATTTTTTAAAATGTGAAGACTCCAAGTTGGTGGGCTGCCTGATGGTGTGTCACAGGACTATTATACTGTTTCTACTCTGTGGAAATTGATGCCACTTTAGTGGTGTGTGACAATTATTTTTTTGAAATGTGGAGACTCCAAGATGGGTCTCCATCTGGTGGGTTGCCTGTCGTGTAAAGTGTGCCATTACATATATGCCATTAATTTGATGTATACACTCAGGACAGGTTCCCTTTAATGCATCTTACAGACAACTATATGTATTATTTATTATTCCTAGTTTACTGTATATAAAGTTAATTGTTTCATATAATACAGTTTATCATCAAACAGTATATTAACTTGTATAAATAGCCTAGCATACATAATATGACATGTATGGAATCTTTAACCCAAAGATATTAGAGCATTGAATTAGTTACACTGCAGGAAGCATACTTTATGTGCACCGTAACTCATTTCCTGATACAAGAGATGTATTTTATTGTAGCAATTCCTTCCTTATAGCATGCTACAGGAGTTGAGTATTGCTATGACAATTGAGGATTTTTGTCCTTAAACTTAGAGCTTTGGGGGACCTTCAAAGGATAAAGCATTGACGTACAAACATTTCTTTTCCTATTTTTCATATGACCTTGCTTTCTGTCTTGACAAGTTTCACATGCAGATTATTTTTTTTTCTAAAGAGTAAAAATAAGTTTAAGACTGTGAGCAAGAAACAAAGCTATAAACACACAAGCTATAAACTGGTCATTTCTTCTGCTAAGGAAGTGGAAAGGTGATTGTCAAATTATTTTTAACAATGTTATATGATGCTTACATGGACACACTACACTATGTTATATTCTGTTACACATAGAGTTGTTAAAACAGAAGGAGAGATGGAGATTTTTGAGCACACATTACTATGTTTACTGTAACCAAATAGACATCCCTACAGGATGTTAACATGCAATTACTACACTTGCTATCTTTTCAGAGAAGTAAATGAGTAGATGAAGTAGGAATGGATCAGGTGGACATGTTTTGGATCTGTAACGTCCTTGACTTTGTCTGATCTTTATGTCAAGGCTCTGTTTAGGTTGCACCACCAACGGGTTCTTGAACTCTAGAGTTTATTATCAGAGGACTTTGAATCTTTTACCAGTCAGGTGGTAAACCATGCCATGACTGGAAAACTGTTGTAGTTTTAAAGATTAGCGCCATAAACAATACTGGTGCCATTTTAAGGACAGGAGGTTAAAGAGTATTTACTTCTAAGTTAATACTTTGGAATATGTGTGAGTGTGTTACAATAACATTCTTCTGTTTCATATTCATTTTATTGTATATGTAAAATGCATTTATTAAAAAAGCACTGGTGTTATTAATATCAGTAATAATAGTAAATAATATAGAGAACAATATTCATAATGTTCTACAAATTGAAAGCTTATTTATTTTTAAGCCCTTTTATTTCATGGTGCTGGTCATATGAAAACTGTTACATACATATAACATGCATACAATTAAACAAACTGACAGACTGGTAGAGAGTGTGAAAGGACTCTGCCCTGACAGGTTTAGATCTACTTGGTAATGGGGGAAAGACATTAAGTTGGGGCATCTTTAATGGTAGTGAGGTGGCAGATTTTCAGTAAAGATTAGTTTTCAGGTTGCATATGAAGGTTCTTAATTTTGGAGACATTCAGATGCATTGAGGCACTGAAATCTAGATGACAAGGAATGGTTGGGAAAATTTTTAGATGAGATTGGGTGAGGAACGTACAAAAGTAGAAGGGAGAAAGAGATCTTGTGAGTAACAAAGATTACATTTGGGAGGAAGCACTGAATGGTTCCCATGTAGTGAACTCTGGTAACTTAATTCGTCTATGGATGAGTAAGAAAGGGAATTCCTTTCTCAGGCTTGCTGGCCCAGATTCAACTGATGACTCACTCGGGAGAAGCACCACCTTTCAGCGCTTGCTCTCTCAATATAATGTGCACAAGCAATTGAATCGTTACTAGATATGAGCAAACATGTTGGGAAAATATTCGCCAATCATAAGCATTCACTTTCATGAGCATTTTTACTCAAAATCCGTAAAAGTCGGTCACAGTTCGGTAAATCAGTGCGTTTCCACTAATGCTTTTGTTATTAATTTGGATATGATAGTGCTGTTGTATGATGAGCTGGAGGCGGAGGTATGGAGTTTAATAATTGGAGAGGGTGTGTCTAGGTCAGAGGAGCATGTGGAGAGGTTACAGCAGCGGCACACTTTTTAGTTTTCTTCCCTTAACATTGTTGTGTGTTTATTCTGGCAACTAATCAAGGCGTGAAAATCATCCACAATATCATGACACAAAGTCTTCTATAGAGATGAGCGACTTTTCCTTTTTTCAGGTCGAGTCGGGTTTCATGAAACCCGACTTTCTTAAAAGTCGAGTCGAACGAAATCGGCCGACTATAGGGAAAAGTCGGGGTCCGACTGAAACACGAAACCCAATGCATCTCAAAGGGGAAGCAAAGTCGGTAGGGAGTGGAGGACAGTAAACACACCTAGTGCCCATTTCAGTGCTAACAACATCAATTCTTATTACTTAAGCTTGGCAACCTTTCATTTACTTTAAAATAGTTACGCATTGAAAACTGGGGGTTATTTGGCTAAAGTTGTGGGGGGGTAGGGCTGGCGGCAGGTTTTCATGTACATCGGGTCAAAGAGTGTCAGTGGGCCCCTTTAACACATAACACAATTCATGATGCTCCGATACGGCACAGAAATATAGGTATAGTACAATGAAAAATACTTCACTGCTTACATGACATGACTGCTATCTATTTTAAATTCTACAATAGCTCAAAAAACGGACAGTATATTACTCCATACAGTATTATGGCCACCACCTAGTGCTCCATACAGAATAATGAGCCCCATATATTTCTCCATACAGAATAATTGGTCCCATATAATATTCCATACAGTATATGATGAGCTCCACATAATGCTACAGTATATGTTGGTCCCCATGGATGAAGCTCCACTGTCTTATGGGCCCAAATAATGCTCCATATTTAATGGGCCCCATTTCTAATGCTCCAGTGTATAATGGGCCCCGTAAATGCTGCTCCAGTGTCTGATGTCCCCCATTTGGAATGCTCCAGTATATGTTGGTCCCCATGGACGATGCTCCAATGTGTTATGGGCACAAATTATGCTCCATATATAATGGGCCCCATTTCTAAGGACCCAGTGTATAATGGGCCCCGTGAATGCTGCTCCAGTGTCTGATGTCCCCCATTTGGAATGCTCCAGTATATGATGGGCCAAATGGAACATGCTTCAGTGTATGATGGGCCCCATATATCATTCTACAGTGTATATTGCTCCCTAAAAAATGCTCCCAACATTTAAAAAAATAAATACCTCTCCTCGCTGGGCACTGCTCTATTCTGGACTCCTCAGCATTGCCATTTTAAAGCTCTCTGCACTTGTACTGGTTCAGTAGAGGGCATACAGACGTGATGTCATCACGCTCTGTAACCTGAATGTCACTGTCAGGAAAGGCGGAAGATGTTATGGCGGTGGAGCAGGGAGAGGTAAATATTGTAAGTGCTGTGGCCCTGAGCAAGCATGGGGGGCCCACTCGTGGGCGATGGCACTGGCACAGGGCCCCTCTCTGCACCTTCCTCTGTGTCACCGTGTAAGGTGGTATAGTATGCGGGAAGGGGCACCTGAGTTTCATCAGTGTCACATTCTGGCTCTGTAGAATGCAAGGGGAATGTAGTGGTGTGGTGAATGTACCAGCAGAATCATCTAGCATTGGCTGTGCATCAATGGCCCTCATCGATCAGTTTGTAGTGGCCATCCCTGTGATGGATTTAACTGGCCAGACTACACAGCGGTGGAGCAGGGAGAGGTAAGTATTGCAAGTGCTGTGTCCCTGAGCAAGCAGGGGGGACCCACTCATGGGCGCCAGTACTGGCACATGGCCCCTCATAGTACGCCAGTGTGTCTGACGGCGAGTGGGCCCTCCCACCGTAAGAGACACTTTATTGTACTATGAGAGGCCCTGTGCCAGTGCCGTCGCCCAAGGGTGGGCCCACACACCTGTTCAGGGAAACAGCACTTGCCCAGGTGCGGCAGGTGTTGACCCCGGGCCTGGGGTGGGGGGACAGCCCATTTCGGGTGGCTTAAAAAATGGCAAATGTTGTTGTGTAGGCTAGACTTTCCGCTGCTGCAAATGGAGGAATTGGAGAAGTCAGAGGAGGACAAAAGCGAGACTTTTTTTCTGGCAACCTATGTGGTATCAGGGGAGGGTGGGGCAAAATTTTTTGAAACCCATGCATGGTTCATTTTAATGAAGGTTAGATCATCAACATTTTGGGTCAACAGACGGGTCCTTTTTTCTGTCAGGATTGATCCAGCAGCACTGAAGACTCTTTCAGATAGCACACTACCAGCAGGGCAAGCGAGCTCCTGTAAGGCATATTGTGCCAATTTAGGCCATGTGTCCAGTTTTGAGGCCCAATAATCAAAGGGGAATGACCTGTGAGGGAGAACATTGATATGGGAGGAGAAGTAGTTTGTAACCATACTTGACAACTGCTGTCTCCTGTCACTTGCAATCGATTCTGCATTTGCTGTCGTGTGCGTGGGACTTGAGAAATCAGACCACAACATGGTCAGGACACCCTGTCTCCAATGCCAGTTCAGCTGTGTGCACCACAAACACTTCTTCCATTTTGCCCACTACGGCTCGTGGGAGAACCAACTCCGCTGCTGTGTGCTGGGAATGCCTCAAACAACCTGTTTACCAGAGTTGCTTGTTTGTTAGCCAATATTAGCTCTAGGTTCTCCTATGGCATGATGTTGTGTAATTTGCCTTTATAGCGTGAATCGAGGATGCTGGCCAACCAGTAGTCGTCATCCCTCATTTTGGCAATGCGGGGGTCCCTTTTTAGGATCCGCAAGACATAGGCACACGTGGGCCAATGTTCCAGGTGTCAATGCTGCACTGCCTGTGGTGGGTGGAGGAGCACTTTCTGGTAAATCCACATCCCTCCAGTCATGCACAAACCCTGTACCTGACCTTAGCATGTCCACGTGTTCTCTTGCCCCCTGAGAAGCATCCTCCTCCCCAAAATAATCATCCCCATCATCCTCCTCCTCATCTTCCTCTTCTTCCTCCACCTCGTCCACACCAGTTCCCTGACCAGACAATGGCTGACTGTCATCAAGGCTTCCCTCCTGCTCCTACCCCTCCTGTTGCTCCTCAGCTGCAGACTCCTGATCCTTAATGTGCGTCAAAGTTTGTATGAGCAGACGCATAAGTGGTATGCTCATGCTTATGATGGCGTTGTCTGCGCTTACCAGCCGTGTGCATTCCTCAAAACACTGAAGGACTTTACAGAGGTCTTTCAGCTTTGACCACTGCACACCCGACAATTCCATGTCTGCCTTCTCAACCATGTGCATGGTGAAGTTCCATCTTATAGCAACATCTATAATTAGGCGGTGCTTGGGGAGGTTGAGTGATCGCTGCAGCTTCTGCATACGACTGGAGTGGATGTTTTGAGCGACGGATATGCGAGCACAGTCTTCGCACCTTATGGAGCAGGGATGTTAACTCCGTATAGTTATTTAGGAAACACTGCACCACCAGGTTCGAGGTGTGAGCCAGGCAAGGTACGTGTGTGAGTTTTGAAAGGGCTATGGCTGCCACAAAATTCCACCCATTATCACTGACTACCTTGCCTGGCTCAAGATGTAGACTGCCCAGCCAAGACTCAGTTTGTCGATGCAAGTAGTCGGCCAGCACCTCTGCTTGTGTCTACTGTCGCCCAAAGACATCATTTTTAAAACAGCCTGCTGCCGCTTAGCACTAGCTGTTCAATAGTGGGACATCTCGTGTGCAACACTGACAGATGTGGATAGAGTGCTCGTGTGACTGCGCTCTGCCGACAAGCTTTCGCTTCTGGAGGAGAAGGGTCGAACGCCTACAGCCAACTGTTTCCTATACCATGGGCTAGGTAGCACTGTTCCACTGTTGCTGTCTCCTGTGGAGCCTGCATCCACCACATTAACCCAGTGCACAGTGATGGACACGTAACGGCCCTGGCCATGCCTACTGGTCCATGCATGTGTTGTGAGATGCACCTTTCCACTCACTGACTGTTTTAGTGCATGGACAATGCGGTTTTTCACATGCCGGTGGAGGGCAGGGATGGCTTTTCGAGAAAAGAAGTGCCGACTGGGTAGGTCGTAGCGTGGGACAGCGTAGGCCATGAGCTCTCGGAAAGCTTCGCTTTCTTCCAAATGGAAGGGCATCATCTCTAATGAGATCAGTTTGGCAATGTAGGCATTCAAAGCCAGTGTATGGCCTCTTTCACACTTCAGTTTTTTGCATCAGTTCAAATCCGCCAAAAAGGCAGACAAGCGGCTCCGTTCTCAACTGATGTGAACGGATGGCACAGGATCCGTTTTCAGACGGATCCTGAAAATGAGGAAATTTAAAGGAACCGCTGGCCGGGAAGGGGAGAGAGAGAGAGAGAGAGAGAGAGAGAGAGAGATTTTTTTTGTCCGGCACCCAGAAAGAATTTTGGGTTAAATTAGTGTCTGGAGGATCCGCCAGAGAAAAAAACGTTGCAAGCTCCGTTTTCAAATCTTTGAGGATGGTGACGGACAGGAACTTTTGGCGGATCCGCAAAAAAAACGGATGCAACGGACGGCAATCCGTCACAATCCGCCAATAATGGAAGTCAATGGGGGAAAAAAACGGATCCTCAAAAGAAAATTGAGAATCCGTTTTTTTCAAAACCTGGCGGATTGTGACTGATTGTAAAAAACTGAAGTGTGAAAGAGGCCTATGCGGATGAGAGGATGAGTACTTTCTCGTCCTACTCAGTGTCTGGTAGGGTGAGCTGGACTTGAGAGCTGCTTTTGGCGAACTAGCATTGGACATGACGGACTGAGAAGGGGTTGGTGATGGTGAGGGTGTTGATGTCCTAGATTCAGTATTTCCTCGCAAAAATATTGATTGCCTGACTGCTTTGGCCTAGCGACAACACCTCAACATTTCTTGATGGTGGTGTGCTTAGCGGTGGCCTTACAGTGGGTGAAGCATTGGAGCGTTGCCGGCTAACTTCAGTCGGAGCAGGTGCACATGTGCTACCTGAGGCTTTGTAGTCTGTCCACGCAAGCAAGTGCATGTTGGTTAAATGTCTAAGCATGCTACTGGTATTCAAATTTCTTAGATTTTTCCCTCTGCTAAAGGTCCTTTGGCACTTCTTACAGATAACCTTTGCGTCATCAGTAGGATTTTGTTCAAAAAAGTGCCACACTGCACTCTTCCTACTATGGTATAAATTTTCAGGGCTTGCACGCTGTGCTAATTTGACCGTCTGGCCATGCTGTCCTGCAACTCTTTTAGTTTTCTTGCCAAGTTTTTTGACAGCTACGGGCCTGCCGGATAACCGCTGCTGCGATGACGAGGTCTGAGGCGGATCCTTCTCCTGTTCTGACCTATTGACACCAGCACCCTCTTCCCCCAATGGATGCCAATCTGGATCAACAACTGGGTCATCCATGACCTCGTCTTCAATGTCATCTGCACCTTATTCTGTACCTTCCTCTGTGTCACCGTGTAAGGTGGTATAGTATTCGGGAAGGGGCACATGAGTTTCATCAGGGTCTGCTTCGGGCTCAGTAGACTGCGAGGGCAATTTAGTGCTGTGGGTAACTTTACCAGCAGATTCATCTAGCAGTGGCTGTGCATCAGTGCACTCCATGTCAGATTCATCTTGCACTGGGTAATTCAGGATTTGACTTGATAACCCAGGAATGGTATGTGAAAAGAGCTCCATGGAGTAATCTGAAGTGTGTGCTGCAGCATCCTTCACTTTTAGTGTGGGTGAAGGACACAAGGAAAGGTGTTGTTCCGGACCAGAGGCCTGCACTGATGACTCTGTGCTTGCAGTTTTTGTAACTTCAGAGGAGGAGGCAATAGAGCTGGAGGCTGTTTCGGCAATGTAAGCCAAAACCTGTTCCTGATGCTCCGGCTTTAAAAGCGGTTTACCTACATCCCAGAAAAGGGAACCTTAAAGGCCTTCTTGTGCCAGATGATGATGCAGGCTCAACACCTCCTGCCTTAGCTGTTATTGTGCTTTTGCAAGAACCAGCTGCTGCACCACCACCATCAGTACCAGCTGCTCCCCCCCGCCATCGTCCGCGGCCTCTTCCACCAGACTTCCTCATATTTGGGAAAATGTACCAAAAATACCAGCAGATAAATGGTACTGTATGAGTAGCGTATAGCTGTGTAAGGTGTATGTAAGAAGTGAAATCTCCATATATGTTTTGTGAGTCACAGACGCTCACCCAGTATGTATTTTACCGTAATCCAACAAGTAGATATACGGTACTGTAGCAGATTTGTACAGCTGTATATGTTGTTAGTGAAACTGTCAATCTCCGTATATGTATTTACAGAATGTCACACACACACGCTGACTCTGTGTAGATGTGACCCTAATAAGAACACCAGATATCAGATACTGTTTGAGAATCGGACTGCTCAATACGGTGTATAGAGAAATGGAAATGTCCGTATATGTATTTATGGAGTGTCACACACACACACACGCTGACTCTGTGTAGATGTGACCGTAATAAGAACACCAGATATCCGATACTGTTTGAGAATAGGACACCTCCTTCTCCGTGTATTTTTTTATGGAGTCACACATATAGCATGTATTTGTCCGTGATACCAGCCGGTACACGCTAGTGTGTGAGGAGCTTACACCTCTATACGATGTGTGAAAAAATTTACGCTCAGTATCTACTGTGCAGAAAAAAAAGTAATAAAATGATTTTTGCTTTTAAAAAAGCAGTGTGCAAACAGCAATGCAGCTATCAGGGAGCCTTATAAGGCAGCCTAATAACCAACAGAGCTGCTGCACACAAATATATCCTCCCCTGTCACTGCACACTATACCGTTGTGTTGTACAGTGACATTCGCTATCAGCAGAAGCAATTTTTTTTTTTTGGCCTGCCTAAACACTCTCCCTATTGAGAACGAGCAGCAGCAACCTCTCCCTATGCTAAGATCGGCAGAAGTAAGATGGCGGTCACGGCCTTTTATAGGCACTGTGACGCCACACAAAGCCAGCCAATCACTTCAATGCCCTTCTCTAACATGGTGGGGGCCACGGCCTATGTAATCGCGCTGCCCACAGTGTGCATCCTTAATGATTGGATGAGAAAAGGCGCTGTAAGCATTGTGGGTAACGCCACTATGGCGCGCGGGTCGGCGACCTCACGGCGGACCTCACGCTATGGTCGGGTTTCGATCGGAGAAACCCGACTTCAGCCAAAGTCGGTGGATTCTGAATTTGGCAGACCCGTTTCACTCAACTTTAGTCTTCTATGATTGGTTGCCGAAGTCACACATTCTTGGCCATATAAAAAGCAGACATCTTGTTTTGCTGGTGCCATTTTCTCTGTGCCACAGTGCAGAGAGGTCACTCCTGATAATGCTGCAAGTGAACTGGTCCTGTGTGAAATCGTTCTTCCAGCATCAAAGTAGACTGGGCAGAAATTGTGTGGCAGTCTCCAGAATCCCCATTAACTACTCTAAATTGTTTGTGCTAAAACTGTGTTTCAGTGGCAAATCAGAAAGCGAGATTTCCACTTAAAAATTGTTAGGCCTAACATTGGGGTGCAGCCACTAGGCAAAATTAGCTTCTCCAAATTGGTTGTGCTAAAACTGCCTTTCAGTGGAAAATCAGAAGGCCAGATTTCCACGTAAAAATCATTAGGCCTACTATAGTGGTGCAGCTATGAGGCACAATTAGCTACTCCAAATAGTTTCTACTGAAAGTGTGTTACAGTGGCAAATCAGAAGGCCTGATTTCCATTTAAAAATTGTTAGGCCAAATACTGTGTTTCAGCCATGAGGTCCAATTAGCTACTCCAAATCATTTGTGCTAAAACTGTATTCCAGTGGCAAATTAGTAGATCAGATTTCCAGCTAAGAAATGTTAGGCCTAATATAATGGTGCAATTATTGGTACAATTAACTACTACAAATTGTTTGTTTATTTGATTTTGCACAAAATGTTAATTCTATATTTTTATGTAATAAAAAAACATAAACGAATGTTATTTTTTTGTTTTATTTATTTTATTTTAATTGTTTTTAATTAAGAGTGATGTGAGAGGGAGCGTCACATGACTCTCTCTCCTTCATCACTGCTTTTAACTGTATTGGCTTCTATGATGCCGATAAGTTGAATTCACTATTGTGGAGGGGAAGGTGTGGCGCCGGGACCCTCTTATTCAGGGGACCAATAGCGGCAGCATGGGTGCCCCTGGAGGAGATGTGGCCCTAGGCAGCTGCCTGGTCTGCCTGCCCATAACGGCAGCCATGATCTTAGGCTGGGAACACACTCCTGCTACTGCCACCGGCTCTCGGTATCGTAGTGTTCGGCAGCAAAGAAATACATGCAGCTGCACACTATGGCCCCGAGTGCTGGTGGCAGTGGCGGGAATTGATGAGACTCTCGTGAGTTTGTCGCACCACACTCACAAGTGTGACCTCGGCCTAATGTAAGTCCATGACAGCCATAAGGCTAGAACATGGTTATCATCCATTTTAGATTGCACTGTAACTGTATCTGCTTTGTCACAAGTAGCAGTTAAAAGATGGTGGTGTAGGTTTGGAAGGTCGCCAGGAAAATATATTTAGATAGCAGCTGTTCAGTAGGGCAGGGAATACATTTGTATCACCACTCCAGCATTGTAATCAAATGAGCTGGAGTAGTGGAAAAAGAGCCATTGTAAATACCCTTTATGTTAATGTTGTTGAAATAAAGAAAAATTCAAAGATAACTTTATTTTAAAAACAATAAAAACATTATGAAAAAGATTATCATTTATTTTAAATATGAAAACATTTTTTTAACTTTTGGCCAAATAAGTAAATTCTTTGATCCCAGAACAAGAATGTTGCCTTGCTTCCAAGAAGGTGTTTGGTCTCTTGCTGGTGAAGCGGGTCTTGTGGTGGCAACGTAAAACTCTGTGTGGCAGACTTTGAACTAAGAATAACGGAACTGCTTGATGACTGGTCTGCGACACTTGTCAGGAATCAACTCAACTTGAAAAATGTGAATTGAGTGGGCACGAGCACGATGGTGTGCACCCATATCATGGTAACAGAGTGTCACGGCACAAGCTGTGGTCAGGTCTCTGTATCCCTAGATGCCAAAGATGGGTTCTTAATTTAAAAACTGATAGTCAGGGCAAAGCTTTCTGTTAGGGCTGGCGGAACACACCAAATAAAAAAGATGGTAATAAAGTGCGTTCGCAGCCCGGAGTCCACCGTGCAGGGGTGGTAAACTGCTGCAAGTAATGGCGGACGCTATATGGCGGTATAATAGAGGGGCACACGCGGGTTAACGTCACCCGGTGTGTACAGGGGCGGACTCTGTTGCTTCGCAGAGCCGCACTAACGCTGAACATAAATGCCGGAGCATTTTAAAGCTCACAGAGCTCGGCAAGGTAAACGCAGTATCAGGTCACAGGACTCAGCCCCAAGGACATAGGGTCAGAGTTCCTCTCGACCTACTAAGCGTGCGGCGTCGCAACTGTGGACACCACTAAGTGACGCTGGCGACCGTGGAGAACCGTGATGTACAGACCAAGCCACCACTTGGCGTAGATGCCAGTCTCTGACTCTGCTTCCTACTTGCTCCTCAGCCTGGGCGCTAACAGGCTAGGCTACACAACACATGCACACCAAGGGTAGGGGTTTCCAATGAGTCATTCAACAGAGACATTCATACGTGCATACAACTCTCACTCCACGTGGCCTAAATCTTTCTCTATATTAGCGGCCATGCGAACCTTTTATAGCCTCGTCCTTCTGGGACCTTCCTGATGGTCCAAACCGAGCTGGAGAAGGGCCTAAGCATGTGACCTCCGATCTCCAATGAGAGATCGTCCCACGGGCATGCTCAGTGGACCGAAAGGAGGACTTAGTCCCTGGAGTAACTCGCTGCTGACCAGCATGCATTGCTATAACTGGACCAGAGGTGGCAGCAGCAACCAAACCTACAGAGCTGGTCTGAGCAGAGCAGCTGGATCGATGAGTCTGCTGAGCAGCCCCTTCTGTGTCCGGAGAGGAATGGGAGACTGCCGAATGCAAGGCTCGGGATTCCTGCTGTGCAGCGAAGGAACCCGATGCCTAACACTTTCATTGGGTGAGGGGACCGGCCTTTGTGAGCTACTTGACTCAGAATAATAATAAAACATGCTGGCTTGTCTTGGGTATCGATGTTCGAGTTCACGTGCTGGTGTTTGGGGTTTTGCTCATACACTAGTGACCCCCACCAAAGGGTCATTCAAAAGAGCAATCGGTGAAGGGTCCTCAAATGCTGCAAGTGTCACAACCACAGTAGTCATGAGTGGTGTCTGCCTATCCAGTGGCAGTAAGCGAGTCTTGCTGGCTACAGTTAAGGCAAAAAATCAAAATGATCTTCTGTTGTTTTTTTTATCAACGTTAGTGTCTCACTAGCCATCCTTGCTGTATTAGCGTCTTTATTGGGGCTTTTTTTAGATTTTTTTTTTAGGGGGCTCAGTTACTGTCACGGGATAGGCAGCTATTTTTGTACTCGCTGTTGTATCACTTTATGCAGAAGCAGATGTGCCAGCAGCTGCAGAAGCAGATGTGCCTGCTGCCTACTCCGTGATGGTATCTTCGGGCTCAGGAGAGAGAATGTTCCCTTCAGTGTTGTGTAAATAAAAGAAAATAAGTCTTCATTAGAGATGAGCGACTTTGCCTTTTTTCAGGTCGAGTCAGGTTTCATGAAACCCGACTTTCTTAAAAGTCGTGTCGAATGAAATCGGCCGACTATAGGGAAAAGTCGGGGTCCGACTGAAACACGAAACCCAATGCAAGTCAATGGGGAACCAAGGTCGGTAGGGAGTGGAGGACAGTAAACACACCTACAGTGCCCAATTCAATGCCAACAACATTAATTCATATTACTTAAGCTTGTCAACCTTAATTTACTTTATAATAATAGTTACGCATTGAAAACTGGGGGGTTATTTGGCTAAAGTTGTGGGGGGTAGGGCTGACGGCAGGTTTTCGTGTGCCCTGGGCCAAAGAGTGTCAGTGCGCCCTGTAACGGCGTTTTCCAAGCTGGGTTACCTCTTTCAGTACCACCCCGTGTTTTCGGAGGTCCGCTCTGCGTTGGCTGGAGTCTGAATGAATGACACTGGCTGGAATTCCTCTGAGTGCATGGGCGCATATAAAAGATCACTGCTTCTCCATGTATTTCCAGTCTGACAACACTTTACTCACAGGACACTGCGGAGGTTTACTGTGGGAATTACAAAGGTGGGGGGAGGGTGGACACTGCTGATACATTAGGGATATGCATCTCACATGGAACCTATTATATATACATACAACTGCACAACATATTCTGGGTGCTGAGTGGTTCTGTAACACGGCTCCCCTTTTCAGCGACGCGATCGGCATACACAGTCTGATCCTCAATGGATCGGTTTCGGGATGACCGAAGTTTATGGGGTTGGTACAAGTTCCGTTTGTTGACTTAGTCCATCGGCATTACCATTTTGTTTGCCGGGTCTGTAGTGGATGGTGAAGTCCAGAGGCTGTAGGGCTAAACTCCACCGCAGCAATCTGGCGTTGTCTCCAGAGACCCGATTAAGCCAGACTAGGGGATTATGGTCCGTTAGGAGGGAAAACTGTCGTCCATACAAATATGGTTGCAACTTCTTGAGTGCCCATACTACCGCCAGGCACTCCTTCTCTATGGCCGCATAGTTAACTTCACGGGGCAGTAGTTTCCGACTCAGGTAAGCTACCGGGTGTTCTTGACCGTCCGGCCCGACTTGGCTCAGTACTGCCCCCAATCCAAACATAGAAGCGTCTGTATGAACAAGGAAACATGTAATTGGATCGGGTGCGGCCAATACAGGGGTATTGGTGAGGGCGTCCTTTAGTTGGCAGAAGGCATCCTCACACTCTGAGGTCCAGGTTACCTGGCAGGGTTGGTTCTTACGGGTCAGATCAGTGAGGGGCTTGGCTACACTGCTGTAATTGGGAATGAATTTCCTGTAATACCCCGCTGTCCCTAGAAACGCCATGACCTGGGTTTTAGTGCGTGGCATGGGCCATTTGGCTATGGCCTCAATCTTGGCTGGTTCTGGTCGCTGTTTCCCACTTCCCACCCAATGCCCTAAATACTGAACCTCTGCTTTGCCGACGTGACACTTGTTTGGGTTCAGGGTGATTCCGGCCTGGTGGATCCTGTGCAATACTGTTTCTAGATGATTTAGATGCTCTTCCCATGTCGCACTGTAGATGGCGATGTCGTCCAGTTTGGCACAAGCATAGTCCTGGAGACCATTCAAAAGCCGGTTAGCCAGCCTTTGGAAGGTCGCCGAGGCATTCTTCATCCTGAATGGCATAACTCGAAACTGGAATAAGCCGAATGGGGTGACAAATGCCGACTTGGGAATAGCGTCAGGACTAAGGGGAATCTGCCAGTAGCCTTTGCATAGATCGATGGTGGTCAAATACTTTGCCCCCGCCAGCCGGTCTAACAACTCATCCACACGCGGCATGGGGTATGCATCCGTCACTGTTTTCTCATTGAGCTTACGATAGTCTACACAAACCCGTGTAATCCCATCCTTCTTGGGCACTAACACTACGGGGGATGCCCAGGGACTATCTGACTCTTCAATGACCCCTAAACGCAACATCTCTTGTATCTCTTGTCGCATCCCCTCTCGTACAGACTCAGGGACGCGGAAGGGGTTTTGTCGCAGGGGGGTCTGATCCTGGGTCTCAACCTTGTGTTGTGCCAGGCGAGTGTACCCCGGTCTCTCTGAAAACATCCTCTGTCGCAGCCTCAACAACGCCTCCGCCTGCTGTCTCTCCCAGGAACCTAGGTCTTCACCCAAGTGTACCTGGTCCCATGTTTTAGACTGAGTCATTTCCCCCATGACATCCGGAACGGGAAGTCCGGCTAAATCCTCTGCTTCAGGTGCATAGATGGCCACTATCTCTTCAGGGCGCTCCCGGTAGGGCTTCAGCATATTCACGTGGAACATGCGGATAACCCTGGGGTCGTCACAATCGGCGACATTATAGGTTGTGTCGGCTATTTTCCCCATTACCTGGTAGGGCCCCTACCATGCAGCTTGAAACTTATTCTGCTTAGTGGGCTCTAACACCAGGACCTTCTGTCCTATTTCCAAGGTGCGCTCTCTGGCCCTCCGATCGTACCAACCATATGCGCTGGCGCCGCTGGTTCGCCTGCATGTTCTCACGTACAGCCTGAGTCAGCTCCTGTAGGTGGTCCCGGAATTCCAGCACATAGGGTACAATAGGTACCCCTTCTATGAGGCCCTCCCCTTCCCAGTGTTCCAGCACTAAGTCTAGGGGTCCCCTTACCCGTCTCCCGTATACCAGCTCGAACGGGGAGAACCCCGTGGATTCTTGGGGCACCTCCCGATAGGCAAACAGGAGGTGTGGCAAGAATTTCTCCCAGTCCCTGTAGGTCCTGGTAAAAGTCCCAATGAGCTGTTTTAATGTCCCGTTGAAGCGTTCACACAACCCATTGGTTTACGGGTGGTACGGGGCACTTCTAATGGACTTTACGCCGCACAGCTTCCACAGTTGGTTGGTCACCTCTGCTGTAAACTGGGTACCCTGGTCCGAGATAATCTTCCAGGGAAATCCAACCCGTGAGAAAACCTGGAGCAGGGCGGCCAGTATGTTAGGTAACGCAACCGCCTCTGGATACCGTGTGGCATAATCTACCACTGTCAATATATACTTTTTCCCGGACGGATTGGGTTTGGCTAACGGCCCTATCAAATCGACTCGGCTAAATGGTTCCTCCACAATGGGGAGGGGGCGTAATTTGGCCTTGCATCGATCCCCCCTCTTGCCAATGCGCTGACAACTGTCACAGGTCTGGCAGTACTGACGAACATCATAGGTTACCCCCGGCCAAAAGAAGTTTTGTGTCAGACGATGCCTGGTGCGACTGACGCCGAAGTGCCCGGCCAAGGGTATATCATGAGAGATTCGCAGTAGCTCCTGCCTATACTTCTTGGGAACTACCAGCTGTTGTTTTATAGTGGGGCTCGTCCCTGTGTGGTGCTGCTCTGTGATCCGGTAGAGGAGTCCCTGCTTCCATACAAACTGTTCCCCTTCTAGTACTCCTCTCCCCTCCTGTGCCTTCCCACGATATCCCTCCAATGAAGGATCCTCAAGTAACTCCCTCTTAAATTCATCTGGGGTGGCCCAAGAAATGTGTCTGGCTATGGGAATACGGGCAGGGCTGGGATGTCTTACCTGGGCCTCCTCTGAGTGTGATTCCGCCTCCGCAGCTCGAGCTTGTCTCCGGGTGGTCACAGGATAGGTCTCAGCCAGAGGGGCCACCGAGAATGCAGACAACATGGGCCCCAAGTCATTTCCCAGCAAGACATCTGCAGGCAAATCCTCCATCAAGCCGACCTCAACAAGGCCATCCCCGACTCCCCAGTACAGGTGAATCCTGGCAGTGGGTAGTGTGATGTTGTCACATCTCCTGTTGTTTGTGGGCTGTTGCCCTTGTTTGCATTCTTTGCCTAGTAACAGTGATGTAGGGGAGAGGAGGAGTCGGGGGGAGGGACGTAGAGAGGAAGGAGGAAGTAAGGAATAAAAAAAAGCACGGCCTGGCAGCCAAGCACCAGCACATCAGCTTACGTCTCTGAATTCTTTATCGCCGACATCACGACACTACAACTGGCGACGAGGAAGCGTTCATTCATCAGCCACAGGTATTTCAGTCCCACGAACAGTCTACAAGGCTATCAGCACTCACTATGGCTTGTCTACCCGCATTTCCTGCTTTTGATGTGCATCAGTCCCAAGCAAACCTGGCAGTATCTTGGGATAAATGGCTAAAGCGATTCGAGATATTTCTGCAAGCCATGAATGTCTCTGATGATACCCGAAAAAAAGCCATGCTGTTACACTACGCAGGGGAGCAGGTTTACGATATATTCACTACTCTGCCGAATACAGGGGAGGACAAGGACTATGAGCTCAGCAAAGCTGCGTTAAGCAAGCACTTCTCCCCTCACAGAAATCCGGCATTTGAAATTTTTAAGTTCAGGCAGTCAAAGCAGTCGCCAACAGAAAGCATGGCTGAGTATCATGTCCGGCTACGACACCTTGCAGCGCACTGTGAATTTGCGGAAGTAGACAAAGAAATCCAAATGCAGATCGTACAAGGATGTATTTCCTCCAAGTTAAGGAGACAAGCACTCAGAGACCCCACCATGACGTTAGCAAAGTTGCTAGATACAGCGCGTATAAATGATGCTGCAGACAAACAAGCTAAACTGATAGAGAACATCGAGCATGAGCCAGACGCGACATCTTCTATAGCAAAGCTTACACAGAAACCAAATGTGCCTCACACGCAGGCATCCACATGTTACAACTGCGGTGGATCGTATCCTCACCAGAATGTCTGCCCAGCAAAGGGAGGAACTTGTCATAATTGCGGAAAGCAAAATCATTTTGCAAAGGTGTGTAGATCCAAGCCACAATCTCCTCATACCACCGCACAACCTAGGCCACCAAAGATCCAAACACTGCAGATTAATGACGAGTCCCACAGCACCTATTTATTCTCCGTGACGGAAGAGGGATCTAATACTGTGCACGCAGTTACTAATCCAAAACGAGTAATCCTAGTGAATGGCAATCCAATAGAAGCCCTGGTAGACACGGGGGCATCAGTCAACGTCATCAGTCATACAGTCTACAACCAGCTCCTAAACAAACCTACTCTACAAAGTACTAATATAAAGATTTTTCCTTATGGCTCAGCAGCTGCACTGCCCCTGTGCGGAAAATTTCAGTCAGAAGTTGCAGCTGAAGGAAAGTCCATCACTGACACCTTTTATGTGGTAGAATGCTCTGCGGACACACTTCTCAGCTGTACCAGTGCAATATCTCTGGGCCTTGTGAACCTTGTCAACAGCATTACAGGTCCGTCGGCCCACCACATTATGCAAAGTACCCAAATCTCTTTAAAGGCCTAGGTAAGTTAAAGGATGTTCAAATAAAATTGCATATAGATCCGTCAGTACAGCCCTCTATTCAGCCCCACAGGCGCATTCCATTTCATGTCCGCAAGCTTGTGGAGCAAGAACTGCAAGACCTGGAGGTGTCCGATGTCGTCGAACGCGTCGAAGGCCCGACCCCCTGGGTTTCACCAATCGTTGTTGCACCTAAACCGAAGCAGCCAGGTAAAATCCGACTATGTGTGGATATGCGCCACGCCAATCGGGCGATCCAAAGAGAAAGGCACATCACGCCCACTATTGATGACATTCTCGCAGACCTGAATGGTGCGAAGGTATTTTCAAAAATTAACCTAAACTCGGGCTATCATCAACTTGAATTGCATCCAGACTCCAGGTACATTACAACTTTTAGCACGCATGTGGGCCTGCGCAGATTTAAGAGATTGAACTTTGGCATCTCATCGGCCGCAGAAATTTTTCAGAATATCGTCAGCCAGGTTCTGTCTGGCATTGCAGGAGTCCTCAACGTCAGTGATGATATTCTCATTTATGGCACAACCCAAGAGGAACATGACAATCGCCTAGAACAAGTGTTTCAAAGACTCCAAGCCTGCAATCTCACTGTCAATCCGTCAAAATGTAAATTTAACCAAAAATCATTAACTTTTTTTGGATACATCTTTTCTGAACAAGGAGTTTCAGCTGACCCACAGAAAGTGGCTGCCATAAAATCGGCTAGCCCACCGCAAAATGTGTCAGATGTTCGCAGCTTCCTAGGACTGGTCACATACTGTGGGCGATTTATACCTGACCTAGCCACTGTTTCTGAACCTCTGCGAAAGCTCACAAAGAAAGACTCTCCGTGGACATGGGGTACTGAGCAGCAAGCAGCTTTTGATGCATTGAAAACCAACCTAACCAGCGACACTGTCATGGCCTATTTTGACCCGTCAAAACCCACACAGCTACTGGTGGATGCTAGTCCAGTAGGCCTAGGGGCAATTCTCACACAAGTGTCTAGCGCAGGCGACATATCCACAATCTCATATGCCAGCAAGACACTAACGGATACAGAGCAGCGATATTCACAAACTGAGAGAGAAGCCCTGGCAGTTGTGTGGGGGTGCCTTCATTTCCATTTATACCTTTTTGGACATCAATTCACAGTGATAACTGACCACAAGCCACTCGTTCCAATTTTCAATAAGCCCTCGTCAAAGCCTCCCCCGCGTCTTGAACGCTGGTTGCTCCGCTTACAGAACTATCATCTCCAGTTGAGATACGAGGCGGGAGCTGGAAATCCCGCAGACTATTTCTCGAGACACCCAGCACCACAGCCCACCACAGGCGACATCCCCGCGACGATTCTGGCGGAGGAGCATGTCAACTTTGTCGTCGCCCATTCGGTACCGAAAGCTATGACCATACAGGAAATTAAGCAAGCGCTGGATGCCGATCACCAACTTCAATTTGTGATAGAGACGGTTCGGTCCAAGAACTGGAGCAGTTTTCTCGCTGAGGCCCGCCTTCACCCTCCTGATCAGGCTGGGTACCTGGAGGTTTTCTTTAACGCGAGACATTCACTATCAGTATCAGACTCAAATATGCTCTTAAGAGATAATCGCCTGGTGATACCTTAGAAACTTCAGAGCAGGGTACTGGATCTGGCGCATGAAGCTCATCAAGGGGTCGTGAAAACGAAGCAGCTACTTCGGGAGAAAGTGTGGTTTCCTGGACTTGACAAAAAGGTAGAGGCACTCGTTGAAACATGCATACCGTGCCAAGCCACTACAGTTGCCCATAGACGTGCACCATTACAAATGACACCCCTGCCAGCCCATGGATAGCTGTTAGCATCGATTTCTGCAGTCTACCAGATAGCTCCTATCTGCTGGTGATCATGGATGACTTTTCAAGGTTTCCAGTCACCGAACATGTTTCTACAACCTCGGCCAAGGCTGTTTTACCAAAATTAGACAAGATCTTCTCGGCATATGGCATACCTGAGATCGTGAAATCTGACAATGGACCGCCTTTTAATAGCACAGACTTTCAATCCTTCGCAACCTACCTGGGTTTCACACACCGGAAAATAACTCCTTGCTGGCCTCAGGCCAACGGAGAAGTCGAACGATTCATGCAATCGCTCAACAAGACCCTAAGGATTGCTACCATGGAGCACAAGGACTTACAGCAAGAGTTGAATGCATTCCTCAGACAGTACAGGGCTACACCCCACTCTACAACGGGAATACCACCTGCAACGGCACTGTTCAACAGGCCCTTACGGGTCAAACTTCCAAGCATTCCAGCAATCTCCATCCAGACCCCGATTTCTATTAATGACTCCATATCAAAGGAAAAGATGAAACGGTACGCAGATAAGCGCAACCATCGAGGCAGACAGCCGGCAATACAGGTGGGCGATTGGGTCCTGGCACAAAGGTTAAAAGCGACTAGCAAGTTTGCGTCACCGTACTATCCGGAACCCTTTCAAGTTATAGACGTTAAGGGCACCATGGTTACTGCCCAGAATCAAAGTCGTCAGGTCACACGAAATGTGTCCCACTTTAAAAAACTCCGGGGCTACGTCCCAAAAAACCACGCCTATTGAGGAAGCGAAGAGCGACGACTTCCTGCCAGAGACTGGAGATGCCGTAAGCCTAACAGGGGATGTGTCCGGGGATACTCAGGGCTCATCTGGTGATGGGCTGTCTCACCGCTATCCGACTAGGACCTATCGAAGACCACCTGCCCACCTTACAGACTATATTCTGCAGTGAGACTTAATGTTTGAACGACAATATTCTTCAAATGTTTCAGTTTTTTTTTTGTTGTGAGAAAAGAAGAGGTGTGATGTTGTCACATCTCCTGTTGTTTGTGGGCTGTTGCCCTTGTTTGCATTCTTTGCCTAGTAACAGTGATGTAGGGGAGAGGAGGAGTCGGGGGGAGGGACGTAGAGAGGAAGGAGGAAGTAAGGAATAAGAAAAAGCACGGCCTGGCAGCAAAGCACCAGCACATCAGCGTACGTCTCTGAATTCTTTATCGCCGACATCACGACACTACAGGTAGTCGATGTATGGCTCCACCTGTTACACGGACTGCCACTGTCCGGTCTGTCTTCTCTTGGTCCCGGACGAGATGAGGCTTCACAAGGGTCAAAGTTGCTCCGGAATCTCTTAGTCCCTGCGTACGTTTCCCATTAACCCACACGACCTGTCGATGCTGTTGTCAATTATCTGCCCGGGCTGCCTGCATGGGGTCTACTTCATGCAGCACTTCCTCCATCTCTTCCACCCCTTGGTTAGTCGTAGCCCCCAATGCCGAGTCAGCTTCGCCTTGGTAGCAGTGTACAGCAGCCCGGCTGAAGGTAGCTGTTCCCGCCTTTGGCCACTGGGTATGCTGAGTCCAGTTGGGGCATTGTATTTGCAGGTGGCCCAGCTGACGGCAGGTGTGGCATCGCGCCCCAGGGGGACTGTGGTAGGCTGGGTTTCTAGCTGATCCCCCTACAATCTTCGGTGGTTTGGGGCCCTCCAGGTCCATGGGTGGGCCTCTACTGACCACCTTTGATCCGGAAAACTGCGGCCTCCTGGCATCATGATGTTCATCGGCCAGACGAGCGGCTTCCTCAAGAGTCGTTGGCCGTCTGTCCCGAAGCCATTCCTGTGTCTCTGGGTTTAGTCCATTAAAGAATCGTTCTAACAGGAAGAGCTGGAGGACGTCCTCCTTAGTGGTTGCTTGGCTCCCTTGTACCCACTGTAGCAGTGACCGCCGTAATTTACAGGCCCATTCAGCGTGGGTATCGGTTACGAGTTTTATAAGTCCGCGGAACTTTTGGCGGTAGGGCTCTGGTGTCAGCGCATACCGGGCCAAGATCACTTCTTTGATCCGCTCATAGTCCATACAGTCCTCATCAGGTACCGTGCGATAGGCGTCCGCTGCCCGGCCTGTCAGCTTGCTGGCAGAATCTGAACCCGTTCCTCCGGCTTTACTTGATGAAGGGCACACTGCCGCTCAAAGTCCTGCAGAAAGCCATCAATGTCTTCCTCTGCCTCCCCCAACTGTCGGAAGGCATTGTACTGGATCTTTTTGTGGCTTACTGTTGAAAGTTATCACAAATATTCCCAAAAAATTTATGATACAACAATATCACCTCTTTAACTCCAGATACAATGCAATAGCACACAATTCTTCTAGCTGATTATAGCGGGAAGAAACAACGAGTATTTAGGAAAAAAGATGTAAACAATTTTATTGAAATATATTAAAAATATATACACAATGAACAGAGTTTCCCACTATGCAGGCTAACAAGGGGTTAATCCAGAATGAACAGTACAGACGAGATTTCCCCATTAGAAGATGTCCACACAAAATCTCATTCTTCTCCATCTTCAAATCATGGGGACTCATCAACAGGATCCCATGCACCATAAATGTACATATAAGGAAATTACTGTAATAGAAATACAAGTATTAATAAAATATTTTTTGTGTGGACATCTTCTAATGGGGAAATCTCGTCTAGAAAAATGGACTGATTGTTTCATCACTGTTTAGCACGTTTTTTTGGTGCTAATTATTAGTATAATATGTTTGCACATATTTAGAATATTATTATTTGATATATATTTAATTTTAATTTTTTTTGTATATAAAAAAAATTTCTTTATGTATGTATATTTTCCATACATTTATATTACTTCACAATATTAATTGTCTTGGCACATAATTTGTTCTAGATTAATATAATGCATCATGCATTGATGGGATATAACTCTTATCACTTTAATAGTTTTTCTGATAGTTTCATGAATGGGACATAAGTTAGTTTTATGTGGTTTACAGAGCATTAATCTCGTTCACAGTATTCACTATCACAATATATATCGATTCACACTCATGTATTCACAGTCTGTTTTTTTAGGAGGCAATAAGCACCTTATATGTTTGTTTTTAAAGCAGTCAAGTGCGCATGCCCAGAACTGGCTCTGTCAGGGAGTCCTCGAAGTGCTTGACGGGAATTGCGAGCGACTTTGGTTGCTAAGCAGCACCAAGCTGCTTGCGTTCCATGAGCGCAAGGAGGAAGTCCCAGATTGATGACAGCCTTGAATCTGCGCATGCGCCGTTATTTGACCCAGCTCTGATTGCTTGTTAGCATTCTTGATATCATTTCCTATAAATACTAACACCGAGGCCGCTGTAGGCCACGCCTCCTGAGGAAGAAGCGGTGAAACGCGCATTGGGGCGGCAGGCCTGGGGAATCCTTCACTACATATTAGATGTAAGTACAGCGCATAGTTTATTTACATGCATCACTATTTGGGTCACGGTTTAAGCACTGGCAGCAGTACATAATTGTCCATTCATAATGGGCTTATCTAATTGTAGTATCCAGTTTATATCGCTTATTTTGTTAGCACTGGAAGATTGCATGATACTTTATTGTTAGTGCATTAATCAGTCTTATTTGCACTATAAAAGCACTCTTTGCACTTTAAACGTGGCCTGTTTATGTAGTGAGCCTATTTATATAGTTAAAAATCGGCATTATATATGCTAATATTGAACACTTTAGGACGCTTGTATGCTGATAATATATGGTTTCAGCTATTTAATACTATCTGTACTGTTCATTCTGGATTAACCCTTTGTTAGCCTGCATAGTGGGAAACTCTGTTCATTGTGTATATATTTTTAATATATTTCAATAAAATTGTTTACATATTTTTTCCTAAATACTCATTGTTTCTTCCCGCTATAATCAGCTAGAAGAATTGTGTGCTATTACTGTTGAAGGTACCTGGTCGAAGGCCAGAGCTCCCCCTGCTTGCTGACTCTCCTCTCTCAGCTCTGCCATCTCCATCTTGGCCAGCTCCACTTTGGTCCGCTCTGCCATTTCCATCTTGGCTAGCTCTATCCTGGTCCGCTCGGCCATCTTTTCCTTCAGATCAGTACGCACATCAGCCATCACCTCTCGTATGATCTCTACTGCAGGGTTTGGGCCATAGAACGCCAGTCTGTTCTTTACCTCCCTCTGGAATTCGGTCTCCTCCACGTTCACATTGGGGGGCGCTGCACTGTCGTGTTCCATGATGGCTGCTATCAAATCCGCTTTTGTTTTGTTGCTGGCGATCAACCCTCGGGCTTCCACCAGATCTTTTAATGTAGTCCTCTTTAACTTCTGGTAGTTATTTTCCATTCATTCCTTTCCTCCTGTAGAAGGGGTATCAAATCCAGCTGTCTGCCACCAGTGTAACAGGGTCTTTCAAGCTGGGGTACCTCTTTCAGTACCATCCCGTGTTTTCGGAGGTCCGCTCTGCGTTGGCTGGAGTCTGAATGAATGACGCTGGCTGGAATTCCTCTGAGTGCATGGGCGCATATAAAAGATCACTGCTTCTCCCTGTATTTCCAGTCTGACAACACTTTACTCACAGGACACAGAATATATCACACAGATACAGAGGGCCGGCCAATAGACAAGCATCAGGCCAGACATGCATTACAAAAGCCGCAGGTGGCCGGAGCCTGCGGAGGTTTACTGTGGGAATTACAAAGGTGGGGGGAGGGCGGACACTGCTGATACATTAGGGACATGCATCTCGCATGGATCCTATTATATATACATATAACTGCACAACATATTCTGGGTGCTGAGTGGTTCTGTAACAAGCCCTTTTAACACATACCACAATTCATAATGCTCCGATACAGCACAGAAATATAGGTATAGTACAATGAAAAATACTTCACTGCTTACATGACATGACTGATATCTATTTTAAATTCTACAATAGCTCAAAAAATGGACAGTATATTACTCCATACAGTATTATGGCCACCACCTAGTGCGCCATACAGAATAATGAGCCCCATATATTTCTCCATACAGAATAATTGCTCCCATATAATGTTCCATACAGTATATGATGAGCTCCACTTAATGCTACAGTATATGATGGATGATGCTCCACTGTCTTATGGGCCCAAATAATGCTCCATAGAGTCCATATATAATGGGCCCCATTTCTAATGCTCCTGTGTATAATGGGCCCCGTAAATGCTGCTCCAGTGTCAGATGTCCCCCATTTGAAATGCTCCAGTATATGTTGGTCCCCATGGACGATGCTCCAGTGTGTTATGGGCCCAAATTATGCTCCATATATAATGGGCCCCATTTCTAATGATCCAGTGTATAATGGGCCCCGTAAATGCTGCTCCAGTGTCTGATATCCCCCATTTGAAATGCTCCAGTATATATTGGTCCCCATGGACGATGCTCCAGTGTGTTATGGGCCCAAATTATACTCCATATATAGTGGGCCCCATTTCTAATGATCCAGTGTATAATGGGCCCCGTAAATGCTGCTCCAGTGTCTGATTTTCCCCATTTGGAATGCTCCAGTATATGATGGGCCAAATGGATGATGCTCCAGTGTATGATGGGCCCCATATATCATTCTCCAGTGTATATTGCTCCCCAAAAAATGCTCCCAACATTTAAAAAAATTAAATACCTCTCCTTGCTGGGCACTGTTCTACTCTGGACTCCTCAGCATTGCCATTTTAAAGTTCTCTACATTTGTACTGTTTCGGTAGAGGGCATACAGATGTGATGTCATCACGCTCTGTAACCTGAATATCAGTCAGGAAAGGCGGAAGACGTCACGGCGGTGGAGCAGTGAGAGGTAAGTATTGCAAGTGCTGTGGCACTGAGCAAGCATAGGGGGCCCACTCCTGGGCATGTAGGTATGTCTGACGGCGAGTGGGCCCTCCCACTGGCAGAGACACTTTTGCGTACTATGAAGGGCCCTGTGCCACTGCCGTCTCCCATGAGTAGGACGCCCTACCTTCTTAGAGAACCGGCACTTTCAACTGCATCTTCCTCTGTGTCACCATATAAGGTGGTATAGTATGCGGGAAGGGGCACCTGAGTTTCATCAGTGTCACATTCTGGCTCTGTAGAGTGCAAGGGGAATGTAATGCTGTGGGAGAATTTTCCAGCAGAATCATCTAGCAGTGGCTGTGCATCAGTGCACTCCATCTCCGATTCATGTTGGACTTCACTCTTAGTGAGGGTGAAGGAGACAAGGAAAGGGGTGGTTCCTGACCAGAAAGCCTGCACTGATAACTCAGTGCCTGCATTTTTTTGAACTTCAGAAGAGGAGGCGATAGAGTTGGAGCCTTTTTCGGCAATGTAAGGCAAAACCAGTTCCTGATGCTCCGGCTTTAAAAGCGGTTTACCTACTCCCAGAAAAGGGAGCCTTAAAGGCCTTCTTGTGCCAGCTGATGACGCAGGCTCAACACCTCCTGCCTTAGCTGCTATTGTGCTTTTGGCAATAGCAGGAGGCACCACCATCACCATCAGTACCAGCTGGCCCCCCCACACCCACATCCATGGCCTCTTCCACCATACATAATAATTTTTGTGAAAATGGACTAATAATACCAGCAGATATATGGTACTGTTTCAGAAGCGGACAGCTCTATACAGTCTAGGGATAATTGTAAATCTCCGTATATATTTTATGAGTCAGACACAGATGGTCACAGGCTCAGTATGGATTAGACAATAATATAAAAATTTGCAAAAGGGTGCAGTATCACTAGATGCAAGGTTATATAGTATAGTTTAAACATAATGAATCTCCGTATACATTTCAGGAGGCAAACATGCTCTCAGGCCCAGTATGGATCCGACAACAATATAGAAAGTTGAGAAAGGGTACTATGGCACCCCGGTGGGCGTCCTTAAATCTATAGTGAGATTCAAATTCTCACCAATACTATATACACCTTCTACCTTGTTTTACAGTACCATATAGCTGGAGATACTTTGGGTACATTTTCACAAAAATGAGGAAGTATGGTGGGAGAGGTCGTGGAAGTGGGCGAGGGTTGCCAGCTGGTCCTGATGGTGGTGGTGCTGGTGGTGCATCTGTTGGTAGTGGCAAAAGCACAATAGCACCTAAGGCAGGAGGTGTTGAGCCTGCGTCATCGTCTGGCTCCACAAGGCCTCGAAGGCTCCCTTTTCCGGGAGTAGGTAAACCGCTTTTAAAGCCGGAGCTTCAGGAACAAGTTTTGGCTTACATTGCTGACACAGCCTCCAGCTCTCTCGCCTCCTCTTCTGAAGTTTCAAAAAATAAAAGCACTGAGTCGCCAGTGGAGGCTCCTGGTCAGGAACAACACCTTTCCTTGTGTCCTTCACCCCTACCAAAAGTGAAGGATGCAGCAGGCCACACTACAGATTACTCCACGGAGCTCTTTTCACATACCATGCCTGGGTTATCAAGTCAAATCGTGAATTGCCCAGTCCAAGATGAATCTGACATGGAGTGCATTGATGCACAGCCACTGCTAGATTTTTAACATACATAGTAATTAAGGTTGAAGGGAGACTTTAAGTCCATCTAGTTCAACCCATATCCTATCCTAACTTGCCCTAACATGTTGATCCAGAGGAAGGCAAAAAAAACCCATGTGGCAAACAGTAAGCTTCACATTGGGGAAAAAAATTCCTTCCCGACTCCACATACGGCAATCAGACTAGCTCCCTGGATCAACGCAACACTAAGGAAACTAGTGTATATACCCTGTAATATTATACTTTTCAAGAAAGGCATCCAGTCCCCTCTTAAATTTTAGTAGGGAATCACTCATTACAACATCATATGGCAGAGAGTTCCATAGTCTCACTGCTCGTACAGAAAAGAATCCGCGTCTGTTATTATTCTTAAACCTTCTTTCCTCCAGACGTAGAAGATGCCCCCTTGTCCCCGTCACAGGTCTAAGAGTAAAAAGATCATTAGAAAGGTCTTGGTATTGTCCCCGCATATATTTATACATTGTAATAAGATCACCCCTAAGCCTTCGATTCTCCAAACTAAATAACCCCAAGTGTAATAACCTGTCTTGGTATTGCAGACCCCCCAGTTCCCTAATAAGCTTGGTCGCTCTTCTCTGCACCCGCTCCAGTTCAGCTATGTCTTTCTTATACACCGGAGACCAGAACTGTACACAGTATTCTAAGTGTGGTCGCACTAGTGACTTATATAGAGGTAAAATTATGTTCTCCTCCTGAGCATCTATGCCTCTTTTAATGCATCCCAATATTTTATTTGCCTTTGCAGCAGCTGCCTGACACTGGCCACTAAATGTGAGTTTGTCGTCCACCCATACACCCAGGTCTTTTTCAGTGAGAGTTTTGCCCAGTGTTTTACAATTAAGCACATAATTATACATCTTGTTCGTTTTACCTAAGTGCATGAGCTTACATTTATCCCCATTAAACCTCATTTGCCATTTATCAGCCCAAGCTTCTAGTTTACATAAATCCTCCTGTAATATAAAATTGTCCTCCTTTGTATTGATTACCCTGCAGAGTTTAGTGTCATCTGCAAATATTGAAATTCTACTCTCTATGCCCCTTACAAGGTCATTAATAAATGTGTTAAAAAGAAGCAGGCCCAAAACTGACCCCTGTGGTACCCCACTGCTAACCGTGACCCAGTCCGAGTGTGCTCCATTAATAACCACTCTTTGTTTCCTATCCCTGAGCTAGCTCTTAACCCACCTACACATATTTTCCCCTATTCCCATTGTTCTCATTTTATGTATCAACCTTTTGTGTGGCACCGTATCAAAAGCTTTTGAAAAGTCCATGTACACCACGTCCACTGCATTCCCTTGGTCCAGTCCGGAACTTACCTCTTCATAAAAGCTTATCAGATTAGTCTGACAGGAACGGTCCCTTGTAAACCCATGTTGATATTGGGTCATAAGTTTATTCTTCTCCAGATACTCCAGTATAGTATCTCTTAGAAAACCCTCCAGGATTTTACCCACAGTTGAAGTTAAACTCACTGGCCTATAATTTCCAAGTTCATTTTTTGTCCCCTTTTTGAATATTGGCACCACATTTGCTATACGCCAGTCCTGTGGTACAGACCCTGTTATTATGGAATCTTTAAAGATTAAAAATAATGGTCTATCTATGAGTGTGCTTAATTCCTGCAGTACTCGGGGGTGTATCCCATCCGGGCCCGGGGATTTGTCAATTTTAGTGATTTTTAGATGCCGCCGTACTTCCTGCTGGGTTAAGCAGGTGACATTTAATGGACAATTTTTATCCCTGATCATGTTATCCGTCATGGGATTTTCTTGTGTAAACAATGTCGAAAAAAAGTCATTTAGCATATTGGCTTTTTCCTCATCCTCCTCCACCATTTCACCCAGACTATTTTTAAGGGGACCAACATTATCATTTTTTAGCTTCTTACTATTTATGTAGTTAAAGAATATTTGGGGATTATTTTTACTTTCTCTGGCAATGAGTCTCTCTGTCTCAATCTTTGCTGTTTTGATTTGCTTTTTACAGAATTTATTTAATCTTCTGTATTTAGTTAATGCCTCATCACTACCTACTTGCTTTAATTCTTTAAATGCTTTATGTTTATCTCTTATTGCACCCCTTACAGCTCTGATTAGCCATAGTGGTTTCCTCCTATTTCTAACATGTTTTTTCCCATACGGAATATATTGTGCACAGGTCCTATTCAGAATGCTAATAAACGTCTCCCATTTTCTTTGTGTATTTTTATGTCTCAGGATATCGTCCCAGTTAATTGCACCAAGATCATCTCTCATCCGTTGGAAATTTGCTTTCCTGAAGTTTAGTGTCCTTGTAACCCCTCTACTACACATCTTATTAAAGGATACATGAAAACTTATTAATTTGTGATCACTGCTGGTACATTCACTCAGAGCACTACATTGTCCTTGCAGTGTACTGAGGCAGAATCAGACCCTGATGAAACTCAGGTGCCCCTTCCCGCATACTATACCACCTTACACGGTGACACAGAGGAAGGTGCACATGAAATTGAAGAGGAGGTGATGGATGACCCAGTTGTTGACCCAGATTGGCATCCATTGGTGGAAGAGGGTGCCGCTGCCAATAGCTCAGAAGAGGAGGAGGAGGATTCGCAGCAGTCAACGACATTGCAACAGCTGTTTTCTGGCAGGTCGGTAGCAGTCCAAAAACGTGTTACAAAAACCAAAAGAGTTGCAGGACAGCTTGGCCAGATGGTCAAATTAGCTCAGCGTGCAAGGCCTCAAAATGTCTTCCATAGTAGGAAGAGTGCAGTGTGGCACTTTTTTGAACAAAATCCTAATGATCAGGCAAAGGTTATCTGTAAGAAGTGCGCAAAGACCTTTAGCCAAGGCAAAAATCTGAGAAATTTGAATACCAGTTGCATGCTTAGACATTTAACCACCATGCACTTGCAAGCATGGACGGACTACCAAACCTCACGTATCACATGTGCACCTGCTCCGAATGAAGGTAGTCAGCAATGCTACATCGCTTCCCCCACTGTAAGCCCACTGGTTAGCACACCACCACCAGCAAATGTCAAGGTGTCATCGCAAGGGCAAAGCAGTCATGGAATCACAATGTTATTGCTACGAAAGACTGAATCTAGGCCATCAGCAACACCACCAACACCATCACCAACCCTCTCTCAGTCCGCCATGTCCACCGCTAGTTCCACCATATGCAGCTCTCAAGTCCAGCTCACCCTACCAGAGACTCTGAGTAGGACAAGAAGGTACTCATCCTCTCATCTGCGTACACTGGCTTTGAACGCCCACATTGACAAACTAATCTCGTTAGAGATGATGGCCTACCGGTTGGTTGAAACCAAAGCTTTCCACGAGCTCATGGCCTACGCAGTACCACGCTATGACAAACCCAGTCGGCACTTCTTTTAGCAAAAAGCCATCCCAGCCATCCACCTTCATGTGAAAGACTGCATTGTCCATGCACTCAAGCAATCAGTGAGTGGAAAGGGGAACCTCACAACAGATGCATGGTCCAGTAGGCATGGCCAGGGCCGTTACGTGTCCATCACTGCGCACTGGGTTAATGTGGTGGATGCAGGGTCCACAGGGGACAGCGACGGTGGGACAGTGCTGCCTAGCCCATGGTATAGGAAATAGTTGGCTGTAGGCATTCGACCCTCCTCCTCCTCCTCCAGAAGCGAAAGCTCATCCACAGAGCGCAGTCACACGAGCACTCCATCCGCTGCTGCCTGTGTTGCACATGAGGTGTCCCACTATTGAACAACTAGTGGTAAGCGTCAGCAGGCTGTGTTGAAGATGATGTGTTTGGGCGACAACAGACACACCGCGGAGGTACTGGCCGACTACTTACAGTGACAAACTGAGTCCTGGCTGGGCAGTCTACATCTTGAGGCAGGCAAGGTAGTTAGTGATAACGGCAGGTATTTTGTGGCAGCCATAGCCCTTTCAAAACTCCGACACATACATTGCCTGGCTCACACCTTGAACCTGGTGGTGCAGTGCTTCCTCAATAATTATCCAGAGTTAACAGGCCTGCTCCATAAAGTGCAAAGACTGTGCTCGCACATCCGCCGGTCACCCGTACTCTCCAGTCGTCTGCAGAAGCTGCAGCGATTGCTCCACCTTCCCAAGCACCACCTAATTATCGACGTTGCAACAAGGTGGAACTCCACCCTGCACATGGTTCAGAGGCTGTGCGAACAAAGGCAGGCTGTAATTCATTTGTGGGAGGATACATGGGCATGCAGTTTGCAGACAGACAAGGAGTTGTTTGGTGTGCAGTGGCCGAAGCTGAAAGACCTCTGTAAAGTCCTTCAGTGTTTTGAGGAATGCACATGGCTGGTAAGCGCAGACGACGCCATCATAAGCATGAGCATCCCACTTATGCGTCTGCTCATGCAAACTTTGACGCACATTAAGGAGCAGGTGTCTGCAGCCGAGGAGGAAGAGGAGGAGGGAAGCCTTGATGACTGTCAGCCATTGTCTGCTCAGGGAAATCTCGTGGACGAGGTGGAGGAAGAGGAGGAGGATGATGGGGATGATTACTTTGGGGAGGAGGATGCATCTCAGGGGGCAAGAAAAAATGTTGGCATGGCAAGGTCAGGTACAGGGTTTGTGCGTGACTGGAGGGATGTTGATTTGCCAGAAAGTGCTCCTCCACACAGCACTCACAGTGCATCATTGACACCTGGAACATTGGCCCACATGTCTGATTATGCCTTGCAGATCCTAAAAAGGGACCCCCGCATTGCCAAAATGATGAACGATGACGACTACTGGTTGGCCAGCATCCTGGATCCACGCTATAAAGGCAATTCGAAAACATCATGCCACAGGAGAACCTAGAGCTAATATTGGCTAACAAGCCAGCAACTCTGGTAAACCGTTTGTTTGAGGCTTTCACAGCACACAGAGGCGGTGATGTTTCTCCCACGAGCCATAGGGGGCAACATGGAAGAGGTGTTCTTGGTAACATAGTAACATAGTTTTGAAGGCTGAAGGAAGACCTTATGTCCATCTAGTTCAGCCTATTTTTAGTGCAACTGTTCTGCATTGTTGATCCTGGGGAAGGCAAAAAAACCCACAGAGTAGAAGCCAAATTCCTTCCCCTAAGCAGGGTCAACCATCTACCTATAATATTATGTTATTTGTAACCTTCTATACTGATATTCACAAGAAAAGCATCCATTCCTTTCTTAAATTCATTCAGTGAGTTGGCCATCACCACTTCCTCATTAATAGAATTCCAGAGCCTCACTGCACATACCGTGAAGAACCCTCTTCTATGCTGGTGCAGAAATTGTCTTTCCTCCAAACGAAGAGAATGCCCCCTTGTTCTTGTCACAGTGGAGAGATCTCTGTATTGCCCTCTGATATACTTGTACATATATAATAGGTCTCCCCTAAGTCTTCTCTTTTCTAGAGTAAATAGACCTAATTTTGATAACTTTTCTGGGTATTGTAGTGAACCAACTCCATTTATCATTTTAGTAGCCCCCCTTTGAACCCTTTCAAGTTCAGTAATGTCTTTCTTGAGCACCGGCATCCAAAATTGCACACAATACTCCAAGTGTGGTCTGACATGACAAGTGATTTGTACAGATGGAGAATTATGTTTTCATCTCGTGTCCCCAGTCCTCTTCTAATGCATCCCATGACCCTATTTGCTTTGGTGGCAGCTGCCTGACATTGGGCACTCCAATTTAGCTTCTTATTGACTAAGATGCCTAAGTCTTTTTCTATGTCTGATTTCCCCAGCAGTTTCCAATTTAGTAAGTAATTATAGCATCTGTTTCTCCTTCCCACGTGCATAACCTTACATTTATCTGTGTTAAACCCCATCTGCCATTTTTCAGCCCAATTCTCCAATTTACTCAAATCTGTCTGTAGTTGCAAACTGTCCTCCTTTGTGTTAACTACCTTACATAGTTTTGTATCATCTGCAAATACTGATATTTTACTGTGTAAGTCATATACTAGATCATTAACAAACATATTAATTAGTAGGGGGCCCAATACAGAACCCTGTGGTACCCCACTAGTAACCCTGGCCCAATCTGAGTATGCACCATTAATAACCACTCTTTGTTTTCTATCACTAAGCCAGGTGGGGACTCCCTTGTAGTTGTAACGGCTAGAGTCCAGGGATCCCCTTGCACAACAGCCAGTTGAATTACTTTGGGGGCATTAGCTTCTCTGGCATGCTCAGGATTTGGGCCACTTCACTCTTGGGTAAAAGGATGAGACTTTCAGTCCCCAGGTTGACACACTGCACTATAATGTTGCTGTCTTGAACTGTGGCTAGTGTCCGCGTGATGAACAATCCAGGGGGTATTTGATCCACTTCTGTTGGCTCGATTTGCACTTCCACTCCTTTCAAAGGAGTACAAGCTCACACTGGCAATGTGAGCACCGTCTGGTTGGACGGTAAGGTAATCATCGCAGACACCGGTACCATCATTTTCCCCAAGACTCTTTTGTCTCCTAACGTCTTCTGGGCTTGAGCTGTTCGGATTAACTTCTGGAACACCTTCTGTTGAGGGGCTCATGGGCTCCATTGGTTCAAGAAAGATTCCTGCGGCTTCCTAATCAGAAGTTGTCCCATCTCCCTCAGCATATTCATTCCCAGAGTCATTACGGGTCCACAACCAGCATCTCCTGTTACCAACATGACTACCATGCGGTCTACATCCTTCCAGCATACTTTAATCTCCATCCAGACCACTCCTGCGACCGGAATGGGCAACTGATTGGACGCTGTTAACCTTATTACTGGTCTCCATTCTGGCCTTGAGACCTCTGGGAAGTGTCATCTGAAGTAGGCTTCCAGCAGAGTGGTCACTTGTGACCCGGTGTTGATCAAGCAGTGGACAGCTCGCCCGTTCACCTCGGCCCAGACTGTAGGGCTCACAGAAACTATATTTTTTGGACTGCCTTCCCCCCTTTGCCATCTTCCCTGCTCCAGGCTGCGTCCCCCAGCCACGGAGCCCACTAGTTTAACAGCTGCCTTGGTGAGGGCGGTCTCCGGCTCGCACAGCATTGAGAATAATGTCCTGTCTTCCCACAATTGAAACACATCAGTCCCCCTTCAGCACCAAGAGGGATCACTCCCTGACAGGGTCCGGTAGAAAGGCTAGATCCTGTATAATTTCTGTCTCTGATTGAGGGGTCCACTATCAGTGGCTCTTACGCCGGAACAGGGTCTCTCCGGAGACTGGACCATTGTCTCCACATCTCTTGAATCTCTTTTTGGATCACTCAGGACCACTCCAGCTCTGCTGCAGGTGGGGTAGGTGCACACAGCCGAAGTGGCGTTGGACACAGGGGTTTCATGACCATGTTGTGGACTGAATTTTCAAGTCCCGCTCACACGACTGGTAATACTGCATCGATTGAAAGTGACAGGAGACAGCAGTTGTCAACTATGGTAACAAACTACTTCACCTCCCATATCGATGTTCTCCCTCACCGGTCATTCCCCTTTGACTATTGGGCCAGTAAACTTGACACCTGGCCTGAATTGGCACAATATGCCTTACAGGAGCTCGCTTGCCCTGCTGCTAGTGTGTTATCTGAAAGAGTTTTCAGTGCTGCTGGATCAATCCTGACAGAAAAAAGGACCCGTCTGTTGACCCAAAATGTTGAGGATCTAACCTTCATTAAAATGAACCATGCATGGGTTTCAAAGGATTTTGTCCCACCCTCCCCTGATGACACGTAGGTTGCCAGAAAAATGGCTCGCTTTTGTCCTCCTCTTCCGCTGACTTCTCCAATTACTCCATTTGCAGCTGCTGAATAATAATAATAATAAATTTTATTTTTATAGCGCTGACATATTCCGAAGCACTTTACATTTCAGAGGGGATTTGTACAGACAATAGACATTACAGCATAACAATAATCACATACAGTAGATTATAACAAATACCAAGAGGAAAGAGGGCCCTGCTCGCAAGCTTTCAGTCTATGAGGAAAGAGGTAGACACGAAAGGTGGGTGGTAACAGTTTCCCTGATTGTATGGACCAGCCATAATGTTAAGTGTGTAACAGTACAAACACAGAGGGCTAATGGATGCATAAAGCATGTGGGAACATGATGCGGGGAATCTGGTTATGGTAAAACTTTTGGCTGTGTCACACAGGGATAGATTAGGTTAATGTGTTTAGGCGATAGGCCAGTCTGAATAAATGCATTTTCAGGGCATGCTTAAAATTGTGGGGATTGGGGACTAATCGTATTGACCTGGGAAGTGCATTCCAAAGAATTTGCGCGGCACGTGTAAAGTCTTGGAGACAGGAGTGGGAGATTCTGTCTATTGAGGATGCTAACCTCAGGTCATCAGCAGAACGGAGGGCGCGGGTAGGGTGGTATACTGAAACAAGGGAGGAGATGTAAGGTGGTGCTGAGCTATGGAGGGCTTTGTGGGTGAGGGCAATAAGTTTATACTGAATTCTGGAGTGGATAGGTAGCCAGTGTAATGACTGGAACAAGGTATAGGCATCGGTGTAACGATTGGTGAGGAATATGATCCTGGGTGCAGCATTCAAGACAGATTGGAGAGGGGAGAGTTTGGTAAGAGGGAGACCGATTAGAAGAGAGTTACAATAGTCGAGATGAGAATGAATAAGAGAAACAGTAAGAGTTTTTGCAGAGTCAAAAGTAAGAAAAGGTCGAATTCTAGAAATGTTTTTGAGGTGCAGATGACAAGAGCGAGCCAGTGATCGAATGTGGGGGGCAAAGGAAAGCTCGGAATCAAGTATGACCCCAAGACAGCGGGCCTGTTGCTGGGGAGTAATAGTGGAACCACACACAGAAATGGCAATGTCGGGTGAATGTCCAACAACAACATATGTCATTTTGTCCACCTCCCTAACTGGGCTGCTTCCCCCCACAGGGCCGGGGTCACCACCTGGCGCATGCACCCGTGCCATTGCCCTGGACAGGTGGGTGGGCCCACTCTTGGGCAACGGCACTGGCACAGGGTCCCTCAGTACAATCAAGTGCCTCTGACGGTGGGGGTGCACACCCGGCGTCAGACACACCGGTGTACTATGAGGGGCCCTGTGCCAGTACCGCCGGCCACAAGTGGGCCCCCCCTGCTTGCTCAGGGCACCAGCACTTGCAATACTTCAATACTTACCTCTCCCTGCTCCACCACTGTGTAGTCTGACATGTTAAATACTTCACTGGGACTGCCAATACAAATTTGGTGAAATGATAGATGATGGTTAAGACGTAGCTATGCCCTGTCCTGCTGGGCTCTATCTTCAGATGATCAATGGCTTCCATTTGTTATGGACGTCGACTCACAATGAGATGCAGTGGTGGTTTATCATCAGCTTTCACAGTTTTCCTACTCACAGACGTGTGACATTCCTGCCCTCTCATGCCAATCCAATAGAATCGCCTACGGCCTGTGACTTGTGTCTTTTGCACTCCAAAGTTACCTGACAGATCATGATAGGCAGTGAGGACAATGTCTACATCTCTCCCTGTGATCACAATTTGATGGAGATGAGTAACGTTGATGGGTTCCATGGTACTGCAATACAGCAAACCTTTATTCACAAGAACTGTATTCGCTGTCTCCACAGACAAAGTAATTGAGGGTCAGCATCGCCTCTGAGAATTCTCCCGGGAGTCTTTCCCATGATTAGTAATTCCAAATTTTCTGCAATCACTCGACTTTCCGTCTTTACTTGTATCCATCTCGTTTCCTCTTGCGGAGAGTCTGGACTGTCTTACTGAGACTGAAATATATATAAAGATTGAAAAATACCCCAACAGTGTATACTGGTGTACGCTTCGAATACATAACCCTTTTTTAACTTTTTAGATTCTTGTCTAATCCATACTGAGGCTGCGAGTGCCTTTGTCGGACATGCAGATTTTTAATGTTTAAACTATGCTATATATACCTGCTATCCAGTGATACTGTACCCTTTCTCAACTTTCTACAATCTAGTCGAATCCATACTGGGCCTGAGAACGTCTGAGTCTGCCTCCTGATTAGAGATGAGCGGTGTTCGAGTCTACCTGTTCGCCAAGTTAAAATTCCAGCTGTTTTGGGCGGTGTTCGAGCCGTTCGTCGAACTCGAATACTTTGCTTAAAATTCGGCTGTTCAAGGTTCTGTTCGAGAACGGTTCGTTCAGCAAAAGTGTAGCTTCATTTTTACATTAATAATGGTTTTCAATGTTAATAGACTGTTTCATGGCATAGTAGTGGTGTGTGGTAGCCAGTGGTGTAGTACACCTGTCAAGGAGTTACACCGTGCGTGTTTCAAATAATTTTTTACCGCATCTTGTCCAGAAAATCCTTTAGGGCCTTGTAGCACTGTCTGCTACTCAGAAGAGGAGCCCACCCATGAACCAAGCTGTGCCGCCTGTTTATGTAAGAACAATTTTTTAACTCCATTTAGCCCAGTGAATACTTTGGGACTAGTACCGGTGTCTACTGCTCAGCAGAGGAGCCCACCTGTGAACCTAGCTATGCCACCTGTTTATGTAAGGCCTGTGTGCTACTCAGCATAGGAGCCCAGCTGTTAAGCAAGATATAGCACCTGTGGTTTGGACACTTAATTTTTTCAGTCTTTCTGGAATGCTGGTTAGGCCTAATACCGGAATTCCGGTTGACCTGCACTCACTGGGAAATCCTCGTTCGCGGGGAAGAATTGGAATCCCAGATCCCCATCACTAACGGTTTTCAGCGGGTTATCTGCACCTGTAAGCGACACATGCTGGTCCTTTCAGTGTAGCGCGCATGCAGCCCTGGACATGTAATGGCATGACAGACCTGTTATTGCTCGATCTCGCGTGCCAGAGCCTCATGTGTTCCTCTAGTAAGCTTGACGCGTACCGCGGGGGCATGCCGGAGTCTCGATCATTAATGGAATTAAGCTGACTAATCGCTAGCACAACTACAAACGGACATCCACCACCACCCACAGAATCGACAAAGCTTGCAATCTGTCCATCTTTTCTGTAGCTGGCATGGTTGAGGTTTCCCGGGTGGAATCGAATTAAGGCGCAGGCTCCACTCCTGGTGGTGCCCTTCTGAACATTCCTTTAAGATTCAGCTTTGCAACCATACTGCCCCCGGAAACCAAACACTTTGCCTTCATGGACGCTGTTCGGAGGTTCGTGGGAATAACGCCGGCCGATCGGCAGTTGGCATAATTTATTTTGGGATGTCCGATGGTATATGATCGTCTTCGATTTCAGATCTTTAGTTTTTTTTTTGTGTTTTACATTTTTATTCCAGCCTTTCTTGACTTCATAAGGGCATGACATGCCTATATCTGTGTCTCCTCCTCCTCCTTTTACTCCTCCACCTCTTTTCTATATGTAGTTGCCCTTTTCCATATGTTATTTTTGTATTCTGAGCATTTTGTCTGCTTTGGGACACCTTTTAAGGTGTTTTGTAATTGTTTTCTATGTGTTAGTATGTGTTTGTGTTTGCCTGTCAATGTTTTCAATGGTGTTCGACGGTGTTCGTCGAACATTCGACGAACTTGCCTCCTGTTCGACAAACCAAAACGAACTCGAACACTAGCGGGGTGGCTCAACACTACTCCTGATATATAGATGTACATTTTTAATGTTTAAACTATGCTATACACTCACTGGCCACTTTATTAGGTACACCATGCTAGTAACGGGTTGGACCCCCTTTTGCCTTCAGAACTGCCTCAATTCTTCGTGGCAGAGATTCAACAAGGTGCTGGAAGCATTCCTCAGAGATTTTGGACCATATTGACATGATGGCATCACACAGTTGGCGCAGATTTGTCGGCTGCACATCCCTGATGCGAATCTCCCGTTCCACCACATCCCAAAGATGCTCTATTGGATTGAGATCTGGTGACTGAGGAGGCCATTTGAGTACAGTAAACTCATTGTCATATTCAAGAAACCAATCTGAGATGATTCGAGCTTTATGACATGGCGCATTATCCTGCTGAAAGTAGCCATCAGATGTTGGGTACATTGTGGTCATAAAGGGATGGACATGGTCAGCAACAATACTCAGGTAGGCTGTGGCGTTGCAACGATGCTCAATTGGTACCAAGGGGCCCAAAGAGTGCCCAGAAAAAATTCCCCACACCATGACACCACCACCACCAGCCTGAACCGTTGATACAAGGCAGGATGGATCCATGCTTTCATGTTGTTTACGCCAAATTCTGACCCTACCATCCGAATGTCGCAGCAGAAATCGAGACTCATCAGACCAGGCAACGTTTTTCCAATCTTCTACTGTCCAATTTCGATGAGCTTGTGCAAATTGTAGCCTCAGTTTCCTGTTCTTAGCTGAGAGGAGTGGTACCCAGTGTGGTCTTCTGCTGCTGTAGCCCATCTGCCTCAAAGTTCGACGCACTGTGCGTTCAGAGATGCTCTTCTGCCTACCTTGGTTGTAACGGGTGGCAATTTGAGTCACTGTTGCCTTTCTATCAGCTCGAACCAGTCTGCCCATTCTCCTCTGACCTCTGGCATCAACAAGGCATTTCCGGCCACAGAACTGCCGCTCACTGGATTTTTTTTCTTTTTCGGACCATTCTCTGTAAACCCTAGAGATGGTTGTGCGTGAAAATCCCAGTAGATCAGCAGTTTCTGAAATACTCAGACCAGCCCTTCTGGCACCAACAATCATGCCACGTTCAAAGGCACTCAAATCACCTTTCTTCCCCATACTGATGCTCGGTTTGAACTGCAGGAGATTGTCTTGACCATGTCTACATGCCTAAATGCACTGAGTTGCCGCCATGTGATTGGCTGATTAGAAATTAAGTCTTAACACACAGTTGGACAGGTGTACCTAATAAAGTGGCCAGTGAGTGTATATACCTGGTATCTGGTAATACTGTACCCTTTCTGCCAGGAAGTCCTCCTCCACCCACCACTCTAAGTGTATCATTGACACCTGGAACATTGTCCCACATGTGTGATTATTTCTTGCAGATCTTCTTGTTATATTGTGGTGTGATCCATCCTGAGCGTGTGACGGTCTGTGGGTTACTCCTGCAATTTAGATGTACATTTAAAAATTACCCCAACACTAGTGTATACAGCTCTACGCTTGTGATACACTACCCATTTACTGCTTTTTATATTCTGGTCTAATCCAAACTGACCAAGTGAGAGTTATTTTCTGTGGAAATAAATACTGAGATTGACAACAATAACCCCTACACCGTGTACAGCTGTACTCTTCAGATCCATTACCGTTTTATGGCTTTTTATATTGTGTTGTAAACCATACTGAGCCTGAGAGCGTCTGTGTCTGCCTCCTGAAATATCTACGGAGATTTAGAATGTTTAAACTATACTATATATACCTGCTATCTGATGATACTGTACACTTTTTCCACTTTTTATATTCTTGTCTAATCCATGCTGAGCCTGTGAGCATCTCTGTGTGACTGATGGAATATATAGGGAGATTGACAATTATCCTTTGACTGTATAGAGCTGTACGCTTCTGATACAGTACCATATATCTGATGTTATTTTGGGTTCATTTTCTGCAAAATTTTGAAGTTTGGTGGAAGAGGCCGTGGATGTGGGCGTGGGGGGCAAGCTGGTGCTGATGGTAGTGGTGCATCTTCTGGTAGTGGCAAAAGCACAATAGCAGCTAAGGCAGGAGGTGTTGAGCCTGCGTCATGGTCTGGCTCCAGAACGCCTGGAAGGCTACCTTTTCTGGGAGTAGGTTAACCGCTTTTAAAGCCGGAGCATCAGGAACTGGTTTTGGCTTACATTGCCAAAACAGACTCCAGAAAATATGCCCTCCTCTTCTGAAGTTTCAAAAAATTCAAGCACTGAGTCGTAAAGTGCTGGCTCCTGGTCAGGAAGAACCCCTTTCCTTGTGTTCTTCACCCCCACAAAAAGTGAATGATGCAGCAGGCCACACTTCACATTAGTCCATGTAGCTCTTTCTATCATATCATGCCTGGGTTATCAAGTCAAATCGTGAATTCCCCAGTCCAAGATGAATCTGACATGGAGTGTGGGTGGCCAGCCAGGGCAGTGGAGTTAATCGGTACCGGGCTGGTGTCTAAGAGGGATGTGTCACGGTGGTGGTGACCCAGTCCGTGGCCCTGGGCGTCCATGCAAAGGGGTGAATAATGTTTATAGGTGAATGATACATGACGCCTCCTGTAGTTTCTGATCAGATTGACCCGTGCTGCAGTGTCGCTTCTCTGGGACAGATGTTGTGGTGCAGCTAAGATGTAGAAGCCCTGCACAGGTAGGGCCGTAGTCGCAGGGCAGATGAAAGAGTTGGTAGATGGTGTGCAGTGCAGGATGTAGCAGAGCTGTGTGCCAAGCACAGGAGAAAGATGACAGACACAGTCGTGCAGTTCCTTTACCTGTACTTGGAAAGCAGGGGCGGGCTGGGCCGGGCGGCAGAGAGGCATTTGCCCCCCGGGCCGGTTAATTAGCATCAGACAGGGCCGCGCCACTTGCCCGCCCACCCAGCAGCCACAGCGTGTACATGCATGATTAAAAAAACATGACCGCGGCCCACGGTAGTGGAGAGGAGAGTGAGCGGCCGGCCACACACAGAGCAGACACAGCCACAGCGCGGAGTAGGACTCGGTCACTGCACTGACTGCAGGCTGAGACCGCGTTGTCAAGGCAGCCGGCGGCACACTGGGATTGGAGCAGTAGTGTAGCTCTCTAATCTCTTCTCCTGTGTGCCCAGAACCTGTGATGCGGTCACAGGAGGGGAGGAGTCAGGGGTCACATGATGAGGGCCCTCAGTGACTGCAGGACGCTGCTGTGCTGCTTGTCATCCTGCTGAATGAGGTAAAGTTTGTGTGGGGTGAAGAGAGGTTTACAGGGTGGATGTAGAAGAGCGTGTGTGTATGAGGTGTACGGAGAGGAGCTGCGTGTGTACAGGGTGTACGGAGCGGAGCTGCGTGTGCACAGAGTGAGTGGAGAAGCGTGTGTACGGGGTGTATGGAGCGGAGCTGCGTGTGTACAGAGCGGAGCCGCCTGTGTACGGGGTGTATGGAGCGGAGCCACGTGTGTACGAGGTGTACGGAGTGGAGCCGTGTGTGTGTACGAGGTGTACGGAGCCATATGTGTACGAGGTGTACGGAGCCATATGTGTACAAGGTGTACAGAGCAGAGCCGCGTCTGTGCGAGGTGTATGGAGCTGAGCCGTGTGTGTATGGGGTGTGCGGAGTGGAGCCGCGTGTGTATGGAGCGGAGCCATGTGTGTACGGAGCGGAGCCGTGTGTATGGGTTGTACGAAATGGAGCCCTGTGTGTACGGAGCTGAGCCTTGTGTGTACAAGGTTTACAGAGCAGAGTAGAGCCATGTGTGTACCGGGTGGATCCGTGTGTGTATGGAGCGGATCCGCCTGTGTACGAGGTGTATGGAGCAGAGCCGCATGTGTACGAGGTTTACAGAGTGAAGCCATGTGTGTACTGAGTGGAGCCATGTGTGCGAGGTGTACAGAGCAGAGCCATGTGTGCGCGAGTCATAGAAAGCGGAACCGTGTGTGTATGAGGAGTGCGGAGCCATGCGTGTACAAGGTGTATGGTGGGGAGCATTTATACCTCCCAACCGTCCCAGATCCAGCGGGACAGTCCCGATTTTAAGAGAGAATCTGCCCCAGCTGGGAGCTTTTCCCACGGACACAGGAGTACACGGCGGAGCCCCGAGGATCACTTTAAAATTTGCACGTGATGTTCCACCAGAAATGACGTGCTAGAAGCTGACCAGAAATTAGGTCATTTCAGGAGGAGCTTGTAACGGAACCATGGAGGCACTTCACGGAATGCTTCAGATCATCACTGTGTCCTCCTCCGACAGCGCGGACAGCGGGGATGTCGGCCATGATATGTCCTGCAGCGGGAGGCTCAAGTGGGCATTACAATGGGAGCCAGGCTGCTATGGTATCTTTATAGAATATTTATTTTTCTTTCTGTTTCTTTCTCTCTCTCTCAGTTCTTTCTCTCTCTCTCTAATCTTTCTTTTTTCTTTCTCTCTGTTTCTATCTCTCTGTTTTTTCTTTCTTTCCCCTCTTCCTTTCTCTCTCTCTGTTCGTTCTTTCTTTCTTTCCCCTCTTTCTTTCTTTCTAATCTTTCTTTCTCTCTCTAATCTTTCTTTTTTCTTTCTATCTGTTCTTTCTTTTGCTCTGTTCTTTCTTTCTTTACCCTGTTTCTTTCTTCTCTGTTCTTTCTTTCTTTCTTTCTTTCTTTCTTTCTTTCTCTCTCTGTTCTTTCTTTCTTGCCTTTCTTTCTCTGTTCTGTCTTTCTTTCTCTCTGTTCTTTCTCTCTCCACATTTTAGAGGGCCGCATCCCCATTACAGAGGGTCACATCCCCATTTTAGAGGGTCACATCCACATTTCAGAGGGTCAAATCCACATTTTAGATAGTCATATCCACATTTTAGAGGGTCACATTATCTGACCCTCTAAAATATGGATGTGACTCTCTACAATGTGGATGTGACTCTCTACAATGTGGATGTGACCGTCTATAATGTTTGTGACCCTCCATAATGTGGATGTGACCCTCTGTATTGTGGATGTGACCCTCTGTGCTGTGGATGTGACCCCTCTGTATTGTGGATGTGACCCTCTGTAATGTGCATGTGACCCTCTATATAACAGGGGTGGGCAATTAATTTTCCTGAGGGGCCACATGAGAGACCATGACTGTCGTGGAGGGCTGAACCAATCGGCCAAAATTAATTCTTCTCAATATTAATATTGATATTTTATAATTATTATATTATAGATAATTTTATTAATATTAATTGTATCAGAATTGTATATTGAGCAGAATTAAGAATGCCAACACCCCCCTATATATCTTTTGAACCCGAGCACAGCCCCTTCAGTATATTGTATGAGCGCCCCCAACAGCCCCTTATATGCGGCATGAGCCCCACACAGCCTCCCCATATACTGCATGAGCCCCACACAGCCTCCCCATATACTGCATGAGCCCCACACAGCCTCCCCATATGCTGCATGAGCCCCACACAGCCTCCCCATATACTGCATGAGTCCCACACAGCCTCCCCATATACTGCATGAGCCCCATACAGCCTCCCTATATACAGCGTGAGCCCAACACAGCCTCCCCATATATTGCATGAGACCCACACAGCCTTCCCATATACTGCATGAGCCCCATACAGCCTCCCTATATACCGCGTGAGCCCAACACAGCCTCCCCATATACTGCATGAGACCCACACAGACTCCCCTTATACTGCATGAGCCCCACACAGCCTCCCCATATATATACTGCATGAGCCCCACACAGCCTCCCTATATACACCATGTGCAGCAGCACCATATCACCCCCTCATGTCACCCCAGGTGTGCAGCACCATGTCGTCACCCACCCCAGGTGTGCAGCACCATGCCGTCACCCCCATAGCCTCCCCATGCCCACCCAAATGGCCCATACACATAAGGAAAAAAACACCACATACTCTCCTTGTCCTGTTCCCTGTCACTGTGCTTCTCTCCCTGCCTCAGGTTCGCGTGCTTTCAGACCTCAAATAACGCGAAGAAAACAAGTTCATAATCATTTAGAAATAATAATACTAATGTTTTAACTCAGGAATAGTTCAGAAATCAATATTTTGTGCAATAACTATGGTTTTTAATCACAGCTTTCATGCGTCTTGGCTGCTTTCCACCAGTCTGTCACACTGCTTTTGGGGGAACTTATGCCACTCCTGGTACAAAAATGTAAGTAGTTCTTCTTTGTTTGATGGCTTGTGACTATCTGTCTTCCTCTTGATTACATTCCAGAGGTTTTCATTGAGGTTCAGGTCTGGAGAATGGGCTGCCCAGGACAGGGATTTGATTTGGTCGTCTCTTAATTATCGGTTGGTTGTATAGGCACTAATACAACCACTACCAGTAATTTAGTAACATTACTGTAGTATTACCATGTACTGACGGTGGTGGTATAGTGTGCTGAGTAGAGTTGAGCGACTTTTGGTTTTTTAGGGTCGAGTTTCGTTTCGTGAAACCCGACTTTTCCAAAAGTCGGGTCGAGCAAGATCGTCCGATTATAGGGAAAAGTCGGGGTCGTCCCGAAACACGAAACCCAATGTAAGTCAATGGGGAATAAAAGTCGGCAGTGAGAGGAGGACAGGAAACACACCTACAGTGCCCATTTGAATGCCAAAAGCATCAATTCTTCTTACTTAAGCTTGTCAACCTTAATTAACTTCATAATACAAGTTACGCACTGAAAAATGGGGGTTATTTGGCTAAAGTTGTGGGGGGAGGGCTGGCTGCAGGTTTTCATGTGCCCTGGGCGAAAGAGCGCCCCTTTAACACATACCACAACTCATCATGCTCCGATAATGTAAAATACTTCACTTTTTACATCTCATGATGAGGCCCATCTATTTCTCCATACAGAATCATTGGTCCCATATAATGTTTGAAACAGTATATGATGAGCTCCACATAATGCTACAGTATATGTTGGTCCCCATGGATGAAGCTCCACTGTCTTATGGGCCCAAATAATGCTCCAAACATAATGGGTCCCATTTCTAATGCTCTAGTGTATAATGGGCCCTGTAAATGCTGCTCCAGTGTCTGATGTCCACCTTTGGAATGTTCCAGTGTATGGTGGGCCCCATCTATCATTCTCCAGAGTATAGTGCTCCCCAAAAATTGCTGTCCCAACATTGAAAACAATCAAATAAGTCTCCTCGCTAGGGAATCCCTGTACTTGTCTGGACTCCTCGTCGTCCCCATCTTCCATCTCACTGGACAGTATTTCAACTTTGCAAGTGCTGTGATCTTGAGCAAGCAGGGCGGGCCCACTCGTTGGCGACGGCACTGGCACAGGGCCCCTGATAGTACGGTGGTGTGTCTGATGGCGGGTGGGCCGAACCTGCACTTTCATCTGCAGCTTCCTCTTTGTCACCGTGTAAGATGGAACTGTATATGGGAAGGGTAACCTGAGTTTCATCAGGGTCAGATTCAGGTCGTGTAGCGTGCGAGGGGAATGTAGTGGTCTGGGTCAATGTACCAGCAGATTCATCGAGCAGTGGCTGGGCATCAGTGCACTTGTGTCGCCCCCAGGAGTACGGTCGCCACAGTGGCATTACCTTCTTCCTAGGGAGTGTGATGTCATGCTTGGGAGCAACGAACGATCTCTCTAGCAGGTTAACTGATTGGGCGGCGTTATTCCCACGAGTCATGACCCTCCAAACAGCGTTCATGAAGGCAAAGTGTTTGTTTTACGTGGGCAGTATGGTTGCAAAGCTGAACCTTAAAGGAATGTCCAGAAGGGCACCACCAGGAGTGGAGCCTACGGTTAAATTCGACTCCACCTGGGAAACCTCAACCAAGCCAGCTACAGAACAGATGCACACATTGCAAGCTTAATTCCGTTAACGAACGAGACTCCGTCATGCCCCGCGGTCCGAGTCCGACTTACTAGAGGGACACGTGAGGCTCTGGCACATGAGATTGGCCAATAACTGGTGTGTCATGCCCTTACATGTCCGTGGCTGCATGTGCGCTACACTGAAAAGGCCAGCGTTTATCGCTTACAGGTGCAGATAACCCGCTGAACAACGTTAGTGATGGGGATCACTGATTACAATTATTACCCGCGAACAATGATTTCCCAGTAAGTGCAGGTCAACCGCAGTTCCGGAATTAGGCCTAACCGTCATTCCTGAAAAAATGAAAAACTTACGTGTGCAAACCACAGGTGCTGTAGCTTGCTTAACAGCTCGCCAGCCGTTCTCACGCCCAGTATGGATTACACGTGATTGCACAAAGGTGAGAAAGGGTACCGTATCCCCAGATAACATGTATGGATAGCGTACACATTCAAAATATATGTCTATACATCAGGAGGCAGGCTCAGACGGTGTTAGGCCCAGTATGGATTACACGTGATTGCACAAAGGTGAGAAAGGGTACCGTATCCCCAGATAACATGTATGGATAGCGTACACATTCAAAATATATGTCTATACATCAGGAGGCAGGCTCAGACGGTGTTAGGCCCAGTATGGATTGCACGTGATTGCACAAAGGTTAGAAAGGGTACCGTATCCCCGGATAACATGTATGGATAGCGTACACATTCAAAATATATGTCTATACATCAGGAGGCAGGCTCAGACGGTGTTAGGCCCAGTATGGATTGCACGTGATTGCACAAAGGTTAGAAAGGGTACTGTATCCCCAGATAACATGTATGGATAGCGTACACATTCAAAATATATGTCTATACATCAGGAGGCAGGCTCAGACGGTGTTAGGCCCAGTATGGATTGCACGTGATTGCACAAATGTTAGAAAGGGTACCGTATCAACGGATAACATGTATGGATAGCGTACACATTCAAAATATATGTCTATACATCAGGAGGCAGGCTCAGACGGTGTTAGGCCCAGTATGGATTGCACGTGATTGCACAAAGGTTAGAAAGGGTACTGTATCCCCAGATAACATGTATGGATAGCGTACACATTCAAAATATATGTCTATACATCAGGAGGCAGGCTCAGACGGTGTTAGGCCCAGTATGGATTGCACGTGATTGCACAAAGGTTAGAAAGGGTACCGTATCAACGGATAACATGTATGGATAGCGTACACATTCAAAATATATGTCTATACATCAGGAGGCAGGCTCAGACGGTGTTAGGCCCAGTATGGATTGCACGTGATTGCACAAAGGTTAGAAAGGGTACCGTATCCCCAGATAACATGTATGGATAGCGTACACATTCAAAATATATGTCTATACATCAGGAGGCAGGCTCAAACGGTGTTAGGCCCAGTATGGATTGCACGTGATTGCACAAAGGTTAGAAAGGGTACCGTATCCCCGGATAACATGTATGGATAGCGTACACATTCAAAATATATGTCTATACATCAGGAGGCAGGCTCAGACGGTGTTAGGCCCAGTATGGATTGCACGTGATTGCACAAAGGTTAGAAAGGGTACCGTATCCCCAGATAACATGTATGGATAGCGTACACATTCAAAATATATGTCTATACATCAGGAGGCAGGCTCAGACGGTGTTAGGCCCAGTATGGATTGCACGTGATTGCACAAAGGTGAGAAAGGGTACCGTATCCCCGGATAACATGTATGGATAGCGTACACATTCCAAATATATGTCTATACATCAGGAGGCAGGCTCAGACGGTGTTAGGCCCAGTATGGATTGCACGTGATTGCACAAAGGTTAGAAAGGGTTCCGCATCCCCGGATAACATGTATGGATAGCGTACACATTCAAAATATATGTCTATACATCAGGAGGCAGGCTCATACGGTGTTAGGCCCAGTATGGATTGCACGTGATTGCACAAAGGTTAGAAAGGGTACCGTATCCCCAGATAATATGTATGGATAGCGTACACATTCAAAATATATGTCTATAGATCAGGAGGCAGGCTCAGACGGTGTTAGGCCCTGTATGGATTGCACGTGATTGCACAAAGGTTAGAAAGGGTACCGTATCCCCAGATAACATGTATGGATAGCGTACACATTCAAAATATATGTCTATACATCAGGAGGCAGGCTCAGACGGTGTTAGGCCCAGTATGGATTGCACGTGATTGCACAAAGGTTAGAAAGGGTACCGTATCCCCGGATAACATGTATGGATAGCGTACACATTCAAAATATATGTCTATACATCAGGAGGCAGGCTCAGACGGTGTTAGGCCCAGTATGGATTGCACGCGATTGCACAAAGGTTAGAAAGGGTACCGTATCCCCGGATAACATGTATGGATAGCGTACACATTCAAAATATATGTCTATACATCAGGAGGCAGGCTCAGACGGTGTCAGACACAGTATGGATTTGACGGCCCAGACTACACAGCGGAGGAGCAGGGAGAGGTAAAGATTGCAAATGCTGGGGCCCTGCCCAAGCAAGGGGTGCCCACTCATGGGCGTCGGTACTTGCACTGGGCCCCTCATAGTACGGCGGTGTGTCTGACGGCGGGTGTGCACCACCACCGTCAGAGACACTTGATTGCACTATGAAGGACCCTGTGCCAGTGCCCGCGCATAAGAGTCGGCCTACCCACCTGTCCAGGGCAACGGCACTCGCACGGTGTCGTGCGCTAGGTGGTGACCCCGGCCATGGGGGGGGAGGCAGCACAGTTAGGGAGTTTTAGAAAGTGGCATATGTTGATGTTGGACATTCAGCTGATGCAAAAGGTGAAATAGGTCAAGTCCCAGGAAGAGGTGGACCAAAGCAAGCCATTTTTCTGTCACCCTATGTGTCATCAGGGGAAGGTGGGACAAAATCCTTGGAAACCCATGCGTGGTTCATTTTAATGAAGGTTAGATCATCCACATTTTGGGTTGACAGACGGGTCCTTTTTTCTGTCAGGATTGATCCAGCTGCACTGAAGACTCTTTCCGATAGCACACTTGCAGCTGGGCAAGCGAGCTCCTGTAAGGCATATTGTGCCAATTCAGGCCAGGTGTCCAGTTTAGCGGCCCAATAGTCAAAGGGGAATGACCTGTGTGGGAGAACATCGATATGGGAGGAAAATTAGTTTGTAACCATAGTTGACAACTGCTGTCTCCTGTCACTTTCCATCGATGCAGTATTACCAGTTGTGTGAGCGGTACTTGAAAAATCAGTCCACAACATTGTCATGAAACCCCTGTCTCCAACGCCACTTCTGCTGTGTGCACCACCAACACCTCTGCCAAGCTGCCCCCGGCCCGTACGGCTCGTGTGAGAACCATCACCGCTGCTGTGTGCTGGGAATGCCTCAGGCAACCGATTTACCAGAGTTGCTTGTTTATTAGTCAATATTAGGACAAGGTTCTCCTGTTGCATGATGTTTTGTAATTTGCCTTTATAGCATGGATCCAGGATGCTGGCCAACCAGTAGTCGTCATCGTTCATCATTTTGGCAATGCGGGGGTCCCTTTTTAGGATCTGCAAGGCATAATCTGACATGTGGGCCAATGTTCCCGGTGTCAATGATGCACTGCGAGTGCTGGTTGGAGGAGCACTTTCTGGCAAATCCACATCCCTCCAGTCATGCACAAACCCTGTACCAGACCTTGCCACGCCAACATTTTCACTTGCCCCACGAGATGCATCCTCCTCCCCTAAGTAATCATCCCCATCATCCTCCTCCTCCTCTTCTTCCTCCACCTCGTCCAGGAGAGGTCCCTGAGCAGACAATGGCTGAATGTCATCAAGGATTCCCTCCTCCTCTTCCTCCTCATCAACATTGGCTGCAGAAGCCTGCTCTTTAAGGTGCGTCAAAGTTTGCATGAGCAGACGCATAAGCGGGATGCTCATGCTTAGGATGGCGTCGTCTGCACTTACCAGCCGTGTGCATTCCTCAAAACACTGAAGGACTTTACAGAGGTCTTTCAGCTTCGACCACTGCACACCGGTCAACTCCATGTCTGCTCTCAAAGTGCCTGGCCGTGTATCCTCCCACAAATGCATTATGGCCTGCCTCTGCTCGCACAGCCGCTCCACCATGTGCAGGGTGGAGTTCCACCTTGTTGCAATGTCGATAATGAGGCGGTGGTTGGGAAGGTGGAGCAATCGCTGCAGCTTCTGCATACGAACGGAGTGTACAGGCGACCGGCGGATGTGCGCGCACAGTCTTCGCACCTTCTGGAGCAGGGCTGTTAACTCCGGATAATTTTTGAGGAAGCACTGCACCACCAGGTTCAAGGTGTGAGCCAAGCAAGGTATGTGGCTGAGTTTTGAAAGGGCTATGGCTGCCACAAAATTACGCCCGTTATCACTAACTACCTTGCCTGCCTCAAGATGTACACTGCCCAGCCATGACTCAGTATGTCGCTGAAAGTACTCGGCCAGCACCTCGGCGGTGTGTCTGTCGCCCAAACACATCATCTGCAACACTGCCTGCTGACGCTTTCCACTAGCTGCTCGATAGGGGGACACCTCGTGTGCAACAGTGGCAGCTGCAGATGGAGTGCTCGTACAACTGCTCTCTGTGGACGAGCTTTCGCTTCTGGAGGAGGAGGAGGAGGAGGGTCGAACGCCTACAGCCAACTGTTTCCTATACCGTGGGCTAGGCAGCACTGTCCCACCGTCGCTGTCCCCTGTGGACCCTGCATCCACCACATTAACCCAGTGCGCAGTGATGGACACGTAACGGCCCTGGCCATGCCGACTGGACCATGCATCAGTTGTGAGGTGCACCTTTCCGCTCACTGATTGCTTGAGTGCATGGACAATGCGGTCTTTCACATGATGGTGGAGGGCTGGGATGGCTTTGCAAGAGAAGAAGTGGCGACTGGGTAGGTCATAGCGTGGTACTGCATAGGCCATGAGTTCGCGGAAAGCTGCGCTTTCCACCAACCGAAAGGTCATCATCTCAAACGAGATTAGTTTGGCAATGTGGGCGATCAAACCCAGTGTACGCGGATGAGAGACTGAGTACTTTCTTGACCTACTCATAGTGTCTGGGAGGGTGAGCTGGACTTGAGAGCTGCATATGGTGGAAGTAGCGGTGGACAGGGCGGACTGAGAGAGGGTTGATGATGGTGATGGAGTTGGTGTTCTTTCTGATGGCCTAGAATCAGTCTTTCGTTGATATAACAGTGGGATTCCCTGACTGCTGTGGCCTTGCAATGACACCTCAACATTTGCTGCTGTGCTAACCGGTGGGCTTACAGTGGGGGAAACAATGTAGCGTTGCTGACTACCTTCGTTGTGATCAGTTGCACATGTGGCACTTGAGGTTTGGTGTTGTGTCCACGCTTGCAAGTGCATGCTGGTTAAATGTCTAAGCATGCGACTGGTATTCAAATTTTTCAGATTTTTCCCTCGGCTAAAGGTCTTTGCGCACTTCTTACAGATAACCTTGGCCTGAGCATGAGGATTTTGTTCAAAAAAGTGCCACACTGCACTCTTCCTACTTTGGCAGACATTTTGCGGCCTAGCACACTGTGATCTTTTGACCCTCTGGACAAGCTGTCCAGCAACTCTTTTGATGTTTTGAACCTGTCTTTGGAGTGCTCCGGGCCTGCCAGATAACAGCTGTTGCGATGTCGATGTCTGCTGTGGATGCTCCTCATCTGAGCTATTGGAAGCAGCACCCTCTTCCCCCAATGGATGCCAATCTGGGTCAACAACTGGATCATCCATCACCTCCTCTTCTATGTCATGTGCACCTTCCTCTGTGTCACCGTGTATGGTGGTATAGTGTGCGGGAAGGGGCACCTGAGTCTCATCAGGGTCAGAATCTGTCTCTGTACACTGCGAGGACAATGTAGTGCTCTGACTGAATGTACCAGCAGAATCATCCATCAGCGGCTGTGCATCAGTGCACTCCATGTCAGATTCATCTTGGCCTGGGTAATTCACCATTTCACTTGATAATCCAGGCATGGTATGTGAAAACAGCTCCATGGAGTAATCAGTACTATGGCCTGCGTCATCCTTCAATCTTGGTTGGGGTGAAGGACACAAGGAAAGGTGTGGTTCATGAACATGAGCCTCCAATGACGACTCAGTGCTTTTACTTTTTACAACTGAAGAAGAGGAGGCGATAGAGCTGGAGGCTGAGTCAGCAATGTAAGACAAAACTTTTTCCTGATGCTCTGGCTTTAAAAGCGGTTTGCCAACTCCTAGAAAACTAAGTGTTCGAGGCCTTCTGTAGCCAGACGATGACGCAGGCTCAACACCTCCTGCATTCGGTCCTATTTTGCTCTTGCCACTACCATCAGATCCACCACCAACACCATCATTACCAGCTGCCAACCCCCGCCCAATTCCACGGCCTCTTCCACCAGCTTTCCTCATTTTTGGTAGAAATGTAGACAAAATCCAACAAACTATATAGTAATGTAAAACAAGGTACAAGGTGTCTATAGGACAGGGGAGATTTTGAATTTCTGCAGACACTTGTGGACACTGGACACTTTTGGATTGTGTGAGGCCCACTGAATATCTGAGCGCTATGTGACAGGCTCGATGGCACAGCTGTGACAAAAGTGACGAGAGGATAAGGGAGATTTTGAATTTCAGCAGACACTTGTGGACACTGGACACTTTTGGATTGTGTGAGGCCCAATGAATATCTGAGCGCTATGTGACAGGCTCGATGGCACAGCTGTGACAAAAGCGACGAGAGGATAAGGGAGATTTTGAATTTCTGCAGACACTTGTGGACACTGGACAGTGGACACTTTTGGATTGTGTGAGGCCCACTGATATCTGAGCGCTATGTGACAGGCTCGATGGCACAGCTGTGACAAAAGTGACTAGAGGATAAGGGAGATTTTGAATTTCAGCAGACACTTGTGGACACTGGACACTTTTGGATTGTGTGAGGCCCAATGAATATCTGAGCGCTATGTGACAGGCTCGATGGCACAGCTGTGACAAAAGTGACGAGAGGATAAGGGAGATTTTGAATTTCTGCAGACACTTGTGGACACTGGACACTTATGGATTGTGTGAGGCCCACTGAATATCAGAGAGCTATGTCACAGGCAGAAATTGGCTAGTGTATCACAAACTACAAGGTGTATGTAGAATTGGGCAGAATAGGAATCTCCCTAGAGTGCAGGTCTGTAAGAACGGAACATGTCCTCGTTTTATTCTCACAGAGTGACACACTGATAGCTTCAATGTGGCTGTGATAACAGCCATTACACGGTACTGTGTGAGGAGCGTACACCGCTGTATGGTGTGAAAAAATGCACGCTCAGTACCTCAGCAGGACAAAAAAAAAAATTTGGGATTGCTTTTAAAAAAGCAGTTTGCGGAGCAGTGGGTAAACAGCAATGCAGGAATGTCAGGAAGCCTTAGAAGGCAGCCCAACAACCAACACCACTGATACACCACTATATAGCCTCCCCTTGCACTGCACACACAGTGACTGATGTGTTGTACAGGCAAAATCGCTAGCAGCAGGAGCAGTTTTTTTTTCTTCTCAGCAGGACAAAAAAAAAAATTGGGATTGCTTTTAAAAGAGCAGTTTGCGGAGCAGTGGGTAAACAGCAATGCAGGAATGTCAGGAAGCCTTAGAAAGCAGCCCAACAACCAACACCACTGATACACCACTATATAGCCTCCCCTTGCACTGCACACACAGTGACTGATGTGTTGTACAGGCAAAATCGCTAGCAGCAGAAGCAGTTTTTTTTTCTTCTCAGCAGGACAAAAAAAAAAATTGGGATTGCTTTTAAAAAAGCAGTTTGCGGAGCAGTGGGTAAACAGCAATGCAGGAATGTCAGGAAGCCTTAGAAGGCAGCCCAACAACCAACACCACTGATACACCACTATATAGCCTCCCCTTGCACTGCACACACAGTGACTGGTGTGTTGTACAGGCACAATCGCTAGCAGCAGAAGCAGTTTTTGGTGTCTTCTTCCCTGCCTAACGCTCTCCCTACAAAATCATCATCAGCAGCAGCTCTCCCTATTCTGAGATCAGCATGAGTAACATGGCGGTCGGCGTGCACGCCCTTTTATACCCCCTGTGACGCCCCCCAAAGCAAGCCAATCACTTGCATGCCCTTCTGAAAGATGGTGGTGACCCGTGCCTATGTCATCACGTTGCCCACAGTGTCCGTGGATCCTGATTGGCTGAAAAAGAGCGCAAAACAAACTTTTGAAACGCGACTTTGGCGTGTAAGTCGCCGACCTCGTGGCCGACCTCATCCTAGGGTCGGGTTTCGTTTCATGAAACCCGACTTTGCCAAAAGTTGGCGACTTTTGAAATTTTTCGACCCGTTTCGCTCAACTCTAGTGCCGAGGGTTCAGAGAGCTGGACCTGCAGCATGGCAGGATTTGTGCTGATATAAATGTTATGGTATGCTGTGGACCCCTGGCTAACATGCTGATATGAAGCAAATGAGAGAAATAAATTTGTTAATTGAGCACTTATGTTTTCGGTGGTGATACACTAACAGAGCCTTTTTTCTATTGATAAGTATTTATTGTTCCTCAACCATTTTTATGAAATGGGTTGTTAGAAGGTGTACTTCTGTTGCACATGTGCTGTACTCAAGTGCTACTCCAGGAGACCGAAGCTTTAAAGGGAATCTGTCACCCCTTTTTTCGAATATGAGCTGCCAGCACCGACATCAGGGGCTTATCTGTAATGCTGTAGATAAGCCCCCGATGTAACCTGAAAGAGAAGAAAAACACGTTAGATTATACTCACAGGGGGGCGGTCCGGTCTTGGTCCGATGGGTGTTGCGGTCCGGCGCTTCCCATCTTCATGCTATGCCGTCCTCTTCTTTCCTTCTTGTCATGGCTCCGGCGCAGGCACACTGCTCTGCCCTGTTGAGCGCAGAGCAGAATACTGCAGTGCACAGGCACCGGACCTCTCCCAGCGCCTGCACACTGCAGGACTCTGCTCTTCCCTCAACTGGGCAGAGCAGTGCACCTGCGCAGGAGCCACGACAGGAAGGAAAGAAGTGGACGTCACGTCTGTATGTCCTCTGCATAAACAGTCCAAGTGCAGTGAGATGGAAGATGGGGACGACTAGGAGTCCAGACTAGTACAGGGATTCCCTAGCGAGGAGACTTATTTAATTGTTTTCAATGTTGGGACAGCAATTTTTGGGGAGCAATATACTCTGGAGAATGATATGAGGCCCACCATACACTGGAGCATTCCAAAGGTGGACATCAGACACTGGAGCAGCATTTACAGGGCCCATTATACACTGGAGCATTAGAAATGGGGCCCATTATATATGGAGCATTATTTGGGCCCATAAGACAGTGGAGCTTCATCCATGGGGACCAACATATACTGTAGCATTATGTGGAGCTCATCATATACTGTTTCAAACATTATATGGGACCAATGATTCTGTATGGAGAAATATATGGGCCTCATTACTCTGTATAGCGCACTATGCGGTGGCTATAATACTGTATGGAGTAATATACTGTTCGCTTTTGGAGCTATTGGAGAATTTAAAATGGATATCAGTCATGAGATGCAAGAAGTGAAGTATTTTTCATTGTACTATACCGCTAATTCTCTACCGCATCAGAGGATCATGAATTGTGGCATGTGTTAAAGGAGCCCAGTGACACTCTTTTGCCCAGGGCCCACGAAAATCTGGAGCCAGCCCTACCCCCCCCCCCCACAACTTTAGCAAGATAACCCCCAGTTTTCAATGCCTAACTATTATTATAAAGGAAATTAAGGTTGACAAGCTTAAGTAATAAGAATTGATGTTTTTGGCATTAAAATGGGCACTGTAGGTGTGTTTCCCGTCGCCTTCGACTTTTCATGATAATCGGCCGATTTCATTCGACTCGACTTTTGAGAAAGTCGGGTTTCATGAAACCCGACTCGACCCGTAAAAAGGCAAAGTCGCTCATATCTACCAGTATGCATTAGCCAAGAATATAAAAATTGTAAAAAGGTTACTGTATCACCAGATACAAGGTACATATAGCATTGTTTAAACATTATAAATCTCCTTATTTTTTTCAGGAGGCAGACACAGACGCTCTCAGGGTCAGTATGGATTACATAATATAAAAAGCAGTAAAAGGGTAATGGATCAGAAGCGTACAGCTGCATACAGTGTTGGGGTAACTGTAAATCTCAGTAGATATTTCCAAAGTCAGAAACAGACTCTCACTGGCTCAGTATGGATTAGACAACTATATAAAAAGCAGTAAATGGGTAAGGTATCACAAGCGTACAGCTGTATACAGTGTTGGTGTAATCTTAAATCTACAAATATATTTCTGGAGTTACAGACAAACGCTCACAGGCTCAGAATGGATTACACCAGAATCAAAATAGCAAAAAAGGGTACTGTATCATTACCGTACAGCTTTTCTCTAGTCACCTTCCATGACAGCCATATCGGAGGATGTCTCCCCGCCCTAATGGGGGACAGGATATGCACAAGAGGTTAAATAACCCTCCCCTTCCTGCTATCTCCAGTGTTTTTCCTGTCCCCTATGGGGCATGAAGAGGTCTTGATAGTGCTGCCGTGGCCGGCAACCGGAGGCACTACAACATCAGATACCTATAACGCCGGGCAGTCAATGGTTGGTGGCTCTGCTCGCCTCTTTAGGAAGGCTGCTCCCGTCTCCACTTTGGTGGCACTCAGGACCCTTGCCCGCCCCTCCTGTGCCCCCTCAGCAGGGTAAAGTGGGGCGGTGCTGTGCGGCAGGTGTCCTCCTGGAGCTCCCCGGCGTCATCCTCACCAGGCGGCATGTGATCCAGGGCACCGGAAGTGGCGTCAGGACCGGCGCCGAACTTCCGGTTTGCCTTCCACCTGCGAGGCTGGAGCACACGCGCGGCCTGCTGTTACCGGACCACGGGCGGAATAGCTCAGAGAAGAGCTGCTGCCTGCTGCACGGTCCAGAGCCCCGCCACAACAGCGAACACCACCTAGCCCTGCCACAACAGCGAACACCGCCTACCCCCGCAGGGAGTCTCCCGACGGGGTGAGTGTGCAGGGGCAGCCGCTGAACAGCTGGGGAATTCAGCTGTGAGGATGGGTGATTGAAATGACTCCCACCCGTGGACCGAGGGTGGCAGACTGACCATGGACGATGACAAACCCTTAATGCCTGCTACTGCAGAGCACAGCGTCACCCTCCTACTGTAAGTAGCAGGGTAGGTTCCCCCTTTCTGTCCAGAATAGTCTCGGAGGTGGTTTGGTATGCCATCTCTCTCTCTTGTAGGGAGACAAGGTCTCTGACCCTAAAAAGAATAAACCAGTGTGGCTCCAGGCTTCTCTCTTCATGTACAAGCTTTGTCAGCCCTGCAAGAATGATGTATTACGTGCAGAGCAGCCCTCCCTACTGGACAGTATAAAAACTCTCATCGGACAAGAAGTCCAATCCTCTATAATGACATTTTCCCAGTCTCAGCCCGCTCCTGCTAGGAGGAAATCGGCACCTGTGGAATCTGATTGACTCGGGCAAATTTGATACCTCTAACTCAGAGGATGCTTGGGAATTGAGGGTTCCACTTCCACCCTCAGATCTGGAAATACTATTTCTCTTCCGAAGGTGCCACCGGCCATTCTAGGCTGAGCGTGACTACATTCGTCACGACCGCTAAGCAGCTTGTGGTTGGGCCGAGACCGGAATGGGAGACCAGATTGGTTAGTACGGTGAGGAGGAAGTGGAATTCTCTATATAGGATGAGGTGTTTGGAGGGGCTGAAGCCTAAAGCCCCAATGGGGTTTTCCATTCACGGCTGGTAATTGGCCCTTCCAGAGAAAGACTTAGTGTCACCTCAGAATTGAGGAATCTGTTTTTCCCTTGGACGGAGATGGCTCCTTTTGGGAAGTTCCTAAAGTGGAGAGCGGCTCTTCCATTTAAGGGCAACTCTCAATGGCAAGCTTGCTCAGGAAATCCTGGGACGCCTCCGCAACCCTGCTTAACGCCAATATAGCCTCTATGCCACGGGCCTTGTAGGTTGTGCGTGACTGCTCCTGTCAGGTGTCAATTGCTAAGCAGCTTGGAAGTGTGTAGCCGGGTCCCTGTCCGCTGGTGGCGTACGCCAGAGGATCACCTCACTCAGGGGACCTCCAGGGAAGAAAACCTTGACTCTCTTCCCCTATTACAAAAGCGACAGGGCTCCTAGTGGATGCTTCCGGTAAGTCCGCTCGGGGAGCAAAATCTGCGGTGCCATCGGCCCTTCTAGGCTGAGCGTGAGTGCATTCGTCAGGTGGCGACTGCTAAGCAGCTGGAGCCTGGGCCGGGACCCGAATGGGAGACCAGCCTGCAATCGCAGGTCACGGGTCATGCATTTACCTCTCCAACTCTGTGGCTGAAGGCTCGGGGGAGGAGACTTTATGTCAAACGTCTATGTTTCCCTTTCAGGGAAATTATTATTTGATCCAGCTCTAGATAATATCCTAGAAAAAGCCACTGATAGAAAGAAGTCGCTTCCGGAATAAGGAAACCTAGGAAACAATTTTTTCATCTCCCTCCCCCTGACCAGTCCTCCCAGAATTCACGGTTCTCCGGTCGGGGGCCGACCCTTGAATTTCATAGATTGTTGCAATCCATAACCTCAAACCAATGGGTTATTCGCACCTTTCACGATGGACTGAGATTGAGGTTCAAAAGTCCTTCCCCTCAATGCCTAAGGGTAACGTCCTTGCAGGCGTACCTCCCAAAAATCCTTGCTTTCAAACATAAAGACACTTCTGCAAGGTGATCTCCCCAGTCCACGACAGGAGATAGGCAGGGGCCACTACTCTCGCCTCTTCGTAACTGTAAAACCCTCAGGAAAGCAGGGTCATAATAAAGTTAAAACCCTTGAACCAAGTCGTAAAGTACAGATGATTCAGGATGGAGTCGGTTAAGTCGGCAGTCCTCCTCATAGGACAAATTGGGTGTTGGCCACAATAGATGTGAGCGTCCCGATTCATCCAGACCACAGGGAATTCCTCAGGTTTGCGGTGTCCCAGGGTCCTAGGGTGAACCACTACCAGTTCAATGTCCTGCCCTTCGGGGTGTCATCAGCCCCTCGAGTGTTTACCAAGATACTGGCAGAGACAATGAGCTTCATTTGCCAGCAGGGGATTTGCATTGTCCCATACCTAGACGACCTTCTAATAAGGGCTCCATCTATATCTCGCCTGAACCAGGACGTAGAAAAGTTCCTGGAGATTTTACAGTCCTTAGGTTGGATCCCCAACCTAGAGAAATCAGACCTTCTTCCTTCGTCAGGGAAGAAGTTCTTAGGGATACTCCTGGACTCAGGAAAGCGAACATCTTTCTTACCCAGGGAACAAAAACTCGACATTGTTCGGAGGTCCTCCAGGTTCAGAAACCAGAGAGCACCAACCCTGAGAGACTCAATATCCATCCTAGGTTCGCTTACAGCATGCATCCAAGCTGTTCCTGAGCTCAAGCCCATACTTGGATCCTTCAGTCCTATGTACTCCGATGTTCAAAGAAGTATCGGAATACTCTGACCAAGAGAACCCATTTTCCTGGTCATGTGAAGGCGTCTCTCCTATGGTGGCCAGACTACCAGAACCTCCAGCGGGGCTTCAGCTGGGATCAGCTCTCCCTGGATATCGTCACCACAGACGCCAGTCAGAGAGTCTGGGGTGCTATAGTGGAGAAATCACACTTCCAGGGGGTATGGCCCCTAGACGTCAGAGCCAGCTCCTCAAATGTGAGAGAACTGAAAACTGTGGAGGAAGCTTTGAAAGCAGAATCAACCCTTGTCCAAATAATCATGTACGTGTCTACCTAGACAATGCGACTACAGTGTCCTACATCCGACACCAGGGAGGCACGAAATTCTTCAACCAAAAAATTGGTAACTGCAAGAATTGTTTTCTTGGGCAAAGAAACGTCTGTTGTCCATGTCAGCAGGCAAACTTCTTTGACAGGTAGGACGTTCATTCCGGGGAATGGAGACTAGACCAAACAGTATTTTTGCCTCTGTTGTCAAGGTGGGGAAATCCCGATGTGGACCCTTTTTGCCAGCAGTCAAATCGCGAAGGTGGAAACTTTTTCCCTCAGTCCCACCGACATAGCATGGGGAGTAGATGCCTTCTCCCATCCGTGGCAGTTCAATCTGGCTTGCGCCTTCCCTCTGATTCCCATGGTCGTGGGAACACTGCAGAAGATACGGGCAGAACAAGTCGCCTCAATTCTAGTGGTTCCCTTGTGGCCAGGGAGAAGCTGGTACGGAGCCCTACGGAACATGGCTAGGGTGGTACACTGAAACAAGGGAGGAGATGTAAGGTGGTGCTGAGCTATGGAGGGCTTTGTGGGTGAGGGTAATAAGTTTATACTGAATTCTGGTGTGGATGGGTAGCCAGTGTAATGACTGGCACAAGGTAGAGGCATCGGTGTAACGATTGGTGAGGAATATGATCCTGGGTGCAGCATTCAAGACAGATTGGAGAGGGGAGAGTTTGGTAAGAGGGAGACCGATTAGAAGAGAGTTACAATAGTCGAGACGAGAATGAATAAGAGAAACAGTAAGAGTTTTTGCAGAGTCAAAAGTAAGAAAAGGTCGAATTCTAGAAATGTTTTTGAGGTGCAAATGACAAGAGCGAGCCAGTGATCGAATGTGGGGGGCAAAGGAAAGCTCGGAATCAAGTAATACCCCAAGACAGCGGGCCTGTTGCTGGGGAGTAATAGTGGAACCACACACAGAAATGGCAATGTCGAGTGAATGTCCAACAACAACATATGTCATTTTGTCCACCTCCCTAACAGGGCTGCTTCCCCCCACAGGGCCGGGGTCACCACCTGGCGCACGCACCCGTGCCATTGCCATGGACAGGTGGGTGGGCCCACTCTTGGGCAATGGCACTGGCACAGGGTCCCTCAGTACAATCAAGTGTCTCTGACGGTGGGGGTGCACACCCGCTGTCAGACACACTGGTGTACTATGAGGGGCCCTGTGCCATTCCTGCCGGCCACGAGTGGGCCCCCCCTGCTTGCTCAGGGCACCAGCACTTGCAATACTTGCAATACTTCAATACTTACCTCTCCCTGCTCCACCACTGTGTAGTCTGACATGTTAAATACTTCACTGGGACTGCCAATACAAATTTGGTGAAATGATAGATGATGGTTAAGATGTAGCTATGCCCTGTCCTGCTGTGCTCTATCTTCAGATGATCAATGGCTTCCATTTGTTATGGACGTCGACTCACAATGAGATGCAGTGGTGGTTTATCATCAGCTTTCACAGTTTTCCTACTCACAGACGTGTGACATTCCTGCTCACATTTTTAAATGTGCTCTCTTGCCAATCCAATAGAATCGCCTACGGCCTGTGACTTGTGTCTTTTTCACTCCAAAGTTACCTGACAGATCATGATAGGCAGTGAGGACAATGTCTACATCTCTCCCTGTGATCACAATTTGATGGAGATGAGTAACGTTGATGGGTTCCACGGTACTGCGATACAGCAAACCTTTATTCACAAGAACTGTATTCGCTGTCTCCACAGACAAAGTAATTGAGGGTCAGCATCGCCTCTGAGAATTCTCCCGGGAGTCTTTCCCGTGATTAGTAATTCCAAATTTTCTGCAATCACTCGACTTTCCGTCTTTACTTGTATCCATCTCGTTTCCTCTTGCGGAGAGTCTGGACTGTCTTACTGAGACTGAAATATATATAAAGATTGAAAAATACCCCAACAGTGTATACTGGTGTACGCTTCGAATACATAACCCTTTTTTAACTTTTTAGATTCTTGTCTAATCCATACTGAGGCTGCGAGTGTCTTTGTCGGACATGCAGATTTTTAATGTTTAAACTATGCTATATATACCTGCTATCCAGTGATACTGTACCCTTTCTCAACTTTCTACAATCTAGTCGAATCCATACTGGGCCTGAGAACGTCTGAGTCTGCCTCCTGATTAGAGATGAGCGGTGTTCGAGTCGACCTGTTCACCAAGTTAAAATTCCAGCTGTTTTGGGCGGTGTTCGAGCCGTTCGTCGAACACGAATACTTAGCTTAAAATCCGGCTGTTCGAGGTTCCGTTCAAGAACGGTTCGTTCAGCAAAAGCGTAACTTCATTTTTACATTAATAATGGTTTTCAATGTTAATAGACTGTTTCATGGCATAGTAGCGGTGTGTGGTAGCCAGTGGTGTAGTACACCTGTCAAGGAGCTACACCGTGCGTGTTTCTAATAATTTTTTACCGCATCTTGTCAAGAAAATCCTTTAGGGCCTTGTAGCACTGTCTGCTACTCAGAAGAGGAGCCCGCCCATGAACCAAGCTGTGCCGCCTGTTTATGTAAGAACTATTTTTTAACTCCATTTAGCCCAGTGAATACTTTGGGACTAGTACCGGTGTCTACTGCTCAGCAGATGAGCCCACCTGTGAACCTAGCTATGCCACCTGTTTATGTAAGGCCTGCGTGCTACTCAGCATAGGAGCTCAGCTGTTAAGCAAGCTATAGCACCTGTGGTTTGGACACTTAATTTTTTCAGTCTTTCTGGAATGCTGGTTAGGCCTAATTCCGGAATTCCGGTTGACCTGCACTCACTGGGAAATCTTCGTTCGCGGGGAAGAATTGGAATCCCAGATCCCCATCACTAACGGTTTTCAGCGGGTTATCTGCACCTGTAAGCGACACATGCTGGTCCTTTCAGTGTAGCGCGCATGCAGCCCCGGACATGTAAGGGCATGACAGACCTGTTATTGCTCGATCTCGCGTGCCAGAGCCTCACGTGTCCCTCTAGTAAGCTTGACGCGTACCGCGGGGGCATGCCGGAGTCTCGATCATTAATGGAATTAAGCTGACTAATCGCTAGCACAACTAAAAACGGACATCCACGACCACCCACAGAATCGACAAAGCTTGCAATCTGTCCATCTTTTCTGTAGCTGGCATGGTTGAGGTTTCCTGGTTGGAATCGAATTAAGCCGCAGGCTCCACTCCTGGTGGTGCCCTTCTGGACATTCCTTTAAGGTTCAGCTTTGCAACCATACTGCCCCCGGAAACCAAACACTTTGCCTTCATGGACGCTGTTTGGAGGTTCGTGGGAATAACGCCGGCCGATCGGCAGTTGGCATAATTTATTTTGGGATGTCCGATGGTATATGATCGTCTTCGATTTCAGATCTTTAGGTTTTTTTTTTTGTGTTTTACATTTTTATTCCAGCCTTTCTTGATTTCATAAGGGCATGACATGCCTATATCTGTGTCTCCTCCTCCTCCTTTTACTCCTCCACCTCTTTTCTATATGTAGTTGCCCTTTTCCATATGTTATTTTTGTATTCTGAGCATTTTGTCTGCTTTGGGACACCTTTTAAGGTGTTTTGTAATTGTTTTCTGTGTGTTAGTATGTGTTTGTGTTTGCCTGTCAATGTTTTCAATGGTGTTCGACGGTGTTCGTCGAACATTCGACGAACTTGCCTCCTGTTCGACAAACCAAAACGAACTCGAACACTAGCGGGGTGGCTCAACACTACTCCTGATATATAGACGTACATTTTTAATGTTTAAACTATGCTATATATACCTGGTATCTGGTGATACTGTACCCTTTCTGCCAGGAAGTCCTCCTCCACCCACCACTCTAAGTGTATCATTGACACCTGGAACATTGTCCCACATGTGTGATTATTTCTTGCAGATCTTCTTGTTATATTGTGGTGTGATCCATCCTGAGCGTGTGACAGTCTGTGGGTTACTCCTGCAATTTAGATGTACATTTAAAAATTACCCCAACACTAGTGTATACAGCTCTATGCTTGTGATACACTGCCCATTTACTGCTTTTTATATTCTGGTCTAATCCAAACTGACCAAGTGAGAGTTATTTTCTGACTGTGGAAATAAATACTGAGATTGACAACAATGACCCCTACACTGTGTACAGCTGTACTCTTCAGATCCATTACCGTTTTACGGCTTTTTATATTCTGTTGTAATCCATACTGAGCCTGAGAGCGTCTGTGTCTGTGTCTATATATACCTGCTATCTGATGATACTGTACACTTTTTCTACTTTTTATATTCTTGTCTAATCCATACTGAGCCTGTGAGCATCTCTGTGTGTGTAAGGACTTGGCCTGCAAATCCATTTCTCTGAAATCCTTGCCTTATGTCTGTCGCTCAGTTTCTGCTTTGCCCTTTGTTTAGTTCATTTTTGCCCTTATCCAAGATGAAGTCACGAGCCTCAACGGGGGCCATCTTATTTCCTGTGTTGATCTCTCTTGTTCCTGTCTGCTCTGTATATAAGGATGCTCTGTATGATTACTCATTGCTTGAGTATACTTGTTCTTGGACTTGTTATCAAGCTGGAAGGGCTGCTACCTAGCTCGTCTCTTCGATACCTTGGGATACCCCGCCTGCCTGTGAATCTTGGTCTCATTGTAAAGACTTGTTTCTTTGGATCAGCTCTGCACCCACCTCCACTTCAAGGACTGTTTCCTGCTAGCAGGCCTGGCCTGCTCTCCAGGTCTCCGGATCTGGCAACTTGGACTTCATACGTCTCCACAGTCTGTACGTTTGCTCACTGCGTTATTATCGTCATCTGCTTTTACCCTGCTGTGTCTTATCTGTAAACCTGCTTGATTCTGATAAATACTACAGAACTGAAAACCTATGAGCTCAGGCCTCTTTTCTGATCCACGTCACTGACCTCCATTACACAGAGTATATAAAGTTATAACAGAATACTCAAGCCATCAAATATGGAGATCTCTGGGTCAGATTCTATGGAGGTACGAATGAAGAAACTTTGCTCATTTGTTTCTGGACTTCATGGGGAGCTGCAGGCTATTAAAACAAAGCTGGGGACCTTAGAATCGCAAACAAATCATAGCGCGAATGTGGCCAATACGTCTATTCAGGCCTTAGCGTCTCGACTTTCAAATGTAGAGACTGCAGCTGTGGTTGCTGCCCCGGCTCCAATTCCAGCTCCGGGTCCGGGTTTTCCTAAACTCCCACCATTCAGGTTCGGTGGTGAAAGAGAGAAATTTCGGGGATTTTTGAATCAATGTTAGCTGTATTTCTCTGCACGTGCGGCCCAGTTTTTAACTGATCGAGATAAAGTATTGACTATGATTATGTTGCTAACAAACAAAGCGTTAGCCTGGGCTAATCCATTAATTAAGACTAATGATGTATGCCTGAATTCTTTGAATGACTTTACTGCCGCAATGTCTCAAATGTTTGATGACCCCAACTGAAGTTTAACAGCAGAAACCGCATTACTGACACTTCGTCAAGGGAAGCGTCCGGTGGTGGAATATGCAATGGAGTTCCGAAGGTGAGTGCTGGATACGACATGGTGCGATTCTTCAAAGTATGCAGTGTTCAGGAGAGGTTTGTCTGCTTCAATTAAGGACAAACTGGCTCGAGGAGAATCACCTACTAATCTAGCTGACTTTATACATCATTGTATTCGGATTGACATTCGTCTCACTGAACGTCGACAGGAAAAATGGGCTGAGGCTAATCGTAATAACCTCATGTCTTTCCCTTCCTCCACCAGGGAGGCGTCGAGCAAGACTTTATCCCAGACAGAGCCTGAACGTATGCAGGTCGATGCAGTACGGAGAAAAGTCATTGATACACGTAAGGAACATCGTTTCAAGGAGAACTTGTGTTTCTATTGTGGAAAGTCGGCTCATTATATATTGGAGTGCCCTGGGAAAAATCGCAAGTCCGCAGCTGCAGTGACCGAACTTGACTTTTCAGATATTTCTTCGGTAGGTTCTCATTCACACAGTCAGGAAATAACGGCTGCAAATTTTGATTTCCCTGATGATTCATCGGAGGCCTCATCACCTGTGGATATCGCCTTACTTTCTGCGAGTTCTACCACAGCCAGGAGAGATTCGCTCTGTTGCATTTCTATCAAGATCTGGGTACATTCCCGCTGGATCACGTGCTCCGCCATGATAGACTCTGGAGCTTGCAGCAATCTCATGGACACTTCCTTTGCTGAGAAACATGGCATTCTATCACGAAAGAGGGACTCTCCGGTGTTTATGGAGACCGTGGACGGGTCTCCATTGATATCTGGGCCTGTGAAACTCGAAACAGTCCCACTAAAGATCCATATGGGGGCAGATCATTCGGAAAAAATGTCTTTTTTACTGATTTCCTCTCCTAATTTTCCTATTATTTTAGGTCTGCCTTGGTTACGGCTGCGTAATCCTACGATCAATTGGACAACAAAGGAGTTAAAATTTCCAAATGAATCAGCAGCGTCCAGAGAGCTGGCTCCAGTGAAAACAGCAGCCGCGGTCGACTCGACACTGCCGGTAGAGTATCGGGATTTTAGTGATGTGTGTGACAAGAAAAATGCGGATAAATTACCGCCACATCGGCCATATGATTGCCCCGTGGAATTATTGCCTGGTGCCGCAATTCCATTCGGGAGTATTTATTCTCTGTCTGGTCCAGAATTAAAAGCTCTTAAAGAGTATATTGACGAAAATTTAGCTAAAGGGTTTATACGACCATCTTCCTCCCCAGCGGGTGCCCCAATCTTCTTTGTCAAAAAGAAAGATGGTTCACTTCGTCCATGCATTGACTAACGAGAGCTCAACAAAATCACAATCAGGAACTCTTACCCACTTCCACTAATTCCCGAGTTACTTGAGAGAGTTCGACATGCCAAAATCTTCACTAAATTAGATCTTCGTGGAGCATACAATTTAGTACGGATTCGTCCTGGCGACGAGTGGAAAACGGCATTTCGATCACGTTATGGACATTTTGAGTACCTAGTTTTGTCTTTTGGCCTCCGTAATGCACCAGCTACGTTCCAGCACTTGGCAAATGATGTTTTCAGAGACATACTTGATATTTTTGTTGTGATTTACTTGGATGACATTTTAGTTTTTTCCAGCAATATCGAGGATCATCAGCGACACGTGAAAATGGTTTTGTATCGTCTACGGCAAAATCATTTATACATTAAACTGGAAAAATGTGAGTTTCACAAAACAGAAATTCAATTTCTGGGATGTTATTTCTCCCCAGGGTCTCATGGATGTAAGCAAGACGCAAGCCATTCAGGAGTGGCCAACTCCCAAATCAGTGAAGGAGGTACAGCGATTCATCGGATTCGCTAATTTCTACAGACGATTCATTAAAAATTTTTCAGCAATCGTTGCACCCATCACTCATTTAACCCGGAAGAAGACACCATTTGTCTGGTCACCTCAAGCTCAAACAGCATTTTCCACATTGAAGTCTAAATTTACAACAGCTCCCGTTCTCGTACATCCTGACCCAGACAAGGCCTTCATAGTGGAAGTGGACGCCTCGGACTGTGCGGTAGGGGCCATACTCTCGCAAAGGACAGGTGAGAAAGATCTCTTGCATCCGTGTGCCTTTCTCTCTCAAAAGTTATCACCTGCCGAAAGGAATTACGACGTTGGCAAAAAAGAACTGTTAGCCATTATAACCGCATTTAAAGAATGGAGACATCTGTTACAAGGAGCATCCCAACAGATTGTTATACTCACGGATCACCGGAATCTCGAATTTATGAGGTCGGCAAGATGTCTAAAACCCAGACAAGCTCAGTGGAATCTTTCCTTAATCAATTTGATTTTGTCATCTCCTATAGGCCGGGCTCTCGCAATGGAAAGGCTGATGCACTGTCCAGGATTCATGCAGATGAAGCAACTCCGGCTTCGCCTCCAAGGACCATTCTATCTGAGAAGAACTTTGTAAGCGTCCTACATAATCAAGATCTTTTAACTGAGATTAAGGAGGCTTATGCTGCAGATTTGCTTTTGGGGCTACCCCCCACCCAGGTAAATCTAACTTTCAAGAATGGACTTTGGTTTCAAGGACAGCGTTTGTATGTTCCAGAAACAGTAAAACTGAGTGTCTTAAAACTAATGCATGACTCAAAGTTTGCCAGCCATAGGGGAGTTCAGAAGACTCAGGAATTTCTGTCTCTTTTTTTTGGTGGCCAACCTTTCGGAAAGATGTGCATCAGTATGTGTCGTAATGTGAGGTATGTGCCAGGTCAAAAGTTCCTCGCTCCTCACCGACAGGACTCTTGCAACCTCTGCCTGTTCCATCTCGTCCTTGGGGGTCTATTTCAATGGACTTTATTGTTGAGTTGCCTCTGTCACAGGGGAAAAACACAATTCTAGTAGTAGTTGACCGGCTGACTAAAGCTGCTCATTTCATTCCCTGTGCTGGTGTACCAACAGATAATCAAACAGCAGATCTTGCTGTACAAAATGTTTTTCGTTTGCACGGAGCTCCGGATGAAGTAATATCGGATCGTGGGGTACAATTTACCTCACGGTTTTGGCAAAGCTTCTGTGCTGCTCTGGACATCAAAGTAAAATTGTCATCTGCTTTTCATCCACAGTCTAACGGCCAAACTGAACGGACCAATCAGACCTTGGAACAATATCTGCGTTGCTATGTGTGCCACCTACAGGACGATTGGGTGAGTTTGCTTCCGTTGGCTGAATTCACATATAATAATTCTCAGAATGCTTCCACCAAATTGTCTCCGTTCTTTGCCAACAAGGGATACCACCCCAGTATTCTTCCTCGACTTCCAACAGACATGTCTGTGCCTGCGATAGCTGACAGCATTTCATCCTTGCAACGCAATTTGGAAGTTCTTAAAGACACTTTAGGTTCAGCACAGGAAAGATACAAGAAGGCAGCAGACAAATTCCGTAAGCCAGCTCCAATGTACAAGGTAGGAGACATGGTTTGGCTCTCAACTAAGAACTTGAAGCTCAGGATCCCAACGTCTAAGGCCTCTTTCACACATCAGGTTTTCGCCGTCAGGCGCGATCCGGCGCTTTTGACAGAAACCGGATCCGGCGAAATGCAATGCCGGATCCGGTTTCCCCCCCATTGACTTGCATTTGCGCTTTTTCACACAATGAAAGCCTATGAGCGCCGCAATGCGCCTGATCCGGCGAAAGCCGGATCCGGTGGCCGGATCCGGTTTTTTTGGTCTGAGCATGCTCAGTAGCTCTGCCCACAAGACATATATAAAAGCAAGACAGTGGGACCCACAGCCACACCCAACATGCCACCCAAGAAAGCAACCAAGCGCAGCAGGAGAAGGCAGGAGACCACTGCAGCACCATCAGCACCACCACCACCCCAAATGGAGCAGCAAATGGAACATGCTGAGGAGGGGAGGCCAGCAGCAGATGAGAGACGGTAATTATCAAATCCCCCATTCCTCCAAACTAGGGCTATTGAATATCAAGATATTCATTGGCCCTTTGTTTCTCTTTATTCAACAGCCGCCCAATAGATGCAGCAGCATCAGCAGCAGCAATGGCAGCAGCTGGAACACCACCCACAGGCATGGAGTGTGGCCACCAGGAAGACAGCACATCATCTTCTGGGAGCCCTCCCTCGCATCATCAGCGTTTGACGGTAAGTTTTTATTTCCAAAATCCATCATCTCTGTAATATATGTCTATTCATTGCCTTTTATTTCAAAACAGGATTCACAAGATGAAGAGGAGCTCCCAGAAGAAGAAGGAAGGGGTGGACAGACACTTGGAGTGGGCTCACAATTGGTAAGTTTTTTGCATCAAACACAACATCACACTACACACAACACATAGAAAACAATGTTCTGCAGACCACACACAGCAAACAAATGCCTACATCCAAAGACATAACATTTTTTATTTTCTTCTCTAGTCTTCCCAATCTGGTGCTCGGCCAAGAGGTCCTCGCAGTGCCTCCCAGGGTCGTCGGCGACAGCAACGCGGCGGTCACCAGCGTGTAAGTATAAATATTTTTGCTTTGTTTTTTTGCACTTTTTATTTCATTTCTTTTGTGGAGGCTAATTATGTTATTTTTGTCTTTTTCTTTAACAGCCTTCACAGCATGCTCCCGACTCTGACGGTGAGGATGGAGGACTCGATGTGGACCACCTCATCGATCTCGTCAGAGAAAGGGAGCCGCTCTGGAATATGGCTGACCGCCGCCACGCTGACCTTATCGTTACCCGACGACTCTGGGAGGAAATCTGTTCGCTCCTTGTGGGCCGCTGGGAGGACCTCGATGTTCGGGCCCAGATTAAAGAGCGTAAGTATATACAGTACCGGTTGCTTGATGTAAACCAGTGTTTCCCGAACTCCAGTCCTCGTGGTCCCCACGGATCATGTGTTCAGGATTTCTATTTACTATGGAAATCCTGAAAACATGACCCCTGGGGACCATGAGGACTGGAGTTTGTGAAACACTGATGTTGTATACTAACCACTCCTTTCTCGTTTCAGGGAACAGAATTGTGAATCGGTGGCGGTCAGTGAGGGATCGTTTCAAGAAGGAGTTCAATAAAGAGATGCGGGCCCCGAGTGGATCTGGAGGACGCAGGAGCAAGTACAAGTGCGCACAAGCCCTGTCGTTCCTCCGGGAAACAATGGTCACTAGAAGGTAAATATTACACACCACATGTGAAAAAAAATGTTAGATGTAACTTTTTTTTTTCAGCCAGGGCCATACCATGTCAGTATTTTAATTGTTTTTTTTTCTCTTTATTCCACAGCACGGTGAGCAGCACTCGGGAGCCTGCACGATTGGACCCTTCTGAGGCGATCCCTGAGGAGACCGGCACCGAGGGACACTTCGACCGCCCCGGTACATCTGCACCTTCCCAGTCTTCCCACACATTCGACCCATCTGTCCCATCCACCAGCACAGGAGCATCGTGGCCGCCTACATTACATGAAGCTGCTGGTGAGGAGATCGCTTTCCCTTTACCCCACCCTTCTGCCCCTGCCACCCCTAGTACACCTGCGGGTACTGGGCGGCAGCGGCAGAGGGGTCAGGAAAAGAGTTATGCGCCAGAGTTCTTGCATCTGAATGCATCTTTCCAGAACTGTCTAAAAGTCTTGTCAGAGCAAATCTCCGCAGGCTTTCATCAGATCAACTCCAGCATTCTGGAGGTGAAGACACTTCTGCAAACCATGCATTCAGAAGCAAGATCTTCGCCAAACCACACCTTTTTCAGGTCTGTTGTGGAGCGCATGGCAACACTATCTCCTACCCAGCAGATGCATGTAATGCATTCGTGCCACGGTGCTCTACAGCAGGTTACATCCCAACCTCCACCTCCCACCACTGTAGTTCCTCCACCTGCACCCCCTCCAGCCACTTTCCATCCTCCCCCTCCTATTACATCTGCACCCCCTCCAGCCACTTTCCATCCTCCCCCTCCTATTACATCTGTACCCCCTCCAGCCACTTTCCATCCTCCCCCTCCTATTACATCTGCACCCCCTCCAGCCACTTTCCATCCTCCCCCTCCTATTACATACCAGCAACCTCACCAATACCAGCAACCTTCCCAGTACCAGCAACCTCCCCAGTACCAGACATCTCCCCACTTCCAGCAACCTGCCCCGTACCAAACTCCTTCCCCGTACCAAACTCCTTCCCCATACAACTTTCCATCAACATCATCTGATCCTACAGTCCCTGCCCAACCCTCCACTCCACCGCCCACCACCTCTTCTGCCTCCCACATGTCCACCCATTCTGTAGCTTTTTCCACACCATCACCTCTAACTGTACCTTCCCCACCACGATCCCAGTCCTCTCTCCACACTCCCATTGTCGAAGTGTCCCGCAGCCCCTCCAGCAGTATTTCCACCCCACACTACACCGAGTTATAATGTTTTTTTTGTAATAAAAATGCCCATTTGGTTGGTTTCAAACCTTTATTAAAAAAGTTTTTTTAACTTTAAAAACAGTTTACACAAAAAACAATATTTTAAATAAAACTTAAATTATTGTTTACACTGGTTGTCTGTCATTTCTTTCTGCGGCGAAATATGTTTAAAAAAAAGGTTAAATACAGGGTATTTAAAAGGTAAAAAGGTATTCAAAACCAGGTATATAACTGTGGGTAAATTTTAGCTTTTTTCCACAGTTGTGTTCCTGGTTGTGTTTGAAGCAAAGTATTTCACCTGAAAAGTTGTGTTTATTGTTGGTGATTTCCTAACAATGAACACAACTTTTGTTAAAAGGTGAAATACTTTGCATAAAACACAACCAAGGAACACACCTGTGGCCTAAAGCTAAAAATAGTAAGACCATGACAAGATAGCCAACTTTGGTTGGCAAAGGTATATACTGTTGGTCCAGAAGGTACACAAGTTTGGTTAGGGCACAAATCTTTCACACTCTGTCATCCTGCCAGTGTACTCTGCCTTGAGGTGACATAAAGTATAGTGCAAAATTGTCCCTCATTACTGAAACCGTCACAGAACTTCTAGTGGTAATATTTCCAATGACAACATCCATCTTCGCCAGTAACTTGCTCTTCTCTCCAACCTGCACTTTCTCCTCTACAACCTGTCAAAGAAGGGCTGTAGGAACATGCTATATATAGTTTTCCAGTAGCCAATCCCGTTCAGAAGGCCACAAGGGTCAATTTTAAAAACCAGATCCGGCGTAATCCGTCGAAAAACGGATAGAAAAACGGATGAACCGGATGAGACGGATCCGGTTTTGTCTGTCAAGAACAAGACGGATTCGGCACATCAGGTTTTACAAAACATTTGCCGGATCCGGCATTCCGGCACGACGCCGGATCGCGCCTGACGCCGAAAACCTGATGTGTGAAAGTAGCCTAAACTGGGGCAAAAATATGTCGGCCCATATAAGATCAGCAGTATAGTGAATTCTGTAGCCTGTCGACTCAAGTTGCCTAACTCATTGAAAATTCATCCTGTCTTTCATGTCTCTTTGTTAAAGCCGGCAGTGCCTAACCCTTTTCCCGAACGCACCTTTGCTCCTCCTGACCCAGTTCTCGTTGACGGGCAAGAGGAATTCATCGTGGAAAGGATCTTGGATTCACGGGTTCATAGGAGACGTCTCCAATACTTGGTAAAATGGCAAGGATATTCAGCTGAAGAGAATTCCTTGGAACCAGTGGAGAACGTCCATGCTCCTCACTTAATCAGACTGTTCCACAGCAGATATCCCAATAAGCCGGACTTAAGATCGTCCAGAGGACGTCTTTTAAGGGGAGAGTAATGTAAGGACTTGGCCTGCATATCTGTTTCTCTGAAATCCTTGCCTTATGTCTGTCGCTCAGTTTCTGCTTTGCCCTTAGTTTAGTTCATTTTTGCCCTTATCCAAGATGGAGTCACGAGCCTCAACGGGGGCCATCTTATTTCCTGTGTTGATCTCTCTTGTTCCTGTCTGCTCTGTATATAAGGATGCTCTGTATGATTACTCATTGCTTGAGTATACTTGTTATCAAGCTGGAAGGACTGCTACCTAGCTCGTCGCTTCGTTACCTTGGGATACCCCGCCTGCCTGTGAATCTTGGTCTCATTGTAAAGACTTGTTTCTTTGGATCAGCTCTGCACCCACCTCCACTTCAAGGACTGTTTCCTGCTAGCAGGCCTGACCTGCTCTCCAGGTTTCCGGATCTGGCAACTTGGACTTCATACGCCTCCACGGTCTGTACGTTTGCTCACTGCGTTATTATCTTCATCTGCTTTTACCCTGCTGTGTCTTATCTGTAAACCTGCTTGATTCTGATAAATACTACAGAACTGAAAACCTATGAGCTCAGGCCTCTTTTCTGATCCACGTCACTGACCTCCATTACAGAGAGTATATAAAGCTATAACAGTGTGACTGATGGAATATATAGGGAGATTGACAATTATCCTTTGACTGTATAGAGCTGTACGCTTCTGATACAGTACCATATATCTGATGTTATTTTGGGTTCATTTTCTGCAAAATTTTGAAGTTTGGTGGAAGAGGCCGTGGATGTGGGCGTGGGTGGCCAGCTGGTGCTGATGATGGTGGTGCATCTTCTGGTAGTGGCCAAAGCACAATAGCAGCTAAGGCAGGAGGTGTTGAGCCTGCGTCATGGTTTGGCTCCGGAACGCCTGGAAGGCTACCTTTTCTGGGAGTAGGTTAACCGCTTTTAAAGCCCGAGCATCAGGAACTGGTTTTGGCTTACATTGCCAAAACAGACTCCAGAAAATATGCCCTCCTCTTCTGAAGTTTCAAAAAATTCAAGCACTGAGTTGTCAAGTGCTGGCTCCTGGTCAGGAAGAACCCCTTTCCTTGTGTGCTTCACCCCCACCAAAAGTGAATGATGCAGCAGGCCACACTTCACGTTAGTCCATGTAGCTCTTTCTATCATACCATGCCTGGGTTATCAAGTCAAATCGTGAATTCCCCAGTCCAAGATGAATCTGACATGGAGTGTGGGTGGCCAGCCAGGGCAGTGGAGTTAATCGGTACTGGGCTGGTGTCTAAGAGGGATGTGTCACGGTGGTGGTGACCCAGTCCGTGGCCCTGGGCGTCCATGCAAAGGGGTGAATAACGTTTATAGGTGAATGATACATGACGCCTCCTGTAGTTTCTGATCAGATTGACCCGTGCTGCAGTGTCGCTTCTCTGGGACAGATGTTGTGGTGCAGCTAAGATGTAGAAGCCCTGCACAGGTAGGGCCGTAGTCGCAGGGCAGATGAAAGAGTTGGTAGATGGTGTGCAGTGCAGGATGTAGCAGAGCCGTGTTCCAAGCACAGGAGAAAGATGACAGACACAGTCGTGCAGTTCCTTTACCTGTACTTGGAAAGCAGGGGCGGGCTGGGTCGGGCGGCAGAGAGGCATTTGCCCCCCGGGCCGGTTAATTAGCATCGGACAGGGCCACGCCGCTTGCCCGCCCGCCCAGCCGCCACATTGTGTACATACATGATTAAAAAAACATGACCGCGGCCCACGGTAGTGGAGAGGAGAGTGAGCGGCCGGCCACACACAGAGCAGACACAGCCACAGCGCGGAGTAGGACTCAGTCACTGCACTGACTGCAGGCTGAGACCGCGTTGCCGAGGCAGCCGGCGGCACACTGGGATTAGAGCAGTAGTGTAGCTCTCTAATCTCTTCTCCTGTGTGCCCAGAACCTGTGATGCGGTCACAGGAGGGGAGGAGTCAGGGGTCACATGATGAGGGCCCTCAGTGACTGCAGGACGCTGCTGTGCTGCTTGTCATCCTGCTGAATGAGGTAAAGTTTGTGTGGGGTGAAGAGAGGTTTACAGGGTGGATGTAGCAGAGCCGTGTGTGTATGAGGTGTACGGAGAGGAGCTGCGTGTGTACAGGGTGTGCGGAGCTGCGTGTGTACGGAGTGAGTGGAGAAGCGGGTGTACGGAGCAGAGCTGCGTGTGTACAGAGCGGAGCCGCCTGTGTATGGGGTGTATGGAGCGGAGCCACGTGTGTACGGCGTGAAGCCGTGTGTGTACGAGGTGTACGGAGCCATATGTGTACGAGGTGTACGGAGCCATATTTGTACAGAGCAGAGCTGCATGTGTACGAGGTGTGCGGAGCTGAGCCGTGTGTGTATGGGGTGTGCGGAGTGGAGCCGCGTGTGTATGGAGCGGAGCCATGTGTGTACGGAGCGGAGCCGTGTGTATGGGTTGTACGAAATGGAGCCTTGTGTGTACGGAGCTGAGCCTTGTGTGTATGAGGTTTACAGAGCAGAGTAGAGCCATGTGTGTACCGGGTGGATCCGCGTGTATGGAGCGGAGCCGCCTGTGTACTAGGTGTATGGAGCAGAGCCGCATGTGTACGAGGTTTACAGAGTGAAGCCATGTGTGTACTGAGTGGAGCCGTGTGTGCGAGGTGTACAGAGCAGAGCCATGTGTGTGCGAGTCATAGAAAGCGGAACCGTGTGTGTATGAGGAGTGCGGAGCCATGCGTGTACAAGGTGTATGGTGGGGAGCATTTATACCTCCCAACCGTCCCAGATCCAGCGGGACAGTCCCGATTTTGAGAGAGAATCTGCCCCAGCTGGGAGCTTTTCCCACGGACACAGGAGTACACGGCGGAGCCCCGAGGATCACTTTAAAATTTGCACGTGATGTTCCACCAGAACTGACGTGCTAGAAGCTGACCAGAAATTAGGTAATTTCAGGAGGAGCTTGTGACGGAACCATGGAGGCACTTCACGGAATTCTTCAGATCCATCACTGTGTCCTCCTCCGACAGCGCGGACAGTGGGGATGTCGGCCATGATATGTCCTTGTAATAAGTGGGAATTACAATGGGAGCCAGGCTGCTATAGTATCTTTATAGAATCTTTCTTTTTCTTTCTGTTTCTTTCTCTCTCTCTCTCAGTTCTTTTTTTCTCTCTCTAATCTTTCTTTTTTCTTTCTCTCTTTTTCTTTCTTTCTTTCTTTCCCCTCTTTCTTTCTTTCTAATCTTTCTTTTTTTCTTTCTTCTCTGTTTTTCTTTCTTTCTTTCTTGCTTTTCTTTCTCTGTTCTGTCTTTCTTTCTCTTTGTTCTTTCTCTCTCCCCATTTCAGAGGGCCACATCCCCATTTCAGAGGGCCACATCCACATTTTAGATAGTCATATCCACATTTTAGAGGGTCACATCATGTGACCCTCTAAAATGTGGATGTGACTCTCTACAATGTGGATGTGACCGTCTATAATGTTTGTGACCCTCCATAATGTGGATGTGACCCTCTGTATTGTGGATGTGATCCTCTGTGCTGTGCATGTGACCCCTCTGTATTGTGGATGTGACCCTCTGTAATGTGCATGTGACCCTCTATATAACAGGGGTGGGCAATTAATTTTCCTGAGGGGCTACATGAGAGACCATGACTGTCGTGGAGGGCTGAACCAATCGTCCAAAATTAATTCTTCTCAATATTAATATTGATAATTTATAATTATTATATTATTGATAATTTTATTAATAATTGTATCAGAATTGTATATTGAGCAGAATTAAGAATGCCAACACCCCCCTATATATCTTTTGAACCCGAGCACAGCCCCTTCAGTATATTGTATGAGCGCCCCCAACAGCCCCTTATATGCGGCATGAGCCCCACACAGCCTCCCCATATACTGCATGAGCCCCACACAGCCTCCCCATATGCTGCATGAGTCCCACACAGCCTCCCCATATATTGCATGAGACCCACACAGCCTCCCCATATACTGCATGAGCCCCATACAGCCTCCCTATATACAGCGTAAGCCCAACACAGCCTCCCTATATACAGCGTGAGCCCCACACAGCCTCCCCATATACTGCATGAGCCCCACACAGCCTCCCCATATATACTGCATGAGCCCCACACAGCCTCCCTATATACACCATGTGCAGCAGCACCATATCACCCCCTCATGTCACCCCAGGTGTGCAGCACCATGTCGTCACCCACCCCAGATGTGCAGCACCATGTTGTCACCCCCATAGCCTCCCCATGCCCACCCAAATGGCCCATACACATAAGGAAAAAAACACCACATACTCTCCTTGTCCTGCTCCATGTCACTGTGCTTCTCTCCCTGCCTCCGGTTCGCGTGCTTTCAGACCTCAAATAACGCGAAGAAAACAAGTTCATAATCATTTAGAAATAATAATACTAATGATTTAACTCAGGAATAGTTCAGAAATCAATATTTTGTGCAATAACTATGATTTTTAATCACAGCTTTCATGCATCTTGGCTGCTTTCCACCAGTCTGTCACACTGCTTTTGGGGGAACTTATGCCACTCCTGGTACAAAAATGTAAGCAGTTCTTTGTTTGATGGCTTGTGACTATCTGTCTTCCTCTTGATTACATTCCAGAGGTTTTCAGTGAGGTCCAGGTCTGGAGAATGGGCTGCCCAGGACAGGGATTTGATTTGGTGGTCTCTTAATTATCGGTTGGTTGTATAGGCACTACTACAATCACTACCAGTAATTTAGTAACATTACGGTAGTATTACCATGTACTGACGGTGGTGGTATAGTGTGCCGAGGGTTCAGAGAGCTTGACCTGCAGCATGGCAGGATTTGTGCTGATATAAATGTTATGGTATGCTGTGGACCCCTGGCTAACATGCTGATATGAAGCAAATGAGAGAAATAAATTTGTTAATTGAGCACTTATGTTTTCTGTGGTGATACACTAACAGAGCCTTTTTTCTATTGATAAGTATTTATTGTTCCTCAACCATTTTTATGAAATGGGTTGTTAGAAGGTGCACATGTGCTGTACTCAAGTTCTACTACAGGAGACCGAAGCCTTAAAGGGAATCTGTCACCCCTTTTTTCGAATATGAGCTGCCGGCACCGACATCAGGGGCTTATCTGTAATGCTGTAGATAAGCCCCCGATGTAACCTGAAAGAGAAGAAAAACACGTTAGATTATACTCACCGGGGGGGCGGTCCGGTCTTGGTCCAATGGGTGTTGCGGTCCGGCGCTTCCCATCTCCATGCTATGCCATCCTCTTCTTTCCTTCTTGTCATGGCGCCGGCGCAGGCGCACTGCTCTGCCCTGTTGAGGGCAGAGCAGAATACTGCAGTGCACAGGCACCGGACCTCTCCCAGCGCCTGCACACTGCCCTCAACAGGGCAGAGCAGTGCACCTGCGCAGGAGCCACGACAGGAAGGAAAGAAGAGGATGTCACGTCTGTACGCCCTCTGCCTAAACAGTCCAAGTGCAGTGAGATGGAAGATGGGGACGACGAGGAGTCCAGACTAGTACAGGGATTCCCTAGCGAGGAGACTTATTTAATTGTTTTCAATGTTGGGACAGCAATTTGTGGGGAGCAATATACTCTGGAGAATGATATGAGGCCCACCATACACTGGAGCATTCCAAAGGTGGACATCAGACACTGGAGCAGCATTTACAGGGCCCATTATACACTGGAGCATTAGAAATGGGGCCCATTATATATGGAGCATTATTTGGGCCCATAAGACAGTGGAGCTTCATCCATGGGGACCAACATATACTGTAGCATTATGTGGAGCTCATCATATACTGTTTCAAACATTATATGGGACCAATGATTCTGTATGGCGAAATATATGGGCCTCATTACTCTGTATAGCGCACTATGCGGTGGCCATAATACTGTATGGAGTAATATACTGTCCGCTTTTGGAGCTATTGGAGAATTTAAAATGGATATCAGTCATGAGATGCAAGAAGTGAAGTATTTTTCATTGTACTATACCGCTAATTCTCTACCATATCAGAGGATCATGAATTGTGGCATGTGTTAAAGGAGCCCAGTGACACTCTTTGGCCCAGGGCCCACGAAAATCTGGAGCCAGCCCTACCCCCCTCCACAACTTTAGCCAAATAACCCCCAGTTTTCAATGCCTAACTATTATTATAAAGTAAATTAAGGTTGACAAGCTTAAGTAATAAGAATTGATGTTTTTGGCATTAAAATGGACACTGTAGGTGTGTTTCCTGTCGGCCTTCGACTTTTCACGATAATCGGCCGATTTCATTCGACTTGACTTTTGAGAAAGTCGGGTTTCATGAAACCCGACTCGACCCGTAAAAAGGCAAAGTCGCTCATATCTACCAGTATGCATTAGCCAAGAATATAAAAATTGTAAAAAGGTTACTGTATCACCAGATACAAGGTACATATAGCATTGTTTAAACATTATAAATCTCCTTATTTTTTTCAGGAGGCAGACACAGACGCTCTCAGGGTCAGTATGGATTACACAATATAAAAAGCAGTAAAAGGGTAATGGATCAGAAGCGTACAGCTGCATACAGTGTTGGGGTAATTGTAAATCTCAGTAGATATTTCCAAAGTCAGAAACAGACTCTCACTGGCTCAGTATGGATTAGACAACTATATAAAAAGCAGTAAATGGGTAAGGTATCACAAACGTACAGCTGTATGCAGTGTTGGTGTAATCTTAAATCTACAAATATATTTCTGGAGTTACAGACAGATGCTCACAGGCTCAGAATGGATTACACCAGAATCTAAATAGCCAAAAAGGGTACTGTATCATTAGCGTACAGCTTTTCTCTAGTCACCTTCCATGACAGCCATATCGGAGGATGTCTCCCCGCCCTAATGGGGGACAGGAAATGCACAAGAGGTTAAATAACCTTCCCCTTCCTGCTATCTCCAGTGTTTTTCCTGTCACCTATGGGGCATGAAGAGGTCTTGATAGTGCTGCCGTGGCCAGCAACCGGAGGCACTACAACATCAGATACCTATAACGCCGGGCAGTCAATGGTCGGTGGCTCTGCTCGCCTCCGTAGGAAGGCTGCTCCTGTCTCCACTTTGGTGGCACTCAGGACCCTTGCCCGCCCCTCCTGTGTCCCCTCAGCAGGGTAAAGTGGGGCAGTGCTGTGCGGCCGGTGTCCTCCTGGAGCTCCCCGGCGTCATCCTCACCAAGCGGCATGTGATCCAGGGCACCGGAAGTGGCGTCAGTACCGGCGCCGAACTTCCGGTTTGCCTTCCACCTGAGAGGCTGGAGCACACGCGCGGCCTGCTGTTACCAGACCACGGGCGGAATAGCTCAGAGAAGAGCTGCTGCCTGCTGCACGGTCCAGAGCCCTGCCACAACAGGGAACACCACCTAGCCCTGCCACAACAGCGAACACCGCCTACCCCCGCAGGGAGTCTCCCGACGGGGTGAGTGTGCAGGGGCAGCCACTGAACAGCTGGGGAATTCAGCTGTGAGGAGGGGTGATTAAAATGACTCCCACCCATGGACCGAGGGTGGCAGACTGACCATGGACGATGACAAACCCTTAATGCCTGCTACTGCAGAGCACAGCGTCACCCTCCTACTGTAAGTAGCAGGGTAGGTTCCCCCTTTCTGTCCAGAATAGTCTCGGAGGTGGCTTGGTATGCCATCTCTCTCTCGTAGGGAGACAAGGTCTCTGACCCTAAAAAGAATACACCAGTGTGGCTCCAGGCTTCTCTCTTCATGTAGGAGAAGCTTTGTCAGCCCTGCACGAATGATGTATTTCATAGAATCATAGAATCATAGAATCATAGAATCATAGAATCATAGAATCGTAGAGTTGGAAGGGACCTCCTGGGCCATCTGGTCCAACCCCCTGCTCAAAGCAGGATTCGCTAAATCATCCCAGTCAGATGTCTGTCCAGCCTCTGTTTGAAGACTTCCATTGAAGGAGAACTCACCACTTCTCGTGGCAGCCTGTTCCACTCATTGATCACTCTAACTGTCAAAAAGTTTTTTCTAATATCTAATCTGTGTCTCTTCCCATTCAGTTTCATCCCATTGCTTCTAGTCTTTCCTTGTGCAAATGAGAATAAAGTTGATCCTTCTACAATGTGACAGCCCTTTAGATATTTGTAGACAGCTATTAAGTCTCCTCTCAGTCTTCTCTTTTGCAAACTAAACATTCCCAAATCCTGCAACCTTTCCTCATAAGACAGGGTTTGCAGACCGGTCACCATTCTGGTCGCTCTTTTCTGAACTTGCTCCAGTTTGTTGATGTCTTTTTTAAAATGTGGTGCCCAAAACTGGACACAATATTCCAGATGAGGTCTGACCAAAGAGGAGTAGAGGGAAATAATGACTTCACGTGATCTAGACTGTATGCTTCTGTTAATACATCCTAGAATTGCATTTGCCTTTTTTGCTGCTGCATCACACTGTTGACTCATATTCAGTCTGTGATCTATTAGTATACCCAAGTCTTTTTCACATGTGCTGTCACTTAGCCCTATTCCTCCCATTCTATATATGCTTTTTTCATTTTTATTGCCCAGATGTAGTACTTTGCATTTCTCCCTGTTAAAAACCATTCTGTTAGTTGCTGCCCACTTCTCCAGTTTATTTAAATCTTTTTGAATCCTCTCTCTCTCTTCTCTAGTGTTAGCTATCCCTCCTAGCTTTGTGTCATCAGCAAATTTAATCAGTTTACCCTCAATTCCTTCATCTAAATCGTTGATAAAGATGTTGAACAATACAGGGCCCAGGACAGAGCCCTGTGGTACCCCACTTGAGACATTCTTCCAACTGGATGTGCAGCCATTTACGACCACTCTTTGGGTCCGATCACTAAGCCAGTTATGAATCCACCTAACAGTTGCCTTGTCCATTCCATACTTAGTCATTTTTTCAATAAGGATTGTATGAGAGACTTTGTCAAATGCTTTGCTGAAGTCAAGATATACTATATCTACAGCATTTCCTTGATCCACCCAATCAGTGATACCGTCATAGAAGGAAATTAAGTTAGTCTGACATGACTTATTAGTTAGAAACCCATGCTGACTCTGTTTAATCACTTCATTCTTATCCAGGTATTGACATACATGTTGTTTAATAATTTGTTCAAAGATCTTTCCTGGTATAGAAGTCAGACTCACCGGCCTATAGTTGCCTGGGTCCACCTTCTTCCCCTTTTTGAAGATAGGAACAACATTTGCTCTTCTCCAGTCTTCTGGCACTTCTCCTGTTCTCCAAGAATTTTCAAAGATTATGGAGAGGGGTTCAAAAATTTCTTCTGCTATCTCCTTCAGTACTCTGGGGTGTAATTCATCTGGACCTGGAGACTTGAATTCATTTAGGTTAGCTAAGTGTTTCCTCACTATCTTTCTGTTTATAGATATCCTGGATTCTTCTATTCCCTTAATAGGACAGTGAATAACAGTTGATGTTGCATTTCCTTTCTGAGAGAAAACAGATGCAAAATAGGAATTTAAAAGTTCAGCCTTCTCAACATCCTGTCTTACCATTTCATCATTTTCATCCTGTAAAAATCCTATAGCATCTTTGACTTTTCTTTTACTTTTGACATATCCCCAAAATCCTTTATTATTGCTTTTGACATCTCTTGCAAGCCTCAGTTCATTTTCAGCTTTAGATAATCTGATTTGTGCCCTGCAGGTTCTGCAGACAGCATTATATTCTTCTTTAGATATGCCTCCCTCTTTCCATTTTATAAACATTTTTTTCTTCCTTTTTAGCATGTGCTTAAGTTCTGTGTTCATCCATCCTGGTTTCCTTAAATGCTTCCTATTCTTCCCTCTTTTCGGAATTGTTAACAACTGTGCTTTGAGAATTTCATTTTTCAAGATTTCCCATCCTTCCTGGACATTTTTGTCTTTAAGGATATCCAGCCATTGGATCCCTCCAATTCTCTTTCTGAATCCCTTAAAATCTGCCTTTCTGAAATCTAACCTTGACGTCTGAGTCTTCACAGGTCTTCCACCTCTAGTAATCCAAAATTCTAAAATAGCATGGTCGCTACCTCCTAGGGTCCCAGCCACTTTTACCTCCTCAACCATTTCCTCCCTGTTTATAAGGATTAGATCCAAGGTAGCAGTTCCCCTTGTTTTCTCCCTTACCTTTTGGAAGATAAAGTTGTCAGCAAGAGAGGATAAGAATTTCCTTGACCTGTTAGTTTTGCCTGAGAGAGATTCCCAACAAATGTCTGGATAGTTGAAATCTCCCATGACAACTATGTCATATTTTTTGGAGAACTTGGCCATCTGATGCATAAAGAGTTCATCTATATATTCGGCTTGCACAGGCGGCCTGTAGTAAATGCCTACAATGGTGTCCTTTCCATTGTTCTGTCCTTGTATTCTTACCCAAACAGTTTCCACAGAACTCCCAGTCTCTGAAGCTTCAATCTCTGTGCAGATATACGCGTTTCGAACATACAATGCGACACCCCCTCCTCGTTTATCAAGTCTGTTTCTTGCAAATAAGTTGTATCCTTCTAGTCTTGTATTCCAATCATGTGTATTGTCCCACCAAGTTTCAGTGATTCCAATTACATCATATTTCTGTTCCTGTGTTAGTAGTTCCAATTCTCCTTGTTTGTTGCCCATGCTTTGTGCATTTGTATAGAAACATTTTAGTTTGTGATTGGTTTCTCTTTCTCCAATATTTTTATTAATTAGATTCTTTCGTCTTTGTTCTTCCTTTCCACTTCTAATAGCAGAGTTCTCAATAGCATTTGTCAGGTGTATGGCTTTTTCTGGTCTTTTGCTTCCCTTCCCATGTTGTTCCCATTTCGTGCAGAGCAGCCCTCCCTACTGGACAGTATAAAAACTCTCATAGGACAAGAAGTCCAATCCTCTATAATGACATTTTCCCAGTCTCAGCCCCCTCCTGCTAGGAGGAAATCGGCACCTGTGGAATCTGATTGACTCGGACAAATTTGATACCTCTAACTCAGAGGATGCTTGGGAATTGAGGGTTCCACTTCCACCCTCAGATCTGGAAATACTATTTCTCTTCCGAAGGTGCCACCGGCCATTCTAGGCTGAGCGTGACTACATTCGTCACGACCGCTAAGCAGCTTGTGGTTGGGCCGAGACCGGAATGGGAGACCAGATTGGTTAGTACGGTGAGGAGGAAGTGGAATTCTCTATATAGGATGAGGTGTTTGGAGGGGCTGAAGCCTAAAGCCCCAAAGGGGTTTTCCATTCACGGCTGGTAATTGGCCCTTCCAGAGAAAGACTTAGTGTCACCTCAGAATTGAGGAATCTGTTTTTCCCTTGGACGGAGATGGCTCCTTTTGGGAAGTTCCTAAAGTGGAGAGCGGCTCTTCCATTTAAGGGCAACTCTCAATGGCAAGCTTGCTCAGGAAATCCTGGGACGCGTCCGCAACCCTGCTTAACGCCAATATAGCCTCTATGCCACGGGCCTTGTAGACTGTGCGTGACTGCTCCTGTCAGGTGTCAATTGCTAAGCAGCTTGGGAGTGTGTAGTTGGGTCCCTGTCCGCTGGTGGCGTATACCAGAGGATCACCTCACTCAGGGGACCTCCAGGGAAGAAACCCTTGACTCTCTTCCCCTATTACAAAAGCGACAGGGCTCCTAGTGGATGCTTCCGCTAAGTCCGCTCGGGGAGCAAAATCTGCGGTGCCATCGGCCCTTCTAGGCTGAGTGTGAGTGCATTCGTCAGGTGGCGACTGCTAAGCAGCTGGAGCCTGGGCTGGGACCCGAATGGGAGACCAGCCTGCAATCGCAGGTCACGGGTCATGCATTTACCTCTCCAACTCAGCCAGGAGAACTCTGTGGCTGAAGGCTCGGGGGAGGAGACTTTATGTCAAACGTCTGTTTCCCTTTCAGGGAAATTATTATTTGGTCCAGCTCTAGACAATATCCTAGAGAAAGCCACTGATAGAAAGAAGTCGCTTCCGGAATAAGGAAACCTAGGAAACAATTTTTTCATCTCCCTCCCCCTGACCAGTCCTCCCAGAATTCACGGTTCTCCGGTCGGGGGCCGACCCTTGAATTTCATAGATTGTTGCAATCTATAACCTCAAACCAATGGGTTATTCGCACCTTTCACGATGGACTGAGATTGAGGTTCAAAGGTCCTTCCCCTCAATGCCTAAGGGTAACGTCATTGCAGGCGTACCTCCCAAAAATTCTTGCTTTCAAACATAAAGACACTTCTGCAAGGTGATCTCCCCAGTCCACGACAGGAGATAGGCAGGGGCCACTACTCTCGCCTCTTCGTAATTGTAAAACCCTCAGGAAAGCAGGGTCATAATAAAGTTAAAACCCTTGAACCAAGTCGTAAAGTACAGATGATTCAGGATGGAGTCGGCTAAGTCGGCAGTCCTCCTCATAGGACAAATTGGGTGTTGGCCACAATAGACCTGAGCGTCCCGATTCATCCAGACCACAGGGAATTCCTCAGGTTTGCGGTGTCCTAGGGTGAACCACTACCAGTTCAATGTCCTGCCCTTCGGGGTGTCATCAGCCCCTCGAGTGTTTACCAAGATACTGGCAGAGACAATGAGCTTCATTTGCCAGCAGGGGATTTGCATTGTCCCATACCTAGACGACCTTCTAATAAGGGCTCCATCCATATCTCGCATGAACCAGGACGTAAAAAAGTTCATGGATATTTTACAGTCCTTAGGTTGGATCCCCAACCTAGAGAAATCAGACCTTCTTCCTTCGTCAGGGAAGAAGTTCTTAGGGATACTCCTGGACTCAGGAAAGCGAACATCTTTCTTACCCAGGGAACAAAAACTCGACCTTGTTCAGAGGTCCTCCAGGTTCAGAAACCAGAGAGCACCAACCCTGAGAGACTCAATATCCATCCTAGGTTCGCTTACAGCGTGCATCCAAGCTGTTCCTGAGCTCAAGCCCATACTTGGATCCTTCAGTCCTATGTACTCCTATGTTCAATGAAGTATCGGAATACTCTGACCAAGAGAACCCATTTTCCTGGTCATGTGAAGCAGTCTCTCCTATGGTGGCCGGACTACCGGAACCTCCAGCGGGGCTTCAGCTGGGATCAGCTCTCCCTGGAAATCGTCACCACAGACGCCAGTCAGAGAGTCTGGGGTGCTATAGTGGAGAAATCACACTTCCAGGGGGTATGGCCCCTAGACGTCAGAGCCAGCTCCTCAAATGTGAGAGAACTGAAAACTGTGGAGGAATCTTTGAAAGCAGAATCAACCCTTGTCCAAATCATCATGTACGTGTCTGCCTAGACAATGCGACTACAGTGTCCTACATCCGACACCAGGGAGGCATGAAATTCTTCAACCAAAAAATTGGTAACTGCAAGAATTGTTTTCTTGGGCAAAGAAACATCTGTTGTCCATATCAGCAGGCGAACTTCCTTGACAGGAAGGACGTTCATTCTGGGGAATGGAGACTACACCAAACAGTATTTTTGCCTCTGTTGTCAAGGTGGGGAATTCCCGATGTGGACCCTTTTTGCCAGCGGTCAAATCGCGAAGGTGGAAACTTTTTTTCCCTCAGTCCCACCGACATAGCGTGGGGAGTAGATGCCTTCACCCATCCGTGGCAGTTCAATCTGGCTTGCGCCTTCCCTCTGATTCCCATGGTCGTGGGAACACTGCAGAAGATACGGGCAGAACAAGTCGCCTCAATTCTAGTGGTTCTCTTGTGGCCAGGGAGAAGCTGGTACGGAGCCCTATGGAACATGGCTCAGGAAGGCCCAATACTTCTGCCCCTAGAGGGCCAGTCTCCTTTACTCAGACCCTCTACTGCATCCAGACCCGCAGAGAATGAACCTTGCAGTCTGGCTACTGAAGCCGGAATTCTAAAGGCTTGAGGCCTTTTTGAGGAAGTGATCCAAACTCTACGGGGCCACCGGCCATTCTAGGTTCTGCATGACTAACGCTATTCAGGGGAAGGTTTGGAAGATGTTCTCATCTTGGTGTTCCCTAAGTGCCTTGGACCCCTTCCATCCTAATATAGCACATAGCTTAGAGTTTCTTCAAGACAACTTAGTTCTAGGGCTCACTACTAGTACACTAAAGGTTCAGGTGTCAGCTTAGTTCATTTTACACCATCTATGGATCAAGCGATTCATAACCTCAGCAACTAGAATCCGTCCCAGACTCTGTAGTCAGGTTCCCCCTGGGACTTGAACCTAGTTCTCAAAGGTGTGACCAGGGACCCATTTGAGCCACTGTCTTCTACGGCTCTTAACACTAAACTGTGTTTTGGTAGCAATTACTACCGCAAGGCGCATAGGAGAATTACAGGCCCTTTCAATACAGGAGCCATACTTGACCATCATGGAGGATAGCATCCTCCTAAGGCTAAGTGCACACGTACCGGAACTCTCGCGGAAATTACCGCGAGAATTCCGGAATTCCAGTCCGCGGGAAAATCGCATTTTAAATTCCTGCGATTTTCCCGCGGAAAAACTAGCATTTTGCAAGCGTATTTAACAGGTTGGTCACACTCGTCAAACATAGTGTTTGACAAGTGTGACCAACTTTTTACTACTGAGGCTGCCTATGCGGCATCAATAGTAAAAGATAGAATGTAAAAAAAAAAATAAAAAATGGTGTTATTCTTACCCTCCGACGTCCCGCGCATCCGTTCCCAGTAATCCTTTGCGAAAATGCCCGCGATGACGTCAGTTCTCGCGGGATCGCGACGTCTCGCGGTAATTCGCGATGACGTCGCGCGAATGACCGCGAGACTTCGCGATCCCGCGAGAACGGACGCCATCGCGGGCATTTTCGCAAAGGACTACTGGGAACGAGAGCGTGAAGAGAAGCAGGAAGACTGCGCGGGACGCCGGAGGGTGAGAATAACAATATTTTTTATTTTTAAATTCTATTTTTTACAGGGATATGGTGCCCAAAGCCCGGAGGACAGTCTCCTCTTCTCCGGACCGTGGGTACCATCCGCAAATGTTCTGCTTACTTTCCGCATGGTGGGCACAGCCACATGCGGGATGTAAGTGGAACAATGCATTCCTATGGGTGCGGGATCGCCGCGATTCCGCAAATTAATGAGCATGCTGCGGTTTTTACCGCGAAGCGATTCCGCCGCGGTAAAAACCGCAGCATTAGTACAGCATTGCGGAATCCCATAGGAATGCATGGGATGCTTATTTTTCGCGGCAAAATCGCGCGGTTAAAACCGCCGCGGAAACGCGAAAAAAACACCACATGTGAACTCAGCCTTAGGTTAAATCCCTCCTTTATGCCTAAGGTAGTCTCAAACTTTCATAGGTTCCAGGATATTGTATTGCCTTCCTTCTGTACAAACCCCTCCAACACGAAAAAAGTCTTTTACACCCTCGACGTCTGTAGAGTAGTTCTCTTCTACCTCCAGCAGATGGAGAGTTGGGGGATTGACCAGATTTTATTCATTCAAATGTCCGGTCAGAATAAAGGCAAAAAGGCAGCAAAAATTACAATCGCGAATTGGATCAGGCAAACTATCAGCCTCACCTACCCGTCACAGAACGTTCCTCCTCCTACATCTCTGAAAGCCCACTCTACTCGTCAGTATCACATCATGGGCAGGAAGAGGGGACGCATCTTCTGAGGAGATATGCAGAGCCGCCACCTGGTCGTCTGTACATAAATTCACCAGACACTATACACTAAATTTCAACAGGGATTTAACGTTTGGCAGATATGTTCTGCAGGCTGTTGTCCCTCCCAAAGAAATTAGTTGTTGGTATTTCTCCGATATGGCTGTCGTGGAAGGCGACTAGAGAAAATAGAATTAGTCTTACCGGTAATTCATTTTCTAGGAACCTTCCACAACAGCACTAATTTCCGTCCCTATCTGATACTCTTATTGGATGATTCCTACACCTTGGTGGTAACTATACATGCTAGTGTGTCCAGAAAAAACACTGGAGATAGCAGGAAGGGGAGGGTTATTTAACCTCTTGTGCATTTCCTGTCCCCCATTAAGGCGGGAAGACATCCTCCGATATGGCTGTCGTGGAAGGTTCCTAGAAACCAAATTACCGTAAGACTAATTCTATTTTTCCAGTGTTGAGCAAATTTTACATCTTGGGATTGATTTCCATCGTCACCCTCAGACGCTCACTCATTATGGATTTGACCGTAATACAAAATGTCGATCAAAGGTACTGTATCACAAGATAGGAGGTGTATATAGTATAGGGTAAACTTTTTATCTACGTATATATAGAAGGACTAAACCACACGCTCGCTCACTATGGATTATAACGTACTAACAAAATTAGAACCTCAGATACCTGGTGTATATAGTATAATTGAAAATGTAAATCGCCCTATATATTTCCCGAGTCACATACAGATAGTCAGCATGTATTTCTCCGTGATACCAGCCGGGACATGGTACAGTGTGAGAAGCGTGCAGCTGTATACGGTGTGGGAAATAATGAACGTTCGTTCACTGTGCAGAAAAAAAGAATAAAAGTATTAGTACTGTGTAAAAAGCTGTCTGCACAGCAGTGTACACACAGCAATACTGCTATAAGGCAGGCTAATAATCGGCGCTGCTGCACACAAGAAAATCCTCCTCTGTGACTGCACCCTAACTGTACCCAACAATTGCGTTCAGCACAAGCACATAAGAACTTCTGTTTATAGGTCTTAGTGTCTCCCTAAAGACAGAGGCCAGAGCGAGCCAAATCCCCCCCCCTCCCCAGAGACGTAAGTGGAGGCCCACATGACAGTGGGTTGGAGGGAGGGGGTTAGCTGTCCCTGGGGGGTGGAGTATGGAAATAAGGTGGGGATTTGAAGTCGGCTTATGGGGCGGTTACATCAGTTCCCGCTACAGAGCCACAGAGACTGTCCCACGGCCAGACAGCATGGAGTCCATATCAGCTGGATTGGATAGGCTGCTGAAGCGTAGTTGCAGCCTGCTGGCTTGGATCATGGAGCAGGTCGTGGGGATCATCGGTGGAAGCAGCGGGTCGGCCGCTGGTGTCTTTTCCCGTGCTAGGAGGTGGTCAAGGGCCACGGAGCGTTTATCCCCCAATGCAGATCCCAGGACCCAGCGCTGGCAGCGGAGACCCTTCCAGGGAGGTCGGTGACTGATGGAATTGACCCGGAGCTGTGCTCTTTGTTTTATAAGTAATTTCAGGAGGCGGCAAAGTTTGTCCGGAAATGTTGGAAGGGGGCACCTTTGCCTAAAACGGATATTGAGTCGGCGTTTATGTTGATCCCTGTCCATCCGGATAGTGTTAAGTTGTTGGTGTGTTACTGGGGTGGTGTTTTTTGGGTTGATAGGTGTTTGACAATGGGTTGATCGGTGTCTTGTGCGTTTTTTGAGGCATTCAGTTCTTTTCTCAAATGGGTTGTCCGTGAAGTATTGGCTTTTGATTCCTTGATTCATTACCTGGATGATTGTGTATCGGTGGTGATAATTCTGGTTGTTGGGAGAGGTTACTTAGAGCAGCGGAATGGGTGGCGCAGCGTTTTGTTGTACCACTTGCTCCCGGGAAAACAGAGGGGCCTTGTACGTGCCTATCTTTTTTGTGAATCGTGATTGATTCGTTAAAATGTGATTTCCGTTTGACGGAGGCTAAGGTAAAGGCGTTGCGGAATGAGGTGTCTTGGCAAGACGGTTGAAGAAATTGTCGTTGACATAGGTGCAGTCACTACTTGTGAATTTTACTTTTGATTGTTGCATTATTACAATGGGTCGGGTCTTTTCTCGGCGGTTGGCAAGCGCTACGGCGGGAGTGCGGGCTCCGCATCATTTTGTTAAGTTTTGTTAAGCTTTACAGTGAACATAAGGCTCATTTAGAATTGAGGGACTATTTTTTGGAGCAATGCAACGGATGTTTTTGACTCATGGAGGAGGCAGTTGTAAATGATGACTTGGAGTTGTTCACAGATGTGTGTGATGGAGTGTGTTTTGGGTCATATTTTAGGGGCCTGTGGTGCACGGTTGCGTGGCCTGAGGAGTGGTTTCAGCTGGGCCTTGTTAGGAATATTGCTTGGTTAGATATTTTGACTATACTGGTGGGTGTGAACCTAAGGAAGGAGGAGTTTTGGGACAGAAGGATCCATTTTAATTGTGACAACATGGGAGTTGTGTATTCCATTAACAGCTTGACGGCGTCCTCTCCTCCAGTGATTTGAGTCCTGCGGCACTTAATTTTGACTTGTTTAACGCTTAATGCTCATGTGACGGCTTCTCAGGTGGCAGGTATTAGGAATTCTATTGCTGATTCTTGATCTCGTTCACAGTGGTAGCGTTTTTGCTAATTGTCCCCTGATGCAGAAGAAGCGGGTTTCTTTGAGTCCAGCCGGGCTTTGAAAGGTGGGCTCAGGGCTGCAGAACCTTTCATACAGGCATCTCTGTCTTCTATTACTTGGTCAATCTATGAGTCAGTATGGATTTAACCGTAATACAGTACCTTTTTCAAACATTTTGTATCAGAAGATCCCATGTGTTTCCAGTCTAGGGATAATTGTAGATCTCCATCTATACTTCAGGCTTCAGACAAAGACAATCACAGGTTCAGTATGGATTACACAAGAATATAAAAACTTGAAAAAGGGTAATGTTTTACAATCGTTCAGCTGCATATAGTGTTGGTGTCATTTTAAATCTCCTTATATTTTACCAGAGTAAGACAAAAACTCTCACAGGCTCAGTATGGATTACACCCGAATATAAAAATGAGAAAAAGGGAAATGTATTTGAAATGTACACCAGTATACAGTGTTGGAGTACTTTGAAATCTTCGTTTATATTTCAGTGTCAGTCTGCCAGTCCAGACTCTCCGCTAGAGGAAGGTAGATGGATAAAAGTACAGACGTAAAGTCGAGTGATTTTAGATGTCTTTGAATTAGTAATCACGGGAAAACTTCCCAGGAGAATTCGCAGAGGTGATGCTGACCCTCAATAACTTTAACTGTGGATACAGCTAAAATGCAAATTAGTGAAGAAAGGGTTGCTGTATCGCAGTAGCGTCGATCCCATCACCGTAACTCGTCTCCATCAAATTGTGATCACAGAGAGAGCTGTAGACATGGTCCTCACTGCCTATCAGGCAGGTCACTTTGGAGTGCAAAACACACAAGCCACAGGCCGTAGGGGATTCTATTGGATTTCCATGAGAGGAGACATTGAAAAATGGTGGCAGGAATGTCACACGTCTGTGACTATGAAAAATGTGAAAGGTGATCATAAATTACCACTGCATCCGATTGGGAGTTGACGTCCATTACAAATGGTAGCCATTGGTAATCTGAAGGTAGAGGCCAGCAGGACATGACGTAGCAACATCTTAACCAACATCGATCTGTACACCAAATTTGTAGTGGCCATCCCTGTGACGGATTTAACTTGCCAGACTACACAGCGGTGGAGCAGGGAGAGGTAAGTATTGCAAGTGCTGTGTCCCTGAGCAAGCATGGGGGACCCACTCATGGGCACCAATACTAGCACAGGGCCCCTCATAGTACGCCAGTGTGTCTGACGGCGAGTGGGCCCCCTCCGTCAGACACTTTATTGTACTATGAGAGGCCCTGTGCCAGTGCCGTTGTCAAGGGTGGGGCCACACACCTGTTCATGGCAGCAGCACTTGCCCGGGTGCAGCAGGTGTTGACCCCGGGCCTGGGGTGGGGGGCAGCCCATTTAGGGTGGTTTAACAAATGGCATATGTTGATATGTAGGCTGGACTTTCAGCAGCTGCAAATGGAGGAATTGGAGAAGTCAGAGGAAGAGGAGGACAAAAGCGAGCCTTTTTTCTGGCAACCTATGTGTTATCAGGGGAGGGTGGGACAAATTCTTTTGAAACCCATGCATGGTTCATTTTAATGAAGGTTAGATCATCAACATTTTGGGTCGACAGACCGGACCTTTTTTCTGTCAGGATTGATCCGGCAGCACTGAAGACTCTTTCCGATAGCACACTAGCAGCAGGGCAAGCGAGCTTCTTTAAGGCATATTGTGCCAATTCAGGCCATGTGTCCAGTTTTGAGGCCCAATAATCAAAGGGGAATGACCTGTGAGGGAGAACCCCGATATGGGAGAAGAAGTAGTTTGCAACCATAGTTGACAACTGCTGTCTCCTGTCACTTGCAATTGATTCTGTATTAGCTGTCCTGTGCGAGTGACTTTAGAAATCAGACCACAACATGCTCAGGAAACCCCTGTCTCCAACGCCAGTTTGGCTGTGTGCACCACGAACAACTCTTCTATTTTGCCCACTATGGCTCGTGGGAGAACCAGCTCTGCTGCTGTGTGCTGGGAATACCTCAAACAACCTGTTTACCAGAGTTGCTTGTTAGCCAATATTACCTCCAGGTTCTCCTGTGGCATGATGTTGTGTAATTTGCCTTTATAGTGTGGATCGAGGATGCTGGCCAACCAGTAGTCATCATTAGAGTTGAGCGAAACGGGTCGAAAAAATTCAAAAGTCACCGACTTTTGGCAAAGTCGGGTTTCATGAAACGAAACCCTGACCCTAGGATGAGGTCGGCCATGAGGTCGGCGACTTACGCGCCAAAGTCGCGTTTCAAAAGTTTGTTTTGCGCTCTTTTTCAGCCAATCAGGATCCACGGACACTGTGGGCAACGTGATGACCTAGGCACGGGTCACCACCATCTTTCAGAAGGGCAAGCAAGTGATTGGCTTGCTTTGGTGGGCGTCACAGGGGGTATAAAAGGGCGTGCACGCCGACCGCCATCTTACTTCTGCCGATCTTAGTATAGGGAGAGGTTGCTGCTGATTCTGTAGGGAGAGCGTTAGGCAGGGAAGAAGACAAAAAAAACTGCTTCTGCTGCTAGCGATTTGGCCTGCACAACACACAAGTCACTGTGTGTGCAGTGCAAGGGGAGGCTATATTGTGGTGTATCAGTGGTGTTGGTTGTTGGGCTGCCTTTTAAGGCTTCCTGACACGCTGGCATTGCTGTTTACCCACTGCTCCACAAACTGCTTTTTTAAAAGCAATCCAATCTCCCTTATCCTCTAGTCACTTTTGTCACAGCTGTCCCATCGAGCCTGTCACATAGCGCTCAGATATCAGTGGGCCTCACACAATCCACAAGTGTCCAGTGTCCAAAAGTGTGCGCAGAGATAAAAAATCTCCATTATCCTCTCGTCACTTTGGTCACAGGCAGCTGTGCCATCGAGCGTGTCACATAGCGCTCAGATATCAGTGGGCCTCACACAATCCACAAGTGTCCAGTGTCCAAAAGTGTGCGCAGAGATTCAAAATCTCCATTATCCTCTCGTCACTTTGGTCACAGGCAGCTGTGCCATCGAGCCTGTCACATAGCGCTCAGATATCAGTGGGCCTCACACAATCCACAAGTGTCCAGTGTCCAAAAGTTTGCGCAGAGATTCAAAATCTCCATTATCCTCTCGTCATTTTGGTCACAGGCAGCTGTGCCATCGAGCCTGTCACATAGCGCTCAGATATCAGTGGGCCTCACACAATCCAAAAGTGTCCACTGTCCACAAGTGTGTGCAGAAATTCTAAAACTCCCCTGTCCTATAGACACCTTGTACCTTGTTTTACATTACTATATAGTTTGTTGGATTTTGTCTACATTTCTACCAAAAATGAGGAAGGCTGGTGGAAGAGGCCGTGGAATTGGGCGGGGGTTGGCAGCTGGTAATGATGGTGTTGGTGGTGGATCTGATGGTAGTGGCAAGAGCAAAATAGGACCGAATGCAGGAGGTGCTGACCCTGCGTCATCGTCTGGCTACATAAGGCCTCGAACGCTTAGTTTTCTAGGAGTTGGCAAACCGCTTTTAAAGGCAGAGCATCAGGAAAAAGTTTTGTCTTACATTGCTGACTCAGCCTCCAGCTCTATCGCCTCCTCTTCTTCAGTTGTAAAAAGTAAAAGCACTGAGTCGTCATTGGAGGCTCATGTTCATGAACCACACCTTTCCTTGTGTCCTTCACCCCAACCAAGATTGAAGGATGACGCAGGCCATACTACTGATTAATCCATGGAGCTGTTTTCACATACCATGCCTGGATTATCAAGTGAAATGGTGAATTACCCAGGCCAAGATGAATCTGACATGGAGTGCACTGATGCACAGCCGCTGATGGATGATTCTGCTGGTACATTCACTCAGAGCACTACATTGTCCTCGCAGTGTACAGAGCCAGATTTTGACCCTGATGAGACTCAGGTGCCCCTTCCCGCACACTATACCACCATACACGGTGACACAGAAAAAGGTGCACATGACATAGAAGAGGAGGTGATGGATGACCCAGTTGTTGACCCAGATTGGCATCCATTGGGGGAAGAGGGTGCTGCTTCCAATAGCTCAGATGAGGAGCATCCACAGCAGACATCGACATCGCAACAGCTGTTATTTGGCAGGCCCGGAGCACTCCAAAGACAGGTTCCAAACATCAAAAGAGTTGCTGGACAGCTTGTCCAGAGGGTCAAAAGATCACAGCGTGCTAGGCCGCAAAATGTCTGCCAAAGTAGGAAGAGTGCAGTGTGGCACTTTTTTGAACAAAATCCTCATGATCAGGCCAAGGTTATCTGTAAGAAGTGCGCAAAGACCTTTAGCCGAGGGAAAAATCTGAAAAATTTGAATACCAGTTGCATGCTTAGACATTTAACCAGCATGCACTTGCAAGCGTGGACACAACACCAAACCTCAAGTGCCACATGTGCAACTGATCACAACGAAGGTAGTCAGCAACGCTACATTGTTTCCCCCACTGTAAGCCCACCGGTTAGCACAGCAGCAAATGTTGAGGTGTCGTTGCAAGACCACAGCAGTCAGGGAATCCCACTGTTATATCAACGAAAGACTGATTCTAGGCCATCAGAAAGAACACCAACTCCATCACCATCATCAACCCTCTCTCAGTCCGCCCTGTCCACCGCTACTTCCACCATATGCAGCTCTCAAGTCCAGCTCACCCTCCCAGACACTATGAGTAGGTCAAGAAAGTACTCAGTCTCTCATCCGCGTACACTGGGTTTGAACGCCCACATTGCCAAACTAATCTCGTTTGAGATGATGCCCTTTCGGTTGGTGGAAAGCATAGCTTTCCGCGAACTCATGGCCTATGCAGTACCACGCTATGACCTACCCAGTCGCCACTTCTTCTCTCGCAAAGCCATCCCAGCCCTCCACCATCATGTGAAAGACCGCATTGTCCATGCACTCAAGCAGTCAGTGAGCGGAAAGGTGCACCTCACAACTGATGCATGGCCAGGGCCGTTACGTGTCCATCACTGCGCACTGGGTTAATGTGGTGGATGCAGGGTCCACAGGGGACAGCGGTGGTGGGACAGTGCTGCCTAGCCCACGGTATAGGAAACAGTTGGCTGTAGGCGTTCGACCCTCCTCCTCCTCCTCCAGAAGCGAAAGCTCGTCCACAGAGCGCAGTCGTACGAGCACTCCATCTGCAGCTGCCACTGTTGCACACGATGTGTCCCCCTATCGAGCAGCTAGTGGAAAGCGTCAGCAGGCTGTGTTGCAGATGATGTGTTTGGGCGACAGACACACCGCCGAGGTGCTGGCCGAGTACTTGAAGCGACAAACTGAGTCATGGCTGGGCAGTGTACATCTTGAGGCAGGCAAGGTAGTTAGTGATAACGGCCGTAATTTTGTGGCAGCCATAGCCCTTTCAAAACTCAGCCACATACCTTGCTTGGCTCACACCTTGAACCTGGTGGTGCAGTGCTTCCTCAAAAATTATCCGGAGTTAACAGCCCTGCTCCAGAAGGTGCGAAGACTGTGCGCGCACATCCGCCGGTCGCCTGTACACTCCGTTCGTATGCAGAAGCTGCAGCGATTGCTCCACCTTCCCAACCACCGCCTCATTATCGACATTGCAACAAGGTGGAACTCCACCCTGCACATGGTGGAGCGGCTGTGCGAGCAGAGGCAGGCCATAATGCATTTGTGGGAGGATACACGGCCAGGCACTTTGAGAGCAGACATGGAGTTGACAGGTGTGCAGTGGTCGAAGCTGAAAGACCTTTGTAAAGTCCTTCAGTGTTTTGAGGAATGCACACGGCTGGTAAGCGCAGACGACGCCATCCTAAGCATGAGCATCCCACTTATGCGTCTGCTCATGCAAACTTTGACGCACCTTAAGGAGCAGGTGTCTCCAGCCAATGTTGATGAGGAGGAAGAGGAGGAGGGAATCCTTGATGACATTCAGCCATTGTCTGCTCAGGGACCTCTCCTGGACGAGGTGGAGGAAGAAGAGGAGGAGGAGGATGATGGGGATGATTACTTAGGGGAGGAGGATGCATCTCGTGGGGCAAGTGAAAATGTTGGCGTGGCAAGGTCTGGTACAGGGTTTGTGCGTGACTGGAGGGATGTGGATTTGCCAGAAAGTGCTCATCCACCCAGCACTCGCAGTGCATCATTGACACCGGGAACATTGGCCCACATGTCAGATTATGCCTTGCGGATCCTAAAAAGGGACCCCCGCATTGCCAAAATGATGAACGATGACGACTACTGGTTGGCCAGCATCCTGGATCCACGCTATAAAGGCAAATTACAAAACATCATGCCACAGGAGAACTTTGACCTAATATTGGCTAATAAACAAGCAACTCTGGTAAATCGGTTGCTTGAGGCATTCCCAGCACACAGCAGCGGTGATGGTTCTCACACGAGCCGTACGGGCTGGGGGCAGCTTGGCAGAGGTGTTCGTGGTGCACACAGCAGAAGTGGCGTTGGAGACAGGGGTTTCATGACAATGTTGTGGACTGATTTTTCAAATACCGCTCACACAACTGGTAATACTGCATCGATGGAAAGTGACAGGAGACAGCAGTTGTCAACTATGGTTACAAACTACTTTTCCTCCCATATCGATGTTCTCCCACACAGGTCATTCCCCTTTGACTATTGGGCCGCTAAACTGGACACCTGGCCTGAATTGGCCCAATATGCCTTACAGGAGCTCGCTTGCCCAGCTGCAAGTGTGCTATCGGAAAGAGTCTTCAGTGCAGCTGGATCAATCCTGACAGAAAAAAGGACCCGTCTGTTAACCCAAAATGTGGATGATCTAACCTTCATTAAAATGAACCACGCATGGGTTTCCAAGGATTTTGTCCCACCTTCCCCTGATGACACATAGGGTGACAGAAAAATGGCTTGCTTTGGTCCACCTCCTCCTGGTACTTCACCTATTTCGCCTTTTGCATCAGCTGAATGTCCAACATCAACATATGCCACTTTCTAAAACTCCCTAACTGTGCTGCCTCCCCCCCATGGCCGGGGTCACCACCTACCGCACGACACCGTGCGAGTGCCGTTGCCCTGGACAGGTGGGTAGGCCGACTCTTGGGCGCGGGCACTGGCACAGGGTCCCTCATAGTGCAATCAAGTGTCAGACACACCGCTGTACTATGAGGGGCCCAGTGCCAGTACCGACGCCCACGAGTGGGCCCCGCTTGCTTGGGCAGGGCCCCAGCATTTGCAATCTTTACCTCTCCCTGCTCCTCCGCTGTGTAATCTGGGCCGTCAAATCCATACTGTGCCTGACACCGTCTGAGCCTGCCTCCTGAGACATATATTTTCAATGTGTACGCTATCCATACATGTTATCCGGGGATACGGTACCCTTTCTAACCTTTGTGCAATCACGTGCAATCCATACTGTGTCTGACACCGTCTGAGCCTGCCTCCTGAGACATATATTTTGAATGTGTACGCTATCCATACATGTTATCCAGGGATACGGTACCCTTTCTAACGTTTGTGCAATCACGTGCAATCCATACTGGGCCTAACACCGTCTGAGCCTGCCTCCTGAGACATATATTTTGAATGTGTACGCTATCCATACATGTTATCCGGGGATACGGTACCCTTTCTAACCTTTGTGCAATCCATACTGGGCCTAACACCGTCTGAGCCTGCCTCCTGAGACATATATTTTGAATGTGTACGCTATCCATACATGTTATCCGGGGATACGGTACCCTTTCTAACCTTTGTGCAATCACGTGCAATCCATACTGGGCCTAACACCGTCTGAGCCTGCCTCCTGAGACATATATTTTGAATGTGTACGCTATCCATACATGTTATCCGGGGATACGGTATCCTTTCTAACCTTTGTGCAATCCATACTGGGCCTAACACCGTCTGAGCCTGCCTCCTGAGACATATATTTTGAATGTGTACGCTATCCATACATGTTATCCGGGGATACGGTACCCTTTCTAACCTTTGTGCAATCACGTGCAATCCATACTGTGCCTGACACTGTCTGAGCCTGCCTCCTGAGACATATATTTTGAATGTGTACGCTATCCATACATGTTATCCGGGGATACGGTACCCTTTCTAACCTTTGTGCAATCCATACTGGGCCTAACACCGTCTGAGCCTGCCTCCTGAGACATATATTTTGAATGTGTACGCTATCCATACATGTTATCCAGGGATACGGTACCCTTTCTAACCTTTGTGCAATCCATACTGGGCGTGAGAACGGCTGGCGAGCTGTTAAGCAAGCTACAGCACCTGTCCAGACAAGTACAGGGATTCCCTAGCGAGGAGACTTATTTGATTGTTTTCAATGTTGGGACAGCAATTTTTGGGGAGCACTATACTCTGGAGAATGATAGATGGGGCCCACCATACACTGGAACATTCCAAAGGTGGACATCAGACACTGGAGCAGCATTTACAGGGCCCATTATACACTAGAGCATTAGAAATGGGGCCCATTATGTTTGGAGCATTATTTGGGCCCATAAGACAGTGGAGCTTCATCCATGGGGACCCACATATACTGTAGCATTATGTGGAGCTCATCATATACTGTTTCAAACATTATATGGGACCAATGATTCTGTATGGAGAAATAGATGGGCCTCGTCATGAGATGTAAAAAGTGAGGTATTTTTCATTGTACTATACCGCTATTTCTCTGCCGTATCGGAGCATGATGAGTTGTGGTATGTGTTAAAGGGGCGCTCTTTCGCCCAGGGCACATGAAAACCTGCAGCCAGCCCTCCCCCCCCACAACTTTAGCCAAATAACCCCCATTTTTCAGTGCGTAACTTGTATTATGAAGTTATTTAAGGTTGACAAGCTTAAGTAAGAAGAATTGATGCTTTTGGCATTCAAATGGGCACTGTAGGTGTGTTTCCTGTCCTCCTCTCACTGCCGACTTTTATTCCCCATTGACTTACATTGGGTTTCGTGTTTCGGGACGACCCCGACTTTTCCCTATAATCGGACGATCTTGCTCGACCCGACTTTTGGAAAAGTCGGGTTTCACGAAACGAAACGCGACCCTAAAATACCAAAAGTCGCTCAACTCTAGTCATCATCCCTCATCATTTTGGCAATGCGGGGGTCCCTTTTTAGGATCTGCAAGGCATAGTCACACATGTGGGCCAATGTTCCAGGTGTCAATGCTGCACTGCCAGTTGTGGGTGGAGGAGCACTTTCTGGCAAATCCACATCCCTCCAGTCACGCACAAACCCTGTACCTGACCTTGGCACGCCCACGTGTTCTCTTGCCCCCTGAGAAGCATCCTCCTCCCCAAAATTATCATCCCCCTCATCCTCCTCCTCATCTTCCTCTTCTTCCTCCACCTCGTCCACACCAGTTCCCTGACCAGACAATGGCTGACTGTCATCAAGGCTTCCCTCCTCCTCCTACTCCTCCTGCTGCTCCTCAGCTGCAGACGCCTGATCCTTAATGTGCGTCAAAGTTTGCATGAGCAGACGCATAAGTTGTATGCTTATGATGGCGTCGTCTGCGCTTTCCAGCCATGTCCATTCCTCAAAACACTGAAGGACTTTATAGAGGTCTTTCAGCTTTGACCACTGCACACCTGACAATTCCATGTCTGCCCTCAAACTGCCTGCCCGTGTATCCTCCCACAAATGCATTACAGCCTGCCTCTGTTCGCACAGCTTCTCAACCATGTGCTGCATGGTGGAGTTCCATCTTGTAGCAACGTCTATGATTAGGCGGTGCTTGGGGAGGTTGAGTGATCGCTGCAGCTTCTGCACTCCACAACTGGAGTGGACGTTTTGAGCGACGGATGTGCGAGCACAGTCTTCGCACCTTATGGAGCAGGGCTGTTAACTCCGGATAATTATTTAGGAAGCACTGCACCACCAGGTTCAAGGTGTGATCCAGGCAAGGTATGTGTGTGAGTTTTGAGAGGGCTATGGCTGCCACAAAATTCCACCCATTATCACTGACTACCTTGCCTAGCTCAAGATGTAGACTGCCCAGCCATGACTCAGTTTGTCGATGCAAGCAGTCGGCCAGTACCTCCGTGGTGTGTCTACAGTCGCCCAAAGACATAATTTTTAAAACAGCATGCTGCCGCTTAGCACTAGCTGTTCAATAGTGGGACACCTCGTGTGCAACACTGACAGTTGTGGATGGAAAGCTCGTGCGACTGCGCTCTGTTGACGAGCTTTCGCTTCTGGAGGAGAAGGAGGAGGAGGGTCGAACGTCTACAGCCAACTGTTTCCTATATCGTGGGCTAGGCAGCACTGTTCCAACGCTGCTGTCCCCTGTGGAGTCTGCATCCACCACATTAACCCAGTGCACAGTGATGGACACGTAACGACCCTAGCCATGCCTACTGGTCCATGCATGTGTTGTGAGGTGCACCTTTCCACTCACTGACTGTTTTAGTGCATGGACAATGCAATCTTTCACATGCTGGTGGAGGGCAGGGATGGCTTTTCGAGAAAAGAAGTGCCGACTGGGTAGGTCATAGCATGGGACAGCGTAGGCCATGAGCTCTCGGAAAGCTTCGCTTTGTACCAAATAGAAGGACATCATCTCTAATGAGATCAGTTTGGCAATGTAGGCGTTCAATGCCAGTGTACGCGGATGAGAGGATGAGTACTTTCTTGTCCTACTTAGAGTGTCTGGTAGGGTGAGCTGGACTTGAGAGCTACATATGGGGGAACTAGCATTGGACATGATGGACTGAGAAGGGGTTGGTGATGGTGAGGGTGTTGATGGCCTAGATTCAGTATTTCCTCGCGAAAATATTGTGATTGCCTGACTGCTTTGACCTAGCGACGACACCTCAACATTTGTTGATGGTGGTGTGCTTAGCGGGGGCCTTACAGTGGGGGAAGCGATGGAGCGTTGCCGGCTAACGTCAGTCGGAGCAGGTGCCCATGTGCTACCTGAGGTTTTGTAGTCCGTCCACACTTGCAAGTGCATGTTGGTTAAATGTCTAAGCATGCAACTGGTATTCAAATTTCTTAGACTTTTCCCTCTGCTAAAGGTCCTACGGCACTTCTTACAGATAACCTTTGCGTCATCAGTAGGATTTTGTTCAAAAAAGTGCCACACTGCACTCTTCCTACTATGGTATAAATTTTCAGGGCTTGCACGCTGTGCTAATTTGACCGTCTGGCCATGCTGTCCTGCAACTCTTTCAGTTTTCTTGCCAAGTTTTTTGACAGCTACGGGCCTGCCGGATAACCGCTGCTGCGATGACTATGTCTGCTGCGGATCCTTCTCCTGTTCTGACCTATTGTCACCAGCACACTCTTCGCCCAATGGATGCCAATCCAGGTCAAGAACTGGGTCATCCATGACCTCGTCTCCAATGTCATCTGCACCTTCCTCTGTACCTTCCTCTGTGTTACCGTGTAAGGTGGTATATTATGTGAGAAGGGGCACATGAGTTTCATCAGGGTCTGATTCGGGCTCAGTAGACTGCGAGGGCAATGTAGTGCTGTGGGTGAATGTAACAGCAGATTCATCTAGCAGTGGCTGTGCATCAGTGCACTCCATGTCAGATTCATCTTGGACTGCGGAATTCAGGATTAGACTTGATAACCAAGGAATGGTATGTGACAAGAGCTCCATGGAGTAATCTGAAGTGTGTGCTGCAGCATCCTTCACTTTTTGGTGTGGGTGAATGACTCTGTGCTTGCAGTTTTTGTAACTTCAGAAGAGCAGGCAATAGAGCTGGAGGCTGTTTCGGCAATGTAATCCAAAACCTGTTCCTGATGCTCTGGCTTTAAAAGCGGTTTACCTACTCCCAGAAAAGGGAACCTTAAAGGCCTTCTTGTGCCAGACAATGACACAGGCTCCACACCACCTGCCTTAGCTGCTATTGTGCTTTTGCCAGAACCAACTGATGCACCACCACCACCAGTATCAGTACCAGCTGTGCCCCCCACCTACGTACGCAGGCCTCTTCCACCAGACTTCCTCATATTTGGGAAAATGTACCAAAAATACCAGCAGAGAAATGGTACTGTATGAGTAGCATACTGCTGTGTAAGGTGTATAAGAAGTGAAATCTCGGTATATATTTTGTGAGTCACAGACGCTCACCCAGTATGTATTCCACCGTAATCCAACAAGCAGATATACTGTACTGTAGCAGAGGTGTACAGCTGTATACGTTGTTGGGAAACTGTCAATCTCCGTATATGTAATTACGGAATGTCACACACACACACTGACTCTGTGTAGATGTGACCGTAATAAGAACACCAGATATGATACTATTTGATAATCGGACAGCTCAATATGGTATATAGAGAAATGGAAATGTCCGTATATGTATTTATGGAGTGTCACACACGCTGACTCTTTGTAGATGTGACCGTAATAAGAACACCAGATATGATACTGTTTGATAATCGGACAGCTCAATATGGTGTATAGAGAAATGGAAATGTCCGTATATGTATTTATGGAGTGTCACACACACACGCTAACTCTGTGTAGATGTGACCGTAATAAGAACACCAGATATCCAATACTGTTTGATAATCGGACACCTCTATACGGTGTATGTATGGAAAAATGTTAATCTCCGTGTATTTTTTTACGGAGTCACACAAATACAGTATAGCATGCATTTGTCTGTGATACCAGCCGGTACACGGTAGTGAGTGAGGAGCGTACACCTCTATACGGCGTGTGAAAAAAATTTACGCTCAGTATCTACTGTGCAGAAAAAAGTTTTAAAAGGATTTTTGCTTTTAAAAAAGAAGTCTGCACAGCAGTGTGCAGACAGCAATACAGCTATCAGGGAGCCTTATAAGGCAGCCTAATCATCAACAGAGCTGCTGCACACAAATATATCCTCCCCTGTCACTGCACACTATACTGTTGTGTTGTACAGTGACATGCGCCATCAGCAGAAGCAATTTTTTTTTTTTTACTTGCTTTAACACTCTCCCTATTGAGAATGAGCAGCAGCAACCTCTCCCTATTCTAAGATCGGCAGAAGTAAGATGGCGGTCACGGCCTTTTATAGGTACTGTGATGCCACACAATGCCAGCCAATCACTTGAATGCCCTTCTCTAACATGGTGGGGGCCTCTGCCTATGTAATTGCATTGCCCACAGTGTGTGTCCTTGATGATTGGATGACAAAAGGCGCTGTAAGCATTGTGGGTAACGCTACTTTGGCACTCAAGTCGATGACCTCATGGCCGACCTCACGCTATGGTCGGGTTTCGATCGGCAAAACCCGACTTTAGCCAAAGTCGGCATATTCTGAATTTGGCCGATCCATTTCACTCAACTCTATTCTTCATTATTAAGGCTATAAATATCTAATACAGTATATAAAGTTCAATGTGTGTGTATGTATGTCCTGGATTGGCATCTGCACCGTTGCAGCTACAGCACAAAATTCTGCACAGTCACACGTCTAGACCCCGAGAGCATCATAGGCTATGTTATGAGGTGAAATTTTAACCCCGCGCATTCCAATTCACCAAACAATTTTGCCTCTATCTACATAATAGGGAAAAAGTGAAAGGAAAAGTGTTGGAGGCAAATTGACAGCTGCCAGTTGTGAACAAGGGGGACTTATAGAATGAGAGCGATGGCGCCAAAGAGTATATACCGTACAATTGCTAAGGTGGGGCCCTGACATGGGATACTCACCACGCACGGGGATATGAACACACAAAATGCACCACACACTACCACGTGCTTCAACACATATACCACCCTCAGCACACATTTCACCACACATACACCAACCTCGCCACATAAAAGTTGAAACACAAAAGTCGCCACTCAAAACTCACAATGCTGTCCCAGAGCTGTTTAAAAGATGAAAAATGAGCTGTGATTGGTTGCTATCAGCAACAGTTTTCTTTGTAGACAGTTGTGGTAACTGAGGCCTATTATTCTTATCATTTCTATGGTGTTATCGTCCTCCTGTAAAGCTGGAAATAACACAATTTATTACCGTGCCAACACAGACCACACTCTGACACAGACTGCAGGGGGAGCCCAGTATCACACAGGATAGGATTAGATACACGGCTCAGCAGTCAGTAACACACGAGAGGATTAGACACATGGCTCAGCAGTCAGTAACACACAGGATAGGATTAGATGCATAGTTCAGCAGTCAGTATCACACAGGATAGGATTAGATACACGGCTGAGCAGTCAGTAACACACAGGCTAGGAATAAATGCACGGCTCAAGAGACGATATCACACAGGATAGGATTAGATACACTGCTTAGCAGTCAGTATCACACAGGATAGCATTAGATACACGGCTCAGCAGACATTATCAAACAGGTTAGGGTTAGATACACAGCTCAGAAACAGGATGTGCCAAAGGAGAGGATATTTTCATTCCAAGAATTCCACTCATTCCATCTGATTTGTTTTTTGATTTTAAACTCCTCCAGTTTCCAGTTCAACTGCTATTTGCAATGCCCATTAACAATGCTCAGGGACAGTCCTTGAAAGTAGTAAGGATCGATTTGTAATCTCCATGCTTTTCTCATGGTCAACTTTACGTGATCTGTTCAAGAGTTGGAACTGCCAAAAATCTGTTCATTTTTGCACCGAAAGTAAAAACCAAACATGTTGTTTATCAAAAGGCTCTTGAATGAGTTGAAAATAAAATACTATCAATACTTGGGTAATCGTTTAGTTAATTTGTGTTTCAAATCTCTAGTGTTGAATATATGATGTGAAATGTTTTTATGTGCAATATAATCATTATAATTAGTTATAACTAACCACAGTTAGTTACTATGCCCAGGAAATGCCGGGCTCTTCAGCTAGTAGTATATATATTTAACAAAACTGCATCTATTCATAGAATGGGAACTTTTTTTGGTGGGACTCTTGTTATAATTGGTAAGGAATTTTTGGAATCGATCCCTTACAGACCGCCACCTTTGCTTAATATCTTTAGCTAAAATAAAATAAAATTACAACCCACTAGTATCATTCTCAGTCCATTTTAAAAAAATAGTATTCATTTTTAAATAACATTAACAAATAATTATCAATTGGCAACTGAATTTGTGCATGCACCCCAGTCTGGATAAAGTTCATGGCAGATTTTAGTCCAGCAAACATCCTGAAAATATTTGTCCATGTAGGACTCACGCCGCATCTCATATAGCTGGCATGTCCCTTACCTACAATAATATCACTAGATACCATATACCAGACACAAATAATATTAAAAATAAAAAAAATCTCTATATATAGATATATATGTGTGTGTGTGTGTATATATATATATATATATATATATATATATATACTAGCTGGAGAGCCCGGCACTGCCCGGGCATAGCAACTAACTGTGGTTAGTTATAGAAAAAAATAATTATCCTCCATCCCATAGTCCCATGCCCTTATACCCATCATACATATCCACCATCCATAGGCCCGTGCCCATATACCCATCATACATATCCTCCATCCCATAGTCCTGTGCCCATATACCCATCATACATATCCTCCATCCCATAGTCCAGTGCCCATATACCAATCACACATCCTCCATCCCATAGTCAACCATTATGACATCATAATGAGGGGCGGGGCTTGATACACACACATTTTTCCCCATTATGTAGATAGGGGCAAAATTGTTTGGTGAATTGGAACGCACGGGGTTAAAATTTCACCTCACACCATAGCCTAGGACACTCTCGGGGTCCAGACATGTGACTGTGCCAAATTTTGTGGCTGTAGCTGCTACAGTGCGGATGCCAATCCCGGACATACATACATACACACCCACATTGAGCTTTATATATTATATATAGTGGTGTAGTGACCACTGTCCGCTAGGGGGCGCTGTGTGGGTGTCCCAGGACAGGCGTATAAGCATTTCCAGTGTCCTGATTGGTGTAGGATGCTGATTGATATGTATCTCAAGGTGGGTGGCCTTGAGATGAAGATTTGTGTATGTGTTGATCAGCAGTGATACTGCTGAGGTTTCGTGCCAATGGGTTAGGGAGAGCTACCTACAAATCCACCCAGGTGTGTGGGGCTAGAACGCCATAGTAAAGGATGTATGAATGCTTGTCGGACCTGTGATGAGGTCATAGCCATGTGACCCGATGGGCATGGCTACGGACCATATAAGGTGGCCAGGGTAGGTCACATGAGTGAATGCTGGGACCCGGTTGGTCCGTTTGGAAGGTCTCGCTGGAGGATGTGTAAGCCTTCCTGAGTGCCTGTGTGCATAATTGCTGCACGTGTCTGAGTTCCCAGGGAGAGGGAATGGCCGCCTGCAGTGAGCTGAAGCAGCTATGAGGTAACCCGGGCATGGGAGTGTTACTAAGCGACTGTATATCCTGTTGGCTGGATGAAGCAAAGCCTGTGTGACCACCACAGGGATAACAGAGCAGTACTTTGTCATGGACGCTATGCTGTTTATTTGAACTTTATGTTGCTGGTCATGGTTTATGATGCCAGAATAAACCGCATGGACTATTATTGTGTTGTGGAAAACCCGAACTGATTATTTGGCTGCCAAGCGAGTGTCCCCAACCTTGAATGACAGCCCTACTTTACTATATATATATATATATATATATATATATATATATATATATATATATATATATATATATATATATATATATATATATATATATATATATATATATATACACATACCGTGTGTGTGTATGTATGTGTATATATATATATATATATATATATATATTTAGTTAGGTCCATATATATTTGGACAGAGACAACATTATTCTAATTTTGGTTCTAGACATTACCACAATGAATTTTAAACAAAACAATTCAGATGCAGTTGAAGTTCAGACTTTCAGCTTTCATTTGAGGGTATCCACATTAAAATTGGATGAAGGTTTTAGGAGTTTCAGCTTCTTAACATGTGCCACCCTGTTTTTAAAGGGACCAAAAGTAATTGGACAGATTAAATAATTGTAAATAAAATGTTAATTTCTAGTACTTGGTTGAAAACCCTTTGTTGGCAATGACTGCCTGAAGTCTTGAACTCATGGACATCACCAGACTCTGTGTTTCCTCCTTTTTGATGCTCTGCCAGACCTTCACTGTGGTGGTTTTCAGTTGCTGTTTGTTTGTGGGCCTTTCTGTCTGAAGTTTAGTCTTTAACAAGTGAAATGCATGCTCAATTGGGTTGAGATCAGGTGACTGACTAGGCCATTCAAGAATATTCCACCTCTTTGCTTTAATAAACTCCTGGGTTGCTTTGGCTTTATGTTTTGGGTCATTGTCCATCTGTAGTATGAAACGACGACCAATCAGTTTGGCTGCATTTGGCTGGATCTGAGCACACAGTATGGCTCTGAATACCTCAGAATTCATTCGGCTGCTTCTGTCCTGTGTCACATCAATAAACACTAGTGACCCAGTGCCACTGGCAGCCATGCATGCCCAAGCCATCACACTGCCTCTGCCGTGTTTTACAGATGATGTGGTATGCTTTGGATCATGAGCTGTACCAAGCCTTCGCCATACTTTTCTCTTTCCATCATTCTGGTAGAGGTTGATCTTGGTTTCATCTGTCCAAAGAATGTTCTTCCAGAACTGTGCTGGCTTTTTTAGATGTTTTTTAAGCAAAGTTCAGTCTAGCCTTTTGATTCTTGATGCTTGTAAGTGGCTTGCACCGTGCAGTGAACCTTCTGTATTTACTTTCATGCAGCACCTACCCCGACATCTGTCTGAAGGATGAACTCTTTTTTAAAGTCTGGGGCCACCAGAATGGGTTGCTTACATATAGAGCCTCTTTCATTTCTTGGAAGGCTGACTCCGTCTCTTCTGACCATCTGACCATTACAGATTTTGTTCCCTTAAGCTGATCAGTTAGAGGTGCAGCCATCATGGTGAAGTTTCGGATGAACCTCCTGTAATATCCCACAATCCCCAGAAAGGATTTATCTTGCTTTTTGGAGAGAGGTCTCGGCCATGTTTTAATTGCCTCCACTTTATTGATTTGGGGTTTGATATCGCCACGCCCCACTACATATCCGAGGTACTTGGCTTCTTCTTTACCCAAGGCACACTTTTTCGGGTTTATTGTAAACCCCGCCACCCTTAGAGCATCAAACACTGCTTGGACCTTTTCCAGGTGAGACTCCCAGTTCAGGGTGAAGATGACGATATCATCCAGGTACGCGGCAGCGTATAGCTTATGAGGTGCAAGGATTCTATCCATAGCCCTCTGGAAGGTTGCCGGAGCTCCCTTCAGGCCAAACTGCATCCGGACATACTGGAAGCACCCATCTGGTGTAGAAAATGCCGTCTTCTCCTTGGCTTCCTGTGCCATGGGGATCTGCCAATATCCCTTTGTCAGATCCAGGGTGGTTATGTACCTGGCAGGGCCAAGTCTCTCGATGAGCTCATCAACGAGTGGCATGAGATAAGCGTCGAACTTGGAGACCTCATTAAGCTTCCGGTAATCATTGCAGAACCTCCATTCACCATCAGGTTTTAGGACCAGGACAATCGGGCTCGACCAGCCGCTCCTGGATTCCTCAATGACCCCGAGCTTCAACATATGCTGCACCTCCTTGGAGATTACTTCTCGACGGGTCTCAGGAATACAATAAGGCTTCACGTTCACCTGCACATGTGGCTCGGCCAGAACTTCGTGCTCAACAACCTTTGTGCATCACGGCAACTCTGAAAACAGGTCCCTGTTTTTCTGGAGTAACTCCCGGCACTGCTGTTTCTGGGCCTTCGATAGCGTCTCCGCTGTGGTAACCGCTCCAGCCTCCCCTTCTAGGTTACTCAGCAAGCATGGAGTTACCGCTGGCTCTCTATCTTGAAACGGCTTGATGAGGTTGACATGGTAAACCTGGTGTGGCTTCCGTCTTACAGGTTGGTGGATCTTGTAGTTTACGTCTCCAAGCTTCTCCACCACCTCATACGGCCCTTGCCACTTGGGCAAGAACTTACTCTCCACCGTCGGAATTAGCACGAGAACTCGGTCTCCCGGATTGCACTGCCTCACTCTTGCTGACCGGTTGTAGACCCTGGCCTGAGCCTCTTGTGCCTGGCAGAGATGTTCTTTAACAATGGGCATCACCTTCATAACCCTCTGCTGCATCTGTGCCACATGCTCAATGACGTTTCTGTGGGCGTGACTTCGGCTTCCCAGGTTTCCTTGGCTTTATCTAGGAGACCTCGCGGATGTCGGCCATACACAAGATCGAAGGGCGAGAACCCCGTGGAGGCCTGGGGAACTTCACGGATAGAAAACAGCAGATACGGTAAGAGACAATCCCAGTCTCTACCATCTTTCAATATGACTTTTCTTAGCAAGCTCTTCAGTGTCTTGTTAAACCTCTCATCAAGGCCATCTGACTGCGGATGGTACACTGAAGTCCTCAACTGGGAGATTTGCAGGACTCTGCACAGCTCCCTCATCACCTTGCTCATAAAAGGTGTCCCCTGGTCGGTCAGGATCTTCTTCGGCAAACCCATCCGGGAGAACACATGGACCTACTCACGGGCTATACTCTTCACGGAGGAATTTCTCAGGGGAATTGCTTCAGGATAGCGGGTGGCATAGTCCAGGATGACTATTATATACTGATGGCCCTGAGCTGATTTAACTAAGGGACCGACCAAGTCCATGGCAATTGTCTCAAATGGCACTTCAATAATGGGCAATGGCACAAGGGAGTTCCGAAAATGAGATGTGGGGGCAGTAAACTGACATGTCAGGCAGGACCTGCAATAGTTTGCTATTTCCCGTTGACACCCAGACCAATAGAACCTCTGTACAACCCGTTCCTGCATTTTTTCCACCCCCAGGTGTCCCCCCAAGATGTGTGAATGGGCCATGTCCAACACTTTCCGCCTATAGCTGCCTGGTACTATTAACTGTTTTACCACCTGCTCTCTGATTTTCGTGACCTGGTATAACAACTCCCCACTCATCATAAAATAGGGAAACCATGTGTCCGCTCCCGGCTCTTGTGCAACCCCATTAATGATGGTGACATTGTTGAAGGCTTCTCTGTGTTGGGTCCCTATGTTGAGCAGTCCCAAAATTCTCACCAGCCACCCCTAACTCCAGAATGTCAGATACTGGGGACTCTTCCTCCTCATCACCAACAAGGACACGTAAAGGAAACCCGTCTACCTTTGATGGTGGCAATTCCTTAGGGTTCATTGGTTCCCTGCTCTTGCTAGCAATCTCAGAACCCTTATCCCATGGATCCCAAAGCAAACAGAAATCCCAGCCTATAATTATCGGAGGCAACAAGTCCCGAACGACGCAATCTTCATGGGACTCGGTGCCATGCGCCATTTCAATGTTCACCCTGGCCATAGGGTAGTCTTTTGCATCGCCATGCATGCACTGAACGCCAACCTTTTTACCCGGGAGTAGGTTGAGAGGAAAAGTGGCCCGTACAAGAGTCACCAAGCTCCCAGAGTCTAGCAGTGCCATTACTGCTCGACCGCTCACTTTCACGGGACACGCTTGTGGCCCCTCATTAGGTAGAGAGTTCACACTACAAACTGGATATGTATAGTATGAACTACGGCGTCCCATGCAGTCCATCTGCTCGGTGGTCTGGGGACAACGGGCAGCTATATGTACTGGCCCGTGGCACTTCCAACAAATAATACCACCCATGGGGACCTTGGGACCGCCTCCCCGGCCCCTTTTGACCTTGGATGCCCCATTCCTTTTTGGGACTCCGCCCCCTGCTGGAACCCCCAATACGGAATGGGTTGCTTCCCCAAGGAGCCTTCCATCCCCCGGTATCTCTCGACCAGTCCGACCAGTTCATTGGCATTCTGGGGATCACCCTGGGCAACCCAAGTCTGTAGGGGTCTCGGCAGGGAATGCACAAACCGATTCATTACCACTCGCTCTACCATCTGTGCAGGGGAAGATGACTCTGGCTGCAGCCATATCTGGACCAGGTGCAACAGGTCGAACATTTGGGAAAGCAGCAATCTGTCCCAGTGATAGGCCCAGTGGTGAACTCGCTTTGCCCTGATAGCCATTGTCATCCCCAAGCGTGCGAGCATTTCCTCTTTTTGCTTGGGATACTCCTTGACGTCTTGTACAGTCAAGTCATTGTACGCCTTCTGGGGCCCCCGTGTCAGGTATGGGGCCAGTACCTCTGCCCACTGCTCTGGCTGAAATTTTTCCCTCTCAGCCACCCTCTCAAACACTGTCAGGAAAGCCTCAACATCATCCTCAGGGGTCATTTACTGTAATGAGCGCCTTACCGCCTTCTCGACGTGGGTGACCTCAACCAGACCTCGGGTTGGGGTGCTCGTCCTGCCCTCCTGGATGGCGGTTGCCAGAAGCTGCATCTGCTGCCATTGCTCCTGCTGGCTCTGCAGGAACTGCTTCAGTTGATCCTGCTGGCTCTGCTGGATCTGCTGTAACAACAGCCTGTTGGTCTTCTGTTGCTGTGCCTGGGCCTGGACCAGGTGTTTCAGCAGGTCCTCCATTATTCGAGGGAGTGCTTGCTGCCTCACTGAAAACTTTACCCAGGACATGCAGGAACTGTCTAAAGTCTCTGCTGGGATCACTGCCCGCATTCTCCACCAATTGTAGTGATTCTACTCGCTCAGGTGCGGCGGGAGACAATCAGGAGGCAGGTTCCTTTAAAGTTCATGCGGTTTATTGCATCATAAACCCATCAAGCAGCAAGTAACAAAAAAATAGTCTTTAGCTTAGGCAAATGAGAACAGAAATGTCCGTTAAGTCAGGCTCAGACCTGGAGCTTCAGCACACATGGGAGGCTTAGTCCTCCCCACCTACAACTCTCTGGTTCAGGAGCAGGCTACATTATAAGGGTGTAGCCACACCCACAAACCCAGCAGCTGACCATGTGACTGGGACCTCACCACAGGTCCTTGCAAAACATTAATAATATAGCAATATCTATTATGCCTTACATTACGGAGACAAGCCATCTCTGAGACACGCATCTCCCATCGATTATTCAACCCTTAGCCACGATATATATATATATACATACATACATACATACATACATACATACATACATACATACATACATACACAGAGAGAGAGAGAGAGACAGAGATGGATATGGACAGATAGATACATAGAGATAGATATAGACATAGATATAGATAAATAGATAGAGAGAGATAGATAGATATACAGGGAGGGATATTTATATGGATAAACCTAAATAAAATGAGAGTGGTTGGTGATATCAACTTCCTATTTGTGGCACATAAGTATATGGGAGGGGGGAAACTTTTCAAGATGGGTGGTGACCATGGTGGCCATTTTGAAGTCGGCTATTTTGGATCCAACTTTTTTCCAATGGGAAAAGGGTCATGTGACACATCAAACTTATTGCTAATTTCACATGAAAAACAATGGTGTGCTTGATTTTAACATAGCTTTATTCTTTCATGAATTATTTATAAGTTTATGACCATTTAAAAATGTGTTCAAAGTGTTGCCCATTGTGTTGGTTTGTCAATGCAACTCTCTTCTCCCACTCTTGACACACTGATAGCAACACCACAGAAGAAATGCTAGCACAGGCTTCCAGTATACGTTGTTTCAGATGCTTCACATCTCGTATCTTCACAGCATAGACAATTACCTTCAGATAACCCCAAAGATAAGTCTAAAGGGGTCAGATCGGGAGACCTTGGTGGCCATTCAACTGGCCCACGACGACCAATCCACTTTTTGCAGGAAACTGTTCATGTAGGAATGCTCAGACCTGACACCCATAATTAATGGTATGGTGTATGCGTACAAAGATAGTGGGGCTATTCTTCATCAATGGAAACCTAAATGCCACTGGATATCTGAAATTGCTACATAATGATGTGTTCCCCTCTTTACGCGCTGAAGATGGCACATTTCCTGAGCTTTCCCAGTAAGATGGTGCACCACCACATTATGGGTGAAAGGTCCAAGCATTCCTACAAGGAATCTGACCCTCTTAGACTAGCATTTTTTCTGCGGTGTTGCTATCAGTGTGTTAAGAGTGGGAAAAGAGGCATGCATTGACAATCCAACACAATGGGCAGCACTTTGAACACATTTTATAAGTGGTCATAAACTTGTAAATAGCTCGTGAAAGAATAAAGTTACATTAAAACCAAGCACACCATTGTTTTTTCTTGTGAAATTCTCAAGTTTGATGTGTTACATGACCCTCTTTCCATTGGAAAAAATAAAGTTGGATCCAAAATGTCCGACTTCAAAATGGCCGACATGGTCACGACCCATCTTGAAAAGTTTCCCCCCTCTCATATACTAATGTGCCACAAACAGGAAGTTGATATAACTAACTATTCCCATTTTATTTAGGTGTATCCATATAAATGGCCCACCCTGTAGATAGATAGATAGATAGATGGATAGATAGCGATACAGAACAGCAACTGTCAGGAATCGGCGTGAAATGTAATTTGTTTATTTTTCACACAATTTAAAAAAAAATGGCTTGGGCTCCCACGCATTTTTCCAACCCAGAGAGGGAAAGCTGGTGACTGGGGGCCGATGTTTATAGCCTGTGAAGGGGGTAATTCCCATGGAGCTTCCCAGGCTATTAATATCAGCCCTCAGCTGACTACATAGCCTTTACTGGCTATTAAAATAGGGCCCCCCCAAAAAAAGACGTGGGGTTCCCCTATAATAAACAGAAAAGGCTATGCAGACAGCTCTGGGCTCATATTTAGAGCCTTGTAAGAGACCATGGTTATTGCCCCCCCAGCTACAAACACCAGCCCTCAGCAGCCACAGAAAAGGCGCATCTAGATGCGCCAATTCCAGCACTTAGCCTCTCTCTTCCCACTGCCGTGTAGCAGTGGCATATGGGGTAATAGTTGTGGGATTGATGTCACCTTTGTATTGGAAGGTGACATCAAGCCCGGCTTAGTAATGGAGAGGCGTCAATAAGATACCTATCCATTAGTAATCCTATAGTTTTTAAAGGGTTAAATAAAGACAGTCAGAAAAAAGTATTTTAATGAAATAAAACACAAGTTTCCCATATTTATCAAACACCTAATTCCCCGAAACCATCGATTCTCCTGCAAAAACAAAGCAATAAACAAAAACAAATACTTACTGTCCGACGTTGTTCAGAATGAGTGTCCTACGGAGATCTCCCATGGAGAACAGTCACATCGGGAGATGGGACTGCTCTCCACAGCTCCAGTCACACACTAACAGGAGCTAATGCTCCTGCCGTGTATCACTGTGCATGCATGAGAGTTTACTGGAGTCTCTTCGCTCCGGTCCTCACTTTATGGCACAGCTGCATGGGAAACTTCCCATGCAGCTCCAGTACCATAAGTGACAAAACTCCTGAAAACTCCAGCGACTGAGTGATATACTGCAGGAGCATTAGCTCATGTAGTGTATTGCCAGAGGACGTGAGAGATTGGCGTGGGAAACTAGTTAGTGGATTACATCGGACCAGGGAGTATACTATTGGGTTATTACTTTTATTTTTTGCAGGAGAACGAGGGCATCAGGGATTAGCTGTATGGTGAGTATGTGACTAGGTGTATTGTATGTCTACACAGGAGGACAGTTTGCAACTACAGACAGATTTGAGTAAATTGGAGAATTGGGCTGAAAAATGGCAAATGAGGTTTAACACAGATAAGTGTAAGGTTATGCACATGGAAAGGAGAAACATGTGCTGCAATTACTTACTAAATGGGAAACTGCTGGGGAAATCAGACATAGAAAAAGACTTAGGCATCTTAGTCAATAAGAAGCTAAATTGGAGTGCCCAGTGTTAGGCAGCTGCCACCAAAGCAAATAGGGTCATGGGATGCATTAGAAGAGGTCTGGGGACACGAGATGAAAACATAATTCTCCCTCTGTACAAATCACTCGTCAGACCACACTAGGAGTATTGTGTGCAATTTTGGACGCCGGTGCTCAAGAAAGACATTACTGAACTTGAAAGGGTTCAAAGGCGAGCTGCTAAAATGATAAATGGAGTTGGTTCTCTACAATACCCAGAAAGGTTATCAAAATTAGGTCTATTTACTCTAGAAAAGAGAAGACTTAGGGGAGACCTAATATACAGTGGGGCAAAAAAGTATTTAGTCAGTCAGCAATAGTGCAAGTTCCACCACTTAAAAAGATGAGAGGCGTCTGTAATTTACATCATAGGTAGACCTCAACTATGGGAGACAAACTGAGAAAAAAAAATCCAGAAAATCACATTGTCTGTTTTTTTTCATTTTATTTGCATATTATGGTGCAAAATAAGTATTTGGTCAGAAACAAGCAATCAAGATTTCTGGCTCTCACAGACCTGTAACTTCTTCTTTAAGAGTCTCCTCTTTCCTCCACTCATTACCTGTAGTAATGGCACCTGTTTAAACTTGTTATCAGTATAAAAAGACACCTGTGCACACCCTCAAACAGTCTGACTCCAAACTCCACTATGGTGAAGACCAAAGAGCTGTCAAAGGACACCAGAAACAAAATTGTAGCCCTGCACCAGGCTGGGAAGACTGAATCTGCAATAGCCAACCAGCTTGGAGTGAAGAAATCAACTGTGGGAGCAATAATTAGAAAATGGAAGACATACAAGACCACTGATAATCTCCCTCGATCTGGTGCTCCACGCAAAATCCCACCCCGTGGGGTCAGAATGATCACAAGAACGGTGAGCAAAAATCCCAGAACCACGCGGGGGGACCTAGTGAATGAACTGCAGAGAGCTGGGACCAATGTAACAAGGCCTAACATAAGTAACACACTACGCCACCATGGACTCAGATCCTGCAGTGCCAGACGTGTCCCACTGCTTAAGCCTGTACATGTCCGGGCCCGTCTGAAGTTTGCTAGAGAGCATTTGGATGATCCAGAGGAGTTTTGGGAGAATGTCCTATGGTCTGATGAAACCAAACTGGAACTGTTTGGTAGAAACACAACTTGTCGTGTTTGGAGGAAAAAGAATACTGAGTTGCATCCATCAAACACCATACCTACTGTAAAGCATGGTGGTGGAAACATCATGCTTTGGGGCTGTTTCTCTGCAAAGGGGCCAGGACGACTGATCCGGGTACATGAAAGAATGAATGGGGCCATGTATCGTGAGATTTTGAGTGCAAACCTCCTTCAATCAGCAAGGGCATTGAAGATGAAACGTGGCTGGGTCTTTCAACATGACAATGATCCAAAGCACACCGCCAGGGCAACGAAGGAGTGGCTTCGTAAGAAGCATTTCAAGGTCCTGGAGTGGCCTAGCCAGTCTCCAGATCTCAACCCTATAGAAAACCTTTGGAGGGAGTTGAAAGTCCGTGTTGCCAAGCGAAAAGCCAAAAACATCACTGCTCTAGAGGAGATCTGCATGGAGGAATGGGACAACATACCAACAACAGTGTGTGGCAACCTTGTGAAGACTTACAGAAAACGTTTGACCTCTGTCATTGCCAACAAAGGATATATCACAAAGTATTGAGATGAAATTTTGTTTCTGACCAAATACTTATTTTCCACCATAATATGCAAATAAAATGAAAAAAAAAACAGACAATGTGATTTTCTGGATTTTTTTTTTCTCAGTTTGTCTCCCATAGTTGAGGTCTACCTATGATGTAAATTACAGACGCCTCTCATCTTTTTAAGTGGTGGAACTTGCACTATTGCTGACTGACTAAATACTTTTTTTTTCCCCACTGTATATGCACAAGTATATCAGAGGGCAATACAGAGATCTCTCCAATGAACTGTTTGTACCAAGGACTGTGACAAGCACAAGGGGGCATTCTCTTCGTTTGGAGGAAAGACAATTTCTGCACCAGCATAGAAGAGGGTTCTTCACGGTAAGAGCAGTGAGGCTCTGGAATTCTCTTCCTGAGGAAGTGGTGATGGCCAACTCACTGAATGAATTTAAGAAAGGAATGGATGCTTTTCTTGTGAGTAACAGTATAGAAAGTTATGAATAACATAATATTATAGGTAGATGGTTGACCCAGCTTAGGGGAAGGAATTTTTTTCCCTATGGAGAAAATTGGTTTCTACTCTGTGGGTTTTTTGCCTTCCCCAGGATCAACAATGCAGAACAGCTGCACTAAAAATAGGCTGAACTAGATGGACATAAGGTCTTCCTTCAGCCTTCAAAACTGTTACTATGTTATTGTATGTGTATTGTATGTGATTTTGTGTTGTATTTTCTTAACAATTGTACTCAGTTGCCAGACGATGGGACTACTCTCCCATCATCATAGCCAAATGGGAGCAGTAGTCCCATCCGATGACTGAGTATAATCCCTGTCAATCTGCCATTGCATGGGGACAGACAGACAGACGCACTCAGACAGACCCACAGAGAGACAGACACACACAATATACCAGATCAATCAGACGCCCGACATCAATCCCCATGCGATGATAGGACTCCATTTCTGCTCCTTCCAAGATAGTGACTCTTTTTGCACAACAATACATACAGACACTCTGCCCACACACTTCCTCCTTGTGACATAACTTCCCTCTGCAGCGTTTTTGACACCGAAATCTGCATCAATTCCGCAGCAAAACCGCAAATCTTTTTGCTTCTGCGGTTTTGCTGCTGGATTGACTGACCCAATTTTAGTCAATGGGTGCAGAAATGCTGCAGCTCCACAAAAAGAATTGATATGCTGCAGAAAAAAAATACTGTGATTCAGCGTGGATTTTTCCACAGCATGTGCACACCAATTCCTAATTTCCCATAGGCTAACATTGGTTGTGCACTACACTGCGGATTTGATGCAATTCAGCACATACAAAAACGCTGCGGAAACGCATCAAAATCTGCAATGTGTGCACACAGCCTTAAAGTGCTTGGGAAGGGTTTTAAGACTGGACGTATCTGTTATGCTTTTGGCCATCTCTCTCTCTCTCTCTCTCTATATATATATATATATATATATATATATATATATATATATATATAGGCAATGGTCTCTGGTTCTAACTTTTAACTCCCTTTTGGTGTGGCCAATGTACATTTTGTGGCATGGACATTCAGCCATGGAAATACAAGTTATGTATTTGCATATCTCATAGGTCTTAGTGCCGTCATGATTTTTAAAATGTTTACCTTTAACTAGATTAGCACAAGCTTTGCATAATCCACATGGATAAAATCCATTATTATCATTAACAGTTTTCTTTTCTTGTTTAGGCTCATAGCGGCTGTGGACCAAGAGGTCAAGCAAATTTTTGGAACATCTAGCCACGATAGAAGGGGTGGGAGGCAAAATTATTTTAAGAACTGGGTCCGTTGATAGAATGTCCCAATGACTTGCGATAATCTGTCTAAAATCATACCATAGCAAATGAAAGTTGATAATCAGTCATACCTTGTCATCAAGGATCCTTTTTTGATCTACTAAATCATTTTTATATAGAATAAAATTCCTCGATGTGTTCCTAGCACATTGAAAACCTTTTTTAATATATCAATGGCTATAGCCTATTTCTTTAAAGCGTTGTGATAGGTCTTTAGATTGTGTCAAGAAATCATTTTCTTCTGAACAAATTCTCTTCAGTCTCAAAAATTGTCAAACTGGTATGCCCCTAATAGTAGATTTTGGATGAGAAGATGTGGCCTTAAGAAGATAGTTGGTCGCAGTTGGTTTTCTATATATAGTGGTGATTAAACTTTCCATCAAGGTCTGTGGGAATTAATAAATCCAGGAATTCAACTGATCTGCCATACTTAAATGTCAGTCTGATGTTACAATGATTAATATTGGGTCTCTATATCAATTTGGTGAGATCCTCAATTAATTCTTCATAGATAAATAGAATGTCATCTATAAATCAGATCCATTTTTATATTTTGTCGATGCCCGGAATGGATTCACTCTGGAAGATCACACGTTCCTAATACCCCAAAAAGAGGTTTGCATAAGAGGGAGCACAAGCTGCCCCCATTGCAGTCCCTTGTTGTTGTAAATAGGTTTTTTTCTTTAAGTTGAAAACATTAAGGGTGAGGATAAAATTTAACAGAGTGACTAAAATATCGGCCATAGATTTATCAATGTTGCTAGACTCAAGAAATCATTTGACTGCTTTTAGACCATAACAATGTTGAATTGAGGTGTAAAGTTCCTCTGTGTCAGCAGTCACAAGTATCATATTATTATTCAAAATCATGTGGTCAAAATGTCCTAGAACCGCCATATTATCTCTTATATATGAAGGCAGCTCATGCACTAATGTTTTCAAATAGGGATCTACCCTTTTACAAATGGTTTCACATAGGCTATCATTTCCAGAGACTATTGGCCTCCCTGGAGGATTCTCCGCATATTTGTGTCTTGGGAATTAAATAGAACATTGCCAGTTTTGGATGTAGGCTTTTGTGGAGATCCAATAGTCTTTTGGGAATGATGCCTTGCTCAAAGACCCCTGATAAATTATCCATCAATTTTTCTTGAAATTTATATGTAGGATTAAATGTTAGATGCTTGTAACATTTAGGATCATTTAACAATTTCAAAGCTTGTTGTTCGTACATAACATTTGGCCAGATGACTGTGTTACAAACCTTGTCGGCACTCTTGAAGACAATGTCATCCCATTGCATAATCTCTTTAGGGGCTTTTTCTTCTTTGAAATTTAGATTGGATTTACCTAAGAGATTCTCTGATAACTTCTCTATTTCCTTAAGGTACTGTCACACTTAGCGATGTACCAGCGATCCCGACCAGCGATATGACGCGGTCAGGATCGCTGGTGCATCGCTAAGTGGTCGCTAGTGAGCTGCCACACAGGCAGATCTCACTAGCGACATCGCTGGGGACGGGCGTCGCTACTTACCTGTCACACCAGGCGATCCTGCGTCCTCCCGCCCGGCTCCACGCGTCGCTCGTCCTCACAGCAGGAAGCGCTACAGGAAGCTGACGACGAGAAACAGTCCTGAACGTTCTCGCGCGATCAGCGATAACCAGCGGGGGAGCCGGTCGTAGGTAAGTATCACACAGAGATATCGCTAGCAATATCGCTATAACGTCACTAGTTATAGCGATATTGCTAGCGATATCTTAGTGTGACATGCCCTTTACTCACTACTCTGGTAAAGACCTCCATGGCTGATACCAGAGAAGGAGAGGGGAATTTTTTAGAATTCTAGACTAATTGTGTAGGAAAATAACTCTCCTCATTTTCATTTTCCTCCATCATTGATTGCAGGATGTCAACTGCTTCTCTTTCTTCTCTTGTTGGAAACATTTCATCAAGATCATTTTTCTGATGTAGCTTCTTTAAGATCAGTTTTCTCACAAATAAGTGTAACCTTTCTGTAAAGCATTATTTGCTCTGTTGTCAGGACATGTGTAGATAAATTACCTTCAATAAATCATCCCTCCGAGTACTATTTGAGTAATTTTCAAATATTCTTTTTTTTTTTTTTTTGATGTTGGTGAGTTCTTAATCTTTCAGGTTCAGAAAAGGAAGTGCTACTTTCACCCAAAGAAGAAAACGACAGAACTGAAGAGCTCCTGGACAAATCCCTTTTTTGTCAATTTCCTTAACTGCCATCGAAAACTTCTGTTATTTTGGAAATCATTGAAATCTCATTCATATTTATTTTGTTTGTCTGCACTGATTGTCTTCTCTCATTTTTCAAAGTCTTTATCAAAAATCAGAAGAACTTCTTTAAATTCCTCAGTTTTCATATTTTGTTGTAAGTTTTTCCCAAACTCTCTTGTTCACCTTTTTTTTTTAAAGATTTATCATTTTTTTTCAATAATAATTTGAATAAATTCTATAGAGTAAGAATTGTCTGCTTTTATCCATCTCTGTCAAAACATCATCATCAAGCTCAAAAGTGGGAGAAGTCTGTATCCTGAGCCCTCTTGCTATGATTTATTGTTCCAAATTTCGTAAAGAGATGTTAGCCCACCACAATTTTGATTGTTTGTATAATAGGTTTTTGTATTTTTTAAGGGTTTCTTGATTAGAAGATGACGCATGATGATTTTCATTACCAGTACATTTCCTGAAAATATCTGTGGCTTTTGCCAGTCAGGTAGTTTCCCTGGCCTTGAAATCTATTATGGCTAGTGTTGAGCATTCCGATACCGCAAGTATCGGGTATCGGCCGATATTCGCTGTATCGGAATTCCGATACTTAGTTCCGATACTTTTTTCATATCGAATACCGGAATCGGAAGTTCCCATAATGCTAGGAGCCCGCTCGATTTGATTCAGCCAATGGGGATCCTCAGAAGTGTGGGCACATCCTGTTAGGCATGTAGGCATGTTAACTACTGGCATGGCTGTGATTGGCTGCTGAAATGATGTCATGATGCACTATAAAAACCGCTGCAGCCGCCATTTCTGGTCACTCTGCTGTGAATTCAGTTAGGGACAGGCTGCTGTTGAAGACTGTGAGGGACCGTTAGAAATAGCGATCATCAAAAATATCTATTGCTCTACCCAGGCTACATAATCCACCACTGTAGCATTTTTGTAGCCCAGCAGTGGTTTTAATACCTGTCTGCAAGGGCTGTGTGAGTGCAGACCCACGCTGTGTAGTGTGTCCTGCAGGCACGTCTGCTTGTAGACCGCCCAGCGTGTGTCTCTGCCTCATACACATTTTTCTTTTATTGCTGCTTTTTTTTTCTCCTGTATAGTGTGCTTCCATACGTATCCATATACGTTGGTTGCAAACACTAAAGGAGTGGACAGCGGAGCCTTTCAGCAGCCTTTCAGTGCTATAGCCCATTTCTCTGCACTGTTTTTGGCTGTCTGATAGGTCTCTCTGTGTGTGAGTGCAGCTCACGTTGCAGTGTGTTCTACAGCCACCGCTAGTTGTAGTCCGCTCAGCGTGCGTCACTGCCTCATACATAGTCCTTTTTTTGCAGCTAATTTAGGCAGATTTTTGCTCCTATATTAGTGTGCTTCCAACCGCATCCATTGTCATTGGTTGGTTGCAAACACTATATAGGATTAGATAGAGGAGCCTTTTTGCTGGCTTGTGCCCTTCAGGGCCAGCCAGACTAGTATCACCCTATTTTTTTGGAGCCTCATCAATTGCATTGTAGGTTAGCTTCCTGCATTGTAATCGCTCCAAAAGGTTTGTGATACTATAGCTTTCAAACTTTGGTCACATCCTTTTCTTTCCCCCCCCCCCAAAAAAAAAAGGAAATAAAGTTCACCAAACACTCCACTTTACAGTTGTCTAGGCCACATTAGATCATATTAAAGTGTAGTACACACACTCTTAGCCAAATTAGTGTTTCTTATACTGGCTAGCAGGTGTTCAGAACACTAAGCCACCCCTTTTTTACTTTTCTGCCTATCTTTATCAGTCTACCAAGATGAAGAAGGCAGGCAGTAAGGCACATGGTCGTGGCTGTGAAGTTTCAGCAGGGAGAGGACGGGGGGATTCAGCAGGGAGAGGACGTGGGGATTTGGTGTCTGCTGCAGCCACCAGTGAGCCGGCATCCCCCACTTTTACCAGGCAACAGTCCTTCATGCGCAGCTTTGTAGGACATCGCCGTACCCCACTGCTGCGTGACGAACACATTGAAGCCGTTGTCGGATGGATGGCAGCTAACGCATCCACTTCAATGACTTCTGCATCCTCCCAGGGCCAGAGCATTGAAGAGCAACCATCTGTCTCTTCACCACCTGCCAAATTGCCCAGGCAGTCTGAGAGCCCTGGACAGGAGCCATCTCAATCTTTACTTCTGTTGGCTTGGAAAGAGGTGGCCAGCCAAGCAGCATTCTAGAGCGTGAAGAAGAGGGAGTATGCAGTGATGCGCAACTGCTTTGTCCCTCTGAATCTGAAGAGGCGGGTGGGCCAGTGCCTATTGTCAGCACACCTCAGTGCTCATCTGATGATGATGAGACTCCGTTGCCAATTTCTGGTGCGTACGGTGCTGGCGAGACAACCCAGGACCAGCCGGTGTTTGAAGAGGGGAGTGGAAATGATGAGGTCCTTGACCCATCATGGCGTCAGCCACAGGAAGGTGGTGGGAGCAGCTCTGAGGAAGAGATTCCCCGAACGGCCAAAAGAGGAGGGAGAGGGCGGAGGCAGACTTGGTTGCCTGTAGCCTCCACTTTGGCACCCGTGAGGAGCAATCCTCTTACAAAATACAAAACGGGCGCTCCCAGGACTTGCAGTGCGTGGTCTTTTTTTGACACAGTTGCAGATGACATTTGCTTTGTCAAATGCAAGCTGTGTCATCAGAAAGTGAAACGAGGGAAAAATGTGAGCAACCTCAATACCACAAATATGTGGAAACATGTGCGTACCAAGCACGAGGTGGAGTTACACAGACACACTGAAGATGTAGGCCAACCTTCAGCAGCACCTACCACCTCTTCAGCTCGTGTTGGGGCCTCTTCCTCCAGCTCACACACAGCTGGTTCGGCTTCCTCACTGGAACGCCATGGAAGAACCACTGCCACTGTTGTCCAGAGACCCAGTGAAATTCCACCCACTAAACCACATTCGCAGTCATCAGCACACTCCCAGGCCACTCACCAGGAATCGGTAGCACAGGCATGGGAGAAAAAGCGGCCATACTCGGCAAACCATCCCCGAGCACTGGCTCTGAATGCCAGCATTGCCAAACTACTGGCCCTTGAGATGCTGTCATTCAGGCTGGTGGAGACTGACCCCTTCCGGAACTTTATGTCATTAGCAGTTCCACAATACAATGTGCCCAGCCGCTTTTATTTCAGCAGGCAAGCCGTCCCTGCCCTGCAAAAGCATGTGAAGGAAAAAATTAAAAATGCGCTACTAAACGCCGTCAGTAGCAAGGTCCACCTGACCACCGATGCGTGGACCAGTAGCCATGGACAGGGATGATACCTTTCCCTCACTGCCCATTGGTTTAATGTTGTGGAGCCGGGTAGAGATCTGGAGAGTGGCTCTGTACGTATTCTGCCAACTCCAAGGATTGCAGGAATGCAGTCTGTACATATTGAGTCCTCCTCCTACTCTAGTTCCTCGGAATCAGCACTGCGTGAGCCTGTTGGGCCAGATATGAGCACAGGTGTGGCTAAACGTCAACAGGCCGTCCTTAAATTAATTTCTTTGGGGAATCGGAGCCACACAGCACAGGAGCTCTGGAATGCCATCAAGCAGGAGAGCGATGTGTGGTTTGTGCCAGCGAATCTCCAGCCAGGTTTGGTAGTGAGTGACAATGGCCGAAATCTAGTGGCAGCTCTGGGCCTAGGCAACCTCACTCACATACCATGTCTGGCACACATGCTCAATTTGGTCGTGCAGAGCTTTCTGAGGGACTATCCGGATCTAGATGCACTGCTGCACAAGGTTCGCCTAGAGTGTGCTCACTTGCGGCGTTCCAGCATGGCAAGATCGCGCATTGCATCTCTGCAATGCCGATTCCGCCTGCCAGAACATCGCATCATATGTGACCTCCCCACCAGGTGGAATTCAACGTTACATATGTTGGATTGGTTGTGTGAGCAGCAGGCAGCAGTAATGGAGTACCAGCTGCATCAGGCGCAAACAAGTCGCACTGTGCGCCGGACACACTTCACCACCACTGAGTGGGCCACTATGAGGGACATCTGCCAAGTTTTGCGTGCCTTCGATGACTCCACGAGGATGGCCAGTGCAGATGATGCACTAATCAGCATGACTGTCCCCCTCATCTGTCTGCTTCAAAAAACCTTACAAGCACTAAGTGACGAGGTTTTTGAAGAGGTCGATGATGAGCAGTCAGAAATGCCATCTGCTTCTGGCAAGTCTGCACAACGTGCTTCCACACAAAGGCCCAGGCAGGGGACACTTAGTGAGGAGGATGTCAATGGAGGAGGAGGAACACATCTCTCCAGAGGAGGGAGGTACACAAAGCTCTAGTAGTCAGTGTGTACAGCGAGGGTGGGGTGATGCTGAGCAGGCAGAGATGCTGCCTCAAGCTGGGGACAGCGTTTCCGGTCCAGTTGGCAGTCTGCAGCACATGGTTGATTTCATGCTGCAGTGCTTGTTAAATGACCGCCGCATCGCAAAACATTATCCACTCGGCTGATTATTGGGTGTACACCCTCCTAGATCCTCGCTACCGGGACAACTTACAAAGCCTCATACCACAGTTGAACCTGGAGCGAAAAATGCGGGAGTACCAAGAAACACTTGTGCAGGCCATCATGTTCTCCATTCCCCCCGCAAGTGTTGCTGGTAGTGCTTTTCAAAGCAGCCATGTGGGTAGAGGCAGTGGAGGAAGCTCTGCACAAAGAGGTAGGAGAGGCAGTGCCGCAGGACAAGGCAAGGCAGTATGGCCCAAATGTGGAAAAGTTTTGTGGGACTGCCACAAACGGCTACACCATCACAGACGGCTCCAGTCAGCAGGAGGCAACGTTTCCGTCAGATGGTGACAGACTACTTGTCTTGCCCTGTTAGTGTTCTCCCAGACGGCTCTTCCCCGTTCAAGTATTGGGTCTCTAAGCTGGATACATGGCCAGAGCTTAGCCAGTATGCATTGGAGGTGCTGGCTTGCCCTGCTGCCAGTGTATTATCGGAACGTGTCTTTAGTGCTGCAGGTGGTGTGGTAACAGACCGTCGCACACGACTATCGGCCGATAATGATGACCGGCTTACTTTTCTGAAAATGAACAAGGCCTGGATCTCACCTGAATTTGCCAGTCCTCTTCCAGAATAAATAATTGGATGGCAACAGGATCCTGGTCTCCTGTTGTGTTCATGTTTCTATGACCTGAACTTTATTTCCTGGGCTACAGCAACGCCCGTTGTTGCTCAGAAGTGCTGTCCACACAGACAAAACACTCACTCATGTGTAAGTGGGGTTCGGTAACGTCAGCTGATCCCCTGCCGTGTGTATGGCAAAGTGTCCTGCTCCCTCCACAGTCAAACAACCTCAGATTTACACCTGGCTCCAAGTAGGCCTCGGCCTACTACCTGATTTTCCCTGGGCTCCGACACCGCCAGTTGGTGCTCAGAAGTGCTGTCCGCACAGACAAAACAATCGCTCATGTGTAAGTGGGGTTCGGTAACGTCCGCTGATCCCCCTGCTGTGTGTACGGCAAACTCTTCTGCTGCCTACAACTTCTGACTACCTGATTTAATATGTTCTCTGATTTGCCCTCTGTCTCCACTCTGTTTTGAGTATTTCCTCCGGCCTACAACACCGCCTGTTTCTGCTCTCAAGTGCCGTCTGCACAATCCACACTTGTTCCTGTGTTACCTGGGTCCTGTAACATCTGCTCATCTCCAGAGGTGAGCACGGCAATGTCTCCTGCTTTGTCTACATTCCCACTACTTGTAGTGGAAATGCGGACAGAGCAGGAGACATTGCCTGACTCACCTCTAGGGAGAAGCTGCTGTTAGAGAACCCCAGTAACACAGGAACAAGTGTGGGTTGTGCAGACGGAATTTCAGAGCAGCAACTGGCGTGGTTGGAAGCCAGAGGAAATACTCGAAACAGAGTGAAGACAGAGGCCTAATTGGAGTACGTTGACAGTTAGTAGTAGTCTAGAAACAATCGCAAACTGCCACCAAGTAGGCCTCGGCCTACTACCTGATTTTCCCTGGGCTCCGACACCGCCAGTTGGTGGTCAAAAGTGCTGTCCGCACAGACAAAACACTCGCTCATGTGTAAGTGGGGTTCGGTAACGTCAGCTGATCCCCTGCTGTGTGGAGGGCAAAGTGTCCTGCTCTCTCCAAAGTCAAAATACCTCAGCTTTACACCTGGCTCCTAGTAGGCCTCAGCCTGCACCCTGATTGTCCCTGGGCTCCAACAACGCTAGTTGGTGCTCGGAAGTGCTGTCCACACAGAAAAAAACACTTGTTCATGTGAAAGTGGGGGTCAGTAACGTCAGCTGATCCCCTGCTGTGTGGAGGGCAAACTGCTGCTGCCTCCAAATTGTAACTACTTCAGATTTAAACATTCTCTGATTTGGCCTCTGTCTCCACTCTGTCTCTAGTATTTCCCCTGACCTCCAACACCGCCAGTTCCTGCTCACAGTTGCCGTCCACGCATTCCACACGTGTTCCTGGTGTTCTGTTACGTGAGCAGTTCCCCTGATGTGTGTCTGCCACTGTCTCCTGCTCTGTCCACATAAACTGGCGGTGTTGGTGGTCAGGTGAAATCCTGGAAACAGAGTGGAGACAGATGCCTAATTGGAGCACGTTGACAGTCTGTTGTAGCCTACAAACAATCTAAAACTGCCACCAAGTAGGCCTCGGCCTGCACCCTGATTGTTCCTGGGCTCCAACAATGCCAGTTGGTGCTCTGCAGTTTCTTTGGCACGGGTACTCCCTGTTGCCCAGCCTGTTTTCAGCACGCCTGCTGTTTCCGGGTAGTGTCAAGGTCACTATGCCACCAATCCGTTGTCCTGTCGTCTTGCGGCCGGGTTAGCCGACTCTACGGTGCCTGCAGTTTAGGTGACTCCTATTTGGGCTGCGGGAACTGGCACTGAAGGCTGGATCCGTAGTGCCAATGGGACATGGACCCCTCGTAGGACTGTGGGTTTCGGTAACTGCGGCCGGCTTGCGGCCTGGCTACTTTGCTTTGAATGGGTACCTTCTGCTACCCACCCGGGTTCCAGCACTGTCTGCTGGTTCTCGCCAGAGCCTTTGGCCTAGGTGCCTCCATCTCGGTATCCGAAGTCCAGCACCGTCAGCTGGTCCTTGGTAGTGCTTTCTAGCACAGGTACCTCCTGCCTAGTAACCGTGGTCCAGCACCGTCAGCTGTTCCTTGGTAGTGCCATTGGCTCTTGTAGCTTTTGCTACCCATCTGGGTTCCAGCACCATCAGCTGGTTCTCGGCAGTGTCTTTGGCACGGGTACTCCCTGTTGCCCAGCCTGTTTTCAGCACATCTGCTGTTTCCGGGTAGTGTCAAGGTCACTATGCCACCAATCCGTTGTCCTGTCGTCTTGCGGCCGGGTTAGCCGACTCTACGGTGCCTGCAGTTTAGGTGACTCCTATGTGGGCTGCGGGAACTGGCACTGAAGGCTGGATCAATAGTGCCAATGGGACATGGACCCCCTGTAGGACTGTGGGTTTCGGTAACTGCGGCCGGCTTGCGGCCTGGCTACTTTGCTTTGAATGGGTACCTTCTGCTACCCACCCGGGTTCCAGCACTGTCTGCTGGTTCTCGCCACAGCCATTGGCCTAGGTGCCTCCATCTCGGTATCCGAGGTCCAGCACCGTCAGCTGGTCCTTGGTAGTGCTTTTTAGCACAGGTACCTTCTGCTTAGTAACCGTGGTCCAGCACCGTCAGTTGGTCCTCGGTAGTGCCATTGGCTCTTGTTCCTTCTGCTACCCATCCGGGTGCCAGCACTGTCTGCTGGTTCTCGCCACAGCCATTGGCCTAGGTGCCTCCATCTCGGTATCCGAGGTCCAGCACCGTCAGCTGGTCCTTGGTAGTGCTTTTTAGCACAGGTACCTTCTGCTTAGTAACCGTGGTCCAGCACCGTCAGTTGGTCCTCGGTGGTGCCATTGGCTCTTGTTCCTTCTGCTACCCATCCGGGTGCCAGCACTGTCTGCTGGTTCTCGCCACAGCCTTTGGCCTAGGTGCCTCCATCTCGGTATCCGAGGTCCAGCACCGTCAGCTGGTCCTTGGTAGTGCTTTTTAGCACAGGTACCTTCTGCTTAGCAACCGTGGTCCAGCACCGTCAGTTGGTCCTCGGTAGTGCCATTGGCTCTTGTTCCTTCTGCTACCCATCTGGGTGCCAGCACTGTCTGCTGGTTCTCGCCACAGCCTTTGGCCTAGGTGCCTCCATCTCGGTATCCGAGGTCCAGCACCGTCAGCTGGTCCTTGGTAGTGCTTTTTAGCACAGGTACCTTCTGCTTGGTAACCGTGGTCCAGCACCGTCAGTTGGTCCTCGGTAGTGCCATTGGCTCTTGTTCCTTCTGCTACCCATCCGGGTGCCAGCACTGTCTGCTGGTTCTCGCCAGTTTCTCAGCCTTCTTGTACCTTCTGCTACATTTCCAAGATCAAGCTTTTTGAAATTGTCTTTGGTAATCCTTATTGATCTCCATGACGACGACCCTGATGACGACGACCCTGAAGACCACACCAAAGAAGACCAGAAATATGACCCTAAATAATAAGACCAAGAGGACAAAGAACATGAAGACAACCACCAAGATACAGAGCATAAGACAGAAGAACAAGAAGCAGAAGAAGCAAAAGCAGAAGAACAGAAAGCAGAAGAACATTAAGCATAAGACTAAAAATCAGCATAGAAGAAATCAAAATTATAAGCAGAAGAAGAATAAGCTGTAAATGGGGGTGAGTCCATTCCTCCTCGTGGTGCCCCTGGAAAATGCCTGCTGCAGGCCAAACTGAACGCGGACAAATCCTGTTGTAAATCTTTAGTGACAGGCAGAACATAAGGTGTAATCTTATAACTTTTTTATAGATAAGTACTACAGGAATGCCTGTCACCATAAGAAAATGAAGACAAAGAAGAATAGGAAGAAGATGAAGAAATAGCATATTAAGATTAATAATAGCTGAATAAGAAGAATATGAAGAATGGAAAAAAAAATTAATGGGAAGAAGATGAAGAAGAAGAAGATGAATAAGGTGAAGAAAAAGTTGATGAAAAAAATGCTACTGCTGCGGATCATGAAGGAGAAAGTGTGGGAGAAGTACAAAAGAAGGTGAAGAGCATGGAAGTTGTGAAACATACATATCTGACAAAATATAAAAAAGGTTAACATAGTCAATATCTTTTTAACTCCGAACGTCTTGAAAAAAAAATTGGAATTAATGCTATGCCATGTGATTTGAATAAACCACTATGCCTTTAATGTCTCCTCCACCTCCCCACAATACATTCTACATGATTCTTATTTGTTTTCAATTATGTAGAATTAGCCAACAAGGAAATAAAGGGCTTTTTTAAATTCCGATACCGGAAGTCCCATTGACTTGAATGGGACTTCCGGTATCGGAATCGGCGATACCCGATATTTTTTTCGTATCGGGCGATACCATCCGATACGATATTTTTGGGTATCGAACGGTATCGCTCAACACTAATTATGGCCGATCTTTTACTCACTCAATACATTTTGCAGTTATTATCATTGCTAGAGATAGGGAGTAAAGTTTCATCATTGCACAATATGCAAAGGTTTCCAAAAATTACCCAAGTGTCTGTATCATACAAGCTGAAAGAGGACGTGATGAGGATCTCACAATACATTTTGCAGTTATTACAATAGGTAGAGATAGGGAGTACAAGTTTCACCATTGCACAGTGTGCAAAGTTTAAAAAAAAATTACCCAAGGGGTCTCTATAATACCCGCTGAAAGAGACTGTCATGGGGACCTCACAATTCACAATGTCTTCACTGTATGAATACCCCCATGGCTAATGTTTTGTACTTTGTGAAAACTTGGCACATTGTTCAATGGTGCAACTTGTACTCTCTATCGATACCCTTGCTGACACACTCCAACAGTGGAGTAATGAAGATTATTGCCCCTGCTAAATTGTCACGTAAGATTATCTGAAACTGGATTGTGCTAGTCGAACAACTGCTACATAATGATACGCTATGTTTTAGAACAATAGAAGATTGTGATTTTTTTTTTTAAATCGGCTTGCTGACACTGCAAATGCAAAGCAATGAAGATTATTGCCAGTGCTAAATTGTCACCAAGATTATCTGTATCCGGGGGGTGTGGCTATGTAGCTGAAGAGAGAGGAAGCATGTGGCAGAGCTCCCAAGAATCCTGCCTTTATCCTGCAACCAGGACCTTATCGCTGCAGCATACCTGGCAGTATCCTGACCCCCTGGATACCAGGACCCCCTGGACCCCCGCAGGAGGACGTGGAGCGGCTCTGGTGAGCTGACGGCTGGGGATGCTGGGCCAGGCGGCGGGGCCTGGAAGATTGGGCCCCGCGTTCTCCCCCCCACTGATAAACCCACTTTACCCATTGGCGCCATTACTGTGGGAGCCTCTGGACTCCCCCCCACTGCTTCTGTCTCTATGGGTGCTGCGGGACCCCCCTTCCCCCCCTGGCCACAAGAAACCCTATTGACTCAGCACCAGAAACCACCTTCACAATTTCACGTGACCCCTCTGTGTGGGAACTATTCCTGGGCCATAATCATCTAATAATAGCCCTGCTGTGTTCACAATCTGAAGTGGGGAATCCCTGGAGTATATACCTCTAGTTATCTTGCTGTGTCATACTGACATTGATCATGAATCGTTCTTAAGGGTCAGGAGCAGCAGAAAAATTGAGATTGCCAGACCTGATCCCTCTGAAAGTGGACAGTCCCTTAGAAATAATCCCTTTCAAGTTCAACATAAAAACTGTCCCTCTGGGGGTGAGGAGGAGTCTGAGCAGGAAGAACTGATCCTCAGACAGGCGTCCGAACAGTTGATGCAGGCCATCTCCTTAACTAGGACATCCCTGACTGAGAAATGGAGGACGTATACACTGAGGTGGGACTTCGGCAAGATATGCAAACCATGAGGGAGCGCATTACGGAAGTGGAGACAAGAGTGTCCCAGGTAGAGGACACCATCATGCCTATGGAGGCCAAGTTAACAAAAGTGGCAGGTAGAGTTGAGCAAAACGGGTCGGTCAATTTCAAAAGTCGGCGACTTTCGCAAGAGTCGGGTTTCATGAAACGAAACCCGACCATAGCTTGAGGTCGGCCATGAGGTCGCCAATCAGAGCACCAAAGTCGCGTTTCAAATGATGCTTCCAGCGCCCTTTTTCAGCCAATGATGGAAGATGCACACTGTAGGCAATGCGATGACATGGGCAGCGGTCACCACCATCTTTGAGAAGGGCATGCAAGTGATTGGCTTGCTTTGTGTGGTGTCACAGGAGCTATAAAAAGGCGTGCACGCCGACCGCCATCTTACTTCTGCTGATCTCAGAATAGGGAGAGCTGCTGCTGATTCTGTAGGGAGAGCGTTAGGCAGGGAAGAAGATACAAAAAACTGCTTCTGCTGCTAGCGATTTTGCCTGTACAACACACCAGTTAGTGTGTAGTACAAGGGGAGGCTATATCTTGGTGCATAATCTCTGTTGGTTATTAGGCTGCCTTATAAGGCTCCCTGATAGCTGCATTGCTGTTTTCACACTGCTGTGCAAACTGCTTTTTTAAAAGCAAAAATACTTTTCATCCTCTTTTTTGCCCAGTTACCAAGCGTTTATTTTTTCACACTTTTGTGTGCAGGAGTCCTGCTTATTAGGCTGCCTGCTGCCATACTTGGGACTGAGAGTATCATTGTCAGCTTGCTAAAATCTCTAGGGAGATTCAAATTATCCCCAGTCCTATATAGACATTTTATACACCATCCAATTTCAGCCTTTTATATTGAGGTGTAATCTACACTGGGCCTGAGATAATAATTTAGTGTCCTCAAGTCTGTAGGGAGATTCAAATTCTCCCCAATACTATATACACCTTGTACTGTTATGAACGAGTCACCGAAGGAGGAAAAAACAAAAATACAAGCTAAGTCCAGAAAACCGGAGAGGTTGGTAGCTATCGGATTGCAGACCCCTGATCCTATCCACAACAACTAACAGTAGCCGTGGGTGGTTCCTACGATGCCCTAGACCCCTCGATCACAGCCGGAGAACTAAATAGGCCTAAAGAAAGAAAGGGGAAATCTAAACTGCCCCAGAGCAGAGCCCAAAGCAATAGGCAGCCCCCAACATATGACGGTGAAGCAAGATGAAAACCCTAACACAGATAGAAAGATAGGTTGAGCAAACGATGGGGCCCAAGCTAACTAAAAAGGACAGGATAGAAAAGCTGCTGTCTGCAATCCATAAAAAACCCTACCAAAAAATGTCCCAACCGTCTGATAGGAAAAACAGGCCCTGAAGTCGCTAGGACTTCAAAAAGACTATATCAGCACTCAGGTAAATTCTGAATACAGAGCAAAGAGACAAACTGATCAGAGACAAAAATGGAACTCAGCACACCCCCGACCGGGGATGGCTGAACTCCAAAAAACAAGGTAAACAAAACAAAACTAATAAGTTCAATAGCAGAGCAAAAACTTATCTTTGAGAAGCAGGAATCAGACTGGTCTCCAAGAATCCAGCAGAGAAATCACCAGCAACTCACAAGGGTGTCGGCTGCCTTATATCCAGTCAGAATTTCCTGTTACCCAGTCATCATCTACCAGATCAGGTGTTTGGTAATCAGCCTCACTACCTTCCTTCACCAGAAGAGGGAGTTCATCAGACATCGACGGTGAAGGGGAAAATGAACTCACAACATTGTACCTTGTTTTACAGTACCATATTGCTGGTAGTATTTTGGGTACATTGTCCAAAAAATGAGGAAGTGTGTTGGAAGAGGCCGTGGAAGTGGGCGTGGGTTGCCAGCTGGTAATGATGGTGTTGATGGTGGTGGATCTGCTGGTAGTGGCAAAAGCACAATAACACTTAATGCAGGAGGTGTTGAGCCTGCGTCATCGTCTGGCTCCACAAGGCCTCGAAGGCTCCCTTTTCTGGGAGTAGGTAAACCGCTTTTAAAGCCAGAGCTTCAGGAACAAGTTTTGGCGTACATTGCTGACACAGCCTCCAGCTCTGTCGCCTCCTCTTCTGAACTTTCAAGAAATAAAAGCACTGAGTCGTCATTGGAGGCTCCATGGTCAGGAACCACACCTTTCCTTGTGTCCTTCAACCCTACCAAAAAAGGATGTGGCAGGCCACACTTTCAGATTACTCCATGGAGCTCTTTTCACATACCATGCCTGGGTTATCAAGTCAAATCGTGAATTACCCAGTCCAAGAAGAATCTGACATGGAGTGCACTGATGCACAGCCACTGCTAGATTTATCTGCTGGTACATTCACTCAGAGCACTACATTGTCCTCGCAGTGTACTGAGCCAGAATCTGACCCTGATGAAACTCAGGTGCCCCTTCCCGCATACTATACCACCTTACATGGTGACACAGAGGAAGGTGCACATGACATTGATGAGGAGGTGATGGATGACCCAGTTGTTGACCCAGATTGGCAACCATTGGGGGAAGAGGGTGCCACTGCCAATAGCTCAGAAGAGGAGGAGGAGCATCCGCAGCAGGCATCGACATCGCAACAGCTGTTATCTGGCAAGCCCGGAGCAGTCCAAAAACGGGTTACAAAAACCAAAAGAGTTGCAGGACAGCTAGGCCAGACGGTCAAATTAGCACAACATGCAAGGACTCAAAATGTCTTCCATAGTAGGAAGAGTGCAGTGTGGCACTTTTTTGAACAAAATCCTAATGATCAGGCAAAGGTTATCTGTAAGTGCGCAAAGAACTTTAGCCGAGGGAAAAATCTGAGAAATTTAATACCAGTTGCATGCTTAGACATTTAACCACCATGCACTTGCAAGCGTGGACGGACTACCAAACCTCACGTACCACATGTGCAACTGCTCCCAATGAAGGTAGTCAGCAATGCTACATCGTTTCCCCCACTGTAAGCCCACCGGTTAGCACACCACCAGCAGCAAATGTTGAGGTGTCGTTGCAAGGCCAAAGCAGTCAGGGAATCACAATGTTATTGCTACGAAAGACTGAATCTAGGCCATCAGAAAGAACACCAACTCCATCACCATCATCAACACTCTCTCAGTCCGCCATGTCCGCCGCTAGTTCCACCATATGCAGCTCTCAAGTCCAGCTCACCCTACCAGAGACTATGAGTAGGACAAGAAAGTACTCATCCTCTCATCCGCGTACACTGGGTTTGAACGCCCACATTGCCAAACTAATCTCGTTAAAGATGATGCCCTACCAGTTGGTTGAAAGCGAAGCTTTCCGTGAACTCATGGCCTACGCAGTACCACTCTATGACCTACCCAGTCGGCACTTCTTTTCTCGCACAGCCATCCCAGCCCTCCACCTTCATGTGAAAGACCGCATTGTCCATGCACTCAAGCAATCAGTGAGTGGAAAGGTGCACCTTACAACAGATGCATGGTCCAGTAGGCATGGCCAGCGCCGTTACGTGTCCATCACTGTGCACTGGGTTAATGTGGTGGATGCAGGGTCCACAGGGGACAGTGGTGGTGGGACAGTGCTGCCTAGCCCACCGTATAGGAAACAGTTGGGTGTATGCGTTCGACCCGCCTCCTCCTCCTCCTCCAGAAGCGAAAGCTCGTCCACAGAGCAGTCGAACGAGCACTCCATCCGCAGGTGCCAGAGTTGCACACTCGGTGTCCCACCATCTTCAACACATCCTGCTGACGCTTACCACTAGCTGTTTTATATTGTGTTTGGGCGACAACAGACAAACCGCGGAGGTACTGGCCAACTACTTGCAGCGACAAACTGAGTCATGGCTGGGCAGTCTACATCTTGAGGCAGGCAAGGTAGTTTGTGATAACGGCCGGAATTTTGTGGCAGCCATAGCCCTTTCAAAAATCCGACACATACTTTGCCTGGCTCACACCTTGAACCTGGCGGTGCAGTGCTTCCTCAATAATTATCCGCAGTTAACAGGCCTGCTCCAGAAAGTCCGAAGACTGTGCTCGCACGTCTGCCGGTCGCCCATACACTCCAGTCGTATGCAGAAGCTGCAGCGATTGCTCCAACTTCCCAAGCACCACCTAATTATCGACGTTGCAACAAGGTGGAACTCCACCCTGCACATGGTTGAGAGGCTGTGTGAACAGAGGCAAGCTGTAATGCATTTGTAAGAGGATACATGGCCAGGCACTTTGAGGGCAGACATGGAGTTGTCGTGTGTGCAGTGGTCAAAGCTGAAAGACCTCTGTAAAGTCCTTCAGTGTTTTGAGGAATGCACACGACTGGTAAGCGCAGACGACGCCATCATAAGCATGAGCATCCTACTTATGCGTCTGCTCATGCAAACTTTGACGCACATTAAGGAGCAGGCGTCTGCAGCTGAGGAGGATGAGGAAGAGGAGGGGGGAAGCCTTGATGACAGTCAGCCATTGTCTGCTCCGAGATCTCTCCTGGACGAGGTGGAGGAAGAAGAGGAGGAGGATGATGATGGGGATGATTACTTAGGGGAGGAGGATGCTTCTCGTGGGGCAAGAGAAATTGTTGGCGTGGCAAGGTCTGGTACAGGGTTTGTGCGTGACTGGAGGGATGTGGATTTGCCAGAAAGTGCTCCTCCACCCAGCACTCGCAGTGCATCATTGACACCTGGAACATTGGCCCACATGTCAGATTATGCCTTGCAGATCCTAAAAAGGGACCCCCGCATTGCCAAAATGATGAACGATGACGACTACTGGTTGGCCAGCATCCTGGATCCACGCTATAAAGGCAAATTCCAAAACATCATGCCACAGGAGAACCTAGACCTAATACTGGCTAACAAACAAGCAACTCTGGTAAACCGTTTGTTTGAGGCATTCCCAGCACACAGCAGCGGTGATGATTCTCCAACGAGCTGTAGGAGGAAACATGGAAGAGGTGTTCGTGGTGCACACATCAGAAGTGGCGTTGGAGACAGGGGATTCATGACCGTGTTGTGGACTGATTTTTCAAGTACCGCTCACACGACTGGTAATACTGCATCGATTTAAAGTGACAGAAGACAGCAGTTGTCAACTATGGTTACAAACTACTTCTCCTCCCATATCGATGTTCTCCCTCACAGGTCATTCCCCTTTGACTATTGGGCCTCTAAACTGGACACCTGGCCTGAATTGGCACAATATGCCTTACAGGAGCTCGCTTGCCCTGCTGCTAGTGTGCTATCGGAAAGAGTCTTCAGTGCTGCTGGCTCAATCCTGACAGAAAAAAGGACCCGTCTGTCGACCCAAAATGTTGATGATCTAACCTTCATTAAAATGAACCATGCATGGGTTTCAAAGGATTTTGTCCCATCTTCCCCTGATGACACATAGGTTGCCAGAAAAATGGCTCGTGTCACGCTCGCGCCTTGGCTGAATGGCGCGAGCCGGGGGTTTGTGGCCCCACTGTGCCACAAACCAGACTACCCAGGAAGGGGCGTGACTACGACAGCTGCCTCGGTCTTCACTGGAGTCTCTGATGGTGAGGTCAGGCTTGTGCGGCAGATAGCTGTTGGGTGCCACTCCAGGGAGGTGTCTGGCTGTGGCTGCTGATCCCACACGGGGACAAGTCACTCGGACAGGTGTGACTAACAGGCAGACTGAGACACAGGGCAAGAAGGTACGACAGATACAGGGCAAGCAGGCGTGGCTTGGAGACACTGGGCAAACAGGCACGGCTTGAGACACAGGACAGGCGGGCACGGCTTGAGACACAGGACAGGCGGGCACGGCTTGAGACACAGGACAGGCGGGCACGGCATGAGACACAGGACAGGCGGGCACGGCTTGAGACACTGGACAGGTAGGTGACGGCTTGAGACACTGGACAGGTAGGTGACGGCTTGAGACACAGGGCAAGCAGGAGTGGTATATGAGAGGACAGGTTTGGGCCTGTTCACACAGGAGATGCAGGTATGGATATAGGCAGGAAGGAGTGGTATATGAGAGAACAGGTTTGGACCTGTTCACACAGGAGGTGCAGGTATGGATATAGGCAGGAAGGAGTGGTATATGAGAGAACAGGTTTGGACCTGTTCACACAGGAGGTGCAGGTATGGATATAGGCAGGAAGGAGTGGTATATGAGAGAACAGGTTTGGACCTGTTCACACAGGAGGTGCAGGTAGGCAGAGCCGCAGGAGTGCGGAGCAGGCAGAGCCGCAGGAGTGCGGAGCAGGCAGAGCGGCTAAGGAGCCGTGCAGACAGAGCTGTGAGGGTGCAGATGCACAGATAAAGCTGCGAGGGTGCAGATGCGCAGATAAAGCTGCGAGGGTGCAGATGCACAGATAAAGCTGCGAGGGTGCAGATGCACAGATAAAGCTGCGAAGGTGCAGATGCACAGATAAAGCTGCGAGGGTGCAGATGCACAGAAAAGCTGCGAGGGTGCAGATGCACAGAAAAGCTGCGAAGGTGCAGATGCACAGATAAAGCTGCAAAGGTGCAGATGCACAGATAAAGCTGCGAGGGTGCAAGCCCAGGGTTCTGGAGTACAGGCTTCTCCGATTCCTCCATTTGCAGCTGCTGAATATCCAACATCAACAAATGCCATTTTTTATACCTCCCTAACTGGCCTGCCTCCCCCCCATTGCCGGGGTCACCACCTAACGCACGCAACCGTGCGAGTGCCATTGCCCTGGACAGGTGGGTGGGCTAACTCTTGGGTGCCGGCAGTGGCACAGGGTCCCTCAAGTGTCTCTGACGGTGGGGGTGCACACCCGCCATCAGACACACTGGCGTACTATGAGGGGCCCAGTGCCAGTACCGGCGCCCACGAGTGGGGCCCCCCTTGCTTGGGCAGGGCCCCAGCATTTGTAATATTTACCTCTCCCTGCTCCTCTGCTTGGCTGTCAAATCCTTCCCTGGGACTGCCACTACAAATTTGGTGAACTGATAGATGATGGTTAAGACGTAGCTATGCCCTGTCCTGCTGGCCGGGCTCTAGCTTCAGATGATCAATGGCTTCCATTTCTTATGGACGTCGACTCATAATGAGATGCAGTGGTGGTTTATCATCAGCTTTCACAGTTTTCCTACTCACAGACGTGTGACATTCCTGCCCACATTTTTAAATGTACCCTCTCATGCCAATCCAATAGAATCGCCTACAGCCTGTGGCTTCTGTCTTTTGCATTCCAAAGTTACCTGACAGATCATGATAGGCAGTGAGGACCATGTCTACATCTCTCCCTGTGATCAAAATTTGATGGAGATGAGTAACGGTGATGGGATCAACAGTACTGCGATACAGCAACCATTTCTTCACAAAGAACTGTTTTCACTGTCTCCACACACAAAGTAATTGAGGGTCAGCATCGCCTCTGAGAATTCTCCAAGGGAGTTTTTCCCTTGATTAATAATTCCTAAATTTCTGCAATCACTCGACTTTGTACTTTTATCCATCTCGTTTCCTCTTGTGGAGAGTCTGGACTGTCTTACTGAGACAGAAATATATATGAAGATTTAAAAATACCCCAACAATGTATACTGGTGTACGCTTCAAAAACATTTCCTTTTTTCTACTTTTTAGATTGTTGTCTAATCCATACTGAGGCTGTGAGTGTCTTTGTCGTACTCCGGAAATAAACACAGAGATTTTAAATGTTTGCTATATGCTATATATACCTGTTATCCGGTGATACTGTACCCTTTGTCAACTTTCTGCAATCTTGTCAAATCCATACTGTTCCTGAGACTGTCTGAGTCTGCCTCCTGATTACAGATGAGTGGTGTTTGAGTGGAACTGTTGGCCAAGTTCAAATTCTAGCTGTTTTGGGCGGTGTTAGATCCGTTCGTCGAACTACAACACTTTGATTAAAATTCGGCTGTTCGAGTTTGTTTGAGAACGTTTCGTTAAACAAAAGCGTATCTTTTTTCACATTAATAATGGTTTTCAATGATAATAGACAGTTTTAGGGCATAGTAGCGGTGTCTGGTAGCCAGCGATGTAGTACACCAGTGAAGAAGCTACACCGTGTGTGTTTCTAATAATTTTTTACTGCATATTGTTCTAAAAAACTTTTTGGGCCTAGTAACTGTGTCTGCTACTCAAAAGAGGAGCCCACCCGTGAACCGAGCTATGCCGCCTGTTTATGAAAGAACCAGTTTTTGACTGCATTTACACCACTTAATACTTTGGGCCTAGTAACTGTGTATGCTACTCAGCAGAGTTGGTCACCTGTGAACCAAGCTATTCCGCCTGTTTATGTAAGAACTGTGTGCTACTAAGCAGAGGAGCCCAGCTGTTAAGCAAGCTACAGCACCTGTGGTTTGGACACTTAATTTTTTCACATTCTTTCTGGAATGCCGTTTAGGCCTAATTCCGGAATTACGGTTGACCTGCACTTTGTCATGATCCAGTGTTGGATCTGGCGGTATTAAAAGCACAAAGTGAACTTTTTTTACTTTGGTTAAGTTCAAAGGTGTTTTGACTGTCCCCGGTGGTGGTTGTGGTATTGCACTTTGGGTTTTTTGTGCACTTAATTAGGTATCAGGTGTGACACCCTATAAAGGTGTGCTAGAGGTGTGCAATCACTGCCTGTGATATTGTGAGTTTGTGTTCACTCTGTTTTTGGAGAGGCTGGATGAAGGATGGAGCTGGTGAGGAGTCCTGCGCAGCTTAGCCAGGGGGGACGTGTTGCAGCTATGGTCTCTGGACGAAGGGCTCGCATGGCATGGTGGAGTCGCAGTGATGGTGTCAGCGGGAAGTGTCTGCATGGGCTGGTGGAGTGGCTACTATGGAGAGTGGCACTCACCATGTGGGACTTGGCCGCTGAGCTGGACTCAAGCATGCTTGACTTCGTGGCAGAAGCTGAACACTTCCTTGGGTCTCTGGTACTAAGCAGCTGCAACTGGTGTTGGACTCTGCTCCAAGGCTGCACTAAGGTGAAGGATCCTGTTATGGTGATGGATCCAGGTGGAGGAGAAGATGCACTCAGGTGGAGGGCTCTGTTGCTAGGAGCGCACGCAACAGAGCAAAGCTAGGTTGTGTTTCCCCTGTATTGTCTCTTTCCTCATGTGTGTTATTAGTGCAGTGGTGGGATTAGTCTCCGCACCGACCCATTCTTTAGTGAGGGTTTAGGGTCAGGGTGAGCAAGGGCGTTAAGGTACGCGTGCTGCGACAGGTGCGGAGCCTGTTTAGGGAATGTAGGGAGTGCAGGGACTCTGGCTCAGGGGAGCTTAGGAGGTCTCCATTTCCCCATTCCCTATCGCAGGGCCCACCATTGTTAAAGTTTCCCAGGTTCCCCCGTTATTATTTGATTATTGTATGTATAACGTGTCATACCTAAATTCGCCAGGTGGAGGCGGCGTATCCACCTGCACATTTTATTATTTAAATGCACCCCACTGGAGGCGGAGTATCCAGGGTCACGTGTGTTATGGGTCCGCCTTGCGGTATCATCTGCGTCCCGACACACGTGACCATGACATTATCACAGGCCTTTACTTTTTTTTCTGGTGAGCTTTGGCCATGTGGTGACCTGTGGTAATTGCTGCCGGGCCTCACTGAGGTGCAGTGAGGAGCGGCAAGGTGTGTTTAAGCCGCTGCAGCAGCAGTTATCAGGGTCTGGGGCCTCTGCTCAGATAACCAGAGAAACAAAAATGGCGGCTGCGGTCTGGCAAAAGCCCCTAGTGTCGCTGCTGGGGAGCGGGACTTGCTCTTACAGGGGACGCACCCAGGCAGGTGGGAGGAATGGTGCCCCATGGAGCTGCCTGGTATTCCCCGAGGTGAAGGGGTACGTCCCTGTAGTGAGCAGATTGGTGAATAGTCCGCGGGGCTCATGCCAAATCTTCGATGCCGCCCCTCCTGGTCGTGTGGAGGCGACCAGTGAGTACATATATTTTCCTCCATATTCCTGCGGCTATGGTACTAAAACCCCCTAGAGTCGCTGCTGGGGAGCAGGACTGGTTCATGCAGGCGGGCACACCCAGGCAGGTGGGAGGAATGGTGCCCCACGGAGCTGCCTGGTATTCCCCGAGGTGAAGGGGTACGCCCCTGTGGTGAACTGACTGGTGTGAGAGTCCGCGGGGTTTTACGCCAAATCTTCATACCGTCGAAGAAGCCGCCCTCCTGGTCGTGTGGAGGCGACCAGCGAGAATATATTTCCTCCATTTCCCGGTCCCCTTCTCCTCCTGGTGTGTGCAGCAGGTGTGCTGCGGGGAAGTAGGGACAAATCTCTACCCTCGCCATTAACCAACCCTAAGAGGTGCAGTCCTCATGGTGAAAGGGTTGGAGGGTGGTGTCCCTTGGTGAATAGTGGGGGTGTGAGTGTGGTGACACAGGGGGATGCCTCTGTGTCCGGAGTGAGTTCACCAAGTTATGACATATGTATGTGTGCAATAAACGTTCAGGTCCGGACCTGTGTGTGAACGAGCATGTATGGGTGCCACCAAAAAACATCTTGTGGAAATTTGTTGTGGAGTCTGATCAGCTCTGAGCAAACCTACACATACATTAACTCGTTCCCCAGGTCGGCGCTGTGGAGATGAGTAGTGCCTCCAAAAGGAACATATATTGCCAAAATCAGCGGTGTTTGTCATAAACCTGAAGTGTCAGGGAATGGTGGGGTGAACTCAGGGTCTGGGCGTCCCCGCTGTAGGTGTTTCCCTAATGAGGGGTGGTCTTGAGGGTCCAGAGGCCCCTCATTAAGGAGGGGGTACTGTCATGATCCAGTGTTGGATCTGGCGGTATTAAAAGCACAAAGTGAACTTTTTTACTTTGGTTAAGTTCAAAGGTGTTTTGACTGTCCCCGGTGGTGGTTGTGGTATTGCACTTTGGGTTTTTTGTGCACTTAATTAGGTATCAGGTGTGACACCCTATAAAGGTGTGCTAGAGGTGTGCAATCACTGCCTGTGATATTGTGAGTTTGTGTTCACTCTGTTTTTGGAGAGGCTGGATGAAGGATGGAGCTGGTGAGGAGTCCTGCGCAGCTTAGCCAGGAGGGACGTGTTGCAGCTATGGTGTCTGGACGAAGGGCTCGCATGGCGTGGTGGAGTCGCAGTGATGGTGTCAGCGGGAAGTGTCTGCATGGGCTGGTGGAGTGGCTACTATGGAGAGTGGCACTCACCATGTGGGACTTGGCCGCTGAGCTGGACTCAAGCATGCTTGACTTCGTGGCAGAAGCTGAACACTTCCTTGGGTCTCTGGTACTAAGCAGCTGCAACTGGTGTTGGACTCTGCTCCAAGGCTGCACTAAGGTGAAGGATCCTGTTATGGTGATGGATCCAGGTGGAGGAGAAGATGCACTCAGGTGGAGGGCTCTGTTGCTAGGAGCGCACGCAACAGAGCAAAGCTAAGTTGTGTTTCCCCTGTATTGTCTCTTTCCTCATGTGTGTTATTAGTGCAGTGGTGGGATTAGTCTCCGCACCGACCCATTCCCTAGTGAGGGTTTAGGGTCAGGGTGAGCAAGGGCATTAAGGTACGCGTGCGGCGACAGGTGCAGAGCCTGTTTAGGGAATGTAGGGAGTGCAGGGACTCTGGCTCAGGGGAGCTTAGGAGGTCTCCATTTCCCCATTCCCTATCGCAGGGCCCACCATTGTTAAAGTTTCCCAGGTTCCCCCATTATTATTTGATTATTGTATGTATAACGTGTCATACCTAAATTCGCCAGGTGGAGGCGGCGTATCCACCTGCACGTTTTATTATTTAAATGCGCCCCACTGGAGGCGGTGTATCCAGGGTCACGTGTGTTATGGGTCCGCCTTGCGGTATCATCTGCGTCCCGACACACGTTACCATGACACACTTACTGGGAAATGCTTGTTCGCGAGGAAGAATTGTAATCCTAGATCCCCATCACTAACGGGGTTCAGTGTGTTATCCGCAAGTGTAAGCGATACACGCTGGTTCTTTCATTGTAGCACACGTGCAGCCCCGGACATGTAAGGGCATGACAGACCTGTTATTGGCCGATCTCTTGTGCCAGAGCCTCGCGTGTCCCTCTAGTAAGCTGGCCCTTGGCCAGCACTACCCCCCCACAACTTTAGCCAAATAACCCCCAGTTTTCAATGCCTAACTATTATTCTGAAGTAAATTAAGGTTGACAAGCTTAAGGAATAAGAATTGATGTTTTTGGCATTAAAATGGGCACTGTAGGTGTGTTTCCTGTCTTCCACTCACTGCCGACTTTTCTTCCCCATTGACTTACATTGGGTTTCGTGTTTCAGTCGGACTTCGACTTTTCACAATAATCGGCCAATTTCGTTCGACCCGACTTTTGCGAAAGTCGGGTTTCGTGAAACCCGACTCGACCCGAAAAAAGGCAAAGTCGCCCATCTCTAGTGGCAGGCTCTATGAACGCCTGGAGGCAGAAAGCGGACGACCTGGAGAATAGAACGCGTCGGAATAATATCCGTGTCATTGGTCTGCCGAAACGCTCAGAAGGTAAACATCCTGAGTAATTTTTGGAGGGCTGGCTCAAGGCTTATTTGGGGGATGAATTCTCTCCAGTGTTCGCCGTCAAAAGGGCTCATAGGGTTCCTACAAAACCCCTTCTTCCGGTAGCCCCACCTAGACCTTTCCTGGCACGTCTCCTCAAATGTAAAGACAGAGACACTATTCTGCTTCTTGCACGGTAAAAAAGTCCAATCAAGTTCAACAATGCTGTGATCTTGATTTTTCCCAAATTTTTTCATGGAACTTCAGAAACAGCGGCACAACTCCATCGAAATCAAGAAGCAGCTCAGAGAGAGGAACGTTATATATTCAATGGTCTATCTGTCCCGGTTCCAGGTTGTCCACAGGGGCTCCTCCGTGGTTTTTACTGATCCAGCGTAGGCGGCTGAGTCGCTGCAGTCCCATAAGGGATCCCCTGCAAAGGAATCCTAATGTACTTACTGCTAACCTAAATTCTTTTACTAATGGTCTAATTGGGGCTTTCCCTGCAGGTATCCAGTTTACCAACAATACCGGACACTGAGTTCAGTGATGGTATCCCCCTGTTTGCTTTTTGAGCGTGAGACTTTGCTCCAATAATGTTTGGTTCTTACTTTGTTTTCTCTTTTACAACGGCCATTACATTTAGGTAGAAGTCGCAGCCAACAGCAATCTCAATCTCTATGCGGTGTCTCTAAATTTTACTCGGGTAATACTATATGCCATATACAGCGGAGTAAAACATGAGGTCTGAGTTGATATATATGACATGGAACGTGAGAGGTATAAAAACCCCTCGGAAATAGATCAAGGTTTTCTCGCAAATCAGACACTACCGCCCTCACATTGTGGCCTTGGTGGAGACGCACCTGACCAGGGATACAGCTCGATGTGTGCAGAAGCCTTGGGTACAATGATCTGTTCATGCATTCCATATGTAATCCTATGTGTTTATAACCCCTTCCCCCAGCTAATATGTCCATTCTTCAAAAAGCAATGACTTGTGCCCTAAATTATCCAGACGTGGACTTCATCTGTATGGGAGACTTCAATATGGTCATGAATACCTGCCTTGATTAATTGAGATTGGATGGGGGAATGTCTGAGGGAGCCTCTTCGCCGACTGCAACCCAGCTTTCACTATTTATGGGGGGCAGTGGGTGGCTGGATTTGTGAAGGATACGTCACCCTGAGTCAAGGGAATATACCTATCACTCATCCACTAAGCGTTCTCTATCGCGCATAGACTACATATTCGGATCCAGTGGTTTGGCGATGTGGGTGGACAATATAGAACATGGCAGTAGGGGGATCTCAGACCATAGTCCGGTCATTCTTAAACTTAAATATGGGCAATTAACAGGATGGTTTGGAAGTTGAACCCTTTTTGGTTAAAGTTGATGGTGTCTCCAGATAGAACGATCAATCAGTTGCATTGTTTCATCTCGTCCCACCCAGACCCTCAAGATATCAATTTATTTTTGGATGCCCTTAAGGCATATCTGAGGGGCTGTTTGTCTTCCATGATCTCTTATATCAAGAGGGTAACCTCAAGGGAGAATGATGAGATGGAGCGAAGATTGAAAGATTCAGAGGCTACATACATCTCTAACCAAACTAACGGCAATAGGATTGAGTGGTTGGCTGCTCAGAGGTTATATGCTCAGCATATGGACACTAAGTCTAAGCGTAAACTATTCTTTACCTGTCAATCTTATTTTGAGCTGGGAAGCCAGGCAAGCAAATTCTTGGCCTATTTGGTACGCCAACAGAACACCTCAAGCACAATATTACAGATTCGTAAGTCTGATAATATACTGGTGTCTTCAACTGAGGAGATACTTGGTTGTTTTTACGATTATTACAGTTCACTATATGAATCTAAAAGCAACTTTGATAATTTGGGGTGTTTAGGCTACTTGTCAGATGTGACATTCCCTACATTAGATCCTGAACAGCGAGCCCTTATGGACGCTGAGTTCACTGCGGGGGAGATAGAAAATGCCTCCGGGAAGGCCCCTGGACCAGACAGATTCCCTATTGAATTGTACAGGAAATACCGATATATATTAACGCCACTTCTGGTAAAGGTATTTCGGGGAATTTGGGAGGGGAAATCTATGCCTGAATCCTTTTATGAGGCTAATATTATAGTTCTTAGGAAGGAGGGGAAGGACCCTTTGGAATGTGGATCCATTCGCCCCATCTCGTTAGTAAATGTGGACTATAACATTTTTACTAAGATTCTAGGTACCAGACTGAATTCAATTATATTGAACCTTATACATCCTGATCAAACAGGCTTTATGCCTGGTAAGAGCACTTCCATTAACATCAGACGAGTCCAGTCAATAGTCCAATATAGCTCAATAATGCCAGACAACAAATGGGCACTGGCATCGTTAGATGCTGCCAAGGCTTTTGACTCTCTTGAGTGGCCTTTCCTCTCCGCATGCTTGCAAAGATATGGCTTTGGTGATATATTTATAAAATGGGTCAAAATACTATATATGAAGCCCAAAGCTCCATATTATAGTAAATAATTCCATGTCTGAGTCTTTTTCATTACATAGAGGGACTCATCAAGGGTGCCCACCTTTCCCCGGCCCTCTTTGCCCTTGCATTTGAGGCACTGGCAATATGTATAAGGTCTTCCCCTGGCATTAGGGACATAGATATAGCGGATCGGGGAGATACCATTGGTCTATATTCTGACGATATGGTGATATTTATGGATGAAGCGGAGGAAACTCTGCCGCAAGTAATTGCCACTATAAACAGATTCAGTAAATATTCAGGTTTATATATAAATTGGGAGAAGTCTGCCCTGTTACCCCTTTCCCATGCCCCTATGCCCCAGCTAGAGGCTCTCTCCTTGCTGTCTATTGTATCTAGCTTTAAATATTTGGGTATCTACATATCTTATAATAATGCGCTTGACTCACTACTTAATATCCACCCCTGCTGGAACTAGTTAAAGTTAAATTTGCAACTTGGAGCAAACTTCCGATGTCTGTAGCCAGACGCATTAACCTGATTAAAATTATGTTACTTCCCAAGCTTAGCTACTCCCTTCAGCACAGTGCTGTAATGGCACACAAATCCTTCTTTGTGAATCTCAATTCCCTAATCACATCTTTTTTATGGGGGGATAACTAGGCCCAAACTTAAATTGTCCACCCTACAGAGACCTAAAAAGGGAGGTGGGGCAGTGTTACCAGATATTTTCCTATACTATTTGGCTGGGAGGCTAAAGCTTTAAGTAAATGGATGCCGGGTAATTACCTCCCCAATTCTGAAAATCACCTGCCTCATGCTGCACGAACTGATTGCCCACTGGGTGTCACGGACACCGCCGGTACTCACCGGCGCGTGCCCGCTCCCCGGCGCATCCCTGCGGCTGCTGCTCCATTCGGGTCTCGGTGCGTCGGTGCTTGGTGCATGCATGCCTGCAGTCTCCTCACCGCAAGAATCCCTGGGAGTGCTGACCCGGTGGCTCCGCCCCCAACATGGTGGCGCCCACCGGGTATTTCTGCACGGCACCTGCGCAGGTAAGGCGCCTGATTATCTTAGCAGATTAGTGCTAGCGTCTTTGAGCTTGGCGCTGACCCACTCTTCAGGTCCCCTACCTTTTTGCCTATAAGCCCTGTGTCAGCCTTGCCTATCAGCCCTGTTTCAGCCTTGCCTGTCAGCCCTGTGTCAACCTTGCCCATTAGCCCTGTGTCTGCTGTACCTGTCAGCTCTGTGTCTCAGCCGTACCTGCCCGTGTCTGTCTGTTCGGTGTCCCTGCCCTGCCTGTCTTGAGTCTCTAGCCGTGTTCGTGCACACTCCTGTATCTGTCGTGGTGGGTCCACATCCCCAGCACCGTCCTATAGAGTCCTCCTTATTTTATCCTTTTTCCTTTCAGCTCGAAGCCCCTGCCAGTCCTGGTCTCTCTGGTTCCGTTGACCCCCTGTGTCTCCCATTCCAGCATACTGCCTCTAGTCCTGCTTCCCGTTCTCACTCTGCCCTGCCCTGAGTCACCCTTTGGCTCCGGCTGTTGTGGTTCTACCTCCCTTGGGCCTGCACCTAACGCTCCCTGTATAGGGGGTGGTCTTCACCTGGCCCGCTCGCCCTAGAGGGCTCTGGAGCCACGACCCAGAGAGTCCACTTTTGGGTTTTTCATTAGACTACCCTATCCCTAACTCTTGGTTTCCTTGAGTTAGAGAGGACTAATGTCCCTCGTCTATTACCCTCCGACTGGCGCAATTAACATGGAGGCAAATTAAGAAAGTGATTGGATTTAAAGATTTTATAGCTGAAATGCCCCTGTGGAATAATGATTATTTCTCGGAATTACTGAATCACCCATCCACTGATTTTTGGATTCAACATAATGTCTCCTCGATGGGGGACTTGTATGGGAGCGGAATCTGCTATAAGCTCTATTAAAGGGAAGTGGGAAAGACTCATCCCTAATACGCAGGGAAAGGAGTTGGAAGAGGTCGGAGTATCACATCTATTAATAATAGAATGATACAGTTGTATATAATAAATCAATCATTTTTTACTCCAACATGACCTTTTTAGGATGGGTCGATTTCAATCATCAGAATGTCTGCGATGTCACTCACCAGATGCGGATTTTGTTCACATGATATGGCAATGTCCCACTATTCTACATTACTGGAAGGAGGTGACGTTACTCTTGTCATCCCTGGTGCAGGTCCCTGTTCCTCTTGAGCCACTGGTCTGCTTGTTTGTGGTATGGGATGAGGAGATTTGGGGTCACTATGTCGGGGTCTTTCTGTGCGAGACACTGTTTATGGCACGAAAGGTATGGGCACTACAGTGGATGGGAGGTTCATGTCCCTCCCTTAGAATGTGGATTGACCTGGTAACCTCGATTTTTTTTTTTTTCCATACGAGTGCACATTATATCAAAATAGGGGATGCCTGGGTAAATTTGAAAAGATTTGGGAGAGGTGGAATTCCTCTCACCTTACTTTGCAAGGTTGAGACATCACATGTGAGATAATGATATAAGATAATAGGCTGCGCATTAGTAATTACCAGTTGATGTAGTTGTAGTTTAGGAATTTATAACTAGACTTTCTTATCTGAGTAATATGATAAAGGCTTATGAGATTTGACTGATATACATGCTTCACAATGTATAGTCAGCTGTTCTTTCCATACACTTGGAGGGTTAAGAGTGTATTCTTATTATCATAAGCCAATATGTATGTTATGCATTTTCTTTGTTCAATAAATGAATTAAAAAAAAAAGATTATCTGTATCTGGATTTTGTCCCTCGCACAACTGCTAGACTAATATTAGATATTTTAAATGGAAAATAGCAGAGAGCTGTAGCATGTACTTGGATTGATAAGAACACCCAGGTGCCTGCCTTTCACGAACCCACTCCCCTCTCTCCTATGAAATCTCTCACAATAAATCCCCACCTAACAAACAAAAATAAGTAATCTTGACAGTCTTCAGCTCTTAAAACTGTTTTTTCGGAATAAATAATGCTCACTATAACTTTTTCTCACTGTCCCTATGCTCCTTTCACTCTCCGTACGCTCACACTATTCTTAAACTATGCTGTTTCCAGCTGCAATGCAAACAGGAAAGAACAAGATGCATACTAAATTCCAGGGACCACCTCATTATTGTATTGTACACTAGAGTTGAGCGACTTTTGGTTTTTTAGGGTCGCGTTTCGTTTTGTGAAACCCGACTTTTCCAAAAGTCGGGTCGAGCAAGATCGTCCGATTATAGGGAAAAGTCGGGGTCGTCCCGAAACACGAAACCCAATGTAAGTCAATGGGGAATAAAAGTCGGCAGTGAGAGGAGGACAGGAAACACACCTACAGTGCCCATTTGAATGCCAAAAGCATCAATTCTTCTTTCTTAAGCTTGTCAACCTTAATTAACTTCATAATACAAGTTACGAACTGAAAAATGGGGGTTATTTGGCTACAAACTGTGGGGGGGGGAGGGCTGGCTCCAGGTTTTCATGTGCCCTGGGCGAAAGAGCGCCCCTTTAACACATACCACAACTCATCATGCTCCGATACGGCAGAGAAATAGCGGTATAGTCCAATGAAAAATACCTCACTTTTTACATCTCATGACGAGGCCCATCTATTTCTCCATACAGAATCATTGGTCCCATATAATGTTTGAAACAGTATATGATGAGCTCCACATAATGCTACAGTATATGTTGGTCCCCATGGATGAAGCTCCACTGTCTTATGGGCCCAAATAATGCTCCAAACATAATGGGCCCCATTTCTAATGCTCTAGTGTATAATGGGCCCTGTAAATGCTGCTCCAGTGTCTGATGTCCACCTTTGGAATGTTCCAGTGTATGGTGGGCCCCATCTATCATTCTCCAGAGTATAGTGCTCCCCAAAAATTGCTGTCCCAACATTGAAAACAATCAAATAAGTCTCCTCGCTAGGGAATCCCTGTACTTGTCTGGACAGGTGCTGTAGCTTGCTTAACAGCTCGCCAGCCGTTCTCACACCCAGTATGGATTACACGTGATTGCACAAAGGTGAGAAAGGGTACCGTATCCCCAGATAACATGTATGGATAGCGTACACATTCAAAATATATGTCTCAGGAGGCAGGCTCAGACGGTGTTAGGCCCAGTATGGATTGCACGTGATTGCACAAAGGTTAGAAAGGGTACCGTATCACCGGATAACATGTATGGATAGCGTACACATTCAAAATATATGTCTATACAGCATGAGGCAGGCTCAGACGGTGTTAGGCCCAGTATGGATTGCACAAAGGTTAGAAAGGGTACCGTATCCCCAGATAACATGTATGGATAGTGTACACATTCAAAATATATGTCTCAGGAGGCAGGCTCAGACGGTGTTAGGCCCAGTATGGATTGCACGTGATTGCACAAAGGTTAGAAAGGGTACCGTATCCCCGGATAACATGTATGGATAGGGTACACATTCAAAATATATGTCTATACAGCATGAGGCAGGCTCAGACGGTGTTAGGCCCAGTATGGATTGCACGTGATTGCACAAAGGTTAGAAAGGGTACCGTATCCCTGGATAACATGTATGGATAGCGTACACATTCAAAATATATGTCTCAGGAGGCAGGCTCAGACGGTGTTAGGCCCAGTATGGATTGCACGTGATTGCACAAAGGTTAGAAAGGGTACCGTATCACCGGATAACATGTATGGATAGCGTACACATTCAAAATATATGTCTATACAGCATGAGGCAGGCTCAGACGGTGTTAGGCCCAGTATGGATTGCACATGATTGCACAAAGGTTAGAAAGGGTACCTTATCCCCAGATAACATGTATGGATAGCGTACACATTCAAAATATATGTCTCAGGAGGCAGGCTCAGACGGTGTTAGGCCCAGTATGGATTGCATGTGATTGCACAAAGGTTAGAAAGGGTACCGTATCCCCGGATAACATGTATGGATAGCGTACACATTCAAAATATATGTCTATACAGCATGAGGCAGGCTCAGACGGTGTTAGGCCCAGTATGGATTGCACGTGATTGCACAAAGGTTAGAAAGGGTACCGTATCACCGGATAACATGTATGGATAGCGTACACATTCAAAATATATGTCTATACAGCATGAGGCAGGCTCAGACGGTGTTAGGCCCAGTATGGATTGCACGTGATTGCACAAAGGTTAGAAAGGGTACCGTATCCCCAGATAACATGTATGGATAGCGTACACATTCAAAATATATGTCTCAGGAGGCAGGCTCAGACGGTGTTAGGCCCAGTATGGATTGCACGTGATTGCACAAAGGTTAGAAAGGGTACCGTATCCCCGGATAACATGTATGGATAGCGTACACATTCAAAATATATGTCTATACAGCATGAGGCAGGCTCAGACGGTGTTAGGCCCAGTATGGATTGCACGTGATTGCACAAAGGTTAGAAAGGGTACCGTATCCCCAGATAACATGTATGGATAGCGTACACATTCAAAATATATGTCTCAGGAGGCAGGCTCAGACGGTGTTAGGCCCAGTATGGATTGCACGTGATTGCACAAAGGTTAGAAAGGGTACTGTATCACCGGATAACATGTATGGATAGCGTACACATTCAAAATATATGTCTATACAGCATGAGGCAGGCTCAGACGGTGTTAGGCCCAGTATGGATTGCACGTGATTGCACAAAGGTTAGAAAGGGTACCGTATCCCCAGATAACATGTATGGATAGCGTACACATTCAAAATATATGTCTCAGGAGGCAGGCTCAGACGGTGTTAGGCCCAGTATGGATTGCACGTGATTGCACAAAGGTTAGAAAGGGTACCGTATCCCCGGATAACATGTATGGATAGCGTACACATTCAAAATATATGTCTATACATCAGGAGGCAGGTTCAGACGGTGTCAGGCACAGTATGGATTTGACGGCCCAGATTACACAGCGGAGGAGCAGGGAGAGGTAAAGATTGCAAATGCTGGGGCCCTGCCCAAGCAAGGGGGGCCCACTCGTGGGCGTCGGTACTGGCACTGGGCCCCTCATAGTACAGCGGTGTGTCTGACGGCGGGTGTGCACCACCACCGTCAGAGACACTTGATTGCACTATGAGGGACCCTGTGCCAGTGCCCGTGCCCAAGAGTCGGCCTACCCACCTGTCCAGGGCAACGGCACTCGTACGGTGTCGTGCGCTAGGTGGTGACCCCGGCCATGGGGGGGGAGGCAGCACAGTTAGGGAGTTTTAGAAAGTGGCATATGTTGATGTTGGACATTCAGCTGATGCAAGAGGCGAAATAGGTGAAGTACCAGGAAGAGGTGGACCAAAGCAAGCCATTTTTCTGTCACCCTATGTGTCATCAGGGGAAGGTGGGACAAAATCCTTGGAAACCCATGCGTGGTTCATTTTAATGAAGGTTAGATCATCCACATTTTGGGTTGACAGACGGGTCCTTTTTTCTGTCAGGATTGATCCAGCTGCACTGAAGACTCTTTCCGATAGCACACTTGCAGCTGGGCAAGCGAGCTCCTGTAAGGCATATTGGGCCAATTCAGGCCAGGTGTCCAGTTTAGCGGCCCAATAGTCAAAGGGGAATGACCTGTGTGGGAGAACATCGATATGGGAGGAAAAGTAGTTTGTAACCATAGTTGACAACTGCTGTCTCCTGTCACTTTCCATCGATGCAGTATTACCAGTTGTGTGAGCGGTATTTGAAAAATCAGTCCACAACATTGTCATGAAACCCCTGTCTCCAACGCCACTTCTGCTGTGTGCACCATGAACACCTCTGCCAAGCTGCCCCCGGCCCGTACGGCTCGTGTGAGAACCATCACCGCTGCTGTGTGCTGGGAATGCCTCAAGCAACCGATTTACCAGAGTTGCTTGTTTATTAGCCAATATTAGGTCAAGGTTCTCCTGTGGCATGATGTTTTGTAATTTGCCTTTATAGCGTGGATCCAGAATGCTGGCCAACCAGTAGTCGTCATCGTTCATCATTTTGGCAATGCGGGGGTCCCTTTTTAGGATCCGCAAGGCATAATCTGACATGTGGGCCAATGTTCCCGGTGTCAATGATGCACTGCGAGTGCTGGGTGGAGGAGCACTTTCTGGCAAATCCACATCCCTCCAGTCACGCACAAACCCTGTACCAGACCTTGCCACGCCAACATTTTCACTTGCCCCACGAGATGCATCCTCCTCCCCTAAGTAATCATCCCCATCATCCTCCTCCTCCTCCTCTTCTTCCTCCACCTCGTCCAGGAGAGGTCCCTGAGCAGACAATGGCTGAATGTCATCAAGGATTCCCTCCTCCTCTTCCTCCTCATCAACATTGGCTGCAGACGCCTGCTCCTTAAGGTGCGTCAAAGTTTGCATGAGCAGACGCATAAGTGGGATGCTAATGCTTAGGATGGCATCGTCTGCGCTTACCAGCCGTGTGCATTCCTCAAAACACTGAAGGACTTTACAAAGGTCTTTCAGCTTCGACCACTGCACACCTGTCAACTCCATGTCTGCTCTCAAAGTGCCTGGCCGTGTATCCTCCCACAAATGCATTATGGCCTGCCTCTGCTCGCACAGCCGCTCCACCATGTGCAGGGTGGAGTTCCACCTTGTTGCAATGTCGATAATGAGGCGGTGGTTGGGAAGGTGGAGCAATCGCTGCAGCTTCTGCATACGAACGGAGTGTACAGGCGACAGGCAGATGTGCGCGCACAGTCTTCGCACCTTATGGAGCAGGGCTTTTAACTCCAGATAATTTTTGAGGAAGCACTGCACCACCAGGTTCAAGGTGTGAGCCAAGCAAGGTATGTGGCTGAGTTTTGAAAGGGCTATGGCTGCCACAAAATTACGGCCGTTATCACTAACTACCTTGCCTGCCTCAAGATGTACACTGCCCAGCCATGACTCAGTTTGTCGCTTCAAGTACTCGGCCAGCACCTCGGCGGTGTGTCTGTCGCCCAAACACATCATCTGCAACACAGCCTGCTGACGCTTTCCACTAGCTGCTCGATAGGGGGACACATCGTGTGCAACAGTGGCAGCTGCAGATGGAGTGCTCGTACGACTGCGCTCTGTGGACGAGCTTTCGCTTCTGGAGGAGGAGGAGGAGGAGGGTCGAACGCCTACAGCCAACTGCTTCCTATACCGTGGGCTAGGCAGCACTGTCCCACCACCGCTGTCCCCTGTGGACCCTGCATCCACCACATTAACCCAGTGCGCAGTGATGGACACGTAACGGCCCTGGCCATGCCGACTGGACCATGCATCAGTTGTGAGGTGCACCTTTCCGCTCACTGACTGCTTGAGTGCATGGACAATGCGGTCTTTCACATGATGGTGGAGGGCTGGGATGGCTTTGCGAGAGAAGAAGTGGCGACTGGGTAGGTCATAGCGTGGTACTGCATAGGCCATGAGTTCGCGGAAAGCTGTGCTTTCCACCAACCGAAAGGGCATCATCTCAAACGAGATTAGTTTGGCAATGTGGGCGTTCAAACCCAGTGTACGCGGATGAGAGACTGAGTACTTTCTTGACCTACTCATAGTGTCTGGGAGGGTGAGCTGGACTTGAGAGCTGCATATGGTGGAAGTAGCGGTGGACAGGGCGGACTGAGAGAGGGTTGATGATGGTGATGGAGTTGGTGTTCTTTCTGATGGCCTAGAATCAGTCTTTCGTTGATATAACAGTGGGATTCCCTGACTGCTGTGGTCTTGCAACGACACCTCAACATTTGCTGCTGTGCTAACCGGTGGGCTTACAGTGGGGGAAACAATGTAGCGTTGCTGACTACCTTCGTTGTGATCAGTTGCACATGTGGCACTTGAGGTTTGGTGTTGTGTCCACGCTTGCAAGTGCATGCTGGTTAAATGTCTAAGCATGCAACTGGTATTCAAATTTTTCAGATTTTTCCCTCGGCTAAAGGTCTTTGCGCACTTCTTACAGATAACCTTGGCCTGATCATGAGGATTTTGTTCAAAAAAGTGCCACACTGCACTCTTCCTACTTTGGCAGACATTTTGCGGCCTAGCACGCTGTGATCTTTTGACCCTCTGGACAAGCTGTCCAGCAACTCTTTTGATGTTTGGAACCTGTCTTTGGAGTGCTCCGGGCCTGCCAGATAACAGCTGTTGCGATGTCGATGTCTGCTGTGGATGCTCCTCATCTGAGCTATTGGAAGCAGCACCCTCTTCCCCCAATGGATGCCAATCTGGGTCAACAACTGGGTCATCCATCACCTCCTCTTCTATGTCATGTGCACCTTCCTCTGTGTCACCGTGTATGGTGGTATAGTGTGCGGGAAGGGGCACCTGAGTCTCATCAGGGTCAGAATCTGGCTCTGTACACTGCGAGGACAATGTAGTGCTCTGAGTGAATGTACCAGCAGAATCATCCATCAGCGGCTGTGCATCAGTGCACTCCATGTCAGATTCATCTTGGCCTGGGTAATTCACCATTTCACTTGATAATCCAGGCATGGTATGTGAAAACAGCTCCATGGAGTAATCAGTAGTATGGCCTGCGTCATCCTTCAATCTTGGTTGGGGTGAAGGACACAAGGAAAGGTGTGGTTCATGAACATGAGCCTCCAATGACGACTCAGTGCTTTTACTTTTTACAACTGAAGAAGAGGAGGCGATAGAGCTGGAGGCTGAGTCAGCAATGTAAGACAAAACTTTTTCCTGATGCTCTGGCTTTAAAAGCGGTTTGCCAACTCCTAGAAAACTAAGCGTTCGAGGCCTTATGTAGCCAGACGATGACGCAGGGTCAGCACCTCCTGCATTCGGTCCTATTTTGCTCTTGCCACTACCATCAGATCCAACACCATCATTACCAGCTGCCAACCCCCGCCCAATTCCACGGCCTCTTCCACCAGCCTTCCTCATTTTTGGTAGAAATGTAGACAAAATCCAACAAACTATATAGTAATGTAAAACAAGGTACAAGGTGTCTATAGGACAGGGGAGATTTTGAATATCTGCACACACTTTTGGACACTGGACACTTTTGGATTGTGTGAGGCCCACTGATATCTGAGCGCTATGTGACAGGCTCGATGGCACTGCTGTGACAAAAGTGACTAGAGGATAAGGGAGATTTTGAATATCTGCACACACTTTTGGACAGTGGACACTTTTGGATTGTGTGAGGCCCACTGTTATCTCAGCGCTATGTGACAGGCTCGATGGCACTGCTGTGACAAAAGTGACTAGAGGATAAGGGAGATTTTGAATATCTGCACACACTTTTGGACACTGGACACTTTTGGATTGTGTGAGGCCCACTGATATCTCAGCGCTATGTGACAGGCTCGATGGCACTGCTGTGACAAAAGTGACTAGAGGATAAGGGAGATTTTGAATATCTGCACACACTTTTGGACACTGGACACTTTTGGATTGTGTGAGGCCCACTGATATCTCAGCGCTATGTGACAGGCTCGATGGCACTGCTGTGACAAAAGTGACTAGAGGATAAGGGAGATTTTGAATATCTGCACACACTTTTGGACACTGGACACTTTTGGATTGTGTGAGGCCCACTGATATCTCAGCGCTATGTGACAGGCTCGATGGCACTGCTGTGACAAAAGTGACTAGAGGATAAGGGAGATTTTGAATATCTGCACACACTTTTGGACAGTGGACACTTTTGGATTGTGTGAGGCCCACTGTTATCTCAGCGCTATGTGACAGGCTCGATGGCACTGCTGTGACCTAAGTGACTAGAGGATAAGGGAGATTTTGAATATCTGCACACACTTTTGGACACTGGACACTTTTGGATTGTGTGAAGCCCACTGATATCTCAGCGCTATGTGACAGGCTCGATGGCACTGCTGTGACAAAAGTGACTAGAGGATAAGGGAGATTTTGAATATCTGCACACACTTTTGGACACTGGACACTTTTGGATTGTGTGAGGCCCAATGAATATCTGAGCGCTATGTGACAGGCTCGATGGCACAGCTGTGACCAAAGTGACAAGAGGATAAGGGAGATTGGATTGCTTTTAAAAAAGCAGTTTGCGGAGCAGTGGGTAAACAGCAATGCCAGCCTGTCAGGAAGCCTTAAAAGGCAGCCCAACAACCAACACCACTGATACACCACTATATAGCCTCCCCTTGCACTGCACACACAGTGACTGGTGTGTTGTGCAGGCCAAATTGCTATCAGCAGCAGAAGCAGTTTTTTTTTCTTCTCAGCAGGACAAAAAAAAAAATTGGGATTGCTTAAGCAGTTTGAGGCCCAATGAATATCTGAGCGCTATGTGACAGGCTCGATGGCGCAGCTGTGACCAAAGTGACTAGAGGATAAGGGAGATTGGATTGCTTTTAAAAAAGCAGTTTGCGGAGCAGTGGGTAAACAGCAATGCCAGCCTGTCAGGAAGCCTTAGAAGGCAGCCCAACAACCAACACCACTGATACACCACTATATAGCCTCCCCTTGCACTGCACACACAGTGACTGGTGTGTTTTGCAGGCCAAATTGCTAGCAGCAGAAGCAGTTTTTTTTGTCTTCTTCCCTGCCTAACGCTCTCCCTACAGAATCAGCAGCAACCTCTCCCTATGCTAAGATCGGCAGAAGTAAGATGGCGGTCGGCGTGCACGCCCTTTTATACCCCCTGTGACGCCCACCAAAGCAAGCCAATCACTTGCATGCCCTTCTGAAAGATGGTGGTGACCCGTGCCTATGTCATCACGTTGCCCACAGTGTCCGTGGATCCTGATTGGCTGAAAAAGAGCGCAAAACAAACTTTTGAAACGCGACTTTGGCGCGTAAGTCGCCGACCTCGTGGCCGACCTCATCCTAGGGTCGGGTTTCGTTTCATGAAACCCGACTTTGCCAAAAGTCGGCGACTTTTGAATTTTTTCGACCCGTTTCGCTCAACTCTATTGTACACTACATTATTGTATTGTGTATTGTATACATACATACAAATGTATGAAGTTTATTAGAGTACAAAAAACACACACTTAATTAAAACCATTTAAAAAACCATACACAAATTCCCCGTAAAGGGGTTGAACCCCCTGGCCATGAACACATAAGATATACAGTAAATGCATGATAATATTACAATCAATAGATTCACTGGAATAACTCTGGTCATTAAATAGTCATACTGCAAAAAATGCTATAGATTAAGTAATGGTAACACAATATTGTGTGCACAGAGGAACCTCTGCATGGAGGAATGTTTAAGGCAGGAATAGTATAATGTGATCACAGTCCAGTGTGCTAATACTCAACAAATGCAGATGAATGAATAATTGTAAAATGCCCATACCAGTGGCCTTGATTATAGAAATATTAACAGAATTAAGGAATTGAAACCCAATCAGCTATACACCACATATGTACCCACAAAAGTTTCAGAAAATAGAGCAAATGATAAGCATGGCTATTCTTCTGCTAGTGTCTAATATAAACGGAGATATATCCCAAATACACATACCCAAAGGCCTTAATGGAGGTGTAAAAACACAGATTTAAATAATTAGACCCACTAAGTTTCACAAACAACATGGCTATAGAATGCAGCCATATGTCATTCAAATGAGGACCATACTGCAAAAATGCAGGATAGATCTAAGTATATAAACACTGTCATGCAAAACAAATCAATTTAAGTAGCTATATACGCCATGCTGTGAGCCAAAGATAGATAACTTAATGTCATATATTATATAAAACAAATATGTACAACAGCCAAAATCGCCCTAAACCCAGATCAAAATATACGTGGGGATTTAGGCATAGAGCAGCTACTGCAGATGAAGATTAATGAAAGCCTAAGGAACATGACCAGACATAGTGCAAACCAATGATCCAGGGGGCGTCAGAACCCAACGTGTGTCACCACTAGAGTGGCTTCATCAGGGGTAGGAGTAGTCTAGTAGTAGTTCCAGCTGCAATGTGCGCAAGATGGCCCCCGCAGAGTGTCCGGGCCGGAACCAAGGGGACCGCCATCTAGGTTCCTAAGGGAACTGTACCCAGGGGGCGGAGGAAGGTGGATGGCTGAGAGTGATAGAACAGCAGGGGGGGAGCGAGTATAAAAGGAGCAGGGAACGCACAGGGGAGTGAGTCAGCAGAACGGCAGAGACAGAGCAGGAGACTGTGGGAGCATCAGAGAGCCGGAGCCACAAACAGTGACCAGAGGGGAGGCCAGCAGTAGAGGGGAGACTTACAGTGGGAGTAGGCGCCGAGCTTACCGACAGGAGACTGCCGCTTCACTCCAGTCCGAAGTCGCGGCCTGCCCACTGTCATCAGCGGCCGTTGCCGCTGTACTCCAGCCCATTGCGGCCTGTCCACTGCCGCCCCATACCAGCCTGCGGTTGCGGCCTGCCCGCTGCCGCCCAGAGACGTTGCCGCTCCACTCCAGTCTGTGGCTGCGGCCTGACCATTACCGCCCACAGCTGCCATCACTCAGCTGCAGTTGGCAGTTGGGGCCTGCTCCTCACTAACAGAGAAACTCTCTGCACAGCCCCAGGCCGTGCATGCTGCCTACCAACCGCCACTCCACGTAACTGCGACTCACCTCTGCTCGGGGGCTGGGGTCTCCCTTAACCCACTAACCGGCGGAGCCCCGCTGCCTTCGCAGGGGGTTGCCTCATCAAAGGACTCGCCCAGGGCCTGTTGTGCCCACACCCCGCCTGGGCGTCGGAGCGCCCGAAGACTACGCCAGATCCTCAGCAGCTCTGCCCAGCGGCAACATCATCCGAGATGTCGAGGGACGTCAGGACGGATAAGTGATACTATAAAAACTAAGGACCCGTAGTTGGCCATACCGTGGCCCTATAGTAACCGGCCTTTGCCGGGGTAGTCGTGTTCTCCTTAATAGTGTTTGTTTGTGCTGAGTCCCTGCAAGGACAATTGCTGTTACTTTGTTTTGGTTGCTTAGGATAGCACTAGCGGCTTTCATTTATAAAAGTTATCGTCCAAAGCACAAATCAGTCTCGCGTCTCGTCACTGCATCCTGCGTACCTGTTATTACCACACTGGAAAGCCAGCAAATCAGAGTAATGCCGCACCAAAGATGGTGCCGACATTACTGTGATTGGTAAGCCAGCCCAGCATGTTCATTGGCTGCAAATAAAGTGCCAAACATGCTGGGCAGGTCACTCGAATATACCGAGGATAATATTAAATTACTTGGCGAGTAACGAATAGCCCCAATAGCATAGTATTCATGCACAGAATAGTGCTGAGTGTATTCGCTCATCACTAGTTAGTAGCATAAAAAAATACTTTTAGTGTTAATCAGGCTTGTATAATCTAGAAGATTGTCCGTGGTGTTGAAACGCCCTCTTTCGTACAATTTCTGCTGGTAAGGTGCAGGTTTGCTGGAGAAATATGGCCGTTGTGGCTTTACTAATTAGATGAACTGATCAGGAAAAGTGGCACGAATGTGGCAGGAATGGGAACATACAACAGGATCAATAACAGGGCGGCTATGGAAGGTATGAGATCCAGCCTACAACAATTACTTATTTTTCCAACACCAATTACCAGAGAGCGTTTGATGCTCTTCAGAAGATATGTGCAAAAGATGCGCTCCTCATGCTAGGCAATAAAAGGTGCCCGTGAGAAATTGGTTGGTAAAGATGCACATAATCTAAAAGATAGGCTCAAAACAATCTCAAACTCAGATCTTGGCTGCTGTATCACGATTGTAAAAAAAAATATTTTTTAATGTGCAACAGCTCTGCACACAGAACAATTTCAACACCACTAAATCACAAGGTTGGATATAGTGGGCTGTATCACGTTTAGCAACAGAAAAAAATATATATTTTAATGTGCGTGAGATCTGCAGACAGTTTCATATCACCGCCATAAAATGACAACCTAAGATACAGTGGTCTGTATCACATTTTGCAGCAGAAAAAATTATAGCTTTTTTTAATGTGCGTTAGGTCTGCATGTAACTTCATATCACCTCCACAGAATGATAACGTGGGATATGGCGGGCTGTATAACGTTTTGCAATGGAAAAAATTATATTTTTTGTTTTTTAATGTGCGTTAGGTCAGCAAACAGCTTCATATCACCTCCACAAAATGACAACGTGGGATCCGGCGGGTTGTATCACGTTTACCAAAAGAAAACTAAGTTTTAATGTGTGTGAGGTCTGCAGACAGCTTCATATCACTGTCACAAAATGACAACGTGGGATACGGCAGGCAGCATCATGTTTACCAACAGAAAAAAATTTTTTTTAATGTGCGTGAGGTCTGCAGAGAGTTTCATATCACCGCCACAAATTGACAACGTGGGATACGGCGGGCTATATCACTGTTTTGCAACAGAAAAAGTTATACTAATTTTTTTAATGTGTATTAGGTCTGCAGACAGCTTCATATCACCACCACAACATGGCCATCAGGGATACGGCAGGCTGTATCACGTTTTGCAGAAGAAGAAATTATAATTTTTCTAATGTGAACTAGGTCTTCAGACATGTTCATATCACCACCACAAATTGACGTGGAATATGATAGGCTGTATTACATTTAGCAACAGAAAAAATAACTATTTTTTAATGAGTGTGAGCAATGCACACTGTGGAATTTCACCTCCACTACATAACAAGGTGAAATATGGCATGGTGAATCACGCTAGCAACTACCCCAAAAATATTTCTTCATGCACAACAACAGCTCAAATCACAGAACAATGTCAGCACAGCACTTAATCTCAAGGTGGGTTATGGCATGTTGTTTCACATTTACGTAACTAGTGGAAAAATAAGATTCAGAATGATCTACTCGTATACGAAGCACAATAGAAGCAGTGCACAACACACTTGTATGGCATGTGCCCTGCTATCTTTGTCTGTGGACCTCAGTAATAAAAAAAAAATATTGCTGGAAGGTCGATTTCACAGCCACACAGGAGATGGATAATTAATTCAGCAACTAATGACACAAGCCGTTGTGACAGGACAACATGGATGTTTGCTGCGCTCTGATTGGCTAGCCGCAATGTGCACACATAAAGTTAGGAAAAAAAATTAATCATTACAAGCACACCGCGCCTCTGAGCTTTACAAACCCCCTCCCCTCATCAAATATGTACCCCACACTCATGATAAACCACCATTATTGTAGCAAAAGTGCTGAAAATACTTTTGTGGCAATGCAATGTTTTCCCACACTTTTTACTCGTGTTTCCGATCATGAATGCGAATGTGCGGTATCCGTGCTGAATTTATGTTTAGCGATCGTCTTCTGAACAAATTTGCTCTTCACTAATTATAACTACAAGATTATCTTGTTTTTCACACTGAAAGCACCCAGTATCTAACAAACAGGCAATCCCTGCATGTGTTTCATTTGTCGACTGCTGCAAAACATGCAGCTGCAGTGACTCGAGCATATTAGTGGAGCACTTTAAGATACTTGAATAACACCTTATCTGAGCACGCTCGCTCAACACTAGTTGCTGACCACTTCTGCAGTCTCTCACAGGTTGCCAGTACCCTTGGCAAAGAGCATGCACTTGAAATCTCTTCACTCTAGAGCTTGCAAGTGCTGCTCTAAAATTGGCCAGATCACTGGATAAGGCAGGCTTCATAGTCCCGATGGTGCTCTGATTCTACAAAGGCAAAAATGCCTCTGCTCGCAGCAATAGAGTGCCCAGTGTTGACTTGGCAGCTGAGCTATGCCACCAGCCTCAACCATCAATGCTCAGAAGCGAACTGTCCTTAGCAATCAGGAAGACAGGATCATGAGAATAATTTTTTAGTGTTTAGAAATAGAAACATTTCACCTAGGTATCAGTAATTATGCTACATTTATACATTAAATTACATATACACATTAAATGAAATGAAAATGAGTGTAGCAGAAGAATAGGAAGGGGAGATTTTTACTGATAAGCTAACAGCACTTAATGTCAAGAAGTAGTATTAAAAGCAAAAACAATTTTAGGGTCTCTTCTGCATATCTCTATTACTGACTGTGATCTGTGACCATAGTGCATATAATGGTTTGGAGGTTCTGTGGATATAAAACTTCCTTTACAAGATAGTTTTAATATATCAGATTAAAAGAGGAAAAAGTGTCCACAAAAGCATGTTAAATTAATGTAAAAAACACTTTTTATTTGGTTTAATATTGGCATGGCTTTTATAGGCAATGCTATTGCCTATGTTTTGCTGTGTCACTATGGTATACAAAATAATATTGAATTACAAGAATATGAAGAAGGAAATTGTGTCCTTTCAAATACGTAACTCAACATTTCTTTTTTTGGAAGAAAACATCCGTTATTTGTGTGTTACATCCTTGACGTTTTATAGTAAACCATCTAATAGTGGAAAGTCTATTGTAGTAACAAGAAGTTAACATATTTCCTTTATGACTTCCTTGTTAAATCTGCTAGGAAATGACACTCTGATGATGCAGTCTTTCCTATAAAATTGTTCATTTTCATTCACAAAGACCCAAAATATAAATTACTGCATTTTTTAATTGAGAGATATTTTTTTACTAGCATTCTAACTTTCCTTCAACAACAACCTACATATCGTTTTGAATTTTGACTGTAATCACTACATCATATACTTACAGTACCAAGCATGTTAAAAATATAACAAAATTGAGATGACTGAATAGAAAACATGCAAATATACATACAGTAATGCAAGAGTGTGCAAGCATGTCAAACAAAACTATTATAAGAGCCAGATACTTTTCCAATATGTAGTAAATGTAATAATAATAAAATTAGCAAATAACTTTAATTAGAAATATAGTATAGTTCTTCTGATTTGTATTTCCGCTTACCTCATATATAGGGCATACCTTTCTCAGTCTGGGTTCAGGTTTGCTATTTATCGCCGCTGCTTCCTGCAGGTGATGTCAGTTCTAGTTTTTGCCTAGGGCTGCTGTAGCTGAGTCTGATTGCTCTGATTGGTCCTGCTACATTTGCTATCTGATCCCGTGTCTCTGCTTTTCCCTATTTCCATCCTAACTCAGTGTGTCCATTTAGTGTGCTGACTCCCTGGTTTTGACTTGGCTTGCATCCTGACCTGCTTCTGTCTTTTGTCTTTGTGTTATCAGCTTAAAAACCATTGCTGATTCCCTGGCTTGTCTCTGACTGTGAGTTTGCTTATTCATTTGGTACTGCACTACAGTCTAGGATTTGACCCGGCTTGTTTGACTATTCTGCTGCCACCTGTGGTATCGTTGCTGCTGCACTGCAGGCCAGCTCTATTTAGGTGCAGTCCTGCTTCCACTCTACTGTCATCTTGTGGAGCCTGCACCCACCTGCATTGCAACAGCATGATATTAACATAGCAACATAGGCTAAGGGGCAGTATACAATCGAACATCACCCTACACAGCAAGCAGCTGCAGACAATATAAACAAGCATATTGCTGTGTAGGGGGATGTTCGGTCCTGACTTTGAGATGCTCAGATTTTAAATGTTTGTGTTCAATGACTAAGACTACTTGTTAGCTGAAACGCGTCTGAAGATGTTTTTAATGATTTTTCTCGGATAGCTGTGACTATCTACATGTTTTTTATTCTGCTCTACTCACCGAGATCCAATAAAGATATTTCCTTGAAACTTATGCGCTGGATTTTCTAGTTTCTTTCACTTGGATCTCTTCAGTGCACCTGGATTTCCCATGCACTGCTTCATCCAGGTGGGCTGAATTTATTTGCTTTATTGTTCTTATGTGTTTTTTCATGCTCCCTGGAAGGATTTTACCTGGATATGGTTTAATTTATATGATATTGAGTGAGCAGATACATCATGTTGCAATTAGCTTCTGAAGATGGCAATATGCAGGACTTGACAGAACCCACCTTAGAGGAAGATGACAACCTAAGGTTTATAAAAGCAGCAAGTATTTTTTGTTGGGATAAACAAGGTCGTGCACAACCCCTAGATAAGCTAGATCGTCTCATGAATGTCCTGGAATAACTGAAAATAAAGGAATTAAAGACATGGTGGGATTGTACCACACTATGTGGAGAATAAAATGATCCCTAGAGGACTCAGCTTGAATAAAAAAAGCAACCACCGTTTATTCTAATGAGTTTTTAAAATCATGGTATAGGATATTGGATGAATGTTCATCACAATTAATGAAACTGATTATTTCAGAGGAGAAAGAAAGCTTGTATTTCCTTCTTTAATTCAGACAACAGGTGAAAATGGCTACTGAGGAATTTTCAGCCACTAAACAATATAAAAACTGGACTGAAATAATTAAAAACAAAGTATCCAAATTGGAGGAGAATATAATGTCATTAAAAAAAAGAAATTTGAAAGAGATTGTGGAGACTATTCCAAGAATGAAGTGTATACATGGTCTCAGAATTGTAAGAAAACTAGGAAAACATCTATTTTGAAAAATTCCACACAAAAGAAAGTTAGCTTCTCTGATCCTGAGACCTCTATAGAAACAACAGATAGCTTTATATCAGATGACTGCATGGAATCTATGGAAAATAACCCTATGTCAGCATTCATTAAATCTGCAGTCCTGTCTTTGACAAAAAACGGATAAGAAAAAGGAGGGGAGGGAGAAAAACATCGGCAAGTACTCCCTGAGAAAGAGGGAGAAGAGAAAGTAGTGATTAATCTTTCTAGCTACATTCTAACAGACATAATAATAATGATACATTTTATTTCTATAGCGCTGACATATTCCGCAGCACTTTATATTTCAGAGGGGACTTGTACAGACGATAGACATTACAGCATAACAATAATCACATAGATCATAACGGATACCAAGAGGAATGAGGGCCCTGCTCGCAAAATTCCATCTATGAGGAAAAAGGTAGACACGAAAGGTGGGTGGTAACAATTGCCCTGATTGTATGGACACACAGACATGTGTCTTGTCTAAGGGCTTATCTTTCTCCCCTACAAACTTCTTTAATGTATACAATACCCTCCTTGATGTAAATAAATTTGTCAGGAATTTGACGCGGAGATGCCATTTTCTGAAGACTAAGGATGATGATCATACTGATTTGTCTTTAACACCCCCACTAAATGAATATGTTTTGGAGAAACAGATTGGGACTTTTGATGAACAGCGATCCTATATGACCTGAGGGAACTTGGAAGTGTTTCTCACTCCTATAATGAGAACTTAAGCCACAAACTTGCAATTAATAATAATAATAATAATCTTTAGTTTCATATAGCGCTAACATATTCCGCAGCGCTTTACAGTTTTGCACACATTATCATCACTGTCCCCGATGGGGCTAACAATCTAAATTCCCTATCAGTATGTCTTTTGGAGTAGAAAAGCATTTTTTTATCTTGTGAATTTCAAGACCTTTATTACTGGACTCCTTTCAGGAACTGGTGGAAGAAGATCTGGTTAAACTTAAGGAGGACAGTGTTAATTCTTATCAGAAAAATGAAAATAAAAATTCAATTTTGAGTAAAAATGAACAGGAAGCTATAAATTAATTAAAAAAGAATGTGGAATTGGTTGTGAGGAGGGCTGATAAGTGAGGAGCAGTGGTATTGCTTAATGCTGGTTTATACTTCAAACAGAATATGGAAATGTTGAATAATAATGAAATATATATACCACTGAAAGAAAACCCTACAAACCTTTTCCAAGAGAAAATGAAGAAGCTGTTAATAAAAGGAGTGACATTGCGGGCTATTACTAAAAAGATGTCAGAGGATTTAACAGTAGATTACCCTGTGGTGCCTATATTTCACTCATTACTAGGGATGAGCGAGAACTGAAGTATTTGGACTCGCTATACTCATACCGAGTATACCATAATACTTGGGTATTCGGTACGAATAGCGAGTCCAATGATAGTCAATGGAAAATGCGAGTAATTGTCTGCTGGACCCTACAAAGCCATCTGGAAGCTGAGGAAAATGCTAAAAAATGTGTAAATGTTAAAAAATGTATGCTGTAAACAAATGTATCTAACATGGGGGCACCTGGTCAGGGGCTGCACGAGTGGTTTTACACCACTGCTTCACTAGACTGTACAAACACTATTTTAAGTCCTTTGTTTTTTTTCCAGAAGAGCGGAACTTGTACGCCACTTACGCAGTGCCAGTGATATATCAGAAGTACAGTAAGAGCGAGTGATGATAGAGGCAATCTACTGACACCTAAGTGTGTAAGTGGTATAAGGAGAGCAATCTGCCCTAGGGGTAGGGGCTATTTTATGGTTAACCCAGGAAGAAGCCACCCATCATCATCATCATCATCTTCACAAGGGATTCACAATTATAAAGCTTGGACTACTGTCCTTGTTGTGCCACTGCCCAATGTGTAGGCATAGATTTAGTGTCTTCCAAACATTAGCCCTAGGGGCTGTATCATGGTTGATGAAGGAAGCAAGGCAGGTCTGAAGGGCCTAACAATTATGATAAAGCCAAGACTACTAGCATAGAGGTGGCCGTGCCCAGTGTCCAGGCATAGCCACAGTTGTTGTGAATTCGCTTTCTGGCCTCCCTCTGGTTATTACTGAAGGTAGTGGAGCTGGTCAGATCAACAGAGGGGTTGCAAGTTCTCTTTCTGGGCTCCCTCTGGTGGTTACTGGAGATAATGGAGCGGATCTGATTAACAGAGGCTTGCCACCTGATAATGATGATGACGATTGGAGATCTGGGGTTTCAGATTGTGATTTAAGACAGCCGACTCCCTCTATCCCTGCTGGTGATATGCTTCCTGTTCCTCCTGAGGTCTGATTTCTCCAGCTCTTTCCCTGCATGTTCAGCTAAGTGGTTTATTTGCTATTCTGTTTGCATTTGATCTGGTTTTGTCTATCTCTTCTTGGTGCAGGTCAGCCAGCTCCGGCTCTGTGCTGAATCACCGCCTATATGTTACTGCTTGTGCCAGTTTGTTTTATCCCCTGTTAGATTGGTCTCTTTTTGCTCTGCTTTCAGAATATACCAGAGCGCTGATATAGTGGGGGGCGAAGTCGTGTGACTTCAGTGTTTTTGGCATCAGACGTGTTGGACTTTTTGCAAGGTTTTTGATTACAGACAGTGTCTTTCCTTTCCTGTCCTGTCTAGTCAATGTGGATCCTATCATTTGCTCAGTCTATTTTCCTGCCTGTGTTTGTGTTTTCATCTTGTCTCACCGAGAATATATGTTTGGGGGCTAGCTATTCCTTTGGGGTCTGCTCTGGGGCAGTTTAGATTTCATGAAAACCTCAAAAAGAGGAAAAAAATCCTCCAAAAAACTCAGTTACAAACCAGACAGGCCCAAATGCATCTGCACTAGTCCAGGGTGCAGCGGACCAAAGTAAAATGGCAGCTGCACAGGTGCATAAATACCAAATGAAACAGCCAGCCTACAATCAGGGATTGGCCGTGTGGTACACCAGTGCAGAAAAAGTAATCCACATGTGGCAGTGTTCACACAGGGAATGCAGGGCTTCTGGCTCACAACCTCTTAGTAACACCATATAGGGGGGCTGCCCAGTGCCAACTAGAATGCATGCCGTGTGAACAGAGGCCACAAGTTTGCAGAACCATTTGGGCCCAACTGCACCCTGGAAAAAATATAAAAAGTGCACAAAAAACATATCAATATATGTAAGGTATTGGTTGATATTAGACCTTAATACGGAAGCTGACACACTGCGTCAAAGTTCCTTACACTTGTCAGTCCCTACTCTAACATGAAAACCTCAAAAAAAGGAAAAAAAAAATCCTCCAAAAAACTCAGTTACAAACCAGACAGGCCCAAATGCATTTGCACTAATCCAGGGTGCAGCGGACCCAAGTACAATGGCAGCTACACAGGTGCATAAATACCAAATGAAACAGCCAGCCTACAATCAGGGATTGTACAATCAGCGTTATAAGTATGGACAGTGTGCACCCCGACGCACGTTTCTGAGTTAATCCTTCATCAGGGGGTAGCTACGCTATGAATCCGGGGGTATTTTATATAAAATAATGGCACCGATATCAGTGATCCAGGTGTACAACCGGCGCATGCGCAGTCAGGAGGACCAGAAGTCTGAGCGCCAGACCACGTGACCGTAATGCACAGGAGAATGCCCGGCATTACCAAGTCCACGAGGATGCAGCAACCAAGCCATCAAGACACAGAGTGCGCACGCGCACCACCGGGAGCACGATATTACAGCAGAGCGGCATCACAAATAATGCTAATTAATTGTATAATAATTTATTACTAAAATGTCTCAGAGAAACCATATGCATTGTATAATCAATTTAAGCAGGGAGAAATGTACATTGGGCAATTGTAAAAAGATAATAAAGAACCTATGTATATCAGTTGATATACAAGATTAGATATATACTGTCAATATATAACAAAAACCAAGGAAAAATAAATAAAAATAATAAAAAAAGAATATGTTATGAAATAATATATAAATATGAAAGAGAATATATATATATATATAATGAATAATAATTAATAAATAATGAATTATAAATAATGTAAATTAATAAGGTGGAAAAATATTAACAATAATAATTGCAAATTAATGAATAAATAATGAATTATAAATAATAATAAAATTAATTATGTGAAAAAATATATTGACAATGATAATTACAATTATATATATGATTAGTGCTGAGCATTCTGATACTGCAAATATTGGGTATCGGCCGATATTCGCTGTATCAAAATTCCGATACCGAGTACCGATATTTTTACAATATCGGATACCGGAATCGGAAGTCCCCATAATGCAATGAGCCACTGTTGTGGCTGTGATTGGCTGCTGAAATGATGTCATCATGTGCGGGCCTGCCGGGGGTCTGTGCCGGCCTGCCGGGGGTCTGTGTGGACTGCCGGGGGGTCTGTACGGGCCTGCCAGGGGTCTGTGCGGACTGCCGGGGGTCTGTGCGGACTGCTGGGGGTCAGTACGGGCCTGCCGGGGGTCGGTGCCCACTGCCGGGGGTTTGTGCGGACTGCCGGAGGTCTGTGCGGGCCTGCCGGGGGTCTGTGCGGGCCTGCCAGGGGTCTGTGCGGACTGCCGGGGGTCTGTTCGGGCCTGCCGGGGTTCTGTGCCAGCTGCCGGGGGTCTGTGCGGGCCTGCCGGGGGTCTGTGCGGACTGCCGGGGGTCTGTGCGGGCCTGCCGGGGTTGTGTGTGTGTGCAGGCATCGTCCGATGGGACTACAAGTCCCATCGGGCTATGCCTGCTACAATGACAGTGATTGACACATTAACCAATGATGGGACAGTAGTAGTCCCATCATCCGGCTAATGTGTTGAATGTAAAAAAAAAAAATATATATATATACATACATACTACATACATACTACATATATACAACATTCATGCAACATACATACATACTACATATATACTTCATATAAACTACATTCATACAACATACCTACTACATATATACTACATACATACTACATATATACTACATGCATACAGCATACATACATACTACATACATACTACATATACACTACATTCATACAACATACATACATACTACATACATACTTCATATATACTACATTCATACTACATACATACATACTACATATATACTACATTCATACAGCATGCATACATACATACTACATAATACATGCATACTACATATATACAACACTCATACAACATACATGCATACTACGTGCTACATACATACTTCATATATACTACATTCATACATCATACATACTACATACATACTACATTCATACAACATACATGCATGCTACATATATACTACATATATACAACATTTATACAACATACATACATACTACATACAAACTACATATATACTACATTCATACAGCATACATACATACTACATATATACTACATATATACTACATTCACACAACATACTTACATACTACATATATACTACATTCATACAACATACATACATACATACTACATACATACTTCATATATACTACATTCATACTACATACATAGTATGTATGTACGTAGTATGAATGCAGTATATATGAAGTATGTATGTAGTATGTATGTATGTTGTATACTACATATATGCTACATATATGTTATATATACATACTACATATGTACTAGATTCATACAGCATACATACATGCATACTACATAATACATGCATACTAAATATATACATTCATACAACATACATACATACTACATGCTACATACATACTTCATATATACTACATTCATACATCATACATACATACTACATACATACTACATTCATACAACATACATGCATACTACATACATACTACACATATACTACATACATACTACATATATACAACATTCATACAACATACATACATACTACATATATACTACATTCATACAGCATACATACATACCACATACATACAACATATATACTACATTCATACAACATATATACATACTACATACATACTATATATATACTACATTTATACAACATACATACTACATATATACTACATTCATACAGCATACATTCATACATACATACTACATATTACATGCATACTAAATATATACAACATTCATACAACATACATGCATACTACATACTACATACATACTTCATATATACTACATTCATACAACATACATACATACTACATACATACTACATATATACTACATACATACATACTACACATATACTACATTCATACAACATACATACATACTACATACATACTACATATATACAACATACATACATACTACATACTGTACATACTTCATATATACTACATTCATACAAAATACCTACATACATAGTACATGCATGCTACATACATACTACATATATACTACATACTACATATATACAACATTTATACAACATACATACATACTACATACAAACTACATATATACTACATTCATACAGCATACATACATACTACATATATACTACATATATACTACATTCATACAACATACTTACATACTACATATATACTACATTCATACAACATACATACATACATACTACATACATACTTCATATATACTACATTCATACTACATACATAGTATGTATGTATGTAGTATGAATGTAGTATATATGAAGTATGTATGTAGTATGTATGTATGTTGTATACTACATATATGCTACATATATTCTATATATATACTACATATGTACTAGATTCATACAGCATACATACATGCATACTACATAATACATGCATACTACATATATACATTCATACAACATACATACATACTACATGCTACATACATACTTCATATATACTACATTCATACATCATACATACATACTACATACATACTACATTCATACAACATACATGCATACTACATACATACTACACATATACTACATACATACTACATATATACAACATTCATACAACATACATACATACTACATATATACTACATTCATACAGCATACATACATACTACATACATACAACATATATACTACATTCATACAACATACATACATACTACATACATACTATATATACTACATTTATACAACATACATACTACATATATACTACATTCATACAGCATACATACATACATACATACTACATAATACATGCATACTAAATATATACAACATTCATACAACATACATGCATACTACATACTACATACATACTTCATATATACTACATTCATACAACATACATACATACTACATACATACTACATATATACTACATACATACATACTACACATATACTACATTCATACAACATACATACATACTACATACATACTACATATATACAACATACATACATACTACATACTGTACATACTTCATATATACTACATTCATACAAAATACCTACATACATAGTACATGCATGCTACATACATACTACATATATACTACATACTACATATATACAACATTTATACAACATACATACATACTACATACAAACTACATATATACTACATTCATACAGCATACATACATACTACATATATACTACATATATACTACATTCATACAACATACTTACATACTACATATATACTACATTCATACAACATACATACATACATACTACATACATACTTCATATATACTACATTCATACTACATACATAGCATGTATGTATGTAGTATGAATGTAGTATATATGAAGTATGTATGTAGTATGTATGTATGTTGTATACTACATATATGCTACATATATGCTATATATATATACTATATATACTACATATGTACTAGATTCATACAGCATACATACATGCATACTACATAATACATGCATACTACATATATACATTCATACAACATACATACATACTACATGCTACATACATACTTCATATATACTACATTCATACATCATACATACATACTACATACATACTACATTCATACAACATACATGCATACTACATACATACTACACATACACTACATACATACTACATATATACAACATTCATACAACATACATACATACTACATATATACTACATTCATACAGCATACATACATACTACATACATACAACATATATAATACATTCATACAACATACATACATACTACATACATACTATATATATACTACATTTATACAACATACATACTACATATATACTACATTCATACAGCATACATACATACATACATACTACATAATACATGCATACTAAATATATGCAACATTCATACAACATACATGCATACTACATACTACATACATACTTCATATATACTACATTCATACAACATACATACATACTACATACATACTACATATATACTACATACATACATACTACACATATACTACATTCATACAACATACATACATACTACATACATACTACATATATACAACATACATACATACTACATACTGTACATACTTCATATATACTACATTCATACAAAATACATACATACATAGTACATACTACATACATACAACATGCATACAGCATGCTACAGACATACATACATACAGTTGTGGCCAAAAGTATTGACACCCCTGTAATTTTGACAGATAATACTCAGTTTATTCCTTAAAATGATTGCAATCACAAATTCTTTGGTATTATTATCTTCATTTAATTTGTCTTAAATGAAAAAAACACAAAAGAGAATGAAGCAAAAAGCAAAACATTGATCATTTCACACAAAACTCCAAAAATGGGCCAGACAAAAGTATTGGCACCCTCAGCCTAATACTTGGTTGCACAACCTTTAGCCAAAATAACTGCTACCAACCGCTTCCGGTAACCATCAATGAGTTTCTTACAATGCTCTTCTGGAATTTTAGACCATTCTTCTTGGGCAAACTGCTCCAGGTCCCTGATATTTGAAGGGTGCCTTCTCCAAACTGCCATTTTTAGATCTCTCCACAGGTGTTCTATGGGATTCAGGTCTGGACTCATTGCTGACCACCTTAGAAGTCTCCAGTGCTTTCTATCAAACCATTTTCTAGTGCTTTTTGAAGTGTGTTTTGGGTAATTGTCCTGCTGGAAGACCCATGACCTCTGAAGGAGACCCAGCTTTCTCACACTGGGCCCTACATTATGCTGCAAAATTTGTTGGTAGTCTTCAGACTTCATAATGCCATGCACACGGTCAAGCAGTCCAGTGCCAGAGGCAGCAAAGCAACCCCAAAACATCAGGGAACCTCCGCCATGTTTGACTGTAGGGACCGTGTTCTTTTCTTTGAATGCCTCTTTTTTTCTCCTATAAAATCTATGTTGATGCCTTTGCCCAAAAAGCTCTACTTTTGTCTCATCTGACCAGAGAAAATTCTTCCAAAATGTTGTAGGCTTTTTCAGGTAAGTTTTGGCAAACTCCAGCCTGGCTTTTTTATGTCTCGGGGTAAGAAGTGGGGTCTTCCTGGGTCTCCTACCATACAGTCCCTTTTCATTCAGACGCCGACAGATAGTACTGGTTGACACTGTTGTACCCTCGGCCTGCAGGGCAGCTTGAACTTGTTTGGATGTTATTCGAGATTCTTTATCCAACATCCGCACAATCTTGCATTGAAATCTCTTGTCAATTTTTCTTTTCCGTCCACATCTAGGGAGGTTAGCCACAGTGCCATGGGCCTTAAACTTCTTGATGACACTGCGCACGGTAGACACAGGAACATTCAGGTCTTTGGAGATGGACTTGTAGCCTTGAGATTGCTCATGCTTCCTCACAATTTGGTTTCTCAAGTCCTCAGACAGTTCTTTGGTCTTCTTTCTTTTCTCCATGCTCAATGTAGTACACACAAGGACACAGGACAGAGGTTGAGTCAACTTTAATCCATGTCAACTGGCTGCAAGTGTGATTTAGTTATTGGCAACACCTATTAGGTGCCACAGGTAAGTTACAGGTGCTGTTAATTACACAAATTAGAGAAGCATCACATGATTTTTCGAAGAGATGCCAATACTTTTGTCCACCCTCTTTTTTATGTTTGGTGAGGAATTATATCCAATTTGGCTTTAGGGCAATTCTTTTTGTGCTTTTCATTTAAGACAAATTAAATGAAGATAATAATACCAAAGAATTTGTGTTTTCAATCATTTTCAGGAAGAAACTGAGTATTATCTGACAGAATTGCAGGGGTGTCAATACTTTTGGCCACAACTGTACTACATACAATACATTCATACAATACATACATATAGACATACAGTACATATAAAGTACATACTCACCATCACTTGTCACTTTGATCCGAGAAGCCAGTGTCATCTCACTGTAAAAAGTATGAAAAAAACCAAACAACCGATATACTCCCTGATCCGCAGAAATCCACGAGTGTCCCACGACGATCTCATGCACTGCATCACTGAGAGGTTACTATAGTTCACTGGTCTCACTTTATGGCAAAAGCTGCGTGTGAACTTTCTCACACAGCAATGCCAAAAGTGAGACTAGGGACTATTTTTTTTACAGTGGCGGAGGAATGCAGTGCGGAAGGATACCTACCTCCCGTCATTGTATTCCTGGGGCCCCTAGAGAGCGGTAGCATCAGCTGATGCTGCTGTTCTCCATGGGAGATCGTCGTGGGACACTCGTGGATTTCTGCGGATCAGGGAGTATATCGGTTGTTTGTTATTTTCATATTTTTTATAGATGACACTGGCTTCGGGGAGCAAAGTGACAAGTGATGGTGAGTATGTACTCTGTTATATGTACTGTATGTCTATATGTATGTATTGTATGAATGTATGAATGTATGTAGTATGTATGTAGTATGTATGTTGTATGTCTGTAGCATGTTGTATGTATGTAGTATGTATGCAGTATGTACTATGTATGTATGTATTGGCAACACAAATCCCATAGATATAAGGTGATGAGGAGACGAGGGACAACCCAGCTCCAACACCCTAAGCACAAGCTCAAAACATGATATTAGTAAAAGGAGAAGCATGAGAGCATGCAGTAAATTTCATATAGAAAAATGCAAATTTTTATTAAATATATAGCAACAATACAAAACGGATAGCAAAAGATGTGCTCATGAATAGTGTTGAGTGATACCAACCGATATTGAAAAATATCGGATCGGATTGGATCGGCCGATATCAAAAAGGTATTGGGTATCGCCGATTCCGATCCGGGAAGTCCCATTCAAGTCAATGGAACAGAAATATCGGAATTAAAAAAAACCCTTTCTTTCCTTGTAGTTTAATTCTACATGACGGAAAACAACTAAGAATAATGTAGAATGTATTGGGGAGGTGGAGGAGACATTAAAGACATAGAGGTTTAGCCCAATCAAATGGAATAGCAGGAATAAATTTTGTTTTTAAAGATGTTCGGAGTTACAAAGATATTGACTATGTTAACCTTTTGAATATTTTGTTAGATATGTATGTTTCACTACTTCCATGCTCTTCACCTTCTTTTTTACTTCTCCAACACTTTCTCCTTCACCATCCTCAGCAGCAGCAGCATCTTTTTCATCAACTTCTTCTTCACCTTATTCATCTTCTTCTCCTTCACCTTCTTCCTTTTATTCTTTTTATTTTACATTCTTCATCTTCTTCCTATTATTCTTTTTTTGTACATTCTTCATATTCTTCTTATTCATCTTCTTCCTATTCTTCTTCATCATATTCTTATTTGTGACAGGCATTCCTGTAGTTGTTATCTATAAAAGTTTGAAGATTACACCTTCCGTTCTGCCTGTCACGAAAGATTTACAACAGGATTTGTCCGCGTTCAGTTTGGCCTGCAGCAGCAGGCATTTTCCAGGGGCACCACGAGGAGGGACGGACTCACCCCCATACACTGCTTAGTCTTCTTCTGCTTAGAATCTAGATAATATCTTTTGCTCTGATTTTTAGTCTTATGTCTAATGTTCTTCTGCTTTTGGTCCTTCTACTTTTTGTTCTTCTGCTTCTTGGTCTTCTGTATCTTGTTGTTCTGCATCTTGGTGGCTGTCTTCATGTTCTTTGTCATCTTGATCTCATCTTCTTCAGGGTCATCTTTTTGGTCTTCTTCGGTGTGGTCTTTAGGGTCGAGGGTCGTCGTCTTCAGGGTCGTCGTCAGGGAGATCCAGAGTGAGAAACAAAAACCATTTCCACAAGCATGAACTTTGAAAAGTAGCAGAAGGTACAAGAAGGCTGAGGAACTGCCGAGAACCAGCTGATGGTACTGGAACCCAGATGGGCAGCAGAAGGACCAAGAGCCAATGGCACAACCGTGGAACAGCTGACTGTGCTGGAACACGGTTACTAAGCAGGAGGTACCTGTGCTATAAAGCACTACCAAGGACCAGCAGACGTTGCTGGAACTCGGATACCGAGAAGGAGGCACCTAGGCCAAAGGCACTGCCGAGAACCAGCTGACGGTGCTGGAACCCGGATGGGTAGCAGAAGCTACAAGAGTCAATGGAACTACCGAGAACCAGCTGACGGTGCTGGTACCCAGAGTGGCAGCAGAAGCAACAAGAGTCAATGGCACAACCATGGACCAGCTGACAGTGCTGGAACACGGTTAATAAGCAGGAGGTACCTGTGCTATAAAGCACTACCAAGGACCAGCAGACGTTGCTGGAACTCGGATACCGAGAATGAGGCACCTAGGCCAAAGGCACTGCCGAGAACCAGCTGACGGTGCTGGTACCCAGAGTTGCAGCAGAAGGAACAAGAGCCAATGGCACAACCGTGGACCAGCTGACAGTGCTGGAACACGGTTACTAAGCAGGAGGTACCTGTGCTATAAAGCACTACCAAGGACCAGCAGACGTTGCTGGAACTCGGATACCGAGAAGGAGGCACCTAGGCCAAAGGCACTGCCGAGAACCAGCTGACGGTGCTGGAACCCGGATGGGTAGCAGAAGCTACCCCTGAAAAACAATGTTGCAAGGCCGCGAGCTGGCCTCAGTTACCGAAACCCACAGTCCTACAGGGGGTGCTTGTCCTATTGGCACTATGGAACCAGCCTTTATTACCAGAACCCGCAGCCCACATAGGAAGCACCTAAACTGCTGGCACCATAAACTCGGCAAACCCGACCTCAACACGACAGGACTATGTATTGGTGGCAAAGTGACGTTGACACTACCCGAAAAAAACAGCAGGCGTGCTGGAATCAGGCTGGGCAGGAGGGAGTACCCGTGCCAAAGACACTTCTGAGCAGCAACTGGCGATGTTGGAGTCCAGGGTCAATCATGCAGGAGGCTGAGGCCTACTTGGAGCGAGTAGAAAGTAAGATGTAGTGTGATTTAGGAGGCAGCAGGAGACTTTGTCGTCCACACAGCAGGGGAGCAGCTGGCGTTACTGAACCCCACTGACACAATAGCTAGTGTTTCTCTCTGTGCGGACGGCACTTCCAAGCAACAACTGGCTGTGTTGAAGCCCAGGATCAATCATGGAGCAGGCTGAGGCCTACTTGGAGCAAGTAAAAAGTAAGATGTAGTGTGATTTTGGAGGCAGCAGGAGACTTTGTCGTCCACACAGCAGGGGAGCAGCTGGCGTTACTGAACCCCACTGACACAGGAGCTAGTGTTTCTCTCTGTGCGGACGGCACTTCCAAGCAACAAATGGCTGTGTTGAAGCCCAGGATCAATCATGGAGCAGGCTGAGGCCTACTTGGAACAGGTAAAAAGTAAGATGTAGTGTGATTTTGGAGGCAGCAGGAGACTTTGTCGTCCACACAGCAGGGGAGCAGCTGGCGTTACTGAACCCCACTGACACAGGAGCTAGTGTTTCTCTCTGTGCGGATGGCACTTCCAAGCAACAACTGGATGTGTTGAAGCCCAGGATCAATCATGGAGCAGGCTGAGGCCTACTTGAAGCAAGTTTTATATCGGTTGAACACTACTACTGATTGTAACCGTGCTCCACTTAGGCCTCTAGCTCCACTGTCTCTAGTATTTCCCCCAGCCTCCAACCCCGCCAGTTGCTGCTCAGAAGTGGCATCTGCACAATCCACACTTGTTCCTGGGTTACAGGGGCTCAGTCACGTCAGTTGATCCCCTGATGTGTGTCCGGCAAGGTCTCCTGCTCTGTCCACATTACCACTACTAGTAATGGGAATGTGGACAGAGCAGGAGACCTTGCCGGACACACATCAGGGGATCAACTGACGTGACTGAGCCCCAGGAACACAGGAACAAGTGTGGATTGTGCAGACGCCACTTCAGAGCAGCATCTGACTGGGTTGGAGTCCAGGGGAAATACTAGAGACAGTGGAGCCAGAGGCCTAAGTGGAGCACGGTTAAAAATCAGTAGTAGTTCGATTGTGGAGGGAGCAGGAGACTTTGCCGTCCACACAGCAGGGGAGCAGATGGCATTACTGAACCCCACTAACACAGTAGATAGTGTTTTTCTCTGTCCAGACCAGACGGCACTTCTGAGCGACAGCTGGCTGAGTTGAAGCCCAGGGATTACTGTTCAGGTGGTAGAAACATGAACACAACAGGAGACCTGGATAGTGTTGCCAACCAATTATTTATTCTGGTAGAGGACTGGCAAATTCTGGCGAGATCCACGCCTTGTTCATTTTTAGAAAAGTAAGCCGGTCAATGTTATCGGAGGATAGTCGCGTGCAACGGTCTGTTAGTACACCACCTGCGGCACTAAAGACGCGTTCCGAAAATACACTGGCAGCAGGGCAAGCCAGCACCTCCAATGCATACTGGCTAAGCTCTGGCTATGTATCCAGCTTTGAGACCCAAAACTTGAAGGGGGAAGAGCCATCTGGGAGTACACTGACAGGGCAAGACATGTAGTCTGTCACCATCTGACGGAAACGTTGCCTCCTGCTGACTGGAGCCGTCTGTGATGGTGTAGACATTTGTGGCGGACACACAAAACTTTGCCACATTTTGGCCATTGTGGTCTTGCCTTGTGCTGAGGCGCTGCCTCTGCTCCCTCTTTGTGCCGAGCTTCCTCCACTGCCTCGACGCACAGAGCTGGTTTGTAAAGCACTAGCAGCACTGCTGTCAGTTGGAATGGAGATCATGATGGACTGCACCAGTGTGTCTTGGTACTCCCGCAGTTTACGCTCCCGGTTCAACGGTGGTATGAGGCTTTGTAAGTTGTCCCGGTAGTGAGGATCTAGGAGAGTGTACACCCAATAATCAGTCGTGTTGAGAATGTGGGCGATGCGGCGGTCATTTCTCAGGCACTGCAGCATGAAATCAACCATGTGCTGCAGACTCCCAACTGCCAAAGAAACTCTGTCCCCTGCTTGAGTCGTCATCTCTGCCTGCTCTGCATCACCCCACCCTCGCTGTACATACTGACTAGAGCATTGTGTACCTCCCTCCTCTGGAGAGATGTGTTCCTCCTCCATTGACTTCTCCTCATCCTCTTCACAAAGTGTCCCCTGCCTAGGCCTTTGTGAGGAACCATGTAGCGCAGACTGTCCAGAAGCAGATGGCATTTGTGACTCCTCATCCTCCACCTCTTCCAAAACCTCCTCCCTTAATGCTTGCAGTGTTTTTTGAAGCAGGCAGATAAGGGGGACAGTCATGCTGACTAGTGCATCATCTGCACTCGCCATCTGCGTGGAATCATCGAAGGCACGCAAAACGAGGCAGATGTCCTTCATAGAGGCCCACTCAGTGGTGCTGAAGTGTGAACGGCGCACAGTGCGACTTGTTTGCGCCTGATGCAGCTGGTACTCCATGACTGCTGCCTGCTGCTCACACAACCACTTCAACATATGTAACATTGAATTCCACCTGGTGGGTAGGTCACATATGATGCGATGTTCCGGAAGGCGTAATCGGCGCTGCAGAGCAGCAAGGCGCGATCTTGCCGTTCTGGAACACCGCAAGTGAGCGCACTCTATGCGGACCTTGTGTAGCAGTGCATCAAGATCCGGATAGTCCCTCAGAAAGCTCTGCATGACCAATTTAAGCACATGTGCCAGACATGGGATGTGAGGGAGGTTGCCTAGACCAAGAGCTGCCACCAGATTTCGGCCATTGTCACACACTACCAAGCCCGGCTGGAGATTCGCTGGCACAAACCACACGTTGCTTTCCTGCTTGATGGCATTCCAGAGCTCCTGCGCTGTGTGGCTTCGATTCCCCAAAGAAATTAATTTGAGTACGGCCTGTTGACGTTTGGCCATGGCTGTGCTCATATCGGTCGTAGCAGGCTCCTGCAGCGCTGTTTCTGAGGAACTTGAGTAGGAGGAGGAGTCAATGTGTACAGACTGGATTCCTGCAATCCGTGGAGTTGGAAGAACACGTACAGCGCCACTCTCCAGATCTGTACCCGCCTCCACAACATTGACCCAATGGGCAGTGAGGGAAAGGTAGGGCAGCATGGTGGCTCAGTGGTTAGCACTGCAGCCTTGCAGCCTTGCTACTGACGTCGTTTAGTAGCGCATGTTTTATTTTTCCATCCACATGTTTTTGCAGGGCTGGGACGGCTTGCCTGCTGAAATAAAAGTGGCTGGGCACGGTGTATTGTGGGACTGCCAATGCCATGAAGTTCTGGAAGGTGTCAGTCTCCACCAGCCTAAATGACAGCATTTCAAGGGCCAGTAGTTTGGCAATGCCAGCATTCAGAGCCTGTGCTCGGGGATGGTTTGCCGAGTATGGCCGCCTTTTATCCCAGGCCTGTGCTACCGATGGCTGTAGAGTGGCCTGGGAGTGTGAGGATGACTGGGAACCTGGTGCTGTGGGTGGAATGTCACTGGGTCTCTGGACAACAATGCCAGAGGTTCTTCCTTGGCGATCCTGTGAGGAAGCCGAACCAGCTGTGTGTGAGCTGGAGGAAGAGGCCCCAACATGAGCTAAAGAGGTGGTAGGTGGTGCTGTACGTTGGCCTACGTCTTCAGTGTGTCTGTGTAACTCCACCTCGTGCTTGGTCCGCACATGTTTCCACATATTTGTGGTATTGAGGTTGCTGACATTTTTCCCTCTTTTAACTTTCTGATGACACAGCTTGCATTTGACAAAGCAAATGTCATCTGCAACTGTGTCAAAAAAGGACCACGTACTGCAAGTCTTGGGAGCGCCCGTTTTGGCTTTTGAAAGAGGAATGCTCCTAACAGGTGCTAAAGTGGAGGCTACAGGCAACCAAGTCTGCCCCCTCCCTCCTGTTTTGGCCGTTCGGGGAATCTCTTCCTCAGACTGCTCCCACCACCTTACTGTTCCTCACGCCATGATGGGTCAAGGACCTCATCATCTACAATCCCCTCTTCAAACATCTGCTTCTCCTGGGTTGTCTCGCCAGCACCGTACACACAAGAAAGTGGCACCTGAGTCTCGTCATCATCTAATGCGTACTGAGGTGTGCTGACCATAGGCACTGGCCCACCCGCCTCTTCAGATTCAGAGGGACAAAGAAGTTGCGCAAAACTGCATACTCCCTCTTCACATTCTTGAATGCTGCTTCGCTGACCGCCTCTTTCCAAGCCAACAGATTCAGAGTACAGAAGTAGAGACTGTGATGGCTCCTGTCCAGGGCTCTCTGACTGCCTGGGCACTTTGGCAGGTGGTGAAGAGACAGATGGTTGCTCTTCAGTGCTCTGGCCCTGAGAGGACGTGGAAGTCATTGAAGTCGATGCGTTAGCTACCATCCATCCGACAACGGCTTCAATTTGTTCCTCCCGCAGCAGTGGGGTACGGCGAGGTCCTACAAAGCTGCGCATAAAGGACTGTTGCCTGGTGTAACTGGGGGATGCTGACTCACTGGTGCCAGCAGCTGGCACAGAATCCCCACGTCCTCTCCCTGCAGAATCCCCACGTCCTCTCCCTGCTGAAACTCCATGCCCACACCCAAGTGCCTTACTCCCTGCCTTCTTCATCTTGGTAGACTGATAAAGATAGGCAGAAAAGTACAAAGAGGGGGCTTAGTGTGCTTATTCCTGAACAGCTGGTAACAGGTATAAGAAACACTAATTTTATGAAGTGTGTGTGTGGACTACACTTTAATAGGAGCTAATGTGGCCTACACAACTGTGAAATGGAGTGTTTGGTGAACTTTATTTTGTTTGTTTTTTTGAAAAAAACACTAAAAGGATGTGACCAAAGATTTGAAAGCGATAGCATCACTATCTTTTTGGAGCTATTACAATGCAGGAAGGTAACCTACAATGCAAAAGATGAGGCTCCAAAAAATAGGGTAATACTAATCTGGCTGCAGATTAAGGGCACAAGCCAGAAAAAAGGCTCCTCTATCTACTCCTATATAGTGTTTGCAACCAACCAATTTAGATGGATATGGATGGATGCACACTAATAGGAGAATAAAAAATGAGCTGCAATAAAAGAAAAATATGTGTGAGGCAGTGACGCACGCTGAGCGGCCTACAACCAGGCGTAGCTGAAGGACACACTATTCAGCGTGAGCTGCACTCACACACAGTCAGAGACCTCGCAGACAGCCGTGAACAGTGCAGCAAACTGGGCACTAGCACTGAGAGGCTGCAGAGAGGCTCCGCTGTGTACTCCTATTGTGTTTGCAACCACCGTATATGGATACGGATGGATGCACACTAATAGGAGAATAAAAAATGAGCTGCAAGAAAAGAAAAATATGTGTGAGGCAGTGACGCATGCTGAGCGGCCTACAACCAGACGTAGCTGAAGGACACACTACTCAGCGTGAGCTGCACTCACACACAGTCAGAGACCTCTCAGACAGCCGTGAACAATGCAGCAAACTGGGCACTGGGTAAAGCACAATATTATTTGGAAAATCACTATCTCTAACTGTCCCTCACAGTCTTGAACAGCAGCCTGTCCCTAACTATATTCACAGCAGAGTGAACCAGAAATGGCGGCTGCGGCGGCTTTTATAGTGCATCATGACATCATTTCAGCAGCCAATCACAGCCATGCCATTAGTTAACATGTCTACATGCCTAACAGGATGTGCCCACACTTCTGAGGATTGTCATTGGCTGAATCAAATCAAACTGGCTCATAGCATTATGGAAACTTCCGATTCCAGTATTCGATATGATAAAAGTATCAGAACTCAGTATCGGAATTCCGATACAGTGAATATCGGCCGATACCCGATACTTGCGGTATCGGAATGCTCAACACTACTCATGAACAATGATGTCCATCATTGTTCATGAGCACATCTTTTGCTATCCATTTTGTATTGTTGCTATATAGTTAATAAAAATGTGCATTTTTCTATATGAAATTTACTGTGTGCTCTCATGCTTTTCCTTTTACTAATATGTATGTATGTATATATGTTGTATGAATGTAGTATATATGTAGTATGTATGTAGTATGCATGTATGTATGTTGTATGAATGGAGTATGTAGTATGCATGTATGTTGTATGAATGTAGTATATATGTAGTATGTTTGTAGTATGTAGCATGTATGTATGTATGTTGTATGAATGTAGTATGTAGTATGCATGTATGTATGTTGCATGAATGTAATATATATTAAGTATGTATGTAGTATGCATGTATGTTGTATGAATGTTGTATATATGTAGTATGCTTGTATTATGTAGTATGTATGTATGTATATATGTAGTATATATGTAGTATGTATGTTGTATGTATGTATGCTGTATGAATGTAGTATGTATGTAGTATGTATGTGTGCTGTATGAATGTAGTATATATGTAGCATGTTTGTTGTATGAATGTAGTATGTATGTTGTATGAATGTTTTATATATGTAGTATGTATGTAGTATGTATATTTATTTTTTTTACATTCAACACATTAGCTGGATGATGGGACTACTACTGTCCCATCATTGGCTAATGTGTCAATCACTGTCATTGTGGCAGGCATAGCCCGATGGGACTTGTAATTCCCATCGGACGATGCCCGCACACACACACAACCCCCGGCAGTCCGCACAGACCCCCGGCAGCCGGCACAGACGCCCGGCAGGCCTGCACAGACCCCCGGCAGGCCCACACAGACCCCCGGCAGGCTCGCACAGACCCCCGGCAGGCCCGCACAGACCCCCGGCAGGCCCGCACAGACCCCCGGCAGCCGGCACAGACCCCCGGCAGGCCCGCACAGACCCCCGGCAGGCCCGCACAGACCCCCGAGAGGCCCGTACAGACCCCGCCTGCACACACAGACACGCACAGTGTCCGCCCGCGCACCGCCCACACTCTCCCCCCCCTCCCATACAGGATGTGCAAGTAAAGAAAGGGTTTTTTTTAATTCCGATATTTCTGTCCCATTGACTTCAATGGGGCTTCCGGTATCGGAATCGGCGATACCCGATACTCTTTGGGTATCGGTCCGATCCAATCCGATCCGATATGTCTCAATATCGGAAAGTATCGCTCAACACTATATATGATATAAAAAATATATATATTTTTTTTCATAAATATATATGTATATAATATAGTGATTCAAATATATCCATATTTCAATATCGTACAATAAAAAAAATATATAGAAAAATATGCGATAAATAGTAATAAAATATATATAAATGAAAAAATAATATAAATAAATACAAAATAATAAAAAAATAATAAAATAAAAAATAAATAATAAGTAAAAATAGAAATAAAGAGATAAATAACAAAATAATAAATAAAATAAATTATAAAATAAAAAATATATAATAATGAAAAATAATAATTAAAAAATAATGAAAAATAAACAAAAAAATATCCAAAACTCTTTATGGATAACAAGTCCAATTTTCCTTCACAGATAAAGTCCCTTGCCACCTTCAATCTTCATAAGACTCCAAGAGGCCCACAGGAATTACACTCTGAAGATAAAATCACAAGTTTATATAGCCACATGCCATAAAAACCTAAAAAAAAGATAAAAATATAAAAATATAATAACAGTAGCATATATAAAATCTGTTAAAATTAGCAAATTGGTTTACAGAAAAAGAATAAAACTTAAATTCTCATTTAAACCATTGGTGGATACTGTGTCCAATGTCCAAATCCATTTAGTTTCCTTTTTGGCCAGGAGATTACTTATTTTACCACCTCTCTCATTCTGTGGCACCATATCTATTCCCATAATCTTTAATAAAGAAGCATCACAATTGTGATGGATTTTAAAATGCTTCGGGATAGTTTTTAATAAAGATGTATCATTAATTTCTTTTGCAGCTATTATCCCTAGTACATGTTCACGAACACAAACCTTGAGTTGTCGAGTCGTCATTCCGACATAAATCAAAGGGCAAGGACACGTTGCATAATAAATTACTGCTTTTGACGTGCTAGTTATTAGATGTTTAATATCATAAATCATTGTATTTTATGAATTTGAAAAGTTTTGTGCCCTGCTAATGTTTGGACAAGCCACACATTTTCCACATGATTTTGAACCCAAAGCTGTTATCACATTTGACAAAAAAGTAAAGGGAGATGGATTAGAGATATAGTGACTTTTTACGAGATAATCTCTTATATTTCTTGACCTTCTATATGTGATACTAGGTTTATCTCCAACATATCTAGATAAAATTGGATCAGTTTTCAGAATACCCCGTGATTTGGTCAAGTATTTTCTCATTATTTCAGCCTGACCATGGTACTGAGTAATATACCTGATAAATTGGTTTGTTTCTACGGTTTTAGTACCATATAGCGCTTGGTGTCGAGTAGTATTCTTTGCCCGATTATAAACTTTTTTAATGGACCGATGGCTATAACCGCGTTCCAAAAACCTCTGTTTCAACTCTAGGGCCTGTTTTTCAAAGCCTTCCTCATTTGAGCAGATTCTTCTTAATCTCAGAAATTGCCCTATTGGGATTGAACGTATCATAGCAGGAGGATGCGAAGAACTCGCATGGAGAAGTGAATTAACTGATGTTGATTTTCGGAAAATATCAGTATGTAGACAATTATCCATACCTCTCTGAATACGTACATCCAAAAATTCCATCTTATCTGGATCAAACTGATATGTCAAATGAATATTAAGAGAATTTTTATTAAGATGCGTCATGAAGAGATTCCACTGACCCATCCCAAATCAAGAAAACATCATCAATGAAATGCACCCACATTAGGATACGTTCCATAGATGGCACTGATCCAGAAAGAAAAAGGTCCCTCTCCCACTAGTGTTGAGCAATACCATCCGATACCCTAAAATATCGGATCGGATGGTATCGGCCCGATACGAAAAAAGTCTCGGGTATCGCCGATTCCGATACCGGAAGTCCCATTCAAGTTTATGGGACTTCCGGTATCGGAATAAGAAAAACCCTTTTCTGTCCTTGTACAGCCTCTCGGGGGGGTGTACGGACCTTCCGGGGGTCTGTGCCGACTGCCCGGGGGTCTGTGCGGACTGCCGGGGGTCTGTGCCGGCCTGCTGGTGGTCTGTACCGACAGTCGGGGTGTATGTGCAGGCTGTGGGGGGCTGTGCCGGCCTGCCGGGGGGCTGTGCCGGCCTGCCGGTGGTCTGTACTGACTGCCCGGGGGTCTGTGCAGACTGCCGGGGGGCTGTGCCGGCCTGCCGGTGGTCTGTACCGACTGTCCGGGGGTCTGAGCAGGCTGCGGGGGTCTGTACCGGCCTGCCGGGGGGCTGTGCCGGCCTGCCGGTGGTCTATACCGACTGTCCGGGGGTCTGAGCAGGCTGCGGGGGTCTGTGCAGGATCGTCCAATGGGACTACAAGTCCCATCGGGCGATGCCTGCTACCTTGACGGTGATTGACACATTAGCCAATGACGGGACAGTAGTAGTCCCATCATCCAGCTAATGTGTTGAATGTACAAAAAAAAAAAATACATGCTACATACATACTACATATATACTACATGCATGCAACATACATACATACTACATATATACTACATGCATGCAACATACATACATACTACATATATACCACATGCATGCAACATGCATACTACATATATACTACATGCAACATGCATACTACATATATACTACATGCATGCAACATACATACTACATATATACTACATGCACGCAACATGCATACTACATATATACTACATGCATGCAACATACATATATATACTACATATATACTACATGCAACATGCATACTACATATATACTACATGCATGCAACATACATACAAACTACATATATACCACATGCATGCAACATGCATACTACATATATACCACATATATACTACATGCATGCAACATACATATATACTACATGCATGCAACATACATATATACTACATATATACTATATGCAACATGCATACTACATATATACTACATGCATGCAACATATATACATACTAAATATATACCACATGCATGCAACATGCATACTACATATATACAACATATATACTACATGCATACTACATACACTCACTGGCCACTTTATTAGGTACACCATGCTAGTAACGGGTTGGACCCCCTTTTGCCTTCAGAACTGCCTCAATTCTTCGTGGCAGAGATTCAACAAGGTGCTGGAAGCATTCCTCAGAGATTTTGGACCATATTGACATGATGGCATCACACAGTTGGCGCAGATTTGTCGGCTGCACATCCCTGATGCGAATCTCCCGTTCCACCACATCCCAAAGATGCTCGATTGGATTGAGATCTGGTGACTGAGGAGGCCATTTGAGTACAGTGAACTCATTGTCATGTTCAAGAAACCAATCTGAGATGATTCGAGCTTTATGACATGGCGCATTATCCTGCTGAAAGTAGCCATCAGATGTTGGGTACATTGTGGTCATAAAGGGATGGACATGGTCAGCAACAATACTCAGGTAGGCTGTGGCGTTGCAACGATGCTCAATTGGTACCAAGGGGCCCAAAGAGTGCCAAGAAAAAATTCCCCACACCATGACACCACCACCACCAGCCTGAACCGTTGATACAAGGCTGGATGGATCCATGCTTTCATGTTGTTTACGCCAAATTCTGACCCTACCATCCGAATGTCGCAGCAGAAATCGAGACTCATCAGACCAGGCAACGTTTTTCCAATCTTCTACTGTCCAATTTCGATGAGCTTGTGCAAATTGTAGCCTCAGTTTCCTGTTCTTAGCTGAGAGGAGTGGTACCCAGTGTGGTCTTCTGCTGCTGCAGCCCATCTGCCTCAAAGTTCGACGCACTGTGCGTTCAGAGATGCTCTTCTGCCTACCTTGGTTGTAACGGGTGGCAATTTGAGTCACTGTTGCCTTTCTATCAGCTCGAACCAGTATGCCCATTCTCCTCTGACCTCTGGCATCAACAAGGCATTTCCGGCCACAGAACTGCCGCTCACTGGATTTTTTTTCTTTTTCGGACCATTCTCTGTAAAAAAAGAAGTTGCGCAAAACTGCATACTCCCTCTTCACATTCTTGAATGCTGCTTCGCTGACCGCCTCTTTCCAAGCCAACAGATTCAGAGTACAGAAGTAGAGACTGTGATGGCTCCTGTCCAGGGCTCTCTGACTGCCTGGGCACTTTGGCAGGTGGTGAAGAGACAGATGGTTGCTCTTCAGTGCTCTGGCCCTGAGAGGACGTGGAAGTCATTGAAGTCGATGCGTTAGCTACCATCCATCCGACAACGGCTTCAATTTGTTCCTCCCGCAGCAGTGGGGTACGGCGAGGTCCTACAAAGCTGCGCATAAAGGACTGTTGCCTGGTGTAACTGGGGGATGCTGACTCACTGGTGCCAGCAGCTGGCACAGAATCCCCACGTCCTCTCCCTGCAGAATCCCCACGTCCTCTCCCTGCTGAAACTCCATGCCCACACCCAAGTGCCTTACTCCCTGCCTTCTTCATCTTGGTAGACTGATAAAGATAGGCAGAAAAGTACAAAGAGGGGGCTTAGTGTGCTTATTCCTGAACAGCTGGTAACAGGTATAAGAAACACTAATTTTATGAAGTGTGTGTGTGGACTACACTTTAATAGGAGCTAATGTGGCCTACACAACTGTGAAATGGAGTGTTTGGTGAACTTTATTTTGTTTGTTTTTTTGAAAAAAACACTAAAAGGATGTGACCAAAGATTTGAAAGCGATAGCATCACTATCTTTTTGGAGCTATTACAATGCAGGAAGGTAACCTACAATGCAAAAGATGAGGCTCCAAAAAATAGGGTAATACTAATCTGGCTGCAGATTAAGGGCACAAGCCAGAAAAAAGGCTCCTCTATCTACTCCTATATAGTGTTTGCAACCAACCAATTTAGATGGATATGGATGGATGCACACTAATAGGAGAATAAAAAATGAGCTGCAATAAAAGAAAAATATGTGTGAGGCAGTGACGCACGCTGAGCGGCCTACAACCAGGCGTAGCTGAAGGACACACTATTCAGCGTGAGCTGCACTCACACACAGTCAGAGACCTCGCAGACAGCCGTGAACAGTGCAGCAAACTGGGCACTAGCACTGAGAGGCTGCAGAGAGGCTCCGCTGTGTACTCCTATTGTGTTTGCAACCACCGTATATGGATACGGATGGATGCACACTAATAGGAGAATAAAAAATGAGCTGCAAGAAAAGAAAAATATGTGTGAGGCAGTGACGCATGCTGAGCGGCCTACAACCAGACGTAGCTGAAGGACACACTACTCAGCGTGAGCTGCACTCACACACAGTCAGAGACCTCTCAGACAGCCGTGAACAATGCAGCAAACTGGGCACTGGGTAAAGCACAATATTATTTGGAAAATCACTATCTCTAACTGTCCCTCACAGTCTTGAACAGCAGCCTGTCCCTAACTATATTCACAGCAGAGTGAACCAGAAATGGCGGCTGCGGCGGCTTTTATAGTGCATCATGACATCATTTCAGCAGCCAATCACAGCCATGCCATTAGTTAACATGTCTACATGCCTAACAGGATGTGCCCACACTTCTGAGGATTGTCATTGGCTGAATCAAATCAAACTGGCTCATAGCATTATGGAAACTTCCGATTCCAGTATTCGATATGATAAAAGTATCAGAACTCAGTATCGGAATTCCGATACAGTGAATATCGGCCGATACCCGATACTTGCGGTATCGGAATGCTCAACACTACTCATGAACAATGATGTCCATCATTGTTCATGAGCACATCTTTTGCTATCCATTTTGTATTGTTGCTATATAGTTAATAAAAATGTGCATTTTTCTATATGAAATTTACTGTGTGCTCTCATGCTTTTCCTTTTACTAATATGTATGTATGTATATATGTTGTATGAATGTAGTATATATGTAGTATGTATGTAGTATGCATGTATGTATGTTGTATGAATGGAGTATGTAGTATGCATGTATGTTGTATGAATGTAGTATATATGTAGTATGTTTGTAGTATGTAGCATGTATGTATGTATGTTGTATGAATGTAGTATGTAGTATGCATGTATGTATGTTGCATGAATGTAATATATATTAAGTATGTATGTAGTATGCATGTATGTTGTATGAATGTTGTATATATGTAGTATGCTTGTATTATGTAGTATGTATGTATGTATATATGTAGTATATATGTAGTATGTATGTTGTATGTATGTATGCTGTATGAATGTAGTATGTATGTAGTATGTATGTGTGCTGTATGAATGTAGTATATATGTAGCATGTTTGTTGTATGAATGTAGTATGTATGTTGTATGAATGTTTTATATATGTAGTATGTATGTAGTATGTATATTTATTTTTTTTACATTCAACACATTAGCTGGATGATGGGACTACTACTGTCCCATCATTGGCTAATGTGTCAATCACTGTCATTGTGGCAGGCATAGCCCGATGGGACTTGTAATTCCCATCGGACGATGCCCGCACACACACACAACCCCCGGCAGTCCGCACAGACCCCCGGCAGCCGGCACAGACGCCCGGCAGGCCTGCACAGACCCCCGGCAGGCCCACACAGACCCCCGGCAGGCTCGCACAGACCCCCGGCAGGCCCGCACAGACCCCCGGCAGGCCCGCACAGACCCCCGGCAGCCGGCACAGACCCCCGGCAGGCCCGCACAGACCCCCGGCAGGCCCGCACAGACCCCCGAGAGGCCCGTACAGACCCCGCCTGCACACACAGACACGCACAGTGTCCGCCCGCGCACCGCCCACACTCTCCCCCCCCTCCCATACAGGATGTGCAAGTAAAGAAAGGGTTTTTTTTAATTCCGATATTTCTGTCCCATTGACTTCAATGGGGCTTCCGGTATCGGAATCGGCGATACCCGATACTCTTTGGGTATCGGTCCGATCCAATCCGATCCGATATGTCTCAATATCGGAAAGTATCGCTCAACACTATATATGATATAAAAAATATATATATTTTTTTTCATAAATATATATGTATATAATATAGTGATTCAAATATATCCATATTTCAATATCGTACAATAAAAAAAATATATAGAAAAATATGCGATAAATAGTAATAAAATATATATAAATGAAAAAATAATATAAATAAATACAAAATAATAAAAAAATAATAAAATAAAAAATAAATAATAAGTAAAAATAGAAATAAAGAGATAAATAACAAAATAATAAATAAAATAAATTATAAAATAAAAAATATATAATAATGAAAAATAATAATTAAAAAATAATGAAAAATAAACAAAAAAATATCCAAAACTCTTTATGGATAACAAGTCCAATTTTCCTTCACAGATAAAGTCCCTTGCCACCTTCAATCTTCATAAGACTCCAAGAGGCCCACAGGAATTACACTCTGAAGATAAAATCACAAGTTTATATAGCCACATGCCATAAAAACCTAAAAAAAAGATAAAAATATAAAAATATAATAACAGTAGCATATATAAAATCTGTTAAAATTAGCAAATTGGTTTACAGAAAAAGAATAAAACTTAAATTCTCATTTAAACCATTGGTGGATACTGTGTCCAATGTCCAAATCCATTTAGTTTCCTTTTTGGCCAGGAGATTACTTATTTTACCACCTCTCTCATTCTGTGGCACCATATCTATTCCCATAATCTTTAATAAAGAAGCATCACAATTGTGATGGATTTTAAAATGCTTCGGGATAGTTTTTAATAAAGATGTATCATTAATTTCTTTTGCAGCTATTATCCCTAGTACATGTTCACGAACACAAACCTTGAGTTGTCGAGTCGTCATTCCGACATAAATCAAAGGGCAAGGACACGTTGCATAATAAATTACTGCTTTTGACGTGCTAGTTATTAGATGTTTAATATCATAAATCATTGTATTTTATGAATTTGAAAAGTTTTGTGCCCTGCTAATGTTTGGACAAGCCACACATTTTCCACATGATTTTGAACCCAAAGCTGTTATCACATTTGACAAAAAAGTAAAGGGAGATGGATTAGAGATATAGTGACTTTTTACGAGATAATCTCTTATATTTCTTGACCTTCTATATGTGATACTAGGTTTATCTCCAACATATCTAGATAAAATTGGATCAGTTTTCAGAATACCCCGTGATTTGGTCAAGTATTTTCTCATTATTTCAGCCTGACCATGGTACTGAGTAATATACCTGATAAATTGGTTTGTTTCTACGGTTTTAGTACCATATAGCGCTTGGTGTCGAGTAGTATTCTTTGCCCGATTATAAACTTTTTTAATGGACCGATGGCTATAACCGCGTTCCAAAAACCTCTGTTTCAACTCTAGGGCCTGTTTTTCAAAGCCTTCCTCATTTGAGCAGATTCTTCTTAATCTCAGAAATTGCCCTATTGGGATTGAACGTATCATAGCAGGAGGATGCGAAGAACTCGCATGGAGAAGTGAATTAACTGATGTTGATTTTCGGAAAATATCAGTATGTAGACAATTATCCATACCTCTCTGAATACGTACATCCAAAAATTCCATCTTATCTGGATCAAACTGATATGTCAAATGAATATTAAGAGAATTTTTATTAAGATGCGTCATGAAGAGATTCCACTGACCCATCCCAAATCAAGAAAACATCATCAATGAAATGCACCCACATTAGGATACGTTCCATAGATGGCACTGATCCAGAAAGAAAAAGGTCCCTCTCCCACTAGTGTTGAGCAATACCATCCGATACCCTAAAATATCGGATCGGATGGTATCGGCCCGATACGAAAAAAGTCTCGGGTATCGCCGATTCCGATACCGGAAGTCCCATTCAAGTTTATGGGACTTCCGGTATCGGAATAAGAAAAACCCTTTTCTGTCCTTGTACAGCCTCTCGGGGGGGTGTACGGACCTTCCGGGGGTCTGTGCCGACTGCCCGGGGGTCTGTGCGGACTGCCGGGGGTCTGTGCCGGCCTGCTGGTGGTCTGTACCGACAGTCGGGGTGTATGTGCAGGCTGTGGGGGGCTGTGCCGGCCTGCCGGGGGGCTGTGCCGGCCTGCCGGTGGTCTGTACTGACTGCCCGGGGGTCTGTGCAGACTGCCGGGGGGCTGTGCCGGCCTGCCGGTGGTCTGTACCGACTGTCCGGGGGTCTGAGCAGGCTGCGGGAGTCTGTACCGGCCTGCCGGGGGGCTGTGCCGGCCTGCCGGTGGTCTATACCGACTGTCCGGGGGTCTGAGCAGGCTGCGGGGGTCTGTGCAGGATCGTCCAATGGGACTACAAGTCCCATCGGGCGATGCCTGCTACCTTGACGGTGATTGACACATTAGCCAATGACGGGACAGTAGTAGTCCCATCATCCAGCTAATGTGTTGAATGTACAAAAAAAAAAAATACATGCTACATACATACTACATATATACTACATGCATGCAACATACATACATACTACATATATACTACATGCATGCAACATACATACATACTACATATATACCACATGCATGCAACATGCATACTACATATATACTACATGCAACATGCATACTACATATATACTACATGCATGCAACATACATACTACATATATACTACATGCACGCAACATGCATACTACATATATACTACATGCATGCAACATACATATATATACTACATATATACTACATGCAACATGCATACTACATATATACTACATGCATGCAACATACATACAAACTACATATATACCACATGCATGCAACATGCATACTACATATATACCACATATATACTACATGCATGCAACATACATATATACTACATGCATGCAACATACATATATACTACATATATACTATATGCAACATGCATACTACATATATACTACATGCATGCAACATATATACATACTAAATATATACCACATGCATGCAACATGCATACTACATATATACAACATATATACTACATGCATACTACATACACTCACTGGCCACTTTATTAGGTACACCATGCTAGTAACGGGTTGGACCCCCTTTTGCCTTCAGAACTGCCTCAATTCTTCGTGGCAGAGATTCAACAAGGTGCTGGAAGCATTCCTCAGAGATTTTGGACCATATTGACATGATGGCATCACACAGTTGGCGCAGATTTGTCGGCTGCACATCCCTGATGCGAATCTCCCGTTCCACCACATCCCAAAGATGCTCGATTGGATTGAGATCTGGTGACTGAGGAGGCCATTTGAGTACAGTGAACTCATTGTCATGTTCAAGAAACCAATCTGAGATGATTCGAGCTTTATGACATGGCGCATTATCCTGCTGAAAGTAGCCATCAGATGTTGGGTACATTGTGGTCATAAAGGGATGGACATGGTCAGCAACAATACTCAGGTAGGCTGTGGCGTTGCAACGATGCTCAATTGGTACCAAGGGGCCCAAAGAGTGCCAAGAAAAAATTCCCCACACCATGACACCACCACCACCAGCCTGAACCGTTGATACAAGGCTGGATGGATCCATGCTTTCATGTTGTTTACGCCAAATTCTGACCCTACCATCCGAATGTCGCAGCAGAAATCGAGACTCATCAGACCAGGCAACGTTTTTCCAATCTTCTACTGTCCAATTTCGATGAGCTTGTGCAAATTGTAGCCTCAGTTTCCTGTTCTTAGCTGAGAGGAGTGGTACCCAGTGTGGTCTTCTGCTGCTGCAGCCCATCTGCCTCAAAGTTCGACGCACTGTGCGTTCAGAGATGCTCTTCTGCCTACCTTGGTTGTAACGGGTGGCAATTTGAGTCACTGTTGCCTTTCTATCAGCTCGAACCAGTATGCCCATTCTCCTCTGACCTCTGGCATCAACAAGGCATTTCCGGCCACAGAACTGCCGCTCACTGGATTTTTTTTCTTTTTCGGACCATTCTCTGTAAAAAAAGAAGTTGCGCAAAACTGCATACTCCCTCTTCACATTCTTGAATGCTGCTTCGCTGACCGCCTCTTTCCAAGCCAACAGATTCAGAGTACAGAAGTAGAGACTGTGATGGCTCCTGTCCAGGGCTCTCTGACTGCCTGGGCACTTTGGCAGGTGGTGAAGAGACAGATGGTTGCTCTTCAGTGCTCTGGCCCTGAGAGGACGTGGAAGTCATTGAAGTCGATGCGTTAGCTACCATCCATCCGACAACGGCTTCAATTTGTTCCTCCCGCAGCAGTGGGGTACGGCGAGGTCCTACAAAGCTGCGCATAAAGGACTGTTGCCTGGTGTAACTGGGGGATGCTGACTCACTGGTGCCAGCAGCTGGCACAGAATCCCCACGTCCTCTCCCTGCAGAATCCCCACGTCCTCTCCCTGCTGAAACTCCATGCCCACACCCAAGTGCCTTACTCCCTGCCTTCTTCATCTTGGTAGACTGATAAAGATAGGCAGAAAAGTACAAAGAGGGGGCTTAGTGTGCTTATTCCTGAACAGCTGGTAACAGGTATAAGAAACACTAATTTTATGAAGTGTGTGTGTGGACTACACTTTAATAGGAGCTAATGTGGCCTACACAACTGTGAAATGGAGTGTTTGGTGAACTTTATTTTGTTTGTTTTTTTGAAAAAAACACTAAAAGGATGTGACCAAAGATTTGAAAGCGATAGCATCACTATCTTTTTGGAGCTATTACAATGCAGGAAGGTAACCTACAATGCAAAAGATGAGGCTCCAAAAAATAGGGTAATACTAATCTGGCTGCAGATTAAGGGCACAAGCCAGAAAAAAGGCTCCTCTATCTACTCCTATATAGTGTTTGCAACCAACCAATTTAGATGGATATGGATGGATGCACACTAATAGGAGAATAAAAAATGAGCTGCAATAAAAGAAAAATATGTGTGAGGCAGTGACGCACGCTGAGCGGCCTACAACCAGGCGTAGCTGAAGGACACACTATTCAGCGTGAGCTGCACTCACACACAGTCAGAGACCTCGCAGACAGCCGTGAACAGTGCAGCAAACTGGGCACTAGCACTGAGAGGCTGCAGAGAGGCTCCGCTGTGTACTCCTATTGTGTTTGCAACCACCGTATATGGATACGGATGGATGCACACTAATAGGAGAATAAAAAATGAGCTGCAAGAAAAGAAAAATATGTGTGAGGCAGTGACGCATGCTGAGCGGCCTACAACCAGACGTAGCTGAAGGACACACTACTCAGCGTGAGCTGCACTCACACACAGTCAGAGACCTCTCAGACAGCCGTGAACAATGCAGCAAACTGGGCACTGGGTAAAGCACAATATTATTTGGAAAATCACTATCTCTAACTGTCCCTCACAGTCTTGAACAGCAGCCTGTCCCTAACTATATTCACAGCAGAGTGAACCAGAAATGGCGGCTGCGGCGGCTTTTATAGTGCATCATGACATCATTTCAGCAGCCAATCACAGCCATGCCATTAGTTAACATGTCTACATGCCTAACAGGATGTGCCCACACTTCTGAGGATTGTCATTGGCTGAATCAAATCAAACTGGCTCATAGCATTATGGAAACTTCCGATTCCAGTATTCGATATGATAAAAGTATCAGAACTCAGTATCGGAATTCCGATACAGTGAATATCGGCCGATACCCGATACTTGCGGTATCGGAATGCTCAACACTACTCATGAACAATGATGTCCATCATTGTTCATGAGCACATCTTTTGCTATCCATTTTGTATTGTTGCTATATAGTTAATAAAAATGTGCATTTTTCTATATGAAATTTACTGTGTGCTCTCATGCTTTTCCTTTTACTAATATGTATGTATGTATATATGTTGTATGAATGTAGTATATATGTAGTATGTATGTAGTATGCATGTATGTATGTTGTATGAATGGAGTATGTAGTATGCATGTATGTTGTATGAATGTAGTATATATGTAGTATGTTTGTAGTATGTAGCATGTATGTATGTATGTTGTATGAATGTAGTATGTAGTATGCATGTATGTATGTTGCATGAATGTAATATATATTAAGTATGTATGTAGTATGCATGTATGTTGTATGAATGTTGTATATATGTAGTATGCTTGTATTATGTAGTATGTATGTATGTATATATGTAGTATATATGTAGTATGTATGTTGTATGTATGTATGCTGTATGAATGTAGTATGTATGTAGTATGTATGTGTGCTGTATGAATGTAGTATATATGTAGCATGTTTGTTGTATGAATGTAGTATGTATGTTGTATGAATGTTTTATATATGTAGTATGTATGTAGTATGTATATTTATTTTTTTTACATTCAACACATTAGCTGGATGATGGGACTACTACTGTCCCATCATTGGCTAATGTGTCAATCACTGTCATTGTGGCAGGCATAGCCCGATGGGACTTGTAATTCCCATCGGACGATGCCCGCACACACACACAACCCCCGGCAGTCCGCACAGACCCCCGGCAGCCGGCACAGACGCCCGGCAGGCCTGCACAGACCCCCGGCAGGCCCACACAGACCCCCGGCAGGCTCGCACAGACCCCCGGCAGGCCCGCACAGACCCCCGGCAGGCCCGCACAGACCCCCGGCAGCCGGCACAGACCCCCGGCAGGCCCGCACAGACCCCCGGCAGGCCCGCACAGACCCCCGAGAGGCCCGTACAGACCCCGCCTGCACACACAGACACGCACAGTGTCCGCCCGCGCACCGCCCACACTCTCCCCCCCTCCCATACAGGATGTGCAAGTAAAGAAAGGGTTTTTTTTAATTCCGATATTTCTGTCCCATTGACTTCAATGGGGCTTCCGGTATCGGAATCGGCGATACCCGATACTCTTTGGGTATCGGTCCGATCCAATCCGATCCGATATGTCTCAATATCGGAAAGTATCGCTCAACACTATATATGATATAAAAAATATATATATTTTTTTTCATAAATATATATGTATATAATATAGTGATTCAAATATATCCATATTTCAATATCGTACAATAAAAAAAATATATAGAAAAATATGCGATAAATAGTAATAAAATATATATAAATGAAAAAATAATATAAATAAATACAAAATAATAAAAAAATAATAAAATAAAAAATAAATAATAAGTAAAAATAGAAATAAAGAGATAAATAACAAAATAATAAATAAAATAAATTATAAAATAAAAAATATATAATAATGAAAAATAATAATTAAAAAATAATGAAAAATAAACAAAAAAATATCCAAAACTCTTTATGGATAACAAGTCCAATTTTCCTTCACAGATAAAGTCCCTTGCCACCTTCAATCTTCATAAGACTCCAAGAGGCCCACAGGAATTACACTCTGAAGATAAAATCACAAGTTTATATAGCCACATGCCATAAAAACCTAAAAAAAAGATAAAAATATAAAAATATAATAACAGTAGCATATATAAAATCTGTTAAAATTAGCAAATTGGTTTACAGAAAAAGAATAAAACTTAAATTCTCATTTAAACCATTGGTGGATACTGTGTCCAATGTCCAAATCCATTTAGTTTCCTTTTTGGCCAGGAGATTACTTATTTTACCACCTCTCTCATTCTGTGGCACCATATCTATTCCCATAATCTTTAATAAAGAAGCATCACAATTGTGATGGATTTTAAAATGCTTCGGGATAGTTTTTAATAAAGATGTATCATTAATTTCTTTTGCAGCTATTATCCCTAGTACATGTTCACGAACACAAACCTTGAGTTGTCGAGTCGTCATTCCGACATAAATCAAAGGGCAAGGACACGTTGCATAATAAATTACTGCTTTTGACGTGCTAGTTATTAGATGTTTAATATCATAAATCATTGTATTTTATGAATTTGAAAAGTTTTGTGCCCTGCTAATGTTTGGACAAGCCACACATTTTCCACATGATTTTGAACCCAAAGCTGTTATCACATTTGACAAAAAAGTAAAGGGAGATGGATTAGAGATATAGTGACTTTTTACGAGATAATCTCTTATATTTCTTGACCTTCTATATGTGATACTAGGTTTATCTCCAACATATCTAGATAAAATTGGATCAGTTTTCAGAATACCCCGTGATTTGGTCAAGTATTTTCTCATTATTTCAGCCTGACCATGGTACTGAGTAATATACCTGATAAATTGGTTTGTTTCTACGGTTTTAGTACCATATAGCGCTTGGTGTCGAGTAGTATTCTTTGCCCGATTATAAACTTTTTTAATGGACCGATGGCTATAACCGCGTTCCAAAAACCTCTGTTTCAACTCTAGGGCCTGTTTTTCAAAGCCTTCCTCATTTGAGCAGATTCTTCTTAATCTCAGAAATTGCCCTATTGGGATTGAACGTATCATAGCAGGAGGATGCGAAGAACTCGCATGGAGAAGTGAATTAACTGATGTTGATTTTCGGAAAATATCAGTATGTAGACAATTATCCATACCTCTCTGAATACGTACATCCAAAAATTCCATCTTATCTGGATCAAACTGATATGTCAAATGAATATTAAGAGAATTTTTATTAAGATGCGTCATGAAGAGATTCCACTGACCCATCCCAAATCAAGAAAACATCATCAATGAAATGCACCCACATTAGGATACGTTCCATAGATGGCACTGATCCAGAAAGAAAAAGGTCCCTCTCCCACTAGTGTTGAGCAATACCATCCGATACCCTAAAATATCGGATCGGATGGTATCGGCCCGATACGAAAAAAGTCTCGGGTATCGCCGATTCCGATACCGGAAGTCCCATTCAAGTTTATGGGACTTCCGGTATCGGAATAAGAAAAACCCTTTTCTGTCCTTGTACAGCCTCTCGGGGGGGTGTACGGACCTTCCGGGGGTCTGTGCCGACTGCCCGGGGGTCTGTGCGGACTGCCGGGGGTCTGTGCCGGCCTGCTGGTGGTCTGTACCGACAGTCGGGGTGTATGTGCAGGCTGTGGGGGGCTGTGCCGGCCTGCCGGGGGGCTGTGCCGGCCTGCCGGTGGTCTGTACTGACTGCCCGGGGGTCTGTGCAGACTGCCGGGGGGCTGTGCCGGCCTGCCGGTGGTCTGTACCGACTGTCCGGGGGTCTGAGCAGGCTGCGGGGGTCTGTACCGGCCTGCCGGGGGGCTGTGCCGGCCTGCCGGTGGTCTATACCGACTGTCCGGGGGTCTGAGCAGGCTGCGGGGGTCTGTGCAGGATCGTCCAATGGGACTACAAGTCCCATCGGGCGATGCCTGCTACCTTGACGGTGATTGACACATTAGCCAATGACGGGACAGTAGTAGTCCCATCATCCAGCTAATGTGTTGAATGTACAAAAAAAAAAAATACATGCTACATACATACTACATATATACTACATGCATGCAACATACATACATACTACATATATACTACATGCATGCAACATACATACATACTACATATATACCACATGCATGCAACATGCATACTACATATATACTACATGCAACATGCATACTACATATATACTACATGCATGCAACATACATACTACATATATACTACACGCAACATGCATACTACATATATACTACATGCATGCAACATACATACATACTACATATATACCACATGCATGCAACATGCATACTACATATATACTACATGCAACATGCATACTACATATATACTACATGCATGCAACATACATACTTCATATATACTACACGCAACATGCATACTACATATATACCACATGCATGCAACATGCATACTACATATATACTACACGCAACATGCATACTACATATATACTACATGCATGCAACATACATATATATACTACATATATACTACATGCAACATGCATACTACATATATACTACATGCATGCAACATACATACAAACTACATATATACCACATGCATACTACATATATACCACATATATACTACATGCATGCAACATACATATATACTACATGCATGCAACATACATATATACTACATATATACTATATGCAACATGCATACTACATATATACTACATGCATGCAACATATATACATACTAAATATATACCACATGCATGCAACATGCATACTACATATATACAACATATATACTACATGCATACTACATACACTCACTGGCCACTTTATTAGGTACACCATGCTAGTAACGGGTTGGACCCCCTTTTGCCTTCAGAACTGCCTCAATTCTTCGTGGCAGAGATTCAACAAGGTGCTGGAAGCATTCCTCAGAGATTTTGGACCATATTGACATGATGGCATCACACAGTTGGCGCAGATTTGTCGGCTGCACATCCCTGATGCGAATCTCCCGTTCCACCACATCCCAAAGATGCTCGATTGGATTGAGATCTGGTGACTGAGGAGGCCATTTGAGTACAGTGAACTCATTGTCATGTTCAAGAAACCAATCTGAGATGATTCGAGCTTTATGACATGGCGCATTATCCTGCTGAAAGTAGCCATCAGATGTTGGGTACATTGTGGTCATAAAGGGATGGACATGGTCAGCAACAATACTCAGGTAGGCTGTGGCGTTGCAACGATGCTCAATTGGTACCAAGGGGCCCAAAGAGTGCCAAGAAAAAATTCCCCACACCATGACACCACCACCACCAGCCTGAACCGTTGATACAAGGCTGGATGGATCCATGCTTTCATGTTGTTTACGCCAAATTCTGACCCTACCATCCGAATGTCGCAGCAGAAATCGAGACTCATCAGACCAGGCAACGTTTTTCCAATCTTCTACTGTCCAATTTCGATGAGCTTGTGCAAATTGTAGCCTCAGTTTCCTGTTCTTAGCTGAGAGGAGTGGTACCCAGTGTGGTCTTCTGCTGCTGCAGCCCATCTGCCTCAAAGTTCGACGCACTGTGCGTTCAGAGATGCTCTTCTGCCTACCTTGGTTGTAACGGGTGGCAATTTGAGTCACTGTTGCCTTTCTATCAGCTCGAACCAGTATGCCCATTCTCCTCTGACCTCTGGCATCAACAAGGCATTTCCGGCCACAGAACTGCCGCTCACTGGATTTTTTTTCTTTTTCGGACCATTCTCTGTAAACCCTAGAGATGGTTGTGCGTGAAAATCCCAGTAGATCAGCAGTTTCTGAAATACTCAGACCAGCCCTTCTGGCACCAACAATCATGCCACGTTCAAAGGCACTCAAATCACCTTTCTTCCCCATACTGATGCTCGGTTTGAACTGCAGGAGATTGTCTTGACCATGTCTACATGCCTAAATGCACTGAGTTGCCGCCATGTGATTGGCTGATTAGAAATTAAGTCTTAACACACAGTTGGACAGGTGTACCTAATAAAGTGGCCAGTGAGTGTATATACCACATGCATGCATCTTACATACATACTACTAGTGTTGAGCATTCCGATACTGCAAATATCGGGTATCGGCCGATATTCGCTGTATCGGAATTCCAATACCGAGTACCGATATTTTTTCAATATCGGATATCGGAATTGGAAGTTCCCATAATGCAAAGAGCCACTGCTGTGGCTCTGATTGGCTGCCGAAATGATATACCACATATATACTACATGCATGCAACATACATACTACATATATAATACATGCAACATGCATACTACATATATACTACATGCATGCAACATACATACTACATATATACTACATATATACTACATGCATGCAACATACATACATACTACATATATACCACATGCATGCAACATGCATACTACATATATACCACATATATACTACATGCATGCAACATACATATATACTACATGCAACATGCATACTACATATATACTACATGCATGCAACATACATATATACTACATATATACTACATGCAACATGCATACTACATATATACTACATATATACTACATGCATGCAACATACATATATACTACATGCAACATGCATACTACATATATGCTACATGCATGCAACATACATACATACATACTACTAGTGTTGAGTATTCTGATACTGCAAATATCTGGTATCGGCCGATATTCGCTGTATCGGAATTCCGATACCGAGTACCGATATTTTTTCAATATCGGATAACGGAATCGGAAGTTCCCATAATGCAAAGAGCCACTTCTGTGGCTCTGATTGGCTGCTGAAATGACGTCATCATGATGCGCGGTCTGTGCGCATCATGATGCGCCGTCAGTTCGGGCCTTCCGGGGGGGTCTATGCCGACTGCCCGGGGGTCTGTACCGGCCTGCCGGGGGTCTGTGCAGACTGCCCGGGGCTCTGTACCGGCCTGCTGGGGGTCTGTGCCGACTGCCCGGGGGTCTGTGACGACTGCCGGGGGTCTGTACCGGCCTGCCGGGGGGCTGTGCCGGCCTGCCGGTGGTCTGTACCGACTGTCCGGGGGTCTGTGCAGGCTGCGGGGGTCTGTACCGGCCTGCCGGGGGGCTGTGCTGGCCTGCCGGTGGTCTGTACCGACAGTCCAAGGGTCTGAGCGGACTGCCGGGGGTCTGTACAGGCTGCGGGGGTCTGCACCGGCCTGCCGAGGGGCTGTGCTGGCTTGCCGGTGGTCTGTACCGACTGTCCTGGGGTCTGAGTGGACTGCCGGGGGTCTGTACCGGCCTGCCGGGGGGCTGTGCCGACTGCCCGGGGCTCTGTACCGGCCTGCCGGTGGTCTGTACAGACTGTCCGGGGGGCTGTGCCGGCCTGCCGGTGGTCTATACCGACTGTCCGGGGGTCTGAGCAGGCTGAGGGGGTCTTTATATATGCTACTGTTATTATATTTTTATATTTTTATCTTCAGAGTGTAATTCCTGTGGACTTCTTGGAGTCTTATGAAGATTGAAGGTGGCAAGGGACTTTATCTGTGAAGGAAAATTGGACTTGTTATCCATAAAGAGTTTTGGATATTTTTTTGTTTATTTTTCATTATTTTTTAATTATTATTTTTCATTATTATATATTTTTTATTTTATAATTTATTTTATTTATTATTTTGTTATTTATCTCTTTATTTCTATTTTTACTTATTATTTATTTATTTTATTATTTTTTTATTATTTTGTATTTATTTATATTATTTTTTCATTTATATATATTTTATTATTATTTATCGCATATTTTTCTATATATTTTTTTTATTGTACGATATTGAAATATGGATATATTTGAATCACTATATTATACACATATATATTTATGAAAAAAAATATATATATTTTTTATATCATATATAGTGTTGAGCGATACTTTCCGATATTGAGACATATCGGATCGGATTGGATCGGACCGATACCCAAAGAGTATCGGGTATCGCCGATTCCGATACCGGAAGCCCCATTCAAGTCAATGGGACAGAAATATCAGAATTAAAAAAAACCCTTTCTTTACTTGCACATCCTGTTTGGGAGGGGGGGAGAGTGTGGGCGGTGCGTGGGCGGACACTGTGCGTGTCTGTGTGTGCAGGCGGGGTCTGTACGGGCCTCTCGGGGGTCTGTGCGGGCCTGCCAGGGGTCTGTGCGGGCCTGCCGGGGGTCTGTGCCGGCTGCCGGGGGTCTGTGCGGGCCTGCCGGGGGTCTGTGCGGGCCTGCCGGGGGTCTGTGCGGGCCTGCCGGGGGTCTGTGCGAGCCTGCCGGGGGTCTGTGCGGGCCTGCCGGGGGTCTGTGCGGGCCTGCCGGGGGGTCTGTGCAGGCCTGCCGGGGGTCTGTGCGGACTGCCGGGGGTTGTGTGTGTGTGCGGGCATCATCCGATGGGAATTACAAGTCCCATCGGGCGATGCCTGCTACCATGACAGTGATTGACACATTAGCCAATGATGGGACAGTAGTAGTCCCATCATCCGGCCTATGTTTTGAATGTAAAAAAAATAAATAAAAAAAATACATACTACATACATACTACATGCTACATACATACTACATACATGCTACATACATACTACAAGAAAAAAAAAAAGTCCCTAGTCTCACTTTATGGCAAAAGCTGCGTGGGAAATTTCTCACACAGCAATGCCATAAAATGAGACTAGGGACTTTTTTTTTGTTTTTTACAGTGGCGGAGGAATACAGGGCGGAAGGATACCTACCTCCCGACACTGGTTTCCTGGAGCCGGTAGAGAACGGTAGCATCAGCTGATGCTGCTGCTCTCCACGCAAGATCGTCGTGGGACACCCGTGGACTTCTGAGGATCAGGGGTGAGTATATTGGTGCTTTGTTATTTTAATATTTACTCCACATATGACAATGGCTTCGGGGATCAAAGTGACAAGTGATGGTGAGTATGTACTCTATGTTATATGTACTGTATGTCTATATGTATGTATTGTATGAATGTATTGTATGTAGTATTGTATGTTGCATGCATGTAGTATATATGTGGTATATATGTAGTATGCATGTTGCATGCATGTTGTATATATGTTGCATGCATGTAGTATATATGTAGTATGCATGTTGCATGTAGTATATATGTAGTATATATGTATGTTGCATGCATGTAGTATATATGTATGTTGCATGCATGTAGTATATATGTAGTATGCATGTTGCATGCATGTGGTATATATGTAGTATGTATGTAGTATGTATGTTGCATGTAGTATATATGTATTATATATGTATGTTGCATGCATGTAGTATATATGTGATATATATGTATGTTGCATGCATGTAGTATATATGTGGTGTATATATAGCTTGCATGTTGCATGCATGTGGTATATATGTAGTATGTATGTTACATGCATGTAGTATATATGTAGTATGCATGTTGCATGTAGTATATATGTATGTTGCATGCATGTAGTATATATGTGGTATAAATGTAGTATGCATGTTGCATGCATGTAGTATATATGTTGTATGCATGTATGTTGCATGCATGTAGTATATATGTGGTATATATGTAGTATGCATGTTGCATGCATGTAGTATATATGTTGTATATATGTATGTGGCATGCATGTGGTATATATGTAGTATGCATGTAGTATATATGTAGTATGCATGTTGCATGCATGTAGTATATATGTTGTATATATGTATGTGGCATGCATGTGGTATATATGTAGTATGCATGTAGTATATATGTAGTATGTATGTTGCATGCATGTAGTATATATGTTGTATATATGTATGTTGCATGCATGTAGTATGCATGTAGTATATATGTATGTTGCATGCATGTAGTATGCATGTTGCATGCATGTAGTATATATGTTGTATGTATGTTGCATGCATGTAGTATATATGTGGTATATATGTAGTATGCATGTTGCATGCATGTAGTATGTATGTTGCATGTAGTATATATGTATGTTGCATGCATGTAGTATATATGTGGTATATATGTAGTATGCATGTTGCATGCATGTAGTATATATGTAGTATGTATGTATGTTGCATGCATGTAGTATATATGTATGTATGTTGCATGTAGTATATACAGTATGTAGTATATATGTATGTTGCATGCATGTAGCATATATGTGGTTTATATGTAGTATGCATGTTGCATGCATGTGGTATATATGTTGTATGTATGTATGTTGCATGCATGTAGTTTGCATGTTGCATGTAGTATATATGTATGTTGCATGCATGTAGTATATATGTAGTATGCATGTTGCATGCATGTAGTATATATGTGGTATATATGTAGTATGCATGTTGCATGCATGTAGTATGTATGTTGCATGTAGTATATATGTATGTTGCATGCATGTAGTATATATGTGGTATATATGTAGTATGCATGTTGCATGCATGTAGTATATATGTAGTATGTATGTATGTTGCATGCATGTAGTATATATGTAGTATGTATGTTGCATGTAGTATATACAGTATGTAGTATATATGTATGTTGCATGCATGTAGCATATATGTGGTTTATATGTAGTATGCATGTTGCATGCATGTGGTATATATGTTGTATGTATGTATGTATGTTGTATGCATGTAGTTTGCATGTTGCATGTAGTATATATGTATGTTGCATGCATGTAGTATATATGTGGTATGCATGTTGCATGCATGTAGTATATATGTTGTATGTATGTTGCATGCATGTAGTATATATGTGGTATATATGTAGTATGCAGGTTGCATGCATGTGGTATATATGTAGTATGTATGTATATTGCATGCATGTAGTATGTATGTAGCATGTATGTAGTATGTATGTAGCATGTAGTATGTATGTAGTATGTATTTTTTTTTTTACATTCAACACATAGGCCGGATGATGGGACTACTACTGTCCCATCATAGGCTAATGTGTCAATCACCGTCATGGTCGCCGGCATCGCCCGATAGGACTTGTAGTCCCATCGGACGATCCTGCACAGACCCCTGCATCCTGCTCAGACCCCTGGACAGTCGGTATAGACCACCAGAAGGCCGGCACAGCCCCCCGGCAGGCCGGTACAGACCCCCGGCAGTCCGCACAGACCCCCGGCAATCCGCACAGACCCCGTGCAGTCGGCACAGACCCCCGGGCAGTCGGCACAGACCACCGGCAGGCCGGCACAGACCACCGGGAGGCCGGTACAGAGCCCCGGCAGTCGGCACAGACCCCCGGACAGTCGGCACAGCCCCCCCGGCAGGCCGGCACAGTCCCCCGGCAGGCCGGTACAGACCCCCAGCAGTCCGCTCAGACCCCCCGGACAGTCGGTACATACCACCGGCAGGCCGGCACAGCCCCCCGGCAGGCCGGTAAAGACCCCGCAGCCTGCACAGACCCCCGGACAGTCGGTACAGACCACCGGCAGGCCGGCACAGCCCCCCGGCAGGCCGGTACAGACCCCCGGGCAGTCGGCACAGACCCCCGGGCAGTCGGCACAGACCACCGGGAGGCCGGTACAGACCCCCGGCAGTTCGCACAGACCCCCGGGCAGTCGGCACAGACCCCCGGCAGGCCGGTACAGAACCCCGGGCAGTCGGCATAGACCCCCCGGAAGGCCCGAACTGACGGCGCATCATTATGCGCACAGACCGCGCATCATGATGACGTCATTTCGGCAGCCAATCAGAGCCACAGCAGTGGCTCTTTGCATTATGGGAACTTCCGATTCCGATATTGAAAAAATATCAGTACTTGGTATCGGAATTCCGATACAGCGAATATCGGCCGATACCCGATATTTGCAGTATCGGAATGCTCAATACTAGTAGTATGTATGTATGTTGCATGCATGTGGTATATATGTAGTATGCATGTAGTATATATGTTGTTTATATGTAGTATGCATGTTGCATGCATGTAGTATATATGTTGCATGCATGTAGTATATATGTGGTATATATGTAGTATGCATGTTGCATGCATGTGGTATATATGTATGTTGCATGCATGTAGTATATATGTAGTATGCATGTTGCATGTAGTATATATGTATGTTGCATGCATGTAGTATATATGTGGTATATATGTAGTATGCATGTTGCATGCATGTGGTATATATGTAGTATATATGTATGTTGCATGCATGTAGTATATAGTATATATGTATGTTGCATGCATGTAGTATATATGTGGTATATATGTAGTATGCATGTTGCATGTAGTATATATGTATGTTGCATGCATGTAGTATATATGTGGTATATATGTAGTATGCATGTTGCATGCATGTGGTACATATGTAGTATATATGTATGTTGCATGCATATAGTATATATGTAGTATGCATGTTGCATGTAGTATATATGTATGTTGCATGCATGTAGTATATATGTAGTATGCATGTTGCATGCATGTAGTATATATGTGGTATATATGTAGTATGCATGTTGCATGTAGTATATATGTATGTTGCATGCATGTAGTATATATGTAGTATGCATGTTGCATGCATGTAGTATATATGTGGTATATATGTAGTATGCATGTTGCATGCATGTAGTATGTATGTAGTATGTATGTAGCATGTAGTATGTATGTAGTATGTATTTTTTTTTTTTTTTTACATTCAACACATAGGCCGGATGATGGAACTACTTCTGTCCCATCATTGGCTAATGTGTCAATCACCGTCATGGTAACAGGCATCGCCCGATGCCTGCACAGACCCCCGCAGCCTGCACAGACCCCCAGACAGTCGGCACAGCCCCCCGGCAGGCCGGTACAGACCCCCGGCAGTCCGCTCAGACCCCCTGACAGTCGGTACAGACCACCAGCAGGCTGGTACAGACCCCCGCAGCCTGCACAGACCCCTGGACAATCAGTACAGACCACCGGCAGGCCGGCACAGCCCCCCGGCAGGCCGGTACAGACCCCCGGCAGTCCGCTCAGACCCCCGGACAGTCGGTACAGACCACTGGCAGGCCGGCACAGCCCCCGGCAAGCCGGTACAGACCCCCGGCAGTCCACACAGACCTCCGGGCAGTCGACACAGACCCCCGGGCAGTCAGCACAGACCCCCGGCAGGCCGGTACAGCCCCCCGGGAGGCCGGTACAGACCCCCGGGCAGTCGGCCCAGACCACCGGGAGGCCAGTACGGACCCCTTGCAGTCCGCACAGACCCCCGGGCAGTCTGCACAGACCCCCGGCAGGCCGGTACAGAATCCCGGGCAGTCGGCATAGACCCCCCCCGGAAGGCCCGAACTGACGGCGCATCATGATGCGCACAGACCGCGCATCATGACGACGTCATTTCAGCAGCCAATCAGAGCCACAGCAGTGGCTCTTTGCATTATGGGAACTTCCGATTCCGACATTGAAAAAATATCGGTACTCGGTATCGGAATTCCAATACAGCGAATATTGGCCGATACCCGATATTTGCAGTATCGGAATGCTCAACACTATCTCCCACAGCCCCAGGAATAAATTTGCATACGCGGGCGCAAAGGACATGCCCATTGCAGCACCCTGGAGCAGCAGGTAGAAGGACCCCTTAAATAAAAAGAAATTGTGTGAAAGAGAGAAGTCCAATAGTTCTACCACAAATTGACGCATAGAGCTAGGCGTGGTAGAAGAGTGTAGGAAATATTCAACAGCCCGAATACCATCAGTATGGCAAATGTTTGTGTAGAGTGATTCAACATCACATGACACTAATATAGTGTCACTGCCAATGTGGTTTAAAGCAAGAATACGTAGCCCAGACACCAAACAAGACAGCGGTGCTGGCTGCGTGTCAGTTGTGCAGTACCGTGCGTGCTATTCGCTGTGAATGCAGCACATCAGCAGCACAAAAAACCTGCCCTGCAGGGGTTAATGTGACCTAAAAAAAGCTGGGAAAATGGTCACTACTCGGTCCCTGACCTTATACTTTCAGCTCTGAAAAGAGCTTTTGGGTTTCACAGAGGATTTCTGGCTGATTTGGACCAAAAAACACAACTCTCCATAGCAGCTGCTCATACTCTCCCTACACTAGCTGTGTTCTGCATGCAATGTGCAGAAAATGGCGGCGGCAGGCAGTGCTTAGTGCCAGGCTATGACTGATGACTCATAGGAAGCTGGGCGGCCAGCCAATCATAGTAATGCCACCCACAACAAAGAAGGGTGCAGCATTACTGTGATTGGCAACTGCTGGGTGGGAGAACCGAATAGCGAGGCGAGTAGTGAAATACTCACGATGTACCGAGTACCGCATTACTCGCCGAGTACCGAATACCCACGAATATGCTCGCTCATCCCTACTCTTTACTCAAAATACATAAGGTTCTCTTCCCTCCCCCGCTTCGTCCTATCATGGCTGGTATTGGTAGTATGGGGGAGGGATTGAGCTCCTGGGTAGATTTACACCTACAGCCCCTTGTAAAACATCTCCCCGGATATATACGGGATACAAAACATCTCATCTTCTCCTTAGATCATACAGAATGGCCTGCCTCATGTATGTGGATCACACTGGATGTGGTTGCGTTGTATCCATCTTTATTGCATGACTTGTCCCTTCGTATCCTGGGTAGGTATCTTAGTAAGTTCAGTGAATATACAGATGCTGTACGTGAATTTTTGGTGCTTTCTGTGGAATTTCTTTTAAAACACAATTTTTTTTCATTTGACAAATGTTTCTTTCTACAGAAGCGAGGAGCCCCTATGAGCGCAGGTTTCTCACCGGCGATTGCTAATCTGTATATGTCAATATGGGAAAGTGATTTCATTTATTCTGATGCGAGTCCCTTCTTCCCTTCTCCTCCCATATCAGGTGGTATGGTCGCTATTTGGATGACCTGCTCCTGATATGGGATGGATGGAGAGATTCTGCGTCGGATTTTCTCAACTATGTGAATAAAAACAACATTAATTTAAAATTTACTTTAAATATGGGAAAATCTGAAGTCAACTTTCTAGATGTCTCCCTTAAATTTGATTCTGTACAGGGAGTAGTTTTCTCTCTTTTTCGTAAAACAACGGCTACAAATTCGATCCTTTTAGTGTATTCTTGTCACTCAAAACAAACTATAAAAAGTATTCCAGTAGGGGAATTTATCCGCTGTAAATGAAATTCTACTTTGGACAGTGGCAATAAAGAGGAGAAAAAAGCTATTAAAAGTAGGCTATTAAAACGAAAGTACAAAAAATGGATGCTTGATTGAGCGAAGATAATTGCGGATGAGAAGCATAGGGGTGACATGCTACATATAACAAAATATAGTAGAAGTCAGGAAAACAATATAATTACCTTTGTCACCACTCATAGTCTGGAAGTACAAAAGGTTAACCAGATTATTAAAAATAGATTACCAATGTTACAACAGGATAAAACATTGAGTGTGGTCTTTAAGGACCCCATTAGATTCACAGCCAAGAGAGCTCCTACTCTGGGCGATATTCTCTCCCCAAGCTTATTCTTGAGTGATACGGGTAGTGGGGAAGAGAATTGGCTTCAGTTAAAGGTTCATAAAAATTTGGCCATACAGTCTGCACTTGCTGTAAATTTATGGTAGACTCAAAATCTTTTATGTCATCTTTAACTAATAAGAAATATGATATTGATCGTTTTATAAACTGCAATACCTGTAATTTGGTATATCTTATCACCTGTATATCATGTAACATACAGTATGTGGGATGTACTATTGGACCTCTTAAAGTTAGAGTGAGAAGGCACTTATCTGATGCCACTAGTAAAATTATATCCAAAAGTTCTGCTATTAGCGAGCACTTTATCCATACACATAATGGCGATACTAAGGATTTTAGAGTGGTGGGAATTGAAAGGGTTAAAAATTTGGTTAGAGGTGGAGATATGAGACATAAACTGATGAATCGTGAAACCTGGTGGATGTATGTCTTTAAAACAAGATTCCCTCTAGGGGTTAGCATCCGCCAGGACCTCATTTATCATTATTGACTTTCCACCTCCTGAAGTCTCTTGATATATTTCTACTATATGGTGCCTTCATTCCTTCCCCCTCTCCTTTATCTTTCCCTCCCTTATCCTAGTGTGAACACTCTCATGTCCTTACCCCTTTAGTAGTTGAGACCTAATTAAGCTGTGCTTGTTTATATTGTCTGCAGCTGCTTGCTGTGTAGGCGGATGTTCGGTCCTGACTATATGAGATGCTCAGATTTTAAATGTTTGTGTTCAATGACTAAGGCCTGTTTCACACTTCAGTTTTTTGCCATCAGTCAAAATCTGCCAAAATTTGAAAATGGCGGATCCGCTTTTCTTGTGGCGGATCTGCCATTTTTTCCCATTGGGATACATTAGTGGCGGAGTTTGGCGGATGGTCGTCCGTTGCGTCCGCTATTCGGCGGATCCGCCAAATTCCTGGCGGATTCTGTCTGAGGGGGACGGAGCTTGCAGCGTTTTTTTTTCGCCGTCAAAATGGCAGACAACAGCAGATCCGCCGTCATCCGCCATGCGGTAGAATGGATGCCTATGGGTGGTGGATCCGCCGGGATCCGCTATTTTGCGGAATCCGCTAAATCGCACTGAGTATGCTCAGAAAAAAAAAACTTTTCCAGACAGTCCCAAAACTATATAAGGTGGGCTAATTGGCCCCAGACATGCAGTAGCAGCAGCACCAAAATGCAAGATAGAGCCAGCCAGCATCAAGAGGCCTGCCACCAGAAGCCAGCACCTGCCATCCGCAAGTCAAGAGGCCTGCCACCACTGAGCCAGGACAGAGTGGCCTGCCAGTGACAGCACCAACAGCCAAGACGCCTGAAAGTGTGAGTATAACCTATTTGTGTTGGACATTTCTGTGTGTGTGTATGGCCTGCTTGTGTGTAGACTGCCTGTGTGTGTGTGTGTGTGTGTATTTTTTTTTTATACTTTTTTTTTTTTTTTTTTTTCTGTTGCATGTGTACTGCATTTTATTTTCATACAACTGTAATTTTATTGTATTATTTGTAAGTATGCTGTGATTGTGTGGTGTAACTGGTATTGTATGCGGTGTAATTGGGCCCAGACGTCCGGCACCAGCCACACTGAAGATACAGAGCCACACATCCTTCAACAGCCAGACTGATAGACCAATCTAGAGCTATAAAACCTGCCTGCCCATCTGCAAGTCTTCCACCTGCAAGACCCCTGGAGCGTGTGTGTGTGTGTGTGTGTGTGTGTGTGTGTGTGTGTGTGTGTGTGTGTGTGTGTGTGTGTGTGTGTGTGTGTGTGTGTGTGTGGCCTGTCTATGTTTGTCATGCGTGGTTTTTTTTTTTTTCCATACTTTAATTTTTTTTTTTTTTTTGTTGCATGTGTACTGCATTTTATTTTCATACTACTGTAATTTTATTGTATTATTTGTAAGTATGCTGTGATTGTGTTCTGTGTGTATTGTATGTGGTGTAACTGGTATTGTATGTGGTGTAATTGGGCCCAGAAATCCAGCACCAGCCACACTGAAGATACAGAGCCACACATCCTTCAACAGCCAGACTGATAGAAGACCCATCTAGAGCTATAAAACCTGCCTGCCCAGCTGCAAGTCTTCCACCTGCAAGACCCCCTGGAGAATGTGTGTGTGTGTGGCCTGTCTGTGTGTCATGCGTGGTTTTTTTTTTTTTCATACTCTGCTGAATGTGTATTGTATTTTATTTTCATATTTGCCGTTGTGGTGTGATTGTGGTGTTTAGTGTGTGTGTGTGTGTGTATGTGTGTATATATATATATATATATATATATATATATACATTTTTTATTTTTTTTTCATTTATTGTGGTATTTAAAATAAAGAGCGGAGTAGCTCCTATTTGTGTAAATAAAAAAAATAATTTTTTTGAAAAAATCTCTCTAGTATCAATTTAAAACCAGGTAAAATTAAGTATGGTTATGTACCATAAAGGTACTTTAATTTTTGTGTTTTGGTTATACTCTCAACTGAGAGATTGCAATTTACACATCCAAACACTTGTGTTTACTCTCGGTGAGAGATTTTTAGGGAGTTCAAACACAAGTGTGGGGATACACAGCAATTACACACCGTACATCACTGTGGTTACACTCTCGGTGAGAGTTTTTCAGGGAATTCAAACACAAGTGTGGGGATACACAGCAATTACACACTTTACATCACTGTGGTTGCACTCTCGGTGAGAGTTTTTCAGGGAATTCAAACACATGCAAACACAAGTGTGGGGATACACAGCAATTACACACTTTACATCACTGTGGTTACACTCTCAGTGAGAGTTTTTCAGGGAATTCAAACACTTAAAACTATGCGTATACTCAATTTCAGGGAATTACACACATTTTAAATACCAATGAAGATTTATTTTTTATGCTATTTAAATTTTGTTTTCACTTTGGTATAATTTCAGTAAGTGACGCACAACTGCCAGTCCGCAGGATACAGCACGCTGCATCCAGACCAACAGGCCGCAGCAAACCCATACCATAGTGTGAAATTTTACAAGTAAGTATAAAGGCCTGAAAACTTGGGATATCCTTTGTATAGTAGCTTAACAAGTGTCTTTATACTTGCAGATCCAGCCAGGAAGGTTGCAGCAGACCCTCAAGAAAGGACGCAGGAATGTCTTCTCCTGAAAGCTCCCCCTCACATCATCAGCGAACTGAGGTAAATATTTTTTTTTTAACTCTTATTTTTTTTTTTTTTTTTTATAAACCCTACATTTATGTTTTCACAGGAAGCTGATTCAGAGGAGCTTCCAGGAGGAGACGTGCAGGGTGGAGAAACACAAGGAGGGGGTGCACAGAGTGTAAGTTTAGGACAAACACATACATACATACATACATACATGCATAATACTACACCCAACACAAACATTCATCACAGCGCACACGCAATAACTACGCATCCATCCAAACCCAAATTTTTTTTATTTTTCAGTCTTCAGAATCCGGTGCCCGCACTAGAGTGACTCCCAGGGTCATCGAGGTGATGGCTCTGGTGGTTGGCAAATGGTAAGTAACCCTATTTGGATAATTGAGTAAATGAACATCATGTGTTTGAATAGAATGTAATTTTTTTTTTTTTTTTTTTTTCTTCACAGGTGACAGGGTTATCACACGGTGGCGGTCGCTCAGGGATCACTTCAAGAGGGACTACAACAAGGAGATTCAGGCCCCGAGTGGATCGGGAGGACGCCGGGGAGCCCAGTACAAGAACTACAGAGCCCTGGGGTTCCTCCGATCGACTATGGTGTGCAGAAGGTAAATATTCCACAAACCATTTCTGTAGTAGAAATGTTTAAATGTTTAACCAAATTTTGTTTCGCAGAGTTAAATTAAAAATCAATATCATTTAATATATTTTTTTTTTTTCTGTTTTTTAGCACCATCTGCAGCACTCAGGAGCCTGCATCAGAGTTGCCTCCCTCTGGAGTGATCCCTTGTGAGACCACCCCCGGTGACCACATCGCGGTATCCGACCCCTCTCTACCTACCCTCTTGTCTCGTCCCTCTATCCCCTCCACCAGCACTGGAGCAGCAGGGCAGACTTCATCACATGAAGCTGCTGGTGATGACTTGTTCCCTGTTTCCCACCCCTCAGACACTGCCGCAACATCTCGACCAACTTTTGGTTCTGGCCGGCAACGTCTGAGGAGTCAGGAAAGGATGACCTTGTCTGACTGTTTGAGTCTAAACTCATCTGTCCAGCATGGTTTCCAGAATTATGGACAACATTTATCTTCTTGGTTGACCATGATCAATCAAAGTATCATGGAACTCAGAAGATACATGGAACAGATGAATTTAGAATCAAACCAGACGCCGAGACGTATCTTTTTTTTCAATCCGCTGTCCAGCAAATGGAAGGTTTAAGTACTCACCAGCAGATGTGTGTGATGCAAGCCTGTCAGAATGCTCTAGTGGAGGTACTAGCAGAAGCATCCCATCCTCTCTGTCCATCCTCCCTCTGTCCATCCTTCCACCATTCATCATACAGCCGTCCCTCCTCCTACCACTCCCTCTCCTTTCTCTAGTTCCCCATTCCATTCTTCCCAGTACCTTCCTTCCCCATTGCATTATACCCCAATACCCTCACCATACCTACCCCCACATACACCTTCAATGTACCCACAAACCTCGTCTGTCCATCCACTCCCGTCCCAACCACATGTCTTGAACCCCCTTCCACTTCATCTAATCCTCACCAACTCCCTTCCCAGTCCCCCCCCCCCTTGATGTGGTCAACCCTGTTAACCCCTCCGATACTATCTCCACCCAACAGTATCATTTATAACTTGTTTATTTCTTTTATAAAAAAGAGGTAAAATATATACCACAAAAAAAGTTTATCAAAATTTACCAAAAAAGTTAAATAAAAAAAAAAAAATATATATATATACACATACACATACACACACACACACACACACACACACACACACACACACACACACACAGTATATAGTCACAAATAAACATTTTCTTTTCAAAGAACTTTATTGAGTTTCTTTTTTGTTATTTATTTCTTGGGAAAGGTTCAAAGTACACCGGTAGTGTAAAAGGTAACACAACACTTGGTAACACAACACACGTGGTATCATTTCACAGTTTTACAGTTTAAAAAAAAAAAAAAAAAAATTGGTAACATTTCAAAGTGTAAAACTTTATGCTTGGTACCCAACACTTGGTAACTAGTGTTGAGCATTCCGATACCGCAAGTATCGGGTATCGGCCGATATTCGCTGTATCGGAATTCCGATACTTAGTTCCGATACTTTTTTCATATCGAATACCGGAATCGGAAGTTCCCATAATGCTAGGAGCCCGCTCGATTTGATTCAGCCAATGGGGATCCTCAGAAGTGTGGGCATATCCTGTTAGGCATGTAGGCATGTTAACTACTGGCATGGCTGTGATTGGCTGCTGAAATGATGTCATGATGTACTATAAAAACCACAGCAGCCGCCATTTCGGGTTCACTCTGCTGTGAATTCAGTTAGGGACAGGCTGCTGTTGAAGACTGTGAGGGACAGCTAGAAATAGTGATCATCAAACATAGCTATTGCTCTACCCAGGCTACATAATCCACCACTGTAGCATTTTTTTAGCCCAGCAGCGCTGTTTTAATAGCTGTCTGCAAGGGCTGTGTGAGTGCAGACCCATGCTGTGTAGTGTGTCCTGCAGGCACGTCTGCTTGTAGGCCGCCCAGCGTGTGTCTGCCTCATACACATTTTTCTTTTATTGCTGCTTTTTTTTTTTTTCTCCTGTATAGTGTGCTTCCATACGTATCCATATACGTTGGTTGCAAACACTAAAGGAGTGGACAGCGGAGCCTTTCAGCAGCCTTTCAGTGCTATAGCCCATTTCTCTGCACTGTTTTTGGCTGTCTGATAGGTCTCTGTGTGTGAGTGCAGCTAACGTTGCAGTGTGTTCTACAGCCACCGTTGGTTGTAGTCCGCTCAGCGTGCGTCACTGCCTCATACATAGTCCTTTTTTTGCAGCTAATTTGTCCAGATTTTTGCTTCTATATTAGTGTGCATCCATTGTCATTGGTTGGTTGCAAACACTATATAGGATTAGATAGAGGAGCCTTTTTGCTGGCTTGTGCCCTTCAGGGCCAGCCAGACTGGTATCACCCTATTTTTTTGGAGCCTCATCAATTGCATTGTAGGTTAGCTTCCTGCATTGTAATCGCTCCAAAAAGTTTGTGATACTATAGCTTTCAAACTTTGGTCACATCCTTTTCTTCCCCCCCCCCCCCCCCCAAAAAAAAAAAAGGAAATAAAGTTCACCAAACACTCCACTTTACAGTTGTCTAGGCCACATTAGATCATATTAAAGTGTAGTACACACACTTAGCCAAACTAGTGTTTCTTATACTTAGCAGGTGTTCAGGAATAAGAACACTAAGCCACCCCTTTTTTACTTTTCTGCCTATCTTTATCAGTCTACCAAGATGAAGAAGGCAGGGAGTAAGGCACGTGGCCGTGGAGTTTCAGCAGGGAGAGGACGTGGGGATTCGGTGTCTGCTGCGGCCACCAGTGACCCGGCATCCCCCACTTTTACCAGGCAACAGTCCTTCATGCGCAGCTTTGTAGGACCTCGCTGTACCCCACTGCTGCGTGACGAACAAATTGAAGCTGTTGTCAGATGGATGGCAGCTAGCGCATCCACTTCAATGACTTCCGCATCCTCCCAAGGCCAGAGCACTGAAGAGCAACCATCTGTCTCTTCACCACCTGCCAAATTGCCCAGGCAGTCAGAGAGCCCTGGACAGGAGCCATCTCAATCTTTACTTCTGTTCTCAGAATCTGTTGGCTTGGAAAGAGGTGGCCAGCCAAGCAGCATTCTAGAGCGTGAAGAAGAGGGAGTATGCAGTGATGCGCAACTGCTTTGTCCCTCTGAATCTGAAGAGGCGGGTGGGCCAGTGCCTATTGTCAGCACACCTCAGTGCTCATCTGATGATGATGAGACTCCGTTGCCAATTTCTGGTGCGTACGGTGCTGGCGAGACAACCCAGGACCAGCCGGTGCTTGAAGAGGGGAGTGGAGATGATGAGGTCCTTGACACATCATGGCGTCAGCCACAGGAAGGTGGTGGGAGCAGCTCTGAGGAAGAGATTACCCGAACGGCCAAAAGAGGAGGGAGAGGGCGGGGGCAGACTTGGTTGCCTGTAGCCTCCACTTTGGCACCCGTGAGGAGCAATCCTCTTCCAAAACACAAAACGGGCGCTCCCAGGACTTGCAGTGCGTGGTTTTTTTTTACACAGTTGCAGATGACATTTGCTTTGTCAAATGCAAGCTGTGTCATCAGAAAGTGAAACAAGGGAAAAATGTGAGCAACCTCAATACCACAAATATGTGGAAACATGTGCGTCCCAAGCACGAGGTGGAGTTACACAGACACACTGAAGATGTAGGCCAACCTTCAGCAGCACCTACCACCTCTTCAGCTCGTGTTGGGGCCTCTTCCTCCAGCTCACACACAGCTGGTTCGGCTTCCTCACTGGAATGCCATGGAAGAACCACTGCCAATGTTGTCCAGAGACCCAGTGAAATTCCACCCACTGAACCACGTTCGCAGTCATCAGCACACTCCCAGGCCACTCACCAGCAATCGGTAGCACAGGCATGGGAGAAAAAGCGGCCATACTCGCCAAACCATCCCCGAGCACTGGCTCTGAATGCCAGCATTGCCAAACTACTGGCCCTTGAGATGCTGTCATTCAGGCTGGTGGAGACTGACACCTTCCGGAACTTGATGTCATTGGCAGTTCCACAATACAATGTGCCCAGCCGCTTTTATTTCAGCAGGCAAGCCGTCCCTGCCCTGCAAAAGCATGTGGAGGGAAAAATTAAAAATGCGCTACTAAACGCCGTCAGTAGCAAGGTCCACCTGACCACCGATGCGTGGACCAGTAGCCATGGACAGGGACGATACCTTTCCCTCACTGCCCATTGGGTCAATGTTGTGGAGCCGGGTACAGATCTGGAGAGTGGCTCTGTACGTATTCTGCCAACTCCAAGGATTGCAGGAATGCAGTCTGTACATATCGAGTCCTCCTCCTACTCTAATTCCTCGGAATCAGCACTGCGTGAGCCTGTTAGGCCAGATATGAGCACAGGTGTGGCCAAACGTCAACAGGCCGCCCTTAAATTAATTTCTTTGGGGAATCGGAGCCACACAGCACATGAGCTCTGGAATGCCATCAAGCAGGAGAGCGATGTGTAGTTTTTGCCAGCGAATCTCCAGCCAGGTTTGGTAGTGAGTGACAATGGCCGAAATCTAGTGGCAGCTCTGGGCCTAGGCAACCTCACTCACATACCATGTCTGGCACTCGTGCTCAATTTGGTCGTGCAGAGCTTTCTGAGGGACTATCCGGATCTTGATGCACTGCTGCACAAGGTTCGCCTAGGGTGTGCTCACTTGCGGCGTTCCAGCATGGCAAGATCGCGCATTGCATCTCTGCAACGCCGATTCCGCCTGCCAGAACATCGCATCATATGTGACCTCTCCACCACGTGGAATTCAACGTTACATATGTTGGAGCGGTTGTGTGAGCAGCAGGCAGCAGGAATGGAGTACCAGCTGCATCAGGCGCAAACAAGTCGCACTGTGCGCCGGACACACTTCACCACCACTGAGTGGGCCATTATGAGGGACATCTGCCAAGTTTTGCGTGCCTTCGATGACTCCACGCGGATGGCCAGTGCAGATGATGCACTAATCAGCATGACTGTCCCCCTCATCTGTCTGCTTCAAAAAACCTTACAAGCACTAAGTGAGGGGGTTTTTAAAGAGGTCGAGGATGAGCAGTCAGAAATGCGATCTGCTTCTGGCAAGTCTGCGCAACGTGCTTCCACACAAAGGCCCAGGCAGGGGACACTTAGTGAGGAGGATGACGAGGAGTCAATGGAGGAGGAGGAACACATCTCTCCAGAGGAGGGAGGTACACAAGGCTCTAGTAGTCAGTGTGTACAGCGAGGGTGGGGTGATGCTGAGCAGGCAGAGATGCTGCCTCAAGCTGGGGACAGCGTTTCCGGTCCAGTTGGCAGTCTGCAGCACATGGTTGATTTCATGCTGCAGTGCTTGTTAAATGACCGCCGCATCGCCAACATTCTCCACACGGCTGATTATTGGGTGTACACCCTCCTAGATCCTCGCTACCGGGACAACTTACAAAGCCTCATACCACAGTTGAACCTGGAGTGAAAAATGCGGGAGTACCAAGAAACACATGTGCAGGCCATCATGTTCTCCATTCCCCCCGCAAGTGTTGCTGGTAGTGCTTTTCAAAGCAGCCATGTGGGTAGAGGCAGTGGAGGAAGCTCTGCACAAAGAGGTACCAGAGGCAGTGCCGCAGGACAAGGCAAGACCACTATGGCCCAAATGTGGAAAAGTTTTGTGGGACCGCCACAAACGGCTACACCATCACAGACGGCTCCAGTCAGCAGGAGGCAATGTTTCCGTCAGATGGTGACAGACTACTTGTCTTGCCCTGTTAGTGTTCTCCCAGACGGCTCTTCCCCGTTCAAGTAGTGGGTCTCTAAGCTGGATACATGGCCAGAGCTTAGCCAGTATGCATTGGAGTGCCTGGCTTGCCCTGCTGCCAGTGTATTATCGGAACGTGTCTTTAGTGCTGCAGGTGGTGTGGTAACAGACCGTTGCACGCGACTATCTGCCGATAATGTTGACCGGCTTACTTTTGTGAAAATGAACAAGGCCTGGATCTCACCTGAATTTGCCAGTCCTCTTCCAGAATAAATAATTGGCTGGCAACAGGATCCAGGTCTCCTGTTGTGTTCATGTTTCTATGACCTGAACTTTATTTCCTGGGCTACAGCAACGCCCGTTGTTGCTCAGAAGTGCTGTCCAAACAGACAAAACACTCGCTCATGTGTAAGTGGGGTTCGTTAACGTCAGCTGATCCCCTGCTGTGTGTATGGCAAACTCTCCTGCTGCCTACAACTTCTGACTACCTCTGATTTAATATGTTCTCTGATTTGCCCTCTGTCTCCACTCTGTTTTGAGTATTTCCTCCGGCCTACAACACCGCCTGTTTCTGCTCTCTAGTGCCGTCTGCACAATCCACACTTGTTCCTGTGTTACCTGGGTCCTGTAACATCTGCTCATCTCCAGAGGTGAGCACGGCAATGTCTCCTGCTTTGTCTACATTCCCACTACTTGTAGTGGAAATGTGGACAGAGCAGGAGACATTGCCTGACTCACCTCTAGGGAGAAGCTGCTGTTACAGAACCCCAGTAACACAGGAACAAGTGTGGGTTGTGCAGATGGCCTTTCAGAGCAGCAACTGGCGTGGTTGGAAGCCAGAGGAAATACTCGAAACAGAGTGAAGACATAGGCCTAATTGGAGTACGTTGACAGTTAGTAGTGTGACGGACTCAGCTCCTGCTGAGCCCATTTTTTGAGTGGACCCTCTGGGTCATGGCACCCACCCAACGAGGGCGAGCTGACCTTGTGAGAAACCACCCCCTATACAGGGAGTGTCAGGGGCAAGACCAAGGGGGTGAGCCACCACGACTGCTGGGACCAGACGGCCGGCTCAGGGGACACTAGACGAGTGTCTGACGACAAGGACGAGCAGGAAGCAAGACGAGACTAGACGTAGGTGCAAGGTATCTTCATTAGAATAACACAAGATCACATACAGAGAAAACAAGCAAAACGTGCAAGGTGCGCGCGTGGGCATGCCAAGGTCCATAACATGGTACGTGCCAGATGGCACGCCTAGGCACAGGTAATGGCATGATGGCATCGGACTCCGGACTGCTGGCAAACCGACAGGGTCCAGGGATCAGGCTGCGGACGTCAGCTCCGGACATCAGGCCGTAGTCATCTGGTTCCGGACCTCTGGCAACGGTCAGCAGGTTCCGGGCATCCGGCAGGCAAACCAGGGTTCAGGCAAGGAGGCACGACAGATATCCAAGCAGGGTGCGTGTTTAGGGAACACGCCAAGGTCCAAGGCTAGGTGCGTGTGTAGGGGACACGCCAGGGTCCAAGGCTAGGTGCGTGTGTAGGGGACACACCAGGGTTCAAGACTAGGTGCAAGGCAAGGTGCGTGTGTAGGGGACACGCCAGGGTTCAAAGCGAGGTGCGTGTGTAGGGGACACGCCAAGGTTCGCAAACGAGACAGGGTGCGTGTGTAGCCACGCCAAAGCATAGAATAAGACAGTGCGTGTAGAGACACGCCAAGGTACAAGGTATAAGACAGAGTGCGTGTAGAGACACGCCAAGGTTCAAGGTACAAGACAGAGTGCGTGTTGAGACACGCAAAGGCACAAGACAGGGTGCGTGTAGAGACATGCCAAGGTTCAAGGCAGGGTGCGTGCTAGAAGCGACGCCAGGGTTCAAGGCAGGGTGCATGCTAGGAGCCACGCAGGGGGCACGCCACACTGGCCAGTGCACACGGCTGTACACAAACACGTGGCACTTACCACGGCACAGGAGACGGCCAAGGGGAACCCACGCCGGGGTTCAATGCAAGTACAAGGCAGGGAACAAGGCAAGGAACACAAGCAGAAACAGAGCCAGGTCAGAGCGAGGACAGAGTCTAGCAGCAGAGCGTAGGCAGAAGCCCAGAGCCGGGCCAAGGGAAGACCTTGGGACTAGACAAAGAAACGAGCACTAAGGAGAGGAGAAATGGTGCGTGTGCCAGGGAGCACTACAGAGCACCATAGGAGAGAGCGAGGCAGAGCAAGCAAAGACTGAGACCATAGGGAGGAACACAAAGCAAGGAATAGCAAGGCAGAGAACACAGGGAGGACTACAAGTCAAAGCATAGCAAAAGCAAGACATGGCAAAACAGGCGAGGCAGAGAACAAAGGAAGGACTACAAGTCAAAGCATAGCTAAGGCGAGACATAGCAAAACAGACTAAGACAAAGAACAGCAGAAGGACTACAAGGCAAAGCAAGGCAAAGACAAACATGGCACGAGAGACAACACAAGACATGGCACAAGACAAGAGGCGGAATACGAGCACGGAGCGTGTGCAGAGACGCACTACAGAGCAAAGTGCAAGGGCACAGAATAGAGGGAGCAACCCCACAGACCCAGAGCCTTGCAGGGAAGCAACACAATAATCAGGACCTGAGCATAGGAAGAGGCGGCCTGATATAGGGCATAGCACCTCCTCCTCCAGGTCAGGACCAGGGGAGAACTTCCGGGATTCTAGAAATGACGAGATGATTGCAGAACCAGAGCAGAAACGCAGGGATCCTGCAGCTCAGACATGAGGTGAGTCTGCACACAGCTCTAGCGAACATGCAGGACAGCAGACAAAACATGCGCATGCACATCGCTCCAGGAGTTCTTGAGACAAACAGACATGGCAGACATGGCGGACGTGACAAGTAGTAGTCTAGAAACAATCGCAAACTGCCACCAAGTAGGCCTCGGCCTACTACCTGATTTTCCCTGGGATACGACACCACCAGTTGGTGCTCAGAAGTGCTGTCCGCACAGACAAAACACTCGCTCATGTGTAAGTGGGGTTCGGTAACGTCAGCTGATCCCCTGCTGTATGGCAAAGTATCCTGCTCCCTCCACAGTCAAACAACCTCAGATTTACACCTGGCTCCAAGTAGGCCTCGGCCTACTACCTGATTTTCCCTGGGCTCCGACACCGCCAGTTGGTGCTCAGAAGTGCTGTCCGCACAGACAAAACACTCGCTCATGTGTAAGTGGGGTTCGGTAACGTCAGCTGATCCCCTGCTGTGTGTATGGCAAAGTATCCTGCTCCCTCCACAGTCAAACAACCTCAGATTTACACCTGGCTCCAAGTAGGCCTCGGCCTACTACCTGATTTTCCCTGGGATACGACACCGCCAGTTGGTGCTCAGAAGTGCTGTCCGCACAGACAAAACACTCGCTCATGTGTAAGTGGGGTTCGGTAACGTCAGCTGATCCCCTGCTGTGTGTATGGCAAAGTGTCCTGCTCCCTCCACAGTCAAACAACCTCAGATTTACACCTGGCTCCAAGTAGGCCTCGGCCTACTACCTGATTTTCCCTGGGCTCCAACAACGCCATTTGGTGCTCAGATGTGCTGTCCGCACAGACAAAACACTCGCTCATGTGTAAGTGGGGTTCGGTAACGTCAGCTGATCCCCTGCTGTGTGTATGGCAAAGTGTCCTGCTCCCTCTACAGTCAAACAACCTCAGATTTACACCTGGCTCCAAGTAGGCCTCGGCCTACTACCTGATTTTCCCTGGGCTCCAACAACGCCAGTTGGTGCTCGGAAGTGCTGTCCACACAGAAAAACACACTTGTTCATGTGAAAGTGGGGGTCAGTAATGTCAGCTGATCCCCTGCTGTGTGGAGGGCAAAGTGTCCTGCTCCCTCCAAAGTCAAAATACCTCAGCTTTACACCTGGCTCCTAGTAGGCCTCGGCCTGCACCCTGATTGTCCCTGGGCTCCAACAATGCTAGTTGGTGCTCGGAAGTGCTGTCCACACAGAAAAACACACTTGTTCATGTGAAAGTGGGGTTCGGTAACGTCAGCTGATCCCCCTGCTGTGTGGAGGGCAAACTGCTGCTGCCTCCAAATTCAAACAACGTCTTATCTTAAACTGCCTCCAAGTAGGCCTCAGCCTACAAAATGACTATCCCTGGGCTCCAACATCGTCAGTTGTTGCTCGGAAGTGCTGTCCACACAGAAATAAACACTCGTTCATGTGAAAGTGGGGGTCAGTAACGTCAGCTGATCCCCTGCTGTGTGGAGGGCAAACTGCTGCTGCCTCCAAATTGTAACTACTTCAGATTTAAACATTCTCTGATTTGGCCTCTGTCTCCACTCTGTCTCTAGTATTTCCCCTGACCTCCAACACCGCCAGTTCATGCACACAGTTGCCGTTCGCGCATTCCACAAGTGTTCCTGTGTTACTGGGGTTCTGTAACGTCAGCAGATCCCCCAATATGTGTCCGCCACTGTCTCCTGCGCTGTCCACCTTCCCACTGCAAGCGGTGGGAATGTGGACAGAGCAGGAGACAGTGGCAGACACACATCAGCGGATCTGCTGACATTACAGAACCCCAGTAACACAGGAACACGTGTGGATTGGGCAGACGGCTGCTGTATGCATAAACTGGCGGTGTTGGTGGTCACGTGAAATCCTGGAAACAGAGTGGAAACAGATGCCTAATTGGAGCACGTTGACAGTTTGTTGTAGCCTACAAACAATCAAAAACTGCCACCAAGTAGGCCTCGGCCTGCACCCTGATTGTCCCTGGGCTCCAACAACGCCAGTTGGTGCTCGGAAGTGCTGTCCACACAGAAAAACACAGTCGTTCATGTGAAAGTGGGGTTCGGTAACGTCTGCTGATCCCCTGCTGTGTGGAGGGCAAACTGCTGCTGCCTCCAAATTCAAAATACCACAGCTTTACACCTGGCTCCTAGTAGGCCTCGGCCTGCACCCTGATTGTCCCTGGGCTCCAACAACGCTTGTTGGTGCTCGGAAGTGCTGTCCACACAGAAAAACACACTCGTTCATGTGAAAGTGGGGTTCGGTAACGTCTGCTGATCCCCTGCTGTGTGGAGGGCAAACTGCTGCTGCCTCCAAATTCAAAATACCACAGCTTTACACATGGCTCCTAGTAGGCCTCAGCCTGCACCCTGATTGTCCCTGGACTCCAACAACGCTAGTTGGTGCTCGGAAGTGCTGTCCACACAGAAAAACACACTCGTTCATGTGAAAGTGGGGTTCGGTAACATCTGCTGATCCCCTGCTGTGTGGAGGGCAAACTGCTGCTGCCTCCAAATTCAAAATACCACAGCTTTACACCTGGCTCCTAGTAGGCCTCGGCCTGCACCCTGATTGTCCTTGGGCTCCAACAACGCTAGTTGGTGCTCGGAAGTGCTGTCCACACAGAAAAACACACTCGTTCATGTGAAAGTGGGGTTCGGTAACGTCTGCTGATTGCCCTCCACACAGCAGGGGGAACTGTTGCTGCCTCCAAATTGAAACAACGTCTTATCTTAAACTGCCTCCAAGTAGGCCTCAGCCTACAAAATGACTATCCCTGGGCTCCAACATCGTCAGTTGTTGCTCGGAAGTGCTGTCCACACAGAAATGAACACTCGTTCATGTGAAAGTGGGGGTCAGTAACGTCAGCTGATCCCCTGCTGTGTGGAGGGCAAACTGCTGCTGCCTCCAAATTGTAACTACTTCAGATTTAAACATTCTCTGATTTGGCCTCTGTCTCCACTCTGTCTCTAGAATTTCCCCTGACCTCCAACACCGCCAGTTCCTGCTCACAGTTGCCGTCCGCGCATTCCACACGTGTTCCTGTGTTACTGGGGTTCTGTAACGTCAGCAGATCCCCCAATATGTGTCCGCCACTGTCTCCTGCGCTATTCACCTTCCCACTGCAAGCGGTGGGAATGTGGACAGAGCAGGAGACAGTGACAGACACTCATCCGGGGATCTGCTGACATTACAGAACCCCAGCGACACAGGAACACGTGTGGATTGGGCAGACGGCTGCTGTACGCATAAACTGGCGGTGTTGGTGGTCACGTGAAATCCTGGAAACAGAGTGGAGACAGATGCCTAATTGGAGCACGTTGACAGTCTGTTGTAGCCTACAAACAATCAAAAACTGCCACCAAGTAGGCCTCGGCCTGCACCCTGATTGTCCCTGGGCTCCAACAACGCCAGTTGGTGCTCGGCAGTGACTTTGGCACGGGTACTCCCTGTTGCCCAGCCTGTTTTCAGCACGCCTGCTGTTTCTGGGTAGTGTCAAGGTCACTATGCCACCAATCCGTTGTCCTGTCGTCTTGCGGCCGGGTTAGCCGACTCTGCGGTGCCTGCAGTTTAGTTGACTCCTATGTGGGCTGCGGGAACTGGCACTGAAGGCTGGATCCGGAGTGCCAATGGGACATGGACCCCCTGTAGGACTGTGGGTTTCGGTAACTGCAGCCAGCTTGCGGCCTGGCTACTTTGCTTTGAATGGGTACCTTCTGCTACCCACCCGGGTTCCGGCATTGTCAGCTGGTTCTCGCCAGAGCCTTTGGCCTAGGTGCCTCCATCTTGGTATCCGAAGGTCCAGCACCGTCAGCTGGTCCTTGGTAGTGCTTTCTAGCACAGGTACCTAGTAACCGTGGTCCAGCACCGTCAGCTGTTCCTCGGTAGTGCCATTGGCTCTTGTAGCTTTTGCTACCCATCTGGGTTCCAGCACCGTCAGCTGGTTCTCGGCAGTTTCTTTGTCACGGGTACTCCCTGTTGCCCAGCCTGTTTTCAGCACGCCTGCTGTTTCCGGGTAGTGTCAAGGTCACTATGCCACCAATCCGTTGTCCTGTCGTCTTGCGGCCGGGTTAGCCGACTCTACGGTGCCTGCAGTTTAGGTGACTCCTATGTGGGCTGCGGGAACTGGCACTGAAGGCTGGATCCGGAGTGCCAATGGGACATGGACCCCCTGTAGGACTGTGGGTTTCGGTAACTGCGGCCGGCTTGCAGCCTGGCTACTTTGCTTTGAATGGGTACCTTCTGCTACCCACCCGGGTTCCAGCACTGTCAGCTGGTTCTCGCCACAGCCTTTGGCCTAGGTGCCTCCACATCGGTATCCGAGGTCCAGCACCGTTAGCTGGTCCTTGGTAGTGCTTTTTAGCACAGGTACCTTCTGCTTAGTAAACGTGGTCCAGCACCGTCAGTTGGTCCTCGGTAGTGCCATTGGCTCTTGTTCCTTCTGCTACCCATCCGGGTGCCAGCACTGTCAGCTGGTTCTCGCCAGAGCCTTTGGCCTAGGTGCCTCCATCTCAGTATCCGAGGTCCAGCACCGTCAGCTGGTCCTTGGTAGTGCTTTTTAGCACAGGTACCTTCTGCTTAGTAACCGTGGTCCAGCACCGTCAGTTGGTCCTCGGTAGTGCCATTGGCTGTTGTTCCTTCTGCTGCCACTACGGGTTCCAGTACTGTCAGCTGGTTCTCGCCAGTTTCTCAGCCTTCTTGTACCTTCTGCTACATTTCCAAGATCAAGCTTTTTGAAATTGTCTTTGGTAATCCTTATTGATCTCCATGACGACGACCCTGATGACGACGACCCTGAAGACCACACCAAAGAAGACCAGAAATATGACCCCAAATAATATGACCAAGAGGACAAAGAACATGAAGAAAACCACCAAGATACAGAACAAAAGACAGAAGAACAAGAAGCAGAAGAAGCAAAGCAGAAGAACAGAAAGCAGAAGAACATTAAGGATAAGACTAAAAATCAGCATAGAAGAAATCAAAATTATAAGCAGAAGAAGACTAAGCAGTAAATGGGGGTGAGTCCGTTCCTCCTCGTGGTGCCCCTGGAAAATGCCTGCTGCTGCAGGCCAAACTGAATGGGGACAAATCCTGTTGTAAATCTTTTGTGACAGGCAGAACGTAAGGTGTAATCTTATAACTTTTATAGATAAGTACTACAGGAATGCCTGTCACCATAAGAAAATGAAGAAAAAGAAGACTAGGAAGAAGATGAAGAAATAGCATATGAAAATTAATAATAGCTGAATAAGAAGAATATGAAGAATGGAAAAAAAAAATGGGAAGAAGGTGAAGAAGAAGATGATGAATAAGGTGAAGAAAAAGTTGATAAAAAAAATGCTACTGCTGCGGATCATGAAGGAGAAAATGTGGGAGAAGTACAAAAGAAGGTGAAGAGCATGGAAGTTGTGAAACATACATATCTGACAAAATATAAAAAAGGTTAACATAGTCAATATCTTTTTAACTCCGAACGTCTTGAAAAAAAAAATTGGAATTAATGCTATGTCATGTGATTTGAATAAACCACTATGCCTTTAATGTCTCCTCCACCTCCCACAATTCATTCTACATGATTCTTATTTGTTTTCAATTATGTAGAATTAGCCAACAAGGAAATAAAGGGCTTTTTTTTAATTCCGATACCGGAAGTCCCATTGACTTGAATGGGACTTCCGGTATCGGAATCGGCGATACCCGATATTTTTTTCGTATCGGGCGACACCATCCGATACAATATTTTTGGGTATCGAACGGTATTGCTCAACACTACCAAACACTACATTTGAAAGTTGTGTAGGCCACATTAGCTCCTATTAAAGTGTAGTCCACACACACACTTCATAAAATTAGTGTTTCTCCTACCTGTAACCAGCTGTTCAGGAATAAGCACACTAAGCCCCATTGTACTTTTCTGCCTATCGTTATCAGTCTAGCAAGATGAAGAAGGCAGGGAGTAAGGCACGTGGGCATGGGCGTGGAGTTTCAGCAGGGAGAGGACGTGGGGATTCTGCAGGGAGAGGACGTGGGGATTCTGCAGGGAGAGGACGTGGGGATTCTGTGCCTGCTGCGGGCACCAGTGATTCAGCATCCCCCAGTTTTAGCAGGCATCAGTCCTTTATGTGCAGCTTTGTAGGACCTCGCCGTACTCAACTGCTGCGGGAGGAACAAATTGAAGCCGTTGTCGGATGGATGGCAGCTAACGCATCGACTTCAATGACTTCCACATCCTCTCAGGGCCAGAGCACTGAAGAGCAACCATCTGTCTCTTCACCACCTGCCAAAGTGCCCAGGCAGTCAGAGAGCCCTGGACAGGAGCCATCACAGTCTCTACTTCTGTTCTCTGAATCTGTTGGCTTGAAAAGAGGGGCCCAGCCAAGCAGCATTCCAGAATGTGAAGAAGAGGGAGTACGCAGTGATGCGCAACTTCTTTGTCCATCTGAATCTGAAGAGGCGGGTGGGCCAGTGCCTATGATCAGCACACCTGAGTACGCATCATATGATGACGAGACACAGGTGCCACTTTCTGGTGCGTACGGTGCTGGCGAGACAACCCAGGAGAAGCAGGTGCTTGAAGAGGTGAGTGTAGATGATGAGGTCCTTGACCCATCATGGCGTGAGGAACAGGAAGGTGGTGGAAGCAGCCCTGAGGAAGAGATTCCCCGATTGGCCAAAACAGGAGGGAGAGGGAGAGGGCAGACTTGGTTGCCTGTAGCCTCCACTTCAACACCCGTTAGGAGCATTCCTCTTTCAAAAGGCAAAACGGGCGCTCCCAAGATTTGCAGTGCGTGGTCCTTTTTTGACACAGTTGCAGATGACATTTGCTTTGTCAAATGCAAGCTGTGTCATCAGAGTGTCAAAAGAGGGAAAAATGTCAGCAACCTCAATACCAATAATATGTGGAAACATGTGCGGACCAAGCACGAGGTGGAGTTACACAGACACACTGAAGACGAAGGCCAACGTACAGCACCACCTACCACCTCTTCAGCTCGTGTTGGGACCTCTTCCTCCAGCTCACACACAGCTGGTTCGGCTTCCTCACAGGATCGCCAAGGAAGAACCTCTGGCACTGTTGTCCGGAGACCCTGTGACATTCCACCCACAGCACTACGTTCCCAGTCATCCTCACACTCCCAGGCCACTCGACAGCCATCGGTAGCACAGGCATGGGATAAAAGGCGGCCATACTCAGCAAACCATCCCCAAGCACAGGCTCTGAATGCTGGCATTGCCAAACTACTGGCACTTGAAATGCTCTCATTCAGGCTGGTGGAGACTGACACCTTCCGGGACTTCATGGCATTGGCAGTCCCACAATACACCGTGCCCAGCCACTTTTATTTCAGCAGCCGAGCCGTCCCTGCCCTGCAGAAACATGTGGAGGGAAAAATAAAACATGCGCTACTAAACGCCGTTAGTAGCAAGGTCCACCTGACCACCAATGCGTGGACCAGTGACCAAGGACAGGGACGATACCTTTCCCTCACTGCCCGTTGGGTCAATGTTGTGGAGCCGGGTACAGATCTGAAGAATGGCGCTGTACGTGTTCTTCCAACTCCACGGATTGCAGGAATTCAGTCTGTACACATAGACTCCTCATCCTACTCAAGTTCCTCAGTAACAGCGCAGCAGGAGCCTGTTACGACCGATATGAGCACAGCCGTGGCCAAACGTCAACAGGCTGTACTCAAATTAATTTCTTTGGGGAATCGAAGCCACACAGCGCAGGAGCTCTGGAATGCCATCAAGCAGGAGAGCGACGTGTGGTTTCTGCCAGCGAATCACCAGCCGGGCTTGGTAGTGTGTGACAATGGCCGAAATCTGGTGGCAGCTCTTGGCCTAGGCAACCTCACTCACATCCCATGTCTGGCACATGTGCTCAACTTGGTTGTGCAGAGCTTTCTGAGGGACTATCCGGATCTTGATGCACTGCTGCACAAGGTCCGCATAGAGTGCACTCGCTTGCGGCGTTCCAGCACGGCAAGATCGCGCCTTGCTGCTCTGCAGCGCCGATTACGCCTTCTGGAACATCACATCATATGTGACCTACCCACCAGGTGAAAATTCAACGTTACATATGTTGGAGCGGTTGTGTGAGCAGTAGGCAGCAGTCATGGAGTACCTGCTGCATCAGGCGCAAACAAGTCGCACTGTGCGCCGGTCACACTTCAGCAGCACCACTGAGTGGGCCTCTATGAAGGACATATGCCTCGTTTTGCGTGCCTTCGATGATTCCACGCGGATGGCGATTGCAGATGATGCACTAGTCAGCATGACTGTCCCCCTTATCTGCCTGCTTCAAAAAACACTGCAAGCACTAAGGGATGAGGTTTTGGAAGAGGTGGAGGATGAGGAGTCCCAGATGCCATCTGCTTCTGGACAATCTGCGCTACGTGGTTCCTCACAAAGGCCTAGGCAGGGGACACTTTGTGAGGAGGATGAGGAGGAGTCGATGGAGGAGGAAGACATCTCTCCAGAGGAGGGAGGTACACAAAGCTCTAGTCAGTATGTACAGCGAGGGTGGGGTGATGCAGAGGAGGCAGAGATCACGCCTCAAGCAGGGGACAGCGGTTCTTTGTCATTTGGGAGTCTGCAGCACATGGTTGATTTCATGCTGCAGTGCCTGAGAAACGACCGCCGCATCACCCACATTCTCTACACGGCTGATTATTGGGTGTACACCCTCCTAGATCCTCACTACCAGGACAACTTACAAAGCCTCATACCAACGTTGAACCGGGAGCGTAAACTGCGGGAGTACCAAGACACACTGGTGCAGTCCATCATGTTTTCCATTCCACCCGACAGCAGTGGTGCTAGTGCTTTACAAAGCACCTCTGTGCATCGAGGCAGTCTAGGAAACTCGGCACAAAGAGGGAGCAGAGGCAGCGCCTCAGCACAAGGCAAGACCACTATGGCCCAAATGTGGCAAAGTTTTGTGTGTCCGCCACAATTGTCTACACCATCACTGACGGCTCCAGTCAGCAGGAGGCAACGTTCCCGTCAGATGGTGACAGACTACATGTCTTGCCCTGTCAGTGTACTCCCAGATGGCTCTTCCCCCTTCAAGTTTTGGGTCTCTAAGCTGGACACATGGCCAGAGCTTAGCCAGTATGTATTGGAGGTGCTGGCTTGCCCTGCTGCCAGTGTATTATCGGAACGCGTCTTTAGTGCCGCAGGAGGTGTACTAACAGACCGTCGCACGCGACTATCTTCCGATAACGTTGACCGGCTTACTTTTCTGAAAAAGAACAAGTCCTGGATCTCTCCAGAATTTGCCAGTCCTCTTCCTGACTAAATAATTGGTTGGCAACAGTATCCAGGTGTCCTGTTGTGTTCATGTTTCTACCACCTGAACTATAATCCCTGGGCTTCAACACAGCCAGTTGTCGCTCAGATGTGTCATCTGCACAGGGAAAAACACACTAGCTCCTGTGTTAGTGGGGTTCATTAATGCCAGCTGCTCCCCTGCTGTGTGGACGGCAAAGTCTCTTGCTCCATCCACATTCAAACTCCTACTCATTTTTAACCATGCTCCACTTAGGCCTCTGCCTCCACTGTCTCTAGTATTTCCCCTGGCCTCCAACCCCGCCTGTTACAGCTCTGAAGTGGCGTCTACACAATCCACACTTGTTCCTGTGTTACTTGGGCTCAGTCACGTTGATCCCCTGATGTGTGTCCAGCAAGGTCTCCTGCTCTGTCCACATTCCCATTACTAGTAGTGTAAATGAGGACAGAGCAGGAGACCTTGTCGGACACACAAAAGGGGATCAACTGACGGGACTGAGCCACAGTAACACAGGAACAAGTGTGGATTGTGCTGATGCCACTTCAGAGCTGTAACTGGCGAGGTTGGAGGCCAGGGGAAATACTAGAGACAGTGGAGCCGGAGGCCTAAGTGGAGCTACCTATGAATAAGGGTGCCTTTTGTGCATCGGAAACGCGTCAGGTGTTTTTTGCATTTTAATATGGCATATTAGCCTAATAAAGTTTTTTTCATTTATGCCGGTGTGCTGAACGAACTTTTTCTTCTTGTGGACATCTGCTGTGCTCACCAGCGAATTCATGCACCCACCTGTGGATCAATGAACTCAGCCCAAAGTGGTTTTCATTTGGATGCGATGCAAGCTCCCAGTCCTCCCTCTGCTGCACGGTTACAATCAGTTGTAGTCTACAACCTCTATAAAACCAGCTGCAAGTTGGCCTCCGCCTGCTGCATGCCTCATCCTGGGGTCCAACAACGCCACTTGGTGTTCAGAAGTGCCGTCTTCACAGAGAAAAACACACTAGCTCCTGTGTTAGCGGGGTTCAGTAATGCCAGCTGTTCCCCTGCTGTGTAGACGGCAAAGTCTCCTGCTGCCTCCACATGCCAACAATATCAGGCCTCAGCCTGCTCCATGCCTCATCCTGGGCTCCAACAACGCCAGTTGGTGTTCAGAAGTGCCGTCTTCACAGAGAAAAGCACACTAGCTCCTGTGTTAGTTTGGTTCAGTAATGCCAGCTGTTCCCCTGCTGTGTAGACGGCAAAGTCTCCTGCTGCCTCCACATGCCCAAAAAATCAGGCCTCAGCCTGCTCCATGCCTCAACCTGGGCTCCAATAATGCCAGTTGGTGTTCAGAAGTATAGTCTTCCCTGAGAAAAACACACTAGCTCCTGTGTTAGTGGGGTTCTGTTACGCCAGCTGTTCCCCTGCGGTGTAGACGGCAATGTCTCCTGCTGACTCCACATGCCCAAAACATCAGGCCTCAGCCTGCTCCATGCCTCAACCTGGGCTCCAACAACGCCATTTGGTGTTGAGATGTGTCGTCTTCCCAGAGAAAAACACACTAGCTCCTGTGTTACTGGGGTTCAGAAGCGCCAGATGTTCACCTGCTGTGTAGACGGCAATGTCTCCTGCTGACTCCACATGCCCAAAACATCAGGCCTCAGCCTGCTCCATGCCTCAACCTGTGCTCCAACAATGCTAGTTGGTGTTCAGAAGTGCCGTCTTCACAGAGAAAAACACACTAGCTCCTGTGTTAGTGGGGTTCAGTAATGCCAGCTGTTCCCCTGCTGTGTAGACGGCAAAGTCTCCTGCTGCCTCCACATGCCAACAACATCAGCCCTCAGCCTGCTCCATGCCTCAACCTGGGCTCCAACAACGCCATTTGGTGTTCAGAAGTGTTGTCTTCCCAGAGAAAAACACATTAGCTCCTGTGTTACTTGGGTTCAGTAATGCCAGCTGTTCCCCTGCTGTGTAGACGGCAAAGACTCCTGCTGCCTCCACATGCCAACAACATCAGCCCTCAGCCTGCTCCATGCCTCAACCTGGGCTCCAACAACACCAGTTGGTGTTCAGAAGTGCCGTCTTCACAGAGAAAAACACACTAGCTCCTGTGTTTGTGGGGTTCAGTAACGCCAGCTGGTCCCCTGCTGTGTAGACGGCAATGTCTCCTGCTGACTCCACATGCCCAAAACATCAGGCCTCAGCCTGCTCCATGCCTCAACCTGGGCTCCAACAACGCCAGTTGGTGTTCAGAAGTGTCGTCTTCCCAGAGAAAAACACACTAGCTCCTGTTAGTGGGGTTCAGAAACGCCAGCTGTTCCCCTGCTGTGTAGACGGCAAAGTCTCCTGCTCCATCCACATTCAAACTACTACTGATTTTTAACCGTGCTCCACTTCGGCCTCTGGCTCCACTGTCTCTATTTTTTCCCCTGGCCTCCAACCCTGCCAGTTGCTGCTCTGAAGTGGCGTCTGCACAATCCACACTTGTTACTGGGGCTCAGTCACGTCAGTTGATCCCCTGATGTGTGTCTGGCAATGTCTCCTGCTCTGTCCACATTCCCATTACTAGTAGTGTGAATGAGGACTGAGCAGGAGACCTTGCCAGACACACATCAGGGGATCAACTGACGTGACTGAGCCACAGTAACACAGGAACAAGTGTGGATTGTGCAGGCGCCACTTCAGAGCTGTAACTGGCGGGGTTGGAGGCCAGGGGAAATACTAGAGACAGTGGAGCCGGAGGCCATAGTGGAGCAAGGTTACAATCAGTAGTAGTCTACAACCTCTATAAAACCAGCTGCAAGTTGGCCTCCGCCTGCTGCATGCTTCATCCTGGGCTCTAACACAGCCAGTTGTAGCTTGGAAGTGCCGTCTGCACAGATAGAAACACTCGCTGCTGTGTTTGTGGGGTTCAGTAATGCCAGCTGTTCCCCTGCTGTGCGGATGGCAAAGTCTCCTGCTGCCTCCAAAATCACGCAACATCTTATTTTCTACTTGCTCCAAGTAGGCCTCAGCCTGCTTGGAGCATTGATCCTGGGCTCCAACACAGCCAGTTGTAGCTTGGAAGTGCCGTCCGCACCGATAGAAACACTCGCTCCTGTGTCTGTGGGGTTCAGTAACGCCAGCTGCTCCCCTGCTGTGTGAATGGCAAAGTCTCCTGCTGCCTACACTGTCACACTACTACTGATTTTTAACCATGGTCCACTTCGGCCTCTGGCTCTACTGTCTCTAGTATTTCCCCTGGCCTCCAACCCCGCCAGTCGCTGCTCTGAAGTGTCGTCTGCACAATCCACACTTGTTCCTGTGTTACTGGGGCTCAGTCACGTCAGTTGATCCCCTGATGTGTGTCCGGCAATGTCTCCTGCTCTGTCTCCATTCCCATTACTAGTAGTGGGAATGTGGACAGAGCAGGAGACCTTGCCGGACACACATCATGGGATCAACTGATGTGACTGAACCCCTGTAACCCAGGAACAAGTGTGGATTGTGCAGACGACACTTCAGAGCAGCAACTGGCGGGGTTGGAGGCCAGGGGAAATACTAGAGACAGTAGAGCCAGAGGCCGAAGTGGAGCACGGTTACAATCAGTAGTTGTGTACAACCAATATAAAACTCGCTCCAAGTAGGCCTCATCCTGCTGCATGATTGACCCCTGGGCTCCAACATCGCCAGTTGCTGCTCAGAAGTGTCTTTGGCACGGGTACTCCCTCCTGCCGAGCCTGGTTCCAGCACGCCTGCTGTTTCCGGGTAGTGTCAACGTCTCTTTGCCACCGATACGTTGTCCTGTCGTGTTGCAGTTTCGGTGCTTCCTATGTGGGTTGCGGGTTCTGGTACTAAAGGCTTGTTTCCGTAGTGCCAATAGGACAAGCACCCCCTGTTGGACTGTGGGATTCGGTAACTGCGTCCTGCTTGTCGGCAGTTCTCGTCAGTGTCTTTGGCCGAGGTGCCTCCTTCTCGGTGTCCGAGTTCCAGCAACGTCTGCTGGTTCTTGGTAGTGCTTTTTAGCACAGATACCTCCTGCTTAGAAATGGTGTTCCAGCACCGTCAGCTGGTCCACAGTTGTGCCATTGGCTCTTGTTTCTTCTGCTACCCATCCAGGTTCCAGCACCGTCAGCTGGTTCTCGGAAGTGTCTTTGGCACGGGTACTCCCTCCTACCCAGCTGGTTCCAGCACCGTCAGCTGTTTCTCGGCAGAGACTTTGGCCGAGGTGCCTCCTTCTCGGTGTCCGAGTTCCAGCGACGTCTGCTGGTTCTAGGAAGTGCTTTAAAGCACAGGTACCTCCTGCTTAGAAACTGTTTTCCAGCACCGTCAGCTGGTCCACAGTTGTGCCATTGGCTCTTGTTTCTTCTGCTACCCATCCGGGTTCCAGCACCGTCAGCTGGTTCTCGGCAGTGTCTTTGGCACGGGTACTCCCTCCTGTCCAGCCTGGTTCCAGCATGCCTGCTGTTTCTGGGTAGTGTCAACGTCACTTTGCCACCAATACGTTGTCCTGTCGTGTTGCGGTCGGGTTAGCCGAGTCTATGGTGCCTGCAGTTTCGGTGCTTCCTATGTGGGCTGCTGGTTCTGGTACTAAAGGCTCGTTTTCGTAGTGCCAATAGGACAAGCACCCCTATTGGACTGTGGGATTTGGTAAATGCATCCTGCTCGCGGCCTTGCAACTTTGTTGATTATGGGTACCTTCTGCTACCCATCTGGGTTCCAGCACCGTCAGCTGGTTCTCGGCAGAGCCTTGGGCCTAGGTGCCTCCTTCTCGGTATCCAAGTTCCAGCAACGTCTGCTGGTCCTTGGTAGCGCTTTGTAGCACTGGTACCTCATGCTTAGTAACAGTGTTCCGGCACCGTCAGCTGGTCCACGGTTGTCCCATTGGCTCTTCTTCCTTCTGCTGCCCCTCCGGGTTCCAGCACCGTCAGGTGGTCCTCGCTAGTTTCATTTGCTCTTGCAGCTTCTGCTACCTATCCGGGTTCCATCACCATCAACTGGTTCTCGGCAGAGCTTTTGGCCTAGGTGCCTCCTTCTTGGTATCTGAGTTCCAGCAACGTCTGCTGGTCCTTGGTAGTGCTTTGTAGCACAGGTACCTCCTGCTTAGTAACCGTGTTCCAGCACCGTCAGCTGGTCCACAGTTGTGCCATTGGCTGTTGTTCCTTCTGCTGCCCTTCCGGGTTCCAACACCGTCAGCTGGTCCTCGCTAGTTCCATTTGCTATTGTTCCTTCTGCTACCCATCCTGGTTCCAGTACCGTCAGCTGGTTCTCGGCAGTTCCTCAGCCTTCTTGTACCTTCTGCTACTTTTCCAAGTTCAAGCTTGTGGAAATGGTTTTTGATTCTCACTCTGGATCTCCCTGACAATGACCCTGAAGACGACGACCCTGAAGACCACACAGAAGAATACCTAAAAGATGACCCTGAAGAAGATGACCAAGAGGACAAAGAACATGAAGACAACCACCAAGATGCAGAACATCAAGAGACAGAAGAACAAGAAGCATAAAAACCAAAAGCAGAAGAACATTAAGCATAAGACTAAAAATCTGAGCAAATGATATTATCTAATTTATAAGCAGAAGAAGACTAAGCAGTGTATGGGGGTGAGTCCGTTCCTCCTCGTGGTGCCCCTGGAAAAGGCCTGCTGCTGCAGGCCAATCTGAACTCGGACAAATCCTGCTGTAAATCTTTTGTGACAGGCTGAACGGAAGGTGTAATCTTCAAACTTTTATAGATTACAACTACAGGAATGCCTGACACAAATAAGAATATGATGAAGAAGAATAGGAAGAAGATGAAGAAGTAGAATATGAAGAAGAATAATAGTTGAATAAGAAGAATATGAAGAATGCAAAAAAAAAAAAATAGGAAGAAGTTGAAGAAGAAGAATAAGAAGATGAATAAGGTGAAGAAGAAGTTGATGAAAAAGATGCTGCTGAGGATGATGAAGGAGAAAGTGTGGGAGAAGTAAAAAAGAAGGTGGAGAGCATGGAAGTAGTGAAAAATACATATCTGACAAAATATTAAAGACTTTAACATAGTCAATATCTTTGTAACTACGAACGACTTTTAAAAAAAAAAAAAAATTACTGCTATTCCATTTGATTTGGCTAAACCTCTATGGCTTTAATGTCTCCTACACCTCCCACAATACATTCTACATTATTATTAGTTGTTTTTCTTCATGTAGAATTAACCTACAGGGAAAAAAAAGGGTTTTTTTTATTTCCGATATTTCTGTTCCATTGACTTGAATGGGACTTCCGAGATCGGAATCGGCGATACCCGATACTTTTTTAGATCGGCCGATCCATTCTGATCCGATATTTTTCAGTATCGGGTGGTATCGCTCAACACTATTCATGAAGGATCGGAAGACAGAAGGGGCATTAGTGAGCCCAAAAGGCATCACCAGGTACTCAAAATGTCCCTCCGGAGTATTAAACGCCGTCTTCCATTCATCTCCATGCTTGATGCGAATAAGAATATACGCCCCCTGAGGTCAAGCTTAGTAAACCAGCAGGCACCTTTAACTCTGTAGAATAAATTAGAAATCAGGGGTAACGGATACTGATATTTAACCGTAATCTTGATAAGGGAACGATAGTCAATACAAGGCCTTAATGAACCATCTTTCTTAGCCACGAAAAAAAACCCAGCACCTAAGGGTGAAGAAGATGGTCTAATATGACCCTTCTCCAACGACTCATTAATATAAGATCGCATAGCCTCGTGTTCAGGTACAGATAAGTTGAAAAGCCGACCCTTGGGAAATTTACACCCAGGCCTCAATTCAATTGCACAGTCATAACTCCTATGAGGAGGCAGGGATGAAGACTTACTCTCACTAAATACATCATAAAAATCAGCCAAATATTCAGGAACATCATGATACTGGGGAGAGGTGGAGAAAACAGGAGTGTCACCAAGAGCAAACCGACAGCCCCAACTCACCACAGACACAGATTTCCAATCCAAAACTGGATTATGGATTTGCAACCAGGGAAAACCCAGAACCATAGTGTCATGCAAATTATGCAGTACCAAAAATCTACAATTTTCTTGGTGGTCTGGGGTGACCCGCATTATCCCCTGGGTCCAAAACTGAAGTTTATTCTCCGCCAAAGTAGTAGCATCAATACCCCTCAAAGGAATAGGCGTCCGCAGAGGTATCATGGGAAAGCCACAACATTTAGCAAAATCCAAATCCATCAGATTCAAAGCCGCTCCTGAATCCACAAAAACCTTGGCGGAAAATGTGGATAAGGAGCAGATCAGAGTACTTGCCAAAAGAAACTTAGGTTGTACACCACCCACAGCAAATGTGAGTGAAAAACGTTTCTCTCGTTTAGGGCAGACAGAAATAATATGAGAGGCATCTCCACAGAAAAAACACAGCTTATTACGCCTTCTATACTCCTGACGTTGCACCCTAGACAAAACTCTATCACATTGCATATGTTCAGACATTTGTTGAAAAGGTGGCAACACCTATCGTGTAGTTTTACGTTCACGTAAACGCCGATCAACTTGAATGGCTAATGACATAGAATCATCAAGACCAGAGGGAACAGGAAATCCCATCATAATATCTTTCATGGTTTCTGATAAACCCTTGCGAAAGAGAGCTGCCAAGGCACCATCATTCCATGTAGTAAGGACCGCCCACTTTTTGAATTTTTGACAGTATAACTCTGCAGAAACCTGACCCTGGTTTAATGCCAATAGGGCTTTCTCAGCTTGATGAATAGCATTAGGTTCATCATACAACAACCCCAAGGCTTGAAAAAATGCATCCACATTAGTCAGAATAGGATTTTCAGGTGTCAAAGAAAATGCCCAATCCTGGGGATCGCCGTGCAGCAAGGAGATGACAATTTTAGCCTGCTGCGCAGAGCTCCCCGAAGAGTTAGGCTTCAAGGCAAGAAATAATTTACAATTATTCTTAAAATTCAAAAATTTAGACCGATCCCCAGAAAACACATCAGGAGTTTGGATTTTTGGTTCCACGGCATGTGATTTTGCGAGATAGGTGGAAATTCTCTGCACTTCAGCAGCGAGCTGCTCCACACGATCAGGGGAAGAGTCTTGAGGAGATCATTTGCATATTCCCAGTGCCTTCTGGGATAAGTGAAGAGTCTCCGCGAGCTCTACGATCACTGGGTTTTGGCCGTTGCAGCTGAAAAGAGGAAATCGGAAAACCAGGGGAAGAGTCTTGAGGAGATCATTTGCATATTCCCAGTGCCTTCTGGGATAAGTGAAGAGTCTCCGCGAGCTCTACGATCACTGGGTTTTGGCCGTTGCAGCTGAAAAGAGGAAATCGGAAAAACCGCGCGCCGAATTTTGGCTCATCTTTCATCGTTTTTAAGAAATCTCAAGATGGAAGAGGCCAGGAGCAATTTGGTGAGCTGCATTTCTTGCTACATGTTCACAGACTTACCAGTGGAAAAGCCAAACTTCACATGCCACAAATGCAAGCTTGTGTCCCTGTTGGAGGAAAAGTTGCAAAATCTCGAAGAGAGGTTGGCTACGTTGAAGATCATTAAGGAAGGTGAAGAGTTCTTGGACAGAGCAGAATTATCTCTTCATGTTACAGAAAGAGAAGAAATTCGAAGTGCACCTGAAGAAACAGAGGAATGGAGACATGTGACCCAGAGAAGCAGGAGGATCAGGAGGCAGTCAGCACCCATACTGCTCAGAAACCAGTACCAGGCTCTCACGCAGGAAAATGATGAAGAAATACATCAGGATAAGACTTTGCCAACAAACAGCAACCTTGTACGCCTTCAGAGTCCTCCTGGATGGAGAAAGAAAAATGTTGTGAAGAAGAAACGGAGAGTGGTGGTCATGGGGGATTCCCTGTCGAGAGGAACAGAGGCCGCTATCTGCAGACCGGATATAACTTCAAGAGAAATGTGCTGTCTTCCAGGTGCAAAAATTAAAGATGTGTCTGACAGGATATCAGGACTCTTCAGACCTACAGATGACTACCCATTCCTGCTACTACATGTGGGGACAAATGACACCGCAAGAAACGACCTGGAAACCATCTGCAGAGACTTTGAAGACTTAGGCAAGAAAGTGAAAGAACTGGGAGCGCAGGTGGTCTTCTCTTCCATCCTCCCAGTGGATGGCCATGGAACAAGGAGGTGGAATAAGATTCTGCAGGTGAACAACTGGCTACGTCGATGGTGCCGTCAGCAACGATTTGGATTTCTGGATCACGGAGTGAACTACTTATACGATGGACTACTTGCTAGAGATGGGGTGCACCTTACGAAGACTGGAAAGCATGTATTTGGAAGTAGCCTTGCTACACTTGTAAGGAGAGCTTTAAACTAGAACAACATGGGAAGGGAAGCAAAAGACCAGAAAAAGCCATACACCTGACAAATGCTATTGAGAACTCTGCTAATAGAAGTGGAAAGGAAGAACAAAGACGAAAGAATCTAATTAATAAAAATATTGGAGAAAGAGAAACCATTCACAAACTAAAATGTTTCTATACTAATGCACAAAGCATGGGCAACAAACAAGGAGAATTGGAACTACTAACACAGGAAAAGAAATATGATGTCATTGGAATCACTGAAACTTGGTGGGACGATACACATTATTGGAATACAAGACTAGAAGGATACAACTTATTTGCAAGAAACAGACTTGATAAACGAGGAGGGGGTGTTGCATTGTATGTTAGAAACGCATATATCTGCACAGAGATTGAAGCTTCAGAGACTGGGAGTTCTGTGGAAACTGTTTGGGTAAGAATACAAGGACAGAACAATGGAAAGGACACCATTGTAGGCATTTACTACAGGCCGCCTGTGCAAGCTGAAGATATGGATGAACTCTTTATGCATCAAATGGCCAAGTTCTCCAAAAAATATGACATAGTTGTCATGGGAGATTTCAACTATCCAGACATTTGTTGGGAATCTCTCTCAGGCAAAACTAACAGGTCAAGGAAATTCTTATCCTCTCTTGCTGACAACTTTATCTTCCAAAAGGTAGGGGAGAAAACAAGGGGAACTGCTACCTTGGATCTAATCCTTATAAACAGGGAGGAAATGGTTGAGGAGGTAAAAGTGGCTGGAACCCTAGGAGGTAGCGACCATGCTATTTTAGAATTTTGGATAACTAGAGGCGGAAGACCTGTGAAGACTCAGACGTCAAGGTTAGATTTCAGAAAGGCAGATTTTAAGGGATTCAGAAAGATAATTGGAGGGATCCAATGGCTGGATATCCTTAAAGACAAAAATGTCCAGGAAGGATGGGAAATCTTGAAAAATGAAATTCTCAAAGCACAGTTGTTAACAATTCCGAAAAGAGGGAAGAATAGGAAGCATTTAAGGAAACCAGGATGGGTGAACACAGAACTTAAGCACATGCTAAAAAGGAAGAAAAAAATGTTTATAAAATGGAAAGAGGGAGGCATATCTAAAGAAGAATATAATGCTGTCTGCAGAATCTGCAGGGCACAAATCAGATTATCTAAAGCTGAAAATGAATTAAGGCTTGCAAGAGATGTCAAAAGCAATAATAAAGGATTTTGGGGATATGTCAAAAGTAAAAGAAAAGTCAAAGATGCTATAGGATTTTTACAGGATGAAAATGATGAAATGGTAAGACAGGATGTTGAGAAGGCTGAACTTTTAAATTCCTATTTTGCATCTGTTTTCTCTCAGAAAGGAAATGTAACACCAACTGTTATTCACTGTCCTATTAAGGGAATAGAAGAATCCAGGATATCTATAAACAGAAAGATAGTGAGGAAACACTTAGCTAACCTAAATGAATTCAAGTCTCCAGGTCCAGATGAATTACACCCCAGAGTACTGAAGGAGATAGCAGAAGAAATTTCTGAACCACTCTCCATAATCTTTGAAAATTCTTGGAGAACAGGAGAAGTGCCAGAAGACTGGAGAAGAGCAAATGTTGTTCCTATCTTCAAAAAGGGGAAGAAGGTGGACCCAGGCAACTATAGGCCGGTGAGTCTGACTTCTATACCAGGAAAGATCTTTGAACAAATTATTAAACAACATGTAAGTCAATACCTGGATAAGAATGAAGTGATCAAACAGAGTCAGCATGGGTTTGTAACTAATAAGTCATGTCAGACTAACTTAATTTCCTTCTATGACGGTATCACTGATTGGGTGGATCAAGGAAATGCTGTAGATATAGTATATCTTGACTTCAGCAAAGCATTTGACAAAGTCTCTCATACAATCCTTATTGAAAAAATGACTAAGTATGGAATGGACAAGGCAACTGTTAGGTGGATTCATAGCTGGCTTAGTGATCGGACCCAAAGAGTGGTCGTAAATGGCTGCACATCCAGTTGGAAGAATGTCTCAAGTGGGGTACCACAGGGCTCTGTCCTGGGCCCTGTATTGTTCAACATCTTTATCAACGATTTAGATGAAGGAATTGAGGGTAAACTGATTAAATTTGCTGATGACACAAAGCTAGGAGGGATAGCTAATACTAGAGAAGAGAGAGAGAGGATTCAAAAAGATTTAAATAAACTGGAGAAGTGGGCAGTAACTAACAGAATGGTTTTTAACAGGGAGAAATGCAAAGTACTACATCTGGGCAATAAAAATGAAAAAAGCATATACAGAATGGGAGGAATAGGTCTAAGCAACAGCACATGTGAAAAAGACTTGGGTATACTAATAGATCACAGACTGAATATGAGTCAACAGTGTGATGCAGCAGCAAAAAAGGCAAATGCAATTCTAGGATGTATTAACAGAAGCATACAGTCTAGATCACGTGAAGTCATTATTTCCCTCTACTCCTCTTTGGTCAGACCTCATCTGGAATATTGTGTCCAGTTTTGGGCACCACATTTTAAAAAAGACATCAACAAACTGGAGCAAGTTCAGAAAAGAGCGACCAGAATGGTGACCGGTCTGCAAACCCTGTCTTATGAGGAAAGGTTGCAGGATTTGGGAATGTTTAGTTTGCAAAAGAGAAGACTGAGAGGAGACTTAATTGCTGTCTACAAATATCTAAAGGGCTGTCACATTGTAGAAGGATCAACTTTATTCTCATTTGCACAAGGAAAGACTAGAAGCAATGGGATGAAACTGAATGGGAGGAGACACAGATTAGATATTAGAAAAAACTTTTTGACAGTTAGAGTGATCAATGAGTGGAACAGGCTGCCACGAGAAGTGGTGAGTTCTCCTTCAATGGAAGTCTTCAAACAGAGGCTGGACAGACATATGACTGGGATGATTTAGCGAATCCTGCTTTGAGCAGGGGGTTGGACCAGATGGCCCAGGAGGTCCCTTCCAACTCTACGATTCTATGATTCTATGATTCTATGATTAACGAGCCGGGTGCTGAGTATCCCACGGCCTCTGGGGCGCGTCATTTACAAGTGCGGTCTTTAAAGCATGCAAATTTTATGAAGTATTTGCAAGCCAGAATGTGGTTTACACATGCGGGGGTACCTTGGTAACAAATATACTCTTGTCATCACAGACACACTTGCCCACAATTGTACTGCCTATAGCAGCACAGGAACTCTTTGCTGTTTTGGCTGTTAAGGAGGAGACAGTGATGAAGGCCTCAGTAACAAGTAGGCCAAATGTAAAGGACCAGGTCTCCTACTTTAGTTATGCCCATACACGCAGTGCATTGACTGACAAACATTTCCCCATGGTGAGTTAAGAGCTGGCTCAGGGATAGGAAACAAAGGGTGGTTTTTAATGGAGAACACTCGGACTGGGTCACTGTTAGCAGTGGGGTACCACAGGGGTCAGTTTTGGGCCCGCTTCTTTTTAACATATTTATTAATGACCTTGTAGGGGGCATAGAGAGTAGAATTTCAATATTTGCAGATGACACTAAAGTCTGCAGGGTAATCAATACAGAGGAGGACAATTTTATATTACAGGAGGATTTATGTAAACTAGAAGCTTGGGCTGATAAATGGCAAATGAGCTTTAATGGGGATAAATGTAAGGTCATGCACTTGGGTAGAACGAACAAGATGTATAATTATGTGCTTAATTGTAAAACACTGGGCAAAACAGTCACTGAAAAAGACCTGGGTGTATGGGTGGACGACAAACTCACATTTAGCGGCCAGTGTCAGGCAGCTGCAGCAAAGGCAAATAAAATAATGGGATGCATTAAAAGATTAAAACATAATTTTACCTCTATATAAGTCACTAGTGCGACCACACTTAGAATACTGTGTACAGTTCTGGTCTCCAGTGTATAAGAAAGACATAGCTGAACTGGAGCAGGTGCAGAGAAGAGCGACCAAGGCTATTAGGGATCTAGGGGGTCTGCAATACCAAGACAGGTTATTACACTTGGGGTTATTTAGTTTGGAGAATCGAAGGCTTAGGGGTGACCTTATTACAATGTATAAATATATGCAAGGACAATACCAAGACCTTTCTAATGATCTTTTTACTCTTAGACCTGTGACGGGGACAAGGGGGCATCCTCTACGTCTGGAGGAAAGAAGGTTTAAGCATACTCACAGATGCGGATTCTTTACTGTAAGAGCAGTGAGACTATGGAACTCTCTGCCATATGATGTTGTAATGAGTGATTCCCTACTAAAATTTAAGAAGGGACTGGATGCCTTCTTGAAAAGTATAATATTACAGGGTATATACACTAGTTTCCTTAATATTGCGTTGATCCAGGGAGCTAGTCTGATTGCCGAATGTGGAGTCAGGAAGGAATTTTTTTCCCCAATGTGAAGCTTACTGTTTGCCACATGGGTTTTTTTTGCCTTCCTCTGGATCAACATGTTAGGGAAAGTTAGGATAGGATATGGGTTGAACTAGATGGACTTAAAGTCTCCCTTCAACCTTAATAACTATGTTACTATGTTACTATGGTGGCGAACTTTTCAACAAAAATTTTAGTGCAATCATAGACACACTTGCCCAACATTGTACTTCAATAAACAGCACAGACCACATGTACCCTGGTCATGTCGTTGCAGAAAAGATGTACACATTGAAAAGGGTTCAGTACCAAATGTGCTCAAAGTAAAGGACCGGGTCACTTAGAGTTATAATACTCATACATGCAGTGCATGGGCTGTCAACCTGTTCCCAATGGGGGGTACACATTTTTAAATACTATACTCTGGGCATCAAAGACACTTTTGTCAAAAATTGGACTGCTTGTAAGGAAAAAGAAACAAAGACTCTGCATCTGTTCAAACCTAATTTGAGAACACTTCAGAACTTTTGACGAAATACAACACCTAAATTGGTTAAAAAACTAGTGATACAGATTCAATTAAATGGTAGGAAATCTGTAAAGTAATGTGCCAGAAAATTAGGGATGCTTTCATTAAAGCTCATGAGAAGAAGCAACAATGCAGTCTGAATAGCGTGATTGTGGACAGGAGACAGTTAGTTTAAAAAAATCTAAAAACATTTTTAACGTGTACCCTGAAACCTTAAGCTGTCAAAGCATTCCTGTAATTGCAAATGGTTATGGAAACCCAACAATATGTTGAGTTGTATGCAATATCTTCTTGGACTACAAACATTTTGTAGTTTTCTATGAAGAATTATTTTCAGGAGAATATGACCATCAACAGCAATCATATGTTTATTCAGCCTTTCCAGAAAAACAGAAGCTTAACCCATGGAGTACTGTGGAGAATCATTACAATCAACTATCCCAGGATAAACAGGCAAATAATGTACAAAACAGCTTCTACTATGTATTCCTGAAATGCAAGAGAGAAGTGCACTAATGTGAAGATGTTCAGAAAAAGAACTGTGACCATGCCAAATTTTCTCTAACTGTTCCTTTCAGCTGTGGAGTAAATATTGGAGACACCATAGATGATCACAGTTGGTTTCAACAAAGTAATTTACAAATAATAAGATTTTTTTTTATTTTCCTGATTATAATCCAGTAAAAAGAACATTCACTCATAGAAGTTATCGCTTCAAAAATTGATTAAGTCCTCAGCATCTACAAGCATTCAGCCATCACTGTTTTGTATTGAACTCTTGCCATTTGATGCAGCCAAAGTTAAATATTAGTTTTTGCCCCCCTCCGGTGGCCACTGGTGTTAATACATGTTGGGATAGTCTGAGTCTGCTGATGGTGACCACTCCCACTTTCCTATAAAAGGTCACCTGAGGCATCAGCTGATGTTGGTGATGCACTTCCTTTTGAATACCAGCCGTGGTCAAGACAGGAGCTGGCTGAGAGCAGTGGTGCTTCTGCTAAATGCTGATCTGGTGCCTTACTCTGCTGCTCGGTGCATTGCAGCAGAGAAAGCTAAGTGTTGTTTGTTTTACCTTGTCTGTTATCTTTCCTTGGTGTTATATTAGTGCTGCAGTGGGACCAGTGTCAGCACTTATCTATTCCCTAGGTGCAGGGTAATTGAGGGACAAGGTATCCTGCTTGGCAACAGGTTGAAAGACCCTGTATAGGGACGTCAGGCTAGTCTAGGACTCAGCAGCAGCAGAGTGCAGGAGGTGCCCCTTTCCCCGTTCCCTATAGTAGGGCCCACCGTTGTAATTGTGTCCCCTTGTTCCCTTGTTTGTTTGTTGTTTAGTGACCGAATGCTGCTGGATCATGTCATACAGGGCCAGTCACATATCGTGACAATAATAATACCGAACACGTTCACCCTGGTCATCTATTGGCAGGTAAGGAAGAGACATTACAGGAAAACGAGTTAAGAAGTAGGTACAATGTAGGGGTTTGGGACTCTGAGACTTGTAAAGGAGTGCATACGCTGACAAAAATTTCATCAATGGGGGTACCTTTTTTAAAAATATGCTAGTGCCATCACAGCCCCCTTGCCCAAAATTCACCGGCCTATAACAGTACACAACACGTTCACCCAGGTCATGCAGTCAGAGAAAAGGAAGAGACATTGCAGGAAAATGATTTAATAAATAGGCCCAATGTAGGGGTGTGGGTCTCTGAGATTTGTAATGGACTGCATGAGCTGACAAACAATTCCCCCAGCGGGGTTCCTTTTATCAAAATATACTATTCCCATCACAGCCCCCCTTGCCCAAAATTCACAGGCCTATAACAGTAAAAAATAGAGATGAGCGACTTTGCCTTTTTTCAGGTCGAATCAGGTTTCAAGAAACCTGACTTTCGCAAAAGTCGGGTCGAACGAAATCAGACGATTATTGTGAAAAGTCGAAGTCCGACTGAAACACGAAACCCAATGTAAGTCAATGGGGAAGAAAAGTCGGCAGTGAGTGGAGGACAGGAACCACACCTAGAGTGCCCATTTTAATGCCAAAAACATCAATTCTTATTCCTTAAGCTTGTCAACCTTAATTTACTTCAGAATAACAGCTAGGCATTGAAAACTGGGGGTTATTTGGCTAAAGTTGTGGGGGGGTAGTGCTCGCTCCAGATTTTCGTGGGCCCAGGGCCAAAGAGTGGCACTGGGCTCCTTTAACACATGACACAATTCATGATCCTTTGATACGGTAGAGAAATAGCGGTACAGTACAAAGAAAAATGCTTCAATTCTTACATCACATGACTGATATCCATTTTAAATTCTCCAATAGCTCCAAAAACAGACAGTATATTCCTCCATACAGTATTATGGCCACCGCATAGTGCATCATACAGAGTGATGAGGCCCAAATATTTCCCCATACAGAATCAATGGTCCCATATAATGTTCCATACAGTATATGATGAGCTCCACATAATGCTACAGTATATGTTGTTCACCATGGCTGAAGCTCCAGTGTCTTAGGCTGGTTTCACATTTGCGTTTTTTAGCGCTGGAAAAAAACGCATACGTGCGCATGCGATTTTTCCCCTATATTTAACATGGGTGCGCATACATGCGCGCTTGTAAGCGCATGTATGCGATTTTCATGCGCTGCGTTTTTTTGGGGTGTGCGTTGGTATTTTCCAGACGCTGCATGTTGCATTTTTTGGCCCTGGAAAAAAGCGCATGCGCACGTATGCGCACGTTTTGCGCTAAAAATGGCCATTATAGCCTATGGATGCGCATACGTGCGCACTGGCATGCGCAGGTATGCGATTTTTTAGCGCTGCGTTTTTTGGGTGGTGTCCACTTTTTATCCTAGTTAGAATCTTCTAAAGTCAAAAAAAAAAGTCTATATAAAGGAGGTGCCTGCCAAAACTCTGCCACTACTACACTGACAGATTGAAGAGCAGACAGTCAACCAAGAACCCATTATATCAGCGAAGAATGTGAGTATATTACATTATATGCCTGTCCTTTTAAATTATGTATGTACTAATGATTTTTATTATTTTTACATGCAGTATGTCTTCAGAATCCGAGTATTCCCCATCGCGGCAGGAATTGGCGCAAGCAGACCGTGAGGTGATTATTTTCGTGCATCTGGTAAGTATATCTGCTGCTTCTCCAAATCTCTTACGTTTTTTTCAACTTTCTTAAGACATCGTCATCATCATCTGTGGACGGCACTAGTGAGGGCGAAGAGCAGGAGCAGCGAAGCCAAGTCCCGGTGGTGATACGGAATGTAAGTATCAAATGATTTGTAATGTTCTTTATTTTTTATCTTCTATTTTTACTCTTTTTTTTGTTTCTTTTTTTGTAACTTTTTATTCAATTTAAATTTGATTATTCTAATGAATGTGTTTTGTCTAGGTTCCACAACGGGATGAAGACGTCTACCTGGATAATGAGCAGCTCATCAGCCTGGTCCAGGAGCGTTCGCCGTTGTGGGACAGCCGTGACCGGCTGTACAAGGACAATGTGGTGACCCGGCGGCTATGGAATGAGGTGGCCGCAGCGTTGATGGATGGCTGGGACAGCGCCACAGCATCCTCCAAAAAGGCGTTTAGTGAGTATTTCCCTGCTCTGTATTGTGCCGCAGTGACTGTTGTCCTTGACGGCACTGTTGGGTTTCGTGCTAGGCGTATTCTAGCAGGAAACCCAACAGTGTCATCGGGGTCTACAGTGACTGCTTTGAGTATTGTATTGCTACATTGTGCCGCAGTGACTGTTGTCCTTGACGGCACTGTTGGGTTTCGTGCTAGGCGTATTCTAGCAGGAAACCCAACAGTTTCATCGGGGTCTACAGTGACTGCTTTGAGTATTGTATTGCTACATTGTGCCGCAGTGACTGTTGTCCTTGACGGCACTGTTGGGTTTCGTGCTAGGCGTATTCTAGCAGGAAACCCAACAGTGTCATCGGGGTCTACAGTGACTGCTTTGAGTATTGTATTGCTACATTGTGCCGCAGTGACTGTTGTCCTTGATGGCACTGTTGGGTTTCGTGCTAGGCGTATTCTAGCAGGAAACCCAACAGTGTCATCGGGGTCTACAGTGACTGCTTTGAGTATTGTATTGCTACATTGTGCCGCAGTGACTGTTGTCCTTGACGGCACTGTTGGGTTTCGTGCTAGGCGTATTCTAGCAGGAAACCTAACAGTGTCATCGGGGTCTACAGTGACTGCTTTGAGTATTGTATTGCTACATTGTGCCGCAGTGACTGTTGTCCTTGACGGCACTGTTGGGTTTCGTGCTAGGCGTATTCTAGCAGGAAACCCAACAGTGTCATCGGGGTCTACAGTGACTGCTTTGAGTATTGTATTGCTACATTGTGCCGCAGTGACTGTTGTCCTTGACGGCACTGTTGGGTTTCGTGCTAGGCGTATTCTAGCAGGAAACCCAACAGTGTCATCGGGGTCTACAGTGACTGCTTTGAGTATTGTATTGCTACATTGTGCCGCAGTGACTGTTGTCCTTGACGGCACTGTTGGGTTTCGTGCTAGGCGTATTCTAGCAGGAAACCCAGCAGTGTCATCGGGGTCTACAGTGACTGCTTTGAGTATTGTATTGCTACATTGTGCCGCAGTGACTGTTGTCCTTGACGGCACTGTTGGGTTTCGTGCTAGGCGTATTCTAGCAGGAAACCCAACAGTGTCATCGGGGTCTACAGTGACTGCTTTGAGTATTGTATTGCTACATTGTGCTGCAGTGACTGTTGTCCTTGACGGCACTGTTGGGTTTCGTGCTAGGCGTATTCTAGCAGGAAACCCAACAGTGTCATCGGGGTCTACAGTGACTGCTTTGAGTATTGTATTGCTACATTGTGCCGCAGTGACTGTTGTCCTTGACGGCACTGTTGGGTTTCGTGCTAGGCGTATTCTAGCAGGAAACCCAACAGTGTCATCGGGGTCTACAGTGACTGCTTTGAGTATTGTATTGCTACATTGTGCCGCAGTGACTGTTGTCCTTGACGGCACTGTTGGGTTTCGTGCTAGGCGTATTCTAGCAGGAAACCCAACAGTGTCATCGGGGTCTACAGTGACTGCTTTGAGTATTGTATTGCTACATTGTGCCGCAGTGACTGTTGTCCTTGACGGCACTGTTGGGTTTCGTGCTAGGCGTATTCTAGCAGGAAACCCAACAGTGTCATCGGGGTCTACAGTGACTGCTTTGAGTATTGTATTGCTACATTGTGCCGCAGTGACTGTTGTCCTTGATGGCACTGTTGGGTTTCGTGCTAGGCGTATTCTAGCAGGAAACCCAACAGTGTCATCGGGGTCTACAGTGACTGCTTTGAGTATTGTATTGCTACATTGTGCCGCAGTGACTGTTGTCCTTGACGGCACTGTTGGGTTTCGTGCTAGGCGTATTCTAGCAGGAAACCCAACAGTGTCATCGGGGTCTACAGTGACTGCTTTGAGTATTGTATTGCTACATTGTGCCGCAGTGACTGTTGTCCTTGACGGCACTGTTTTTTTTTATCAACAGTGGACAAAGTCCGAACACGTTGGCGTTCGATCAAGGACCGCTTCAACAGTGATGTTCGTGCTGAGGGCCAGGTTCGCAGTGGATCTGCGTCAAGGACCAGAACTAGATACCGTCACTATCACGCGTTGCAGTTCCTAAGACCGGTCCTTGCCACAAGATCGTAAGTATTATACATTTTGGGTTTTTATTTTTATTAATCTGTGTTTTTCTAATCCACAGCTGATGCTTCTTGTAAAGGCATGGTAGTAATGATTTTCCTTTCTTCCACAGCACCTGGAGCAGCACCCTGCAACCTGGCCCTGGAGCGGTCCTTCCTCGGACGTCCTCTGACCCGTCCCAGCCATCCGACAGCCAGGAAGCACCTTGCAGGTCAACCACACACACAGCTGGTGACCAGGAAGCTGGGCCATCAGGTGTTCCCCTGTCCCAGGTCTCTGCCACTGGTTATGCGGGCACTACCCGCCAGCGGCAGAGGGCCTTGGACAGGAATGTCTTGCCCGAGTTTATGCATTTGAGCGAGACATTTAATTCCAGCCTCAAGTCACTGTCCGACAGAGTTGAAAGCGGTTTTGCACTCATGGAACGTGGTTTTAACCACTTTGAACACCGCTTCAATTCTGTAGAACAGCGCCTTGACCGTCTGGAGGCCGACCTCAACAGACCAGCACACCATTTTTTTAGTAAGATTGAAAAGGGCATGGCGGAACACCTTAGTCCTGATCAACAGCTGAATGTGCTGCAGGCCTGCAACAATGCTTTCTTGCAGGCTATGCAGCATAATCGGTACGGTCAGCAGTCAGTGGTGTCCTTTCCACCTGTGCCACCATTGACTCGCTTCACCTCACTACCGACTTGTGCTGCATACCACTGCATGGACACCTCTATTCAAAGCCAGGACACCCACCGTTACACCACCACAAGTCTGAGTGCAGCTGGTCACTTCACCGACACCACCATGGCAAGCGCTGCTCCTGTCTGGAGCACCACCGCCAATCCCATGCATGCGTGGAGCTCAGCCACCACTAGGCAAACATGGAACAGCCCTGCCGCTACAACAACATGTAGTAGCCCTGCCACCACCACTCTGCAAACCTGGGCCATCACTGCCGCCACCAGTCCTCCTGCAAGGACGAGCACTGACAACGAAGAGCAGCAGCAGCCACCTCAGCAGCAGCAGCCACCTCAGCAGCAGCAGCCACCTCAGCAGCAGCCGCCACCTCAGCAGCAGCAGCCACCTCAGCAGCAGCCGCCACCTCAGCAGCAGCAGCAACCACCTCAGCAGCAGCAGCCACCTCAGCAGCAGCCGCCACCTCAGCAGCAGCCGCCACCTCAGCAGCAGCCGCCACCTCTGCAGCAGCAGCCGCCACCTCAGCAGCAGCTGCCATACCAGCAGATGGGGGACCTACATTCCATATTTGCCCCTACTTCAAGGCGAAATCAATCAAGGCGGGCATTGGGCCAAAGTCGGTCCAGGCACACAAGCCTACGGCGACATGCCATTACAACTAATGTACCTGAACAGATTTCCTCTCCTACAAGTGTTCCAAGTTTAATTCCCTTAACTGGACTACCTTCCCCCACAAGTTTTGTTGCCCCTTCCCCTCAAACACCGTCTTCAACTGCAAGTGTTGCATATTCCCTGCACACCCCCAAATTGAAACCATCTGCCCCCAAACGCCGTAAAAAATAATTTTTAGTTTTTTTTTTGTGATAAAAAATAAATTTACATTTGTGGTTCACCATTAATAAGTTTCATTAATGTTGTTTGCGCCGCTCACACACACTGATGGGTAAATACATGTTAAAAACCAACCCAAGGGCTAGTATAGTCATATGTGAAATAACATGGACTAGTATAGTCATTCCAAGGCCTAGTGTAATAACTCTAGTTTTACCAAATAGAATCTGGTTTCATGAAAAACAAACTGTTGAAACTTGTCTAAAAAATAAGTTTCTTTCTAGTTTCACCAGTTTGTTTTTTGTGAAACAAGATGCTAGTTGTTAAAAATCGAGTTATTACAGTAGGCCTTGGTATGACTATACTAGGCCGTGGTATTTCACATATTACTATACTACTAGCCCCAAGGCCTACTATACTCATATTTGAAATACCACGGCCTAGTATAGTCATTCCAAGGCCTAGTGTAATAACTCTAGTTTTACCAAATAGAATCTGGTTTCATGAAAAACAAACTGTTGAAACTTGTCTAAAAAATAAGTTTCTTTCTAGTTTCACCAGTTTGTTTTTTGTGAAACAAGATGCTAGTTGTTAAAAATCGAGTTATTACAGTAGGCCTTGGTATGACTATACTAGGCCGTGGTATTTCACATATTACTATACTACTAGCCCCAAGGCCTACTATACTCATATTTGAAATACCACGGCCTAGTATAGTCATTCCAAGGCCTAGTGTAATAACTCTAGTTTTACCAAATAGAATCTGGTTTCATGAAAAACAAACTGTTGAAACTTGTCTAAAAAATAAGTTTCTTTCTAGTTTCACCAGTTTGTTTTTTGTGAAACAAGATGCTAGTTGTTAAAAATCGAGTTATTACAGTAGGCCTTGGTATGACTATACTAGGCCGTGGTATTTCACATATTACTATACTACTAGCCCCAAGGCCTACTGTACTCATATTTGAAATACCACGGCCTAGTATAGTCATTCCAAGGCCTAGTGTAATAACTCTAGTTTTACCAACTAGAATCTATTTTCAAACTGTTGAAACTTGTCAAGTTTCACCCGTTTGTTTTTTGTGAAACAAGATACTAGTTGGCCAAAATCGAGTAGGCCTTGTTATGACTATACTAGGCCGTGGTATTTCACATATTACTATACTACTAGCCCCAAGGCCTACTATACTCATATTTGAAATACCACGGCCTAGTATAGTCATTCCAAGGCCTAGTGTAATAACTCTAGTTTTACCAAATAGAATCTGGTTTCATGAAAAACAAACTGTTGAAACTTGTCTAAAAAATAAGTTTCTTTCTAGTTTCACCAGTTTGTTTTTTGTGAAACAAGATGCTAGTTGTTAAAAATCGAGTTATTACAGTAGGCCTTGGTATGACTATACTAGGCCGTGGTATTTCACATATTACTATACTACTAGCCCCAAGGCCTACTGTACTCATATTTGAAATACCACGGCCTAGTATAGTCATTCCAAGGCCTAGTGTAATAACTCTAGTTTTACCAACTAGAATCTATTTTCAAACTGTTGAAACTTGTCAAGTTTCACCCGTTTGTTTTTTGTGAAACAAGATACTAGTTGGCCAAAATCGAGTAGGCCTTGTTATGACTATACTAGGCCGTGGTATTTCACATATTACTATACTACTAGCCCCAAGGCCTACTATACTCATATTTGAAATACCACGGCCTAGTATAGTCATTCCAAGGCCTAGTGTAATAACTTGTAATGGAGCAGATTACATGAGCAGATTACATTCATCCACTCAATGCTGACTTGTATTCCCCATGGACTTTCATTGGGGTTGGGTTTTGAGGGTTGTGTTTTGAGAAAATCACATACTTTGTTTTAAACTAGTTGCACAATTTTCTCTTGAAAAAAAATGGTTTCCTGATTCATGGCCTGCAGCTTTGTTCATTCCAATATATTTCACGCAGACTAGCAATGCTGCATTTTAACTCGTATGTGTATTTACCTGCCCAGGTGTGTGAACATAACAAAATTCAGTTATACATGGGAAGTTTTTTAATTAATTGGAGTTTAAAAAATATAGTGCACTCAGTAATGGTATCAAATAAGGATTTTTATTACCATAAACAACAACATTACACCATTTCATCTTGCCAGTGCACCCGTCCTACATCAGAAATAAAGTAGGCCGCAAATTTGTCCCTCATTTGGCCAACTTCAACGGATGACCTGAGAGTGTGCTGAGTGAATTCAGGCAATGGGTTAGGAGCATCATCGTCCAGTTCAAAGGTCGGGTGCTCTTTAGCCATCACAAAGTTATGTAGAACCACACAGGCCTTCACCACCTCATCAACTGTTTCAAGTTTAAGATTAATGGCCGTGCCCAGAATTCGCCATCTGGAAACAAGAATCCCAAAAGCACACTCGACAGTTCTTCTGGCCCTGGTCAGCCTGTAATTAAAAATTTTTTTGGTGTGGTCCAAGTCCCGGCTGGAGTAGGGTTTCAGTAAGTTTCCGCACATTTGAAAAGCCTCATCGCCAACCATTACAAAGGGCAGTGGCGGAGCTTCGGTGTGAGGAAGAGGCCGTGGCATAGGGAAATTAAATTGGTTGCCATACAACCTCCGGCCCATGTCTGAGTTTTTAAAAGCCTGCGAGTCATTACCACGGCCAAATGCTCCAATGTCCACTGCTACAAACATACATCCGGCATCCGCAATTGCAATGAGTACTATTGAAAAGTACTTTTTGTAATTATAGTACTCAGATCCCGTTCTTTGGGGTTTGATGATCCGTATGTGTTTCCCATCAACAGCTCCCAAACAGTTGGGAAAATTGCATACTGTCCAGAATTTGTCAGCAATTTCCATCCACTTTTCAGCGGTGGGCAGGGGCATAAATTCTGGGCAAAGAACATTCCAGAGAGCCCGGCAGGTGTCAGCAACAATTCCAGACAAGGTAGAGATTCCAATACGGTACTGGAAGTGTAGTGAGGATAGGGTTTCTCCAGTCGCCAGGAATCTGTGAACAGACAAAGAAGTAAAATTAATATTTATGTATATTATTTTTAAAAACTATAAAAAAAAATATTAGTACATTCACGAAAACTAATTACCCAAGGTTTTGAATACTAAATTTACAAAAAAAAACATCAGACCACACCCCTTTGTTTTTAAAACATACCGTAATGTCACCAGTAGCCGTTCCTCAGGAGGAATCGCACGACGGAGCTGTGTGTCCTGTCTCTGGATGGATTGTTGGACACGAGCAAGCAAATCCATGAAACTTTCGTGGGACATCCGGATATAATCAGTAAATTTCTCCGGGTTTGCACGTAGCTCGCTGTAGAGGGTGTGGTATGCCCCACGGCTCTCCCGGAGTTCAACAATCGGATGTATCCACATACGCCGCCGTCTTCGCTGCCTCTCTCTCTTCCTTTGTTCATGGCAAGCAACTGCATACGCCTGAGCCATCGCGATGTCCAAATCCAAGTTGAAGTGAAAACTCTTCCAGCGCAGATCCATGGTCACGAGAAGAATCAAGCAAATGTGAAGAATACTGTAGACAGGGTCTATATATATTAACATACCACACCCACAATGAAGTCCCATTGGTCTTGTGTGTTGTTGAATGGTTGTTTTTTCTTTTTTGTGGGGTTTTTCCAAAATCTGTAAAAAAACGCAAACGCACAAAAAACGCATACAAACGCGCAAAAACGCTGCGTTTTTTTCCTGCATGCGCATTAAAATGCTGGAAAAAAACGCAGCGTTTGTATGCATTTGTATGCATTTTTTTAATGCGTTTTTTTGCGGGAAAAACGCGCTGCAAAAAAAAGCAAGTGTGAAACTAGCCTTATGGGCCCAAATAATGCACCATATATAATGGGCCCCATTTCTAATGCTCCAGTGTATAATGGGCCCTGTAAATGCTGCTCCAGTGACTGATGTCCACCTTTGGAATGCTCCAGTGCATGGTGGGCCCCAGATATCATTCTCCAGAGTATCATGCTCCCCAAAAATTGCTCCCAACCTTTAAAACAATTAAATAAGTCTCCTCACTAGGGAATCCCTGTACTCTGGACTCCTCGTCATCCCCATCTTCCATCTCTCTGCACTTGGACTGTTTAGGCAGAGGGCGTACAGACGTGATGTCATCGCGCTCTTTGAGCAGAATGTCACTGTCAGGAAAAGTGTTTGGTTTCCGGGGGGCAGTATAGTTGCAAAGCTGAACCTTAAAGGAATGTCCAGAAGCGCACTACCAGGAGTGGAGCCTGCGGCTTAATTGGACTCAACACGGGCAACATCAACCATGCCATCCACAAAAAAGCTGCACAGATTGCAAGCTTAATTCTGTTAACGAACGAGACTCAGGCATGCCCCCGCAGTCCGCGTCCAGCTTACTAGAGGGACACGCGAGGCTCTGGCACGCGAGATCGGCCAATAACAGGTCTGTCATGCCCTTACATGTCCGGGGCTGCAATCGTGCTAAAATGAAAGGACCAGCGTGTATCGCTTACAGGTGCGGATAACACGCTGAACCCCGTTAGTGATGGGGATCTGGGATTACAATTCTTCCCCACGAACAAGCATTTCCCAGTAAGTGCTTGTCAACCGTAATTCCGGAATGAGGCCTAAACGGCATTCTAGAAAGAATGTGAAAAAATTAAGTGTCCAAACCACAGGTGCTGTAGCTTGCTTAACAGCTGGGCTCCTCTGCTGAGTAGCACACAGTTCTTACATAAACAGGCGGCATAGCTTGGCTCACGGGTGGCCAACTCTGCTGAGTAGCATATACAGTTACTAGGCCCAAAGTATTAAGTGGTGTAAATGCAGTCAAAAACTGGTTCTTTCATAAACAGGCGGCATAGCTCGTTTCACGGGTGGGCTCCTCTTCTGAGTAGCAGACACAGTTACTAGGCCCAAAAGGTTTTTCAGGACAATAAGCAGTAAAAAATTATTAGAAACACACATGGTGTAGCTCCTTCACCAGTGTACTACACCGCTGGCTGCCAGACACCGCTATTATGCCCTAAAACTGTCTATTATCATTGAAAACCATTATTAATGTGAAAAAAAGATACGCTTTTGTTTAACAAAACGTCCTCGAACGGAAACTCGAACAGCCGAATTTTAATCAAAGTGTTGTAGTTCGACGAACGGATCTAACACTGGCGAAAGCAGCTAGAATTTGAACTTGGCCAACAGTTCCACTCAAGCACCACTCATCTGTAATCAGGAGGCAGACTCAGACGGTCTCAGGCACAGTATGGATTCGACAAGATTGCAGAAAGTTGAGAAAGGGTACAGTATCACCGGATAACAGGTATATATAGCATAGTTTAAACATTTAACATCTCTGTGTTTATTTCTGGAGTACGAGAAAGACACTCACAGCCTCAGTATGGATTAGACAACAATCTAAAAAGTAGAAAAAAGGAAATGTTTTTGAAGCGTACACCAGTATACACTGTTGGGGTATTTTTAAATCTTCATATATATTTCTGTCTCAGTAAGACAGTTCAGACTCTCCGCAAGAGGAAACAAGATGGATAAAAGTACAGACATAAAGTCGAGTGATTGCAGAAATTTAGGAATTACTAATCACGGGAAAAACTCCCTTGGAGAATTCTCAGAGGCGATGCTGATCCTCAATTACTTTGTGTGTGGAGACAGCGAAAACAGTTCTTTGTGAAGAAATGGTTGCTGTATCGCAGTACTGTTGATCCCATCACCGTTACTCATCTCCATCAAATTTTGACCACAGGGAGAGATGTAGACATGGTCCTCACTGCCTCTCATGATCTGTCAGGTAACTTTGGAGTGCAAAAGACAGAAGCCACAGGCTGTAGGCGATTCTATTGGATTGGCATGAGAGGGCACATTTAAAAATGTGGGCAGGAATGTCACACGTCTGTGAGTAGGAAAACTGTGAAAGCTGATGATAAACCACCACTGCATCTCATTGTGAGTCGACGTCCATAAGAAATGGAAGCCATTGATCATCTGAAGCTAGAGCCCGGCCAGCAGGACAGGGCATAGCTACGTCTTAACCATCATCTATCAGTTCACCAAATTTGTAGTGGCAGTCCCAGGGAAGGATTTGGCAGCCCAGACTACACAGCGGAGGAGCAGGGATAGGTAAATATTGCAAAAGCTGGGGCCCTGCCCAGGCAAGGGGGGCCCACTCGTGGGCGTCGGTACTGGCACTGGGCCCCTCATAGTATGCCGGTATGTCTGACGGCGGGTGTACACCCCCACCGTCAGAGACACATGATTACACTATGAGGGACCCTGTGCCAGTGTCGGCGCCCAAGAGTCGGCCCACCCACCTGTCCAGGGCAATGGCACTCGCATGGTTGCGTGCGCTAGGTGGTGACCCTGGCCATGGGGGGGAAGGCAGCCCAGTTAGGGAGGTTTAAAAATTGCATATGTTGATGTTGGACATTCAGCAGCTGCAAATGGAGGAATCGGAGAAGTCCGAGGAAGAGGAGGACAAAAGCGAGCCATTTTTCTGGCAACCTATGTGTCATCAGGGGAAGGTGGGACAAAATCCTTTGAAACCCATGCATGGTTCATTTTAATGAAGGTTAGATCATCAACATTTTGGGTCGACAGACGGGTCCTTTTTTCTGTCAGGATTGAGCCAGCAGCACTGATGACTTTTTCCGATAGCACACTAGCAGCAGGGCAAGCGAGCTCCTGTAAGGCATATTGTGCCAATTAAGGCCAGGCGTCCAGTTTAGAGGCCCAATAGTCAAAGGGGAATGACCTGCGAGGGAGAACATCGATATGGGAGGAGAAGTAGTTTATAACCATAGTTGACAACTGCTGTCTCCTGTTACTTTAAATCGATGCAGTATTACCAGTCGTGTGAGCGGTAATTGAAAGATCAGTCCACAACATGGTCATGAGACCCCTGTGTCCAACGCCACTTCGGATGTGTGCACCACGAACACCTCTTCCATGTTGCCCCTACGGCTCGTTGGAGAACCATCACTGCTGCTGTGTGCTGGGAATGCCTCAAACAAACGGTTTACCAGAGTTGCTTGTTTGTTAGCCAATATTAAGTCAAGGTTCTCCTGTGGCATGATGTTTTGGAATTTGCCTTTATAGCGTGGATCCAGGATGCTGGCCAACCAGTAGTCATCATCGTTCATCATTTTGGCAATGCGGGGGTCCCTTTTTAGGATCTGCAAGGCATAATCTGACATGTGGGCCAATGTTCCGGGTGTTAATGATGCACTGTGAGTGCTGGGTGGAGGAGCACTTTCTGGCAAATCCACATCCCTCCAGTCACGCACAAACCCTGTACCAGACCTTGCCACGCCAACATTTTCTCATGCCCCACGAGAAGCATCCTCCTCCCCTAAATAATCATCCCCATCATCATCCTCCTCTTCCTCTTCTTCCTCCACCTCGTCCAGGAGAGATCCCGGAGCAGACAATGGCTGACTGTCATCAAGGCTTCCCTCCTCCTCTTCCTCATCCTCCTCCGCTGCAGACGCCTGCTCCTTAATGTGCGTCAAAGTTTGCATGAGCAGACGCATAAGTGGGATGCTCATGCTTATGATGGCGTCGTCTGCGCTTACAAGTCGTGTGCATTCCTCAAAACACTTAAGGACTTTACAGAGGTCTTTCAGCTTCGACCACTTCACACCCGACAACTCCATGTCTGCCCTCAAAGTGCCTTGCCATGTATCCTCCCACAAATGCATTACAGCCTGCCTCTGTTCGCACAGCCTCTCAACCATGTGCAGGGTGGAGTTCCACCTTGTTGCAACGCCGATAATTAGGCAGTGCTTGGGAAGTTGGAGCAATCGCTGCAGCTTCTGCATACGACTGGAGTGTACTGTCGACCGGCGGATGTGGAGCACAGTCTTCGGACCTTCAGGAGCAGGCCTGTTAACTCCGGATAATTATTGAGGAAGCACCGCACCACCAGGTTCAAGGTGTGAGCCAGGCAAGGTATGTGTTGAAGTTTTGAAAGGGCTATGGCTGCCACAAAATTCCGGCCGTTATCACTAAATACCTTGCCTGCCTCAAGATGTAGACTGCCCAGCCATGACAGTTTGTCGCTGCAAGTAGTCGGCCAGTACCTCCGCAGTGTGTCTGTCGCCCAAACACATCATCTTCAACACAGCCTGCTGATGCTTACCACTAGCTGTTCGATAGTGGGACACCGAGTGTGCAACACTGGCAGCTGCGGATGGAGTGTTCGTGCGACTGCGCTCTGTGGATGAGCTTTTGCTTCTGGAGGAGGAGGAGGAGGCAGGTCGAACACCTACACCCAACTGTTTCCTATACCGTGGGCTAGGCAGCACTGTCCCACCGCCGCAGTCCCCTGTGGACCCTGCATCCACAACATTAACCCAGTGCGCAGTGATGGACACGTAACGGTCCTGGCCATGCCTACTGGACCATGCATCTGTTGTGAGGTGCACCTTTCCACTCACTGATTGCTTGAGTGCATGGACAATGCGGTCTTTCACATGAAGGTGGAGGGCTGGGATGGCTTTGCGAGAAAAGAAGTGCCGACTGGGTAGGTCATAGCGTGGTACTGTGTAGGCCATGAGTTCACGGAAAGCTTCGCTTTCAACCAACCGGTAGGGCATCATCTCTAACAAGATTAGTTTGGCAATGTGGGCGTTCAAACCCAGTGTACGCGGATGAGAGGATGAGTACTTTCTTGTCCTACTCATAGTCTCTGGTAGGGTAAGCTGGACTTGAGAGCTGCATATGGTGGAACTAGCGGTGGACATGGTGGACTGAGAGAGGGTTGATGATGGTGATGGAGTTGGTGTTCTTTTTGATGGCCTAGATTCAGTCTTTCGTAGCAATAACATTGTGATTCCCTGACTGCTTTGGCCTTGCTACGACACCTCAACATTTGCTGCTGGTGGTGTGCTAACCGGTGGGCTTTCAGTGGGGGAAACGATGTAGCGTTGCTGACTACCTTCATTGGGAGCAGTTGCACATGTGGTACGTGAGGTTTGGTAGTCCGTCCACGCTTGCAAGTGCATGGTGGTTAAATGTCTAAGCATGCAACTGGTATTCAAATTTCTCAGATTTTTCCCTCGGCTAAAGGTCTTTGCGCACTTCTTACAGATAACATTTGCCTGATCATTAGGATTTTGTTCAAAAAAGTGCCACACTGCACTCTTCCTACTATGGAAGACATTTTGAGGCCTTGCACGCTGTGCTAATTTGACCATCTGGCCTAGCTGTCCTGCAACTCTTTTGGTTTTTGCAACCTGTTTTTGGACTGCTCCGGGCCTGCCAGATAACAGCTGATGCGATGTCGATGCCTGCTGTGGATCCTCCTCCTCCTCTTCTGAGCTATTGGCAGCGGCACCCTCTTCCCCCAATGGATGCCAATCTGGGTCAACAACTGGATCATCCATTACCTCCTCTTCAATGTCATGTGCACCTTCCTCTGTGTCACCATGTAAGGTGGTATAGTCTGCGGGAAGGGGCACCTGAGTTTCATCAGGGTCAGATTCTGGCTCAGTACACTGCGAGGACAATGTAGTGCTCTGAGTGAATGTACCAGCAGATAAATCTAGCAGTGGCTGTGCATCAGTGCACTCCATGTCAGATTCTTCTTGGACTGGGTAATTCACGATTTGACTTGATAACCCAGGCATGGTATGTGAAAAGAGCTCCATGGAGTAATCTGTAGTATGGCCTGCCGCATCCTTTACTTTTGGTAGGGGTGAAGGACACAAGGAAAGGTGTAGTTCCTGACCATGAGTCTCCAATGACGACTCAGTGCTTTTATTTTTTGAAAGTTCAGAAGAGGAGGCGATAGAGCTGGAGGCTATGTCAGCAATGTAAGCCAAAACTTGTTCCTGAAGCTCCGGCTTTAAAAGCGGTTTACCTACTCCCAGAAAAGGGAGCCTTCGAGGTCTTGTGGAGCCAGACGATGATGCAGGCTCAACACCTCCTGCATTAGGTGCTATTGTGCTGCCAACAGATCCACCACCACCAACACCATCATTACCAGATGGCAACCCACGCCCACTTCCACGGCCTCTTCCAACACACTTCCTCATTTTTGGGAAAATGTACCCAAAATACCACCAGCAATATGGTACTGTAAAACAAGGTACAAGGTGTATATAGTATTGGGGAGAATTTGAATCTCCCTAAAGACTTGAGGACACTGAACTATTATCTCAGGCCCAGCGTGGATTACACCTCAATATAACAGGCTGAAATTGGATGGTGTATAAAATGTCTATATCGGACTGGGGAGAATTTGAATCTCCCTACAGACTTGAGGACATTGAACTATTATCTAAGGCCCAGTGTAGATTACACCTCAATATAACAGGCTGAAATTGGATGGTGTATAAAATGTCTATATAGGACTGGGGAGAATTTGAATTTCCCTACAGACTTGAGGACACTGAACTATTATCTCAGGCCCAGTGTAGATTACACCTCAATATATCAGGCTGAAATTGGATGGTGTATAAAATGTCTATATAGGACTGGGGGGAATTTGAATCTCCCTACAGACTTGAAGACACTGAACTATTATCTTAGGCTCAGTGTAGATTACACCTCAATATAACAGGCTGAAATTGGATGGTGTATAAAATGTCTATATAGGACTGGGGAGAATTTGAATCTCCCTAGAGATATTAGCAAGCTGATAATGATGCTCTCAGTCCTAAGTATGGCAGCAGGCAGCCTAATAAGCAGGACTGCTGCTCAAAAAAGTGTGGAAAAATGAACGCTTGGTAACTGGGCAAAAAAGAGGATGAAAAGTATTTTAGCTTTTAAAAATGCAGTTTGCACAGCAGTGTGATAACAGCAATGCAGCTGTCAGGGAGCTTTATAAGGCAGCCTAATAACCAACAGAGCTGATGCACCAAAATATAGCCTCCACTTGCACTGCACACTAACTGTTGTGTTGTACAGGCAAAATTGCTAGCAGCAGAAGTAGTTTTTTGCATCTTCTTCCCTGCCTATTGCTCTCCCTACAGAATCAGCAGTAGCAGCAGCTCTCCCTATTCTGAGATCAGCAGAAGTAAGATGGCGGTCGGCGTGCACGCCCTTTTATAGCCCCTGTGACTCCACACAAAGCAAGTCAATCACTTGTATGCCCTTCTCAAAGATGGTGGTGACCGCTGCCAATGTCATCGCGTTGCCCACAGTGTGCGTCCTCCATCATTGGCTGAAAAAAGGCGCTGAAGCATCATTTGAAACGCGACTTTGGCGCCATTGTCGCCGACCTCGTGGCCGACCTCACGTTATGGTCAGGTTTCGTTTCATGAAACCCGACTTTTGAGAAAGTCGGCGACTTTTGAAATTGACCGACCCACTTCGCTCAACTCTAGTAAAGAACATGTTCATCTAGGTCATGTAGTCAGAGATAAGGAAGAGACATTGCAGGAAATCGAGTTAAGAAGTAGTTCCAATGTAGGGGTGTGGGTCTCTGAGATTTGTAATGGAGTGCATGAGCTGACAAACAATTCTCCAAGGGGGGTTCCTTTTATCAAAATATGCTATTGCCATCACAGCTCCCTCTAGCCCCACGCTCATCTAGGTCATGTAGTCGGAGATAAGGAGGACACATTGCAGGAAACACAGTTAAGAAGTAGGCCCAATGTAGGGGTGTGGGTCTCTAACACTTGTAAAGGAGTGCATAGGCTGACAAACATTTCACCAATGTGGGGTACCTTTTTTTTTAAACAATACAAGTGCCATCACAGCCCCCTTGCCCAAAATTCACTGGCCTATAACATTACAGAACACGTTCATCTAGGTCAGGTAGTCGGAGATAAGGAAGAGACATTGCAGGAAACACAGTTAAGAAGTATGCCCAATGTAGGGGTGTGAGTCTCTGAGATTTGTAATGGAGTGCATGAGCTGACAAAAAGTTCCTCAAGGGGGGGTTCCTTTTTTCAAAATATACAATTGCCATCACAGCCCCCTCTTGCCCCAAATTCACCAGCCTATAACAGTACAGAACACATTCATCTAGGTCAGGTAGTCGGAGATAAGGAAGAGACATTGCAGGAAACACAGTTAAGAAGTAGGCCCAATGTAGGGGTGTGGGTCTCTGAGATTTGTAATGGACTGCATGAGCTGACAAACAATTCCCTTAGGGGTGTTCCTTTTTTCAAAATATACTATTGCCATCACAGCTCCCTCTTGCCCCAAATTCACCGGCCAAGGAAGTGTGAGATAAGGAAGAGACATTGCAGGAAGCACAGTTAAGAAGTATACCCAATGTAGGGGTGTGGGTCTCTGACACTTGTAATGGAGTGCATAGGCTGACAAACAATTCCCCAATGGGAGTTACCTTTTTTAAAAAATAGACTATGGGCATCATGGACAACCTTGCCAAAAATTGGACTGCCTGCAGCAGCACAGAACACGTTAACCCTGTTCATGGACAATGAGGAGACATAATGAGAAACCATACTGAAATTAAACAACTAAATTACAAATGTGAAGCCACGTATGAAAGAAAATAACAAAACAGAGGGGCGGACACAGATTCATAGATATCAAGCCACAATGTGTTTGAGGAGATAGGTTTATCCCTAGCAACAGCTCAGAGACAGTGATATAAATAGAAATATTGTATAATACCCTTGCCAAAAGTTGAGTTACTTTTGCATCACGCAATCCCTTTGGCCTGGTGTTCTACTAGTTGTGGATGATGAGGATAAGGAGGAGGCTAAAAGCAAACAGACTAACTCAGGAAGCGAATGGATACCCATGTGTGGTTGTCAAGAAGTGCCTGAGAATACATCTCCCCCAAAAAGACAATGCATTTAACCCCTTCACTACCAAGGGTGGTTTGTACGTTAACTCCCGGGTCAATTTTTACAATTCTGACCACTGTCCCTTTATGAGGTAATAACTCTGGAACGCTTCCATGGATCCCGGTGATTCTGACACTGTTTTCTCGTGACATATTGTACTTCATGCTAGTGGTAAAATTTCATTCATATAAATTGCGTTTATTTGTGAAAAAAATGGAAATTTGGCGAAAATTTAGTAAATAACATTTCCCACATGTTTACTTTACATCAGCACAATTTGGGAACCAAATTTTTTTTTTGTTAGGAAGTTATAAGGGTTAAAAGTTGACCAGCGATTTCTCACTTTTACAACACTTTTATTTTACGGACCACATCACATTTGAAGTCACTTTGAGGGGTCTATATGATAGAAAATACCCAAAAGTGACACCATTCTAAAAACTGCACCCCTCAAGGTGCTCAAAACCACATTCAAGAAGTTTATTAACCCTTCAGGCGCTTCACAGGAATTTTTTGAATGTTTGAAAAAAATGAACATTTAACTTTTTTTCACAAAAAAAATTACTTCAGGTTCAATTTTTTTATTTTACCAAGGGTAACAGGAGAAATTGGACTGCAAAAGTTAGTGTGCAATTTGTCCTGAGTATGCTGATACCTGATATGTGGGGAGAACCACTGTTTGGGCGCATGGCAGAGCTCGGAAGGGAAGGAGCGCCGTTTGACTTTTCACTGCAAAATTGGCTGGAATTCAGATCGGACGCCATGTCACGTTTGGAGAGCCCCTGATGTGCCTAAACAGTGGAAACCCCCCACAAGTGACCCAATTTTTGAAACTAGACCCCCCAAGGAACTTATCTAGATATGTGGTGAGCACTTTGAACCCCCAAGGGCTTCACAGAAGTTTATAACGTACAGCCGTACAATTAAAAAAATCATATTTTTTCCACAAAAATGATCTTTTCACCCCCAATTTTTATTTTCCCAAGAGTAACAGGTCCCCAAAAGTTATTGTGCAATTTTTCCTGAGTACGCTGATACCCCATATATGGGGGTAAACCACTATTTGGGCACATGGCAGAGCTCAAAAGGGAAGCAGCGCCATTTTAACTTTTTTGGCTGGAATTGAGATCGGACGCTATGTCGCGTTTGGAAACCCTAACCCCAACACACTCCTAACCCTAACCCTAGCCATAACCCTAGCCCTAACCTTAACCCTAGCTCTGACCCTAGCCCTAACCCTGACCCTAGCCCTAACCCTAACCCTAGCCCTAATGGGAAAATGGAAATAAATAAAAACATTTTTATTTTATTATTTTTCCCTAGCTAAGGGGGTGATAACGGGGGGTTTGATTTACTATTTATGGTGGGTTTTTATTTTTGGCAGCTGTCATGCCCTAAAAGACACTTTTTATTGTAAAAATAGTTTTTGCATCACCACATTTTGAGAGCTATAATTTTTCCATATTTTGACCCACCGAGTCAGGTGAGGTCTTATTTTTTGCGGGACGAGTTGACGTTTTTATTGGTACCATTTTCGGGCATGTGACATTTTTTGATCGCTTTTTATTCCGATTTTTGGGATGCAGAATGAACAAAAACCAGCGTTTCATGAATTTCTTTTATGGGGTGCGTTTACACCATTCCGCGTGTGGTAAAATTGAAAGAGCAGTTTTATTCTTTGGGTTAGTACAGTTGCAGTGATACCTCATTTATGCTGTTTTTTATGTTTTGTCGCTTTTACGCAATGAAAACAATTTCTATATAAAAAATAATTATTTTTGCATTGCTTTATTCTGCAAACTATAACTTTTTTATTTTTTCGCTGATGATGCTGTGTTGTGGCTCGTTTTTTGCGGGACAAGATGACGTTTTCAGCGGTACCATGGATATTTATATGCATCTTTTTGATTGTGCATTATTGCACTTTTTGTTCGGCGGTATGATAATAAATCATTATTTTTTGCATCGTTTTTATTTTTATTTTTTAAGGAGTTCGCTAAAGGGGTTAACTAATGGGACAGTTTTATAGGGTGGGACATTACGGACGCGGCAATGCCAAATATGTGAACTTTTATTGTTTTTTCGTTTTTTTATTTTCAAAAAATGAATTTATTAGGGAATATTTTTTTTTTTAATTATTTTTACTTTTTTTTTTTTTTTTTTACTTTATTATAATGTCCCATGGGGGACATCACTGTCCTGTGACAGATCACTGATCTGTCACATCACAGATCACTGTGACAGATCAGCGATCTGTCACAGGCATTGCTGCAAGTTTCTGTTATAATTCACTTACAAGAAATGGGGTAAACGGGCACCATCCTAAATTTTAATTTTTAATTAGGGTGGGATCACCTAATGCATTCAAATTTACTTAGGAACACACAAGAAGAAAGTATATGCACCAAAATATAGGGATCACCACCAAGCCATTTGGTCAAAGACAATAAATTTATTTATTACAGTGAGCAAAACAAACAAACAAACACGTGTTTAAAATCAATTAAAAAGTCTGAGAAGAAACAGACATAAATCAAAAGACAAACAATGGGTCATGATGTTATACAGTATAATACTTGGAGCCCCAAAGTAACCACACAATCAGTGTGCTGTAAGCAAATACAGATACTTGCCGGCTGTCGTTGCCCAACTTCTGCTATAGCAGTAGTATATCCGTATGCTGCTTGCATATGAGCCTCAATCAAAAAATACTAACAGTACTAAATGCACAGCCAGGAATAGCATGATCAAATCAAAGCAAGGGTAAGCTATATTCCTAAGATTCACGAGTACTCAATTCTGATATGGCCAAAATGGAGTTATGCCACCCAAAAACAGCTTGTTACCAGCAAGGATGGCTATAGAGGTGCGGATGAAATCACTTCTTCCCCCAGCGTAATGGCAGCTAGCCCCTAAGCACAGGCACACAGCTAGGTTACATGGGACCCAAGACCCATGCGTATCGACACAATGTGTCTTTCTCAAGGTCAGTGCATTGTTATGTTGTAGTCACATTCGGTGCATATATATATATATATATATATATATATATATATATATAGTATATATACTGAACAATTAATGAATCTTACCAGCTGAGTATTTACACAGGAAAAGAAAGTGTTAGGAATCTGGTTTCTACAATGCCTATGCAGGAATCCAGATTCTCAAATTTGTCTCCAAAGGCTAAGTCCTTCGTCCCTTCTTCTCAGCATGCTCATGGGATGAGCTCCCATTGGAGTTTGGGAGTCAGGTGCTCAGGTCCTGCTCCTGATTCCATTGGTTATGCTCAGAGCTCTGGGGATTTCCGGCAGGTCCCGTACGCCATAAAAAGTGCGCATGGCCGTTCCGCCATGCGCTAGTATTCTCATACTTGCTGCTGTATGTTTGATGACGGATGCTTGGACTGGTGACTGACTCATTAAATTTCCCCCTCCTTGGTTATTACGAATGTGTGAGTGATTGGGTCAGCCAGTAGCAGCGCTAGCGCCAGCGCACTCAAGCCTCATCCATTGCAGCAGCTAAAACGTTCTGCATTGCGCCAGCATTTCTGGCAGTGCCTTGCCAGCGGCTCTATACTTGCCGCGCTGCAGTTGCACCACAGTTGCAATGTCTCTGCACCAGACGTCTAAAGGTTGGTCTAGACAGAGTCAGTCCCGGCAGTCTTGGCGACTCCTGTGACCTTATACCGCATCTGTGTCGCTGAGTTTCTGTGTAGTTCTAACAGACTCAGTGTTTGTATTTGTGTTCATGCTTGCAGCTCTGTGTGTGAAACAGTCTGCTTTTGCAACATATGTTTATGCTTGCAGCTCTGTGTCTGCAACAGAGCTTGCTCTTGTGCACTAGGTGCAGTCAACCTTGTGCACTTACCGCCTTAGTGCTCTGCCTCTCACAGCAGCTGTTTTGTCACCTACCGCACGGTGGACCCCGGGCGGCGAACACGCTTTATTTATATTTTTATTTAGCGTGTTCCGCCGTCCTTAACAGAAAGTCTCTGACTTAATGAAGCGGCGTCCTCTCTGTGCCATTGCGCAGGCGCCCATCGGTATCAGCGAAATTGCTTTAGTTCTCCTCTCAAAGAGGCATTGATCTAATACCAGTGGGCATGTGAGGAAAATCTCACATCAGACACTACAGCGCTGATGCAAACCATAATGCAACGCCCAATCTCTGTTAATGCGCAAGTGCATAGTAACCTCCATCGAGGCATTTGTATACTTGTCTTTTTAGAATCAATGTGCATGCGCAGATAAGGCTGAACTAGCACATACTACTGCACAGCTGCCAGAATAGAATAACAGTGGATTTATAAAAGTGCCGAGGTACAACATGATATAGTATCCCATTGATCTCAATGTGCGAGGCACATATTAACCTCAATCACAGTATCTGTAGATTGCTTTTATGAAAATACCAATTTAAATCAGTGTGCACACCTAAAGGACCCAAGAGGGTATATTGTGCAGATACTAAAGTGCTATAGCCCTAATCATTAAGAAGCACTATATATACAGTGTTACAGTATTTTACATGCAGCGAGAGTTCAAAGGTAACAACTTAACAGTTTGACTACGTAATAAAAAAGCACTTATATAGAGAATAATTAATGATTTGTTATTCACCCATCAGCACAAGCATGCATGACAATCTCAGGGGCGCCCCCATATATATCATCCAGAGGCAGCACACAGATTTCCAAGTATATCTTGGAACGTCGTCTTTAGTTAGTTACACGGTTCAATCAGAAGTCGTAAAATTTTTACATCTATACCACCACTATTCATGGTGAATATATTCTCCAGTCTAAAATCTCTTCTAAATAGTGAGTTGTCAAAAGAATGTTTTATATTATACATCTGGTAAATTACAGATTGACAATACTGAGTATCACCAATATCAGTCCTCTGTAACACATACAGGCCCATATGTCAAACAAAAGTCCTTCCATAGATTGAGACCCAAGCTTTGGGTGGTTATCAAAAATATGTTCGTAGAATTGACCACATATCAACATTTTATGAGTCTTGTATCCCCAAGATATGTTTAAACGTATTTGGATAAAGCTTCACATGCAAACAGCAAACACCTATGATGAAAAGTAAAAAAGTATCCAACTAGGGGGCACATGCGGTATCAAATATGTATATTCAAGAGATCAATGCAAAAATATACATATCAATTATACAAAATCCAGGAATTACAATATTTAATTTAAATATCATGTTGGCATCCACGAAAGTACAGCGCATTGAGGGTTGCCATGTGGAGATGGATTTCAGTGTCCAGCATCACAAGAAGATCAATCTTCCAGCTGCATACCCTAGTCCTATAAAGGAACAAATAAAGTAATATTTAAGCTGAGGGTAAATGGGACAGAAGAAAAGAGGGGGGGTGAGGGGGTGAAAAATATATATGGTCAAACAACTGCACATTGGTCAACAATGGATAATAAGATTAAATGGCCTGTCACACAAAGCGATATCGCTAGCAATATCGCTATAGCGTCACTGGTTTTTGTGACGTTATAGCGATATTGCTAGCGATATCGCAATGTCTGATACTTACCTCCGACCGCTCCCCCGCTGGTTATCGCTGATCGCGCGAGTATGTCCTGGACTGTTTCTCGTCGTCAGCTTCCTGCTGGGCTTCCTGAGGAGAGACGAGCGACGAGCATGGACGCGGGCGGGAGGACGTCAGGATCGCCTAGTGTGACAGGTAAGTAGCGACCCCGACCCTACGATGTCGCTGGTGAGATCTGCCTGTGTGGTAGCTCACTAGCGACCACTTAGCGATATACCAGCGATCCTGACCGCATCATATCGCTTGTCGGGATCGCTGGTACATCGCTAAGTGTTACAATACCTTAAGCCACTTTGTAAAACCCTGTGTACAGCAGTTCTTCATTAAGACCCCCTGGGGCCAGGCTTTTGAGATCAAAGATCCACCTGGCCTCACGTCTCAAAAGCTCCTCCGTTGTCTTACCTCCCCTAATGTTTGTATGTACTCCCTCCATAACCCTAAGGGTCCTTGGACTATTGTTATGAAATTCGAAAAGATGAGCTGCTACAGACGTGATTGGTTTGTCCTTAGATTTATCACTTCTGGCTGTGGCTATATTTGAGAGGTGCTGCTGAACTCTCCTTCGCAGCTCTAGTGTGGTTTGTCCCACATAGATCTTATTGCAACCACTAGAGATGAGCGACTTTGCCTTTTTCCAGGTCGAGTCGGGTTTCACGAAACCTGACTTTCGCAAACTTCGGGTTGAACGAAATCGGCCGATTATCGTGAAAAGTTGAAGGCCGACTGAAACACGCAACCCAATGTAAGTCAATGGGGAAGAAAAGTCGGCAGTGAGTGGAGGACAGGAAACACACCTAGAGTGCCCATTTTAATACGAAAAACATCAATTCTTATTCCTTAAGCTTGTCAACCTTAATTTACTTTATAATAATAGTTAGGCATAGAGTTGAGCGAAACGGGTCGAAAAAATTCAAAAGTCGCAGACTTTTGGCAAAGTCGGGTTTCATGAAACGAAACCCGACCCTAGGATGAGGTCGGCCACGAGGTCGGCGACTTACGCGCCAAAGTCGCGTTTCAAAAGTTTGTTTTGCGCTCTTTTTCAGCCAATCAGGATCCACGGACACTGTGGGCAACGTGATGACATAGGCACGGGTCACCACCATCTTTCAGAAGGGCATGCAAGTGATTGGCTTGCTTTGGTGGGCGTCACAGGGGGTATAAAAGGGCGTGCACGCCGACCGCCATCTTACTTCTGCCGATCTTAGTATAGGGAGAGGTTGCTGCTGATTCTGTAGGGAGAGCGTTAGGCAGGGAAGAAGACAAAAAAACTGCTTCTGCTGCTAGCGATTTGGCCTGCACAACACACAAGTCACTGTGTGTGCAGTGCAAGGGGAGGCTATATTGTGGTGTATCAGTGGTGTTGGTTGTTGGGCTGCCTTTTAAGGCTTCCTGACACGCTGGCATTGCTGTTTACCCACTGCTCCGCAAACTGCTTTTTTAAAAGCAATCCAATCTCCCTTATCCTCTCGTCACTTTGGTCACAGGCAGCTGTGCCATCGAGCGTGTCACATAGCGCTCAGATATCAGTGGGCCGCACACAATCCACAAGTGTCCAGTGTCCAAAAGTGTACGCAGAGATTCAAAATCTCCATTATCCTCTCGTCACTTTGGTCACAGGCAGCTGTGCCATCGAGCGTGTCACATAGCGCTCAGATATCAGTGGGCCGCACACAATCCACAAGTGTCCAGTGTCCAAAAGTGTACGCAGAGATTCAAAATCTCCATTATCCTCTCGTCACTTTGGTCACAGGCAGCTGTGCCATCGAGCGTGTCACATAGCGCTCAGATATCAGTGGGCCGCACACAATCCACAAGTGTCCAGTGTCCAAAAGTGTACGCAGAGATTCAAAATCTCCATTATCCTCTCGTCACTTTGGTCACAGGCAGCTGTGCCATCGAGCGTGTCACATAGCGCACAGATATCAGTGGGCCGCACACAATCCACAAGTGTCCACTGTCCAAAAGTGTACGCAGAGATTCAAAATCTCCATTATCCTCTCGTCACTTTGGTCACAGGCAGCTGTGCCATCGAGCGTGTCACATAGCGCTCAGATATCAGTGGGCCGCACACAATCCACAAGTGTCCAGTGTCCAAAAGTGTACGCAGAGATTCAAAATCTCCATTATCCTCTCGTCACTTTGGTCACAGGCAGCTGTGCCATCGAGCGTGTCACATAGCGCTCAGATATCAGTGGGCCGCACACAATCCACAAGTGTCCACTGTCCAAAAGTGTACGCAGAGATTCAAAATCTCCATTATCCTCTCGTCACTTTGGTCACAGGCAGCTGTGCCATCGAGCGTGTCACATAGCGCTCAGATATCAGTGGGCCGCACACAATCCACAAGTGTCCACTGTCCACAAGTGTGTGCAGAAATTCTAAAACTCCCTTGTCCTATAGACACCTTGTACCTTGTTTTACATTACTATATAGTTTGTTGGATTTTGTCTACATTTCTACCAAAAATGAGGAAGGCTGGTGGAAGAGGCCGTGGAATTGGGCGGGGGTTGGCAGCTGGTAATGATGGTGTTGGTGGTGGATCTGATGGTAGTGGCAAGAGCAAAATAGGACCGAATGCAGGAGATGCTGACCCTGCGTCATCGTCTGGCTACATAAGGCCTCGAACGCTTAGTTTTCTAGGAGTTGGCAAACCGCTTTTAAAGGCAGAGCATCAGGAAAAAGTTTTGTCTTACATTGCTGACTCAGCCTCCAGCTCTATCGCCTCCTCTTCTTCAGTTGTAAAAAGTAAAAGCACTGAGTCGTCATTGGAGGCTCATGTTCATGAACCACACCTTTCCTTGTGTCCTTCACCCCAACCAAGATTGAAGGATGACGCAGGCCATACTACTGATTACTCCATGGAGCTGTTTTCACATACCATGCCTGGATTATCAAGTCAAATGGTGAATTACCCAGGCCAAGATGAATCTGACATGGAGTGCACTGATGCACAGCCGCTGATGGATGATTCTGCTGGTACATTCACTCAGAGCACTACATTGTCCTCGCAGTGTACAGAGCCAGATTTTGACCCTGATGAGACTCAGGTGCCCCTTCCCGCACACTATACCACCATACACGGTGACACAGAGAAAGGTGCACATGACATAGAAGAGGAGGTGATGGATGACCAAGTTGTTGACCCAGATTGGCATCCATTGGGGGAAGAGGGTGCTGCTTCCAATAGCTCAGATGAGGAGCATCCACAGCAGACATCGACATCGCAACAGCTGTTATCTGGCAGGCCCGGAGCACTCCAAAGACAGGTTCCAAACATCAAAAGAGTTGCTGGACAGCTTGTCCAGAGGGTCAAAAGATCACAGCGTGCTAGGCCGCAAAATGTCTGCCAAAGTAGGAAGAGTGCAGTGTGGCACTTTTTTGAACAAAATCCTCATGATCAGGCCAAGGTTATCTGTAAGAAGTGCGCAAAGACCTTTAGCCGAGGGAAAAATCTGAAAAATTTGAATACCAGTTGCATGCTTAGACATTTAACCAGCATGCACTTGCAAGCGTGGACACAACACCAAACCTCAAGTGCCACATGTGCAACTGATCACAACGAAGGTAGTCAGCAACGCTACATTGTTTCCCCCACTGTAAGCCCGCCGGTTAGCACAGCAGCAAATGTTGAAGTGTCGTTGCAAGGCCACAGCAGTCAGGGAATCCCACTGTTATATCAACGAAAGACTGAATCTAGGCCATCAGAAAGAACACCAACTCCATCACCATCATCAACCCTCTCTCAGTCCGCCCTGTCCACCGCTACTTCCACCATATGCAGCTCTCAAGTCCAGCTCACCCTCCCAGACACTATGAGTAGGTCAAGAAAGTACTCAGTCTCTCATCCGCGTACACTGGGTTTGAACGCCCACATTGCCAAACTAATCTCGTTTGAGATGATGCCCTTTCGGTTGGTGGAAAGCACAGCTTTCCGCGAACTCATGGCCTATGCAGTACCACGCTATGACCTACCCAGTCGCCACTTCTTCTCTCGCAAAGCCATCCCAGCCCTCCACCATCATGTGAAAGACTGCATTGTCCATGCACTCAAGCAGTCAGTGAGCGGAAAGGTGCACCTCACAACTGATGCATGGTCCAGTCGGCATGGCCAGGGCCGTTACGTGTCCATCACTGCGCACTGGGTTAATGTGGTGGATGCAGGGTCCACAGGGGACAGCGGTGGTGGGACAGTGCTGCCTAGCCCACGGTATAGGAAACAGTTGGCTGTAGGCGTTCGACCCTCCTCCTCCTCCTCCAGAAGCGACAGCTCGTCCACAGAGCGCAGTCGTACGAGCACTCCATCTGCAGCTGCCACTGTTGCACACGATGTGTCCCCCTATCGAGCAGCTAGTGGAAAGCGTCAGCAGGCTGTGTTGCAGATGATGTGTTTGGGCGACAGACACACCGCCGAGGTGCTGGCCGAGTACTTGAAGCGACAAACTGAGTCATGGCTGGGCAGTGTACATCTTGAGGCAGGCAAGGTAGTTAGTGATAACGGCCGTAATTTTGTGGCAGCCATAGCCCTTTCAAAACTCAGCCACATACCTTGCTTGGCTCACACCTTGAACCTGGTGGTGCAGTGCTTCCTCAAAAATTATCCGGAGTTAACAGCCCTGCTCCAGAAGGTGCGAAGACTGTGCGCGCACATCCGCCGGTCGCCTGTACACTCCGTTCGTATGCAGAAGCTGCAGCGATTGCTCCACCTTCCCAACCACCGCCTCATTATCGACATTGCAACAAGGTGGAACTCCACCCTGCACATGGTGGAGCGGCTGTGCGAGCAGAGGCAGGCCATAATGCATTTGTGGGAGGATACACGGCCAGGCACTTTGAGAGCAGACATGGAGTTGACAGGCGTGCAGTGGTCGAAGCTGAAAGACCTTTGTAAAGTCCTTCAGTGTTTTGAGGAATGCACACGGCTGGTAAGCGCAGACGACGCCATCCTAAGCATGAGCATCCCACTTATGCGTCTGCTCATGCAAACTTTGACGCACCTTAAGGAGCAGGCGTCTGCAGCCAATGTTGATGAGGAGGAAGAGGAGGAGGGAATCCTTGATGACATTCAGCCATTGTCTGCTCAGGGACCTCTCCTGGACGAGGTGGAGGAAGAAGAGGAGGAGGAGGAGGAGGATGATGGGGATGATTACTTAGGGGAGGAGGATGCATCTTGTGGGGCAAGTGAAAATGTTGGCGTGGCAAGGTCTGGTACAGGGTTTGTGCATGACTGGAGGGATGTGGATTTGCCAGAAAGTGCTCCTCCACCCAGCACTCGCAGTGTATCATTGACACCGGGAACATTGGCCCACATGTCAGATTATGCCTTGCGGATCCTAAAAAGGGAGCCCCGCATTGCCAAAATGATGAACGATGACGACTACTGGTTGGCCAGCATCCTGGATCCACGCTATAAAGGCAAATTACAAAACATCATGCCACAGGAGAACCTTGACCTAATATTGGCTAATAAACAAGCAACTCTGGTAAATCGGTTGCTTGAGGCATTCCCAGCACACAGCAGCGGTGATGGTTCTCACACGAACCGTACGGGCCGGGGGCAGCTTGGCAGAGGTGTTCGTGGTGCACACAGCAGAAGTGGCGTTGGAGACAGGGGTTTCATGACAATATTGTGGACTGATTTTTCAAATACCGCTCACACAACTGGTAATACTGCATCGATGGAAAGCGACAGGAGACAGCAGTTGTCAACTATGGTTACAAACTACTTTTCCTCCCATATCGATGTTCTCCCACACAGGTCATTCCCCTTTGACTATTGGGCCGCTAAACTGGACACCTGGCCTGATTTGGCCCAATATGCCTTACAGGAGCTCGCTTGCCCAGCTGCAAGTGTGCTATCGGAAAGAGTCTTCAGTGCAGCTGGATCAATCCTGACAGAAAAAAGGACCCGTCTGTCAACCCAAAATGTGGATGATCTAACCTTCATTAAAATGAACCACGCATGGGTTTCCAAGGATTTTGTCCCACCTTCCCCTGATGACACATAGGGTGACAGAAAAATGGCTTGCTTTGGTCCACCTCTTCCTGGTACTTCACCTATTTCGCCTTTTGCATCAGTTGAATGTCCAACATCAACATATGCCACTTTCTAAAACTCCCTAACTGTGCTGCCTCCCCCCCATGGCCGGGGTCACCACCTAGCGCACGACACCGTGCGAGTGCCGTTGCCCTGGACAGGTGGGTAGGCCGACTCTTGGGCGCGGGCACTGGCACAGGGTCCCTCATAGTGCAATCAAGTGTCTCTGACGGCGGTGGTGCACACCCGCCGTCAGACACACCGCTGTACTATGAGGGGCCCAGTGCCAGTACCGACGCCCACGAGTGGGCCCCCCTTGCTTGGCCAGGGCCCCAGCATTTGCAATCTTTACCTCTCCCTGCTCCTCCGCTGTGTAATCTGGGCCGTCAAATCCATACTGTGCCTGACACCGTCTGAGCCTGCCTCCTGAGACATATATTTTGAATGTGTACGCTATCCATACATGTTATCCGGGGATACGGTACCCCTTCTAACCTTTGTGCAATGACGTGCAATCCATACTGGGCCTAACACCGTCTGAGCCTGCCTCATGCTGTATAGACACATAGACATATATTTTGAATGTGTACGCTATCCATACATGTTATCCGGGGATACGGTACCCTTTCTAACCTTTGTGCAATGACGTGCAATCCATACTGGGCCTAACACCGTCTGAGCCTGCCTCATGCTGTATAGACATATATTTTGAATGTGTACGCTATCCATACATGTTATCCGGGGATACGGTACCCCTTCTAACCTTTGTGCAATGACGTGCAATCCATACTGGGCCTAACACCGTCTGAGCCTGCCTCATGCTGTATAGACATATATTTTGAATGTGTACGCTATCCATACATGTTATCCAGGGATACGGTACCCTTTCTAACCTTTGTGCAATCACGTGCAATCCATACTGGGCCTAACACCGTCTGAGCCTGCCTCATGCTGTATAGACATATATTTTGAATGTGTACGCTATCCATACATGTTATCCGGGGATACGGTACCCCTTCTAACCTTTGTGCAATGACGTGCAATCCATACTGGGCCTAACACCGTCTGAGCCTGCCTCATGCTGTATAGACATATATTTTGAATGTGTACACTATCCATACATGTTATCCGGGGATACGGTACCCCTTCTAACCTTTGTGCAATGACGTGCAATCCATACTGGGCCTAACACCGTCTGAGCCTGCCTCATGCTGTATAGACATATATTTTGAATGTGTACACTATCCATACATGTTATCCGGGGATACGGTACCCCTTCTAACCTTTGTGCAATGACGTGCAATCCATACTGGGCCTAACACCGTCTGAGCCTGCCTCATGCTGTATAGACATATATTTTGAATGTGTACGCTATCCATACATGTTATCCGGGGATACGGTACCCTTTCTAACCTTTGTGCAATGACGTGCAATCCATACTGGGCCTAACACCGTCTGAGCCTGCCTCATGCTGTATAGACATATATTTTGAATGTGTACGCTATCCATACATGTCATCCGGGGATACGGTACCCCTTCTAACCTTTGTGCAATGACGTGCAATCCATACTGGGCCTAACACCGTCTGAGCCTGCCTCATGCTGTATAGACATATATTTTGAATGTGTACGCTATCCATACATGTTATCCAGGGATACGGTACCCTTTCTAACCTTTGTGCAATGACGTGCAATCCATACTGGGCCTAACACCGTCTGAGCCTGCCTCATGCTGTATAGACATATATTTTGAATGTGTACGCTATCCATACATGTTATACAGGGATACGGTACCCTTTCTAACCTTTGTGCAATGACGTGCAATCCATACTGGGCCTAACACCGTCTGAGCCTGCCTCATGCTGTATAGACATATATTTTGAATGTGTACGCTATCCATACATGTTATCCAGGGATACGGTACCCTTTCTAACCTTTGTGCAATCACGTGCAATCCATACTGGGCCTAACACCGTCTGAGCCTGCCTCATGCTGTATAGACATATATTTTGAATGTGTACGCTATCCATACATGTTATCCGGGGATACGGTACCCCTTCTAACCTTTGTGCAATGACGTGCAATCCATACTGGGCCTAACACCGTCTGAGCCTGCCTCATGCTGTATAGACATATATTTTGAATGTGTACACTATCCATACATGTTATCCGGGGATACGGTACCCCTTCTAACCTTTGTGCAATGACGTGCAATCCATACTGGGCCTAACACAGTCTGAGCCTGCCTCATGCTGTATAGACATATATTTTGAATGTGTACGCTATCCATACATGTTATCCGGGGATACGGTACCCCTTCTAACCTTTGTGCAATGACGTGCAATCCATACTGGGCCTAACACCGTCTGAGCCTGCCTCATGCTGTATAGACATATATTTTGAATGTGTACGCTATCCATACATGTTATCCAGGGATACGGTACCCTTTCTAACCTTTGTGCAATGACGTGCAATCCATACTGGGCCTAACACCGTCTGAGCCTGCCTCATGCTGTATAGACATATATTTTGAATGTGTACGCTATCCATACATGTTATCCGGGGATACGGTACCCCTTCTAACCTTTGTGCAATGACGTGCAATCCATACTGGGCCTAACACCGTCTGAGCCTGCCTCATGCTGTATAGACATATATTTTGAATGTGTACGCTATCCATACATGTTATCCAGGGATACGGTACCCTTTCTAACCTTTGTGCAATCACGTGCAATCCATACTGGGCCTAACACCGTCTGAGCCTGCCTCATGCTGTATAGACATATATTTTGAATGTGTACGCTATCCATACATGTTATCCGGGGATACGGTACCCCTTCTAACCTTTGTGCAATGACGTGCAATCCATACTGGGCCTAACACCGTCTGAGCCTGCCTCATGCTGTATAGACATATATTTTGAATGTGTACACTATCCATACATGTTATCCGGGGATACGGTACCCCTTCTAACCTTTGTGCAATGACGTGCAATCCATACTGGGCCTAACACCGTCTGAGCCTGCCTCATGCTGTATAGACATATATTTTGAATGTGTACGCTATCCATACATGTTATCCGGGGATACGGTACCCCTTCTAACCTTTGTGCAATGACGTGCAATCCATACTGTGCCTAACAACGTCTGAGCCTGCCTCATGCTGTATAGACATATATTTTGAATGTGTACGCTATCCATACATGTTATCCAGGGATACGGTACCCTTTCTAACCTTTGTGCAATGACGTGCAATCCATACTGGGCCTAACACCGTCTGAGCCTGCCTCATGCTGTATAGACATATATTTTGAATGTGTACGCTATCCATACATGTTATCCGGGGATACGGTACCCCTTCTAACCTTTGTGCAATGAAGTGCAATCCATACTGGGCCTAACACCGTCTGAGCCTGCCTCATGCTGTATAGACATATATTTTGAATGTGTACGCTATCCATACATGTTATCCAGGGATACGGTACCCTTTCTAACCTTTGTGCAATGACGTGCAATCCATACTGGGCCTAACACTGTCTGAGCCTGCCTCATGCTGTATAGACATATATTTTGAATGTGTACGCTATCCATACATGTTATCCAGGGATACGGTACCCTTTCTAACCTTTGTGCAATGACGTGCAATCCATACTGGGCCTAACACCGTCTGAGCCTGCCTCATGCTGTATAGACATATATTTTGAATGTGTACGCTATCCATACATGTTATCCAGGGATACGGTACCCTTTCTAACCTTTGTGCAATCACGTGCAATCCATACTTGGCCTAACACCGTCTGAGCCTGCCTCATGCTGTATAGACATATATTTTGAATGTGTACGCTATCCATACATGTTATCCGGGGATACGGTACCCCTTCTAACCTTTGTGCAATGACGTGCAATCCATACTGGGCCTAATACCGTCTGAGCCTGCCTCATGCTGTATAGACATATATTTTGAATGTGTACACTATCCATACATGTTATCCGGGGATACGGTACCCCTTCTAACCTTTGTGCAATGACGTGCAATCCATACTGGGCCTAACACCGTCTGAGCCTGCCTCATGCTGTATAGACATATATTTTGAATGTGTACGCTATCCATACATGTTATCCGGGGATACGGTACCCCTTCTAACCTTTGTGCAATGACGTGCAATCCATACTGGGCCTAACACCGTCTGAGCCTGCCTCATGCTGTATAGACATATATTTTGAATGTGTACGCTATCCATACATGTTATCCAGGGATACGGTACCCTTTCTAACCTTTGTGCAATGACGTGCAATCCATACTGGGCCTAACACCGTCTGAGCCTGCCTCATGCTGTATAGACATATATTTTGAATGTGTACGCTATCCATACATGTTATCCGGGGATACGGTACCCCTTCTAACCTTTGTGCAATGACGTGCAATCCATACTGGGCCTAACACCGTCTGAGCCTGCCTCATGCTGTATAGACATATATTTTGAATGTGTACGCTATCCATACATGTTATCCGGGGATACGGTACCCCTTCTAACCTTTGTGCAATGACGTGCAATCCATACTGGGCCTAACACCGTCTGAGCCTGCCTCATGCTGTATAGACATATATTTTGAATGTGTACGCTATCCATACATGTTATCCAGGGATACGGTACCCTTTCTAACCTTTGTGCAATGACGTGCAATCCATACTGGGCCTAACACCGTCTGAGCCTGCCTCATGCTGTATAGACATATATTTTGAATGTGTACGCTATCCATACATGTTATCCAGGGATACGGTACCCTTTCTAACCTTTGTGCAATCACGTGCAATCCCTACTGGGCGTGAGAACGGCTGGCGAGCTGTTAAGCAAGCTACAGCACCTGTCCAGACAAGTACAGGGATTCCCTAGCGAGGAGACTTATTTGATTGTTTTCTATGTTGGGACACCAATTTTTGGGGAGCACTATACTCTGGAGAATGATAGATGGGGCCCACCATACACCGGAACATTCCAAAGGTGGACATCAGACACTGGAGCAGCATTTACAGGGCCCATTATACACTAGAGCAGTAGAAATGGGGCCCATTATGTTTGGAGCATTATTTGGGCCCATAAGACAGTGGAGCTTCATCCATGGGGACCAACATATACTGTAGCATTATGTGGAGCTCATCATATACTGTTTCAAACATTATATGGGACCAATGATTTTGTATGGAGAAATAGATGGGCCTCGTCATGAGATGTAAAAAGTGAGGTATTTTTCATTGTACTATACCGCTATTAATCTGCCATATCGGAGCATGATGAGTTGTGGTATGTGTTAAAGGGGCGCTCTTTCGCCCAGGGCACATGAAAACCTGCAGCCAGCCCTCCCCCCCCACAAATTTAGCCAAATAACCCCCATTTTTCAGTGCGTAACTTGTATTATGAAGTTAATTAAAGTTGACAAGCTTAAGTAAGAAGAATTGATGCTTTTGGCATTCAAATGGGCACTGTAGGTGTGTTTCCTGTCCTCCTCTCACTGACGACTTTTATTCCCCATTGACTTACATTGGGTTTCGTGTTTCGGGACGACCCCGACTTTTCCCTATAATCGGACGATCTTGCTCGACCCGACTTTTGGAAAAGTCGGGTTTCACGAAACGAAACGCGACCCTAAAAAAGCAAAAGTCGCTCAACTCTAGTTAGGCATTGAAAACTGGGGGTTATTTGGCTAAAGTTGTGGGGGGGTAGTGCTGGCTCCAGATTTTCGTGGGCCCAGGGCCAAAGAGTGGCACTGGGCTCCTTCAACACATGACACAATTGATGATCCTTTGACACGGCAGAGAAATAGCGGTACAGTACAATGAAAAATACTTCAATTCTTACATCACATGACTGATATCCATTTTAAATTCTCCAATGTCTCCAAAAACAGACAGTATATTCCTCCATACAGTATTATGGCCACCGCATAGTGCGCCATACAGAGTAATGAGGCCCATATATTTCTCCATACAGAATCATTGGTCCCATATAATGTTCGATACAGTATATGTTGTTCAACATGGATGAAGCTCCAGTGTCTTATGGGCCCAAATAATGCTCCATATATAATGGGCCCCATTTCTAATGCTCCAGTGTATAATGGGTCCTGTAAATGCTGCTCCAGTGACTGATGTCCACCTTTGGAATGCTCCAGTGTATGTTGGGCCCCAGATATCATTCTCCAGAGTATTGTGCTCCCCAAAAAATGGCTCCCAACCATTAAAACAATTAAATAAGTCTCCTCGCTAGGGAATCCCTGTACTCTGGACTCTTCGTCGTCCCCATCTTCTATCTCTCTGCACTTGGACTGTTTAGGCAGATGGCATATAGACGTGATGTCATCGCGCTCTTTGACCAGAATGTCACTGTCAGGAAAAGTGTTTGGATTCCGGGGGCAGTATGATTGCAAAGCTGAACCTTAAAGGAATGTCCAGAAGGGCACCACCAGGAGTGGAGCCTGCGGCTTAATTGGACTCAACACGGGCAACCTCAACCATGCCATCCACAAAAAAGCTGCACAGATTGCAAGCTTAATTCCGTTAACGAACGAGACTCAGGCATGCCCCCGCGGTCCGCGTCCAGCTTACTAGAGGGACACACGAGGCTCTGGCACGCGAGATCGGCCAATATCAGGTCTGTCATGCCCTTACATGTCCGGGGCTGCACGCGCGCTACAATGAAAGGACCAGCGTGTATCGCTTACAGGTGCGGATAACACGGTGAACCCCGTTAGTGATGGGGATCTGGGATTACAATTCTTCCCCGTGAACAAGCATTTCCCAGTAAGTGCAGGTCAGCCGTAATTCCGGAATTAGGCCTAAACTGCATTCCAGAAAGAATGTGAAAAAATTAAGTGTCCAAACCACAGGTGCTGTAGCTTGCTTAACAGCTGGGCTCCTCTGCTGAGTAGCACACAGTTCTTACATAAACAGGCGGCATAGCTTGGTTCACGGGTGGCCAACGCAGCTGAGTAGCTAAGGCTGGTTTCACATTTGCGTTTTTTAGCGCTGGAAAAAAACGCTAACCTGCGCATGCGTTTTTCCCCTATATTTAACATGGGTGCGCATACCTGCGCGCTTGTAAGCGCATGTATGCGATTTTCATTCACTGCGTTTTTTTGGGGTGTGCGATTGGATTTTCCAGACGCATCATGTTGCATTTTTTGGCCCTGCAAAAAAGCGCATGCGCACATATGCGCACGTTTAGCGCTAAAAATGGCCATTATAGCCTATGGATGCGCATATGTGCGCACTGGCATGCTCATGTAAGCGTTTTTTTGCATATGCGTTTTTTTTTTTTAACCATGGAATTTAGGGGTTTGAGTTAGAGTTAGGGTTAGTTAAGGGGGTTTAGGGTTAGGGTTAGGGTCAGGGTCAGGGTTAGGGTTGGGTTTTGGGTCAGGGTTAGGGTTTAGTATGGTTTGGTTAAGGGTTAGGGTCAGGGTTAGGGTCAGGATTAGGGTTAAGTATGGTTTTGTTAAGGGTTAGGGTCAGGGTTAGGGTTAGGGTTAGGGTTAGGGTCAGGGTTAGGGTTAGGGTTAGGGTCAGGGTTAGGGTTAGGGTCAGGGTTAGGGTTAAGTATGGTTTTGTTAAGGATTAGGGTCAGGGTTAGGGTCAGGATTAGGGTTAAGTATGGTTTGGTTAAGGGTTAGGGTCAGGGTTAGGGTTAGGGTCAGGGTTAGGGTCAGGATTAGGGTTAGGGTTAGGGTTAGGGTTAGGGTCAGGGTTAGGGTTAAGTATGGTTTTGTTAAGGGTTAGGGTCAGGGTTAGGGTTAGGGTTAGGGTCAGGGTTAGGGTTAGGGTTAGGGTTAGGGTCAGGGTTAGGGTCAGGGTTAGGGTTAGGGTTAGGGTCAGGGTTAGGGTTAGGGTTAGGGTTAGTTAGGGTTTAGGGTTTGGGTTAGGGTTAAGTATGATTTGGTTAAGGGTTAGGGTCAGGGTTAGGGTTAGGGTTAGGGTCAGGGTTAGGGTTAGGGTTAGGGTCAGGGTTAGGGTTAGTAAAGTCATGGTTTGGGTAGTGTGAGGGGCCACCTAAAAATGTTGGAAAAAAACGCAAACGCGGTAAAAACGCGCTAAAAACGCATACAAACGCATAAAAACGCTGCGTTTTTTTCATGCATGCTCATAAAAATGCTTGAAAAAAACGCAGCAGTTGTATGCTTATGTAAGCGTTTTTTCAATGCGTTTTTTTGCGGGAAAAACGCGCTGCAAAAAAAAGCAAGTGTGAAACTAGCCTTACACAGTTACTAGGCCCAAAGTATTAAGTGGTGTAAATGCAGTCAAAAACTGGTTCTTTCATAAACAGGGGGCATAGCTCGTTTCACAGGTGGGCTCCTCTTCTGAGTAGCAGACACAGTTACTAGGCCCAAAAGGTTTTTCAGGACAATATGTGGTAAAAAATTATTAGAAACACACACGGTGTAGCTTCTTCACCGGTGTACTACACCGCTGGCTGCCAGACACCGCTACTATGTCCTAAAACTGTCTATTATCATTGAAAACCATTATTAATGTGAAAAAAAGATACGCTTTTGTTTAACGAAACGTTCTCGAACGGAAACTCGAACAGTCGAATTTTAATCAATTTGTTGTAGTTCGACGAACGGATCTAACACTGCCCAAAACAGCTAGAATTTGAACTTGGCCATCAGTTCCACTCAAGCACCACTCATCTGCAATCAGGAGGCAGACTCAGACGGTCTCAGGCACAGTATGGATTCGACAAGATTGCAGAAAGTTGAGAAAGGGTACTGTTGTGAGTTCATTTTCCCCTTCGTCACAGAGGTCTGGTGAACTCCCTATTCTGGTAAAGGAAGGTAATGAGCCTGATTATCAGGCACCTGAGCCTAATGAGGATGACTGGCTGAGTGGAGTCACGGACTGGATATAAGGCTGCCGACGCCCTTCTGCCCTGCGGGTGATTTCTCTGTGGACTTCTAGGACACCAGTCTGATTCCTGATTTTCTGTTTTGCCTGTTAGCATTTTTGTTTTGTTTTTTTGTTTTCCTTGCTTTTCTGTATTCTGCCATTCCCTGCTGGGGTGAGCTGAATCTCCTTTTGCCTTTAGCTCTGTCTTCAGAATATTCCTGAGTACTGATATAGCTTTTTTGAAGCCTAGCGTCTTCAGGGCCTTTTTCACTGTCAGTCCTGTTGGCTCTTATTTTCATAGGGTTTTTCACGGATTGCAGACAGTAGCCTTCCTGTCCTTTTCTATCTAGTTAGCTTGGGCCCCGTCTTTGCTCAGTCTATCTTTCTGTCTGTGTTAGTATTTTCATCTTGCTTCACCGTCATTATATGTTGGGGGCTGCCTATTGCTTTGGGGTCTGCTCTGGGGCAGTTTAGATTTCCCCTTTCTTTCTTTAGGCCTATTTAATTCTCCGGCTGTGATGGAGGGGTCTAGGGCATCGTAGGAACCCCCCACGGCTACTGCTAGTTGTGTTGATAGGTTCAGGGGTCTGCAATCCGATAGCTGCCAACTTCTCTGGTTTTCTGGACTTAGCTAGCATTTCTGTTTTTGCCTCCTACGGTGACTCAATCATAAAAGAATCACCCGCCATACCGCAGATCCTAGGGTACTCAATAGCAGGAAAGAATTGTGTTTAAAAAAAAAAAAAGGTGTGTGTATATTCTTTCCTCCATATCTCTGAGGCCGTAGGGGGAATTTTTTTTTTCTCTCTCAATGGAGATAAAGCAATTGTCTGATCGTGTGGAGCAGCTCGCTGCGGAAGTGCGGGGAATTTCCGCCTACCTTGCTCGTTCGCATGCTGTTGAACCAAAGATCCCTACACCTGATGTATTTTTTGGGGATCGATCTAAATTTTTGAGTTTCAAAAATAATTGTAAATTATTTTTTGCCTTGAAGCCTAACTCGTCAGGGAGCTCTGCGCAGCAGGTTAAAATTGTCATCTCTTTGCTGCGTGGCGATCCCCAGGATTGGGAGTTTTCTTTGAAACCAGATGATCCTATTCTGACTAATGTGAACGCATTCTTTCAAGCTTTGGGGTTGTTGTATGAGGAACCTAATGCTATTGATCAGGCTGAAAAGACCCTGTTGGCATTGAACCAGGGTCGAGATTCTGCAGAGTTGTACTGTCAAAAGTTCCGAAAGTGGGCGGTCCTTACTACCTGGAATGATAATGCCTTGGCTGCTCTCTTTCGGAAGGGTTTGTCAGAAGCCGTAAAAGATACTATGGTGGGATTTCCTGTTCCCTCTGGTCTGGACGATTCTATGTCATTAGCCATTCAGGTTGATCAGCGTTTACGTGAACGCAGGATTGCACGAGAGGTGTTGCCACCGGTTGAACAGACGTCTGAACCTATGCAATGTGATAGAGTTTTGTTTAAGGCGCAACGTCAGGAGTTCAGAAGGCGTAATAAGCTGTGTTTTTTCTGTGGAGATGCCTCGCATATTATTTCTGTTTGTCCTAAACGAGAGAAACGCTTTGCACACACGTTTTCTGTTGGTGGTGTTCAACCTAAGTTTCTTCTGGCAATTACTCTGATCTGCTCCCTGTCCACATTTTCCGCCAAGGCTTTTGTGGATTCGGGAGCAGCGCTAAACCTAATGGACTTGGATTTTGCTAAACGTTGTGGATTTCCGATGACACCTCTGCAGACGCCTATCCCTTTGAGGGGGATTGATGCTACTCCTTTGGCTAAAAATAAACCTCAGTTTTGGACCCAGGTGGTCATGCGGGTCGCCCCAGACCATCAAGAAAATTGCAGATTTTTGGTATTGCATGGACTGCATGATGCCGTTGTTCTGGGGTTTCCCTGGTTGCAAATTCATAATCCAGTTTTGGATTGGAAATCTGTGTCTGTGGTGAGTTGGGGTTGTCGGTGTGCCATTAGTGAGGCTCCGGTTTTTTCCACCTCTCCTCAGTCGCATGATGTTCCTGACTATTTGGCGGACTTTTATGATGTATTTAGTGAGAATGAGTCTGCGTCCTTGCCTCCTCATAGGAGTTATGACTGTGCAATTGAACTAAGCCCGGGTGTAAATTTCCCAAGGGTCGGCTCTTCAATTTATCTGTACCCGAGCACGAGTCTATGCGGTCCTATATTAAGGAGGCATTGGAGAAGGGTCATATTAGACCATCCTCTTCACCCTTAGGTGCCGGTTTTTTTTTTGTGGCCAAAAAGGATGGTTCTTTAAGGCCTTGTATTGATTATCGTGCCCTCAATAAAATTGCTATTAAATATCAGTATCGGTTACCCCTGATTTCGGATCTATTCTCTAGAGTTAGAGGTTCTTGCTGGTTTACCAAGCTTGACCTCAGGGGGGCGTATAATCTTATCCGCATTAAGCAGGGGGATGAATGGAAGACGGCGTTTAATACTCCGGAGGGACATTTTGAGTACCTGGTGATGCCTTTTGGGCTCACTTATGCCCCTTCTGTCTTCCAGTGCTTCATGAACGATATTTTCCGAGACTTTGTCGATAAATTTTTGATTATCTATCTGGATGATATTTTGATCTTCTCCAAGTATTCTCATGTGGAACATATTCGGACTGTGTTCCGGATCTTGAGGGAGAATTCCCTGTATGTCAAAGGATCGAAATGCCTTTTTGGAGTACAGAGGATTTCATTTTTGGGATTTATTTTGTCTCCGTCAACTATTGAAATGGACCCGGCCAAGGTACAGGCCATTTATGATTGGGTTCAGCCCACTTCTTTGAAGGCCCTCCAGATGTTTTTGCGTTTTGCTAATTTTTATCGGAAATTTATAGCAAAATTTTCTAGTATTGCCAAGCCATTGACTGATCTGACTAAGAAGGGTGCTGATGTGTTGAATTGGTCCCCTGAGGCTGTTTCTTCCTTTCAGGAGCTGAAGCGAAGATTTACCTACGCCCCGGTTTTGCGGCAACCTGATGTCTCACTCCCGTTCCAGGTAGAGGTGGATGCTTCTGAGATTTGTGCAGGAGCTGTTTTGTCCCAAAAGGATCCTGTAACATCTAAAATGAATCCCTGTGCTTTCTTTTCCCGAAAGTTCTCTCCATCTGAACGTAACTATGATGTGGGGATTCGGGAACTGTTGGCCATGAAATGGGCATTTGAGGAGTGGAGACATTGGTTGGAGGGAGCTAAACATCAAGTTGTGGTCCTCACTGACCACAAGAATTTGATTTACCTAGAGTCGGCTAAACGTTTGAACGCTAGACAGGCTAGGTGGGCCTTGTTTTTTACACGTTTTGATTTTGTGGTCTCTTTTCTTCCTGGAACTAAGAATGTCAAGGCAGACGCCCTCTCTAGGAGTTTCTTTGCTGATTCTCCTGTGGTGACCAAGCCTGCTACCATCTTAGGCGAAGGGGTAGTTCTTTCTGCCATCTCACCCGATTTGAGACTTGCTCTGCAAGAGTTCCAGGAGGACAAACCTGAGCGTTGTCCCAGTGGAAAGTTGTATGTTCCTGACCAGTGGAAGAAGAGAGTGATGTCTGAAGTTCATTGCTCTGCATTGGCTGGTCATCCAGGTATTTTTGGTACTAGAGATCTGGTGAGTCGCTCTTTTTGGTGGCCCACCTTGTCTCATGATGTCAGGAATTTTGTGCAGTCCTGTGGGACTTGCTCCCGGTCTAAATCTTGTTCTCGCTCTAGTGGGTTGTTGATGCCTTTGCCGGTCCCCAGGAGGCCATGGACCCATATTTCAATGGATTTCATCTCTGATATGCCGGTCTCTCAAAGAATTACTGTTATTTGGGTGATTTGTGATAGGTTCTCTAAGATGGTTCATCTTGTACCACTCCCTAAGTTGCCATCTTCCTCTGAGTTGGTGCCCCTGTTTTTGCAACAGGTGGTTCGCTTACACGGGATTCCTGAGAACATTGTATCTGACAGAGGAGTTCAGTTTGTGTCTAGATTTTGGAGGACTTTCTGCTCCAAGCTGGGAATTCAGTTGTCCTTCTCCTCTGCTTTTCACCCTCAGACCAATGGGCAGACAGAGAGAACAAACCAGACCTTGGAGTCGTATTTGAGATGTTTTATTTCCGCTGATCAGGATGATTGGGTTTCATTTTTGCCCTTGGCCGAATTTGCTTTAAATAATAGAGCTAGTTCTGCCACTTTGATGTCACCTTTTTTTTGTAACTTTGGGTTTCATCCTCGATTTTCTTCAGGGCAGGTGGAGCCTTCTGCCTGCCCAGGTGTTGACACTGTGGTGGAGAGAATGCACCAGATCTGGGACCAAGTGGTGGATAAGTTATCTCTCTCTCAGGAAAAGGCCCAGCGGTTTTCCAATCGACATAGGACCATTGGTCCCCAGTTTAAGATTGGTGATGTGGTGTGGTTATCATCAAAAAATATTGCTATGAAGGTGGCTTCTCCTAAGTTTAAGCCTAGATTTATTGGACCTTACAAGATTTTGGAGATTATTAATCCGGTCTCTTTTCGTTTGGCTCTTCCTGTCACATTTAAAATCCATAATGTGTTCCATAAGTCCTTGTTGAAGAGGTTTGTTGAACCAGTTGTTCCTGGGGTGGCACCTCCAGACCCTGTATTGGTTGAAGGTAACATGGAATATGAGGTAGAGAAAATACTGGATTCCCGTCTGGCTAGACGGAGACTCCAGTATTTGGTTAAGTGGAAGAGTTATGGTCAGGAGGATAATTCCTGGGTCTCTGTCTCTGATATTCATGCCAAAAGACTGGTGCATGCTTTTCATCGGGCTCACCCTGATCGCCCTGGTGGCGTGGTTGAGGGTTCGGTGACCCCTCCTCAAGGGTGAGGTACTGTTGTGAGTTCATTTTCCCCTTCGTCACTGAGGTCTGGTGAACTCCCTATTCTGGTAAAGGAAGGTAATGAGCCTGATTATCAGGCACCTGAGCCTAATGAGGATGACTGGCTGAGTGGAGTCACGGACTGGATATAAGGCTGCCGACGCCCTTCTGCCCTGCGGGTGATTTCTCTGTGGACTTCTAGGACACCAGTCTGATTCCTGCTCCTCTAAAGCTAAGTTTTCTGTTTTGCCTGTTAGCATTTTTGTTTTGTTTTTTTGTTTTCCTTGCTTTTCTGTATTCTGCCATTCCCTGCTGGGGTGAGCTGAATCTCCTTTTGCCTTTAGCTCTGTCTTCAGAATATTCCTGAGTACTGACATAGCTTTTTTGAAGCCTAGCGTCTTCAGGGTCTTTTGCACTGTCAGTCTGTTGGCTCTTATTTTCATAGGGTTTTTCACGGATTGCAGACAGTAGCCTTCCTGTCCTTTTCTATCTAGTTAGCTTGGGCCCCGTCTTTGCTCAGTCTATCTTTCTGTCTGTGTTAGTATTTTCATCTTGCTTCACCGTCATTATATGTTGGGGGCTGCCTATTGCTTTGGGGTCTGCTCTGGGGCAGTTTAGATTTCCCCTTTCTTTCTTTAGGCCTATTTAATTCTCCGGCTGTGATGGAGGGGTCTAGGGCATCGTAGGAACCCCCACGGCTACTGCTATTTGTGTTGATAGGTTCAGGGGTCTGCAATCCGATAGCTGCCAACTTCTCTGGTTTTCTGGACTTAGCTAGCATTTCTGTTTTTGCCTCCTACGGTGACTCAATCATAACAGAATCACCCGCCACACCGCAGATCCTAGGGTACTCAATAGCAGGAAAGAATTGTGTTTAAAAAAAAAAAAAAAAGGTGTGTGTATATTCTTTTCTCCATATCTCTGAGGCCGTAGGGGGAATTTTTTTTTTCTCTCTCAATGGAGATAAAGCAATTGTCTGATCGTGTGGAGCAGCTCGCTGCGGAAGTGCGGGGAATTTCCGCCTACCTTGCTCGTTCGCATGCTGTTGAACCAAAGATCCCTACACCTGATGTATTTTTTGGGGATCGATCTAAATTTTTGAGTTTCAAAAATAATTGTAAATTATTTTTTGCCGTGAAGCCTAACTCGTCAGGGAGCTCCGCGCAGCAGGTTAAAATTGTCATCTCTTTGCTGCGTGGCGATCCCCAGGATTGGGCGTTTTCTTTGAAACCAGATGATCCTATTCTGACTAATGTGAACGCATTCTTTCAAGCTTTGGGGTTGTTGTATGAAGAACCTAATGCTATTGATCAGGCTGAAAAGACCCTGTTGGCATTGAACCAGGGTCGAGATTCTGCAGAGTTGTACTGTCAAAAGTTCCGAAAGTGGGCGGTCCTTACTACCTGGAATGATAATGCCTTGGCTGCTCTCTTTCGGAAGGGTTTGTCAGAAGCCGTAAAAGATACTATGGTGGGATTTCCTGTTCCCTCTGGTCTGGACGACTCTATGTCATTAGCCATTCAGGTTGATCGGCGTTTACGTGAACGCAGGATTGCACGAGAGGTGTTGCCACCGGTTGAACAGACGTCTGAACCTATGCAATGTGATAGAGTTTTGTCTAAGTCGCAACGTCAGGAGTTCAGAAGGCGTAATAAGCTGTGTTTTTTCTGTGGAGATGCCTCGCATATTATTTCTGTTTGTCCTAAACGAGAGAAACGCTTTGCACACACGTTTTCTGTTGGTGGTGTTCAACCTAAGTTTCTTCTGGCAATTGCTCTGATCTGCTCCCTGTCCACATTTTCCGCCAAGGCTTTTGTGGATTCGGGAGCAGCGCTAAACCTAATGGACTTGGATTTTGCTAAACGTTGTGGATTTCCGATGACACCTCTGCAGACGCCTATCCCTTTGAGGGGGATTGATGCTACTCCTTTGGCTAAAAATAAACCTCAGTTTTGGGCCAGGTGGTCATGCGGGTCGCCCCAGACCATCAAGAAAATTGCAGATTTTTAGTATTGCATGGTCTGCATGATGCCGTTGTTCTGGGGTTACCCTGGTTACAAATTCATAATCCAGTTTTGGATTGGAAATCTGTGTCTGTGGTGAGTTGGGGTTGTCGGTGTGCCTTTAGTGAGGCTCCGGTTTTTTCCACCTCTCCTCAGTCGCATGATGTTCCTGACTATTTGGCGGACTTTTATGATGTATTTAGTGAGAATGAGTCTGCGTCCTTGCCTCCTCATAGGAGTTATGACTGTGCAATTGAACTAAGCCCGTGTGTAAATTTCCCAAGGGTTGGCTCTTCAATTTATCTGTACCTGAGCACGAGACTATGCGGTCCTATATTAAGGAGGCGTTGGAGAAGGGTCATATTAGACCATCCTCTTCACCCTTAGGTGCCGTTTTTTTTTTGTGGCCAAAAAGGATGGTTCTTTAAGGCCTTGTATTGATTATCGTGCCCTCAATAAAATTGCTATTAAATATCAGTATCCGTTACCCCTGATTTCGGATCTATTCTCTAGAGTTAGAGGTGCTTGCTGGTTTACGAAGCTTGACCTCAGGGGGGCGTATAATCTTATCCGCATTAAGCAGGGGGATGAATGGAAGACGGCGTTTAACACTCCGGAGGGACATTTTGAGTACCTGGTGATGCCTTTTGGGCTCACTAATGCCCCTTCTGTCTTCCAGTGCTTCATGAACGATATTTTCCGAGACTTTGTCGATAAATTTTTGATTATCTATCTGGATGATATTTTGATCTTCTCCAAGGATTCTCATGTGGAACATATTCGGACTGTGTTCCGGATCTTGAGGGAGAATTCCCTGTATGTCAAAGGATCGAAATGCCTTTTTGGAGTACAGAAGATTTCATTTTTGGGATTTATTTTGTCTCCGTCAACTATTGAAATGGACCCGGCCAAGGTACAGGCCATTTATGATTGGGTTCAGCCCACTTCTTTGAAGGCCCTCCAGATGTTTTTGGGTTTTGCTAATTTTTATCGGAAATTTATAGCAAAATTTTCTAGTATTGCCAAGCCATTGACTGATCTGACTAAGAAGGGTGCTGATGTGTTGAATTGGTGCCCTGAGGCTGTTTCTTCCTTTCAGGAGCTGAAGCGAAGATTTACCTACGCCCCGGTTTTGCGGCAACCTGATGTCTCACTCCCGTTCCAGGTAGAGGTGGATGCTTCTGAGATTGGTGCAGGAGCTATTTTGTCCCAAAAGGATCCTGTAACATCTAAAATGAATCCCTGTGCTTTCTTTTCCCGAAAGTTCTCTCCATCTGAACGTAACTATGATGTGGGGATTCGGGAACTGTTGGCCATGAAATGGGCATTTGAGGAGTGGAGACATTGGTTGGAGGGAGCTAAACATCAAGTTGTGGTCCTCACTGACCACAAGAATTTGATTTACCTAGAGTCGGCTAAATGTTTGAACCCTAGACAGGCTAGGTGGGCCTTGTTTTTTACACGTTTTGATTTTGTGGTCTCTTTTCTTCCTGGAACTAAGAATGTCAAGGCAAACGCCCTCTCTAGGAGTTTCTTTGCTGATTCTCCTGTGGTGACCAAGCCTGCTACCATCTTAGGCGAAGGGGTAGTTCTTTCTGCCATCTCGCCCGATTTGAGACTTGCTCTGCAAGAGTTCCAGGAGGACAAACCTGAGCGTTGTCCCAGTGGAAAGTTGTATGTTCCTGACCAGTGGAAGAAGAGAGTGATGTCTGAAGTTCATTGCTCTGCATTGGCTGGTCATCCAGGTATTTTTGGTACTAGAGATCTGGTGAGTCGCTCTTTTTGGTGGCCCACCTTGTCTCATGATGTCAGGAATTTTGTGCAGTCCTGTGGGACTTGCTCCCGGTCTAAATCTTGTTCTCGCTCTAGTGGGTTGTTGATGCCTTTGCCGGTCCCCAGGAGGCCATGGACCCATATTTCAATGGATTTCATCTCTGATATGCCGGTCTCTCAAAGAATTACTGTTATTTGGGTGATTTGTGATAGGTTCTCTAAGATGGTTCATCTTGTACCACTCCCTAAGTTGCCATCTTCCTCTGAGTTGGTGCCCCTGTTTTTGCAACAGGTGGTTCGCTTACACGGGATTCCTGAGAACATTGTATCTGACAGAGGAGTTCAGTTTGTGTCTAGATTTTGGAGGACTTTCTGTTCCAAGCTGGGAATTCAGTTGTCCTTCTCCTCTGCTTTTCACCCTCAGACCAATGGGCAGACAGAGAGAACAAACCAGACCTTGGAGTCGTATTTGAGATGTTTTATTTCTGCTGATCAGGATGATTGGGTTTCATTTTTGCCCTTGGCCGAATTTGCTTTAAATAATAGAGCTAGTTCTGCCACTTTGATGTCACCTTTTTTTTGTAACTTTGGGTTTCATCCTCGATTTTCTTCAGGGCAGGTGGAGCCTTCTGCCTGCCCAGGTGTTGACACTGTGGTGGAGAGAATGCACCAGATCTGGGACCAAGTGGTGGGTAAGTTATCTCTCTCTCAGGAAAAGGCCCAGCGGTTTTCCAATCGACATAGGACCATTTGTCCCCAGTTTAAGATTGGTGATATGGTGTGGTTATCATCAAAAAATATTGCTATAAAGGTGGCTTCTCCTAAGTTTAAGCCTAGATTTATTGGACCTTACAAGATTTTGGAGATTATTAATCCGGTCTCTTTTCGTTTGGCTCTTCCTGTCACATTTAAAATCCATAATGTGTTCCATAAGTCCTTGTTGAAGAGGTTTGTTGAACCAGTTGTTCCTGGGGTGGCACCTCCAGACCCTGTATTGGTTGAAGGTAACATGGAATATGAGGTAGAGAAAATACTGGATTCCCGTCTGGCTAGACGGAGACTCCAGTATTTGGTTAAGTGGAAGAGTTATGGTCAGGAGGATAATTCCTGGGTCTCTGCCTCTGATATTCATGCCAAAAGACTGGTGCGTGCTTTTCATCGGGCTCACCCTGATCGCCCTGGTGGCGTGGTTGAGGGTTCGGTGACCCCTCCTCAAGGGGGAGGTACTGTTGTGAGTTCATTTTCCCCTTCGTCACTGAGGTCTGGTGAACTCCCTATTCTGGTAAAGGAAGGTAATGAGCCTGATTATCAGGCACCTGAGCCTAATGAGGATGACTGGCTGAGTGGAGTCACGGACTGGATATAAGGCTGCCGACGCCCTTCTGCCCTGCGGGTGATTTCTCTGTGGACTTCTAGGACACCAGTCTGATTCCTGCTCCTCTAAAGCTAAGTTTTCTGTTTTGCCTGTTAGCATTTTTGTTTTGTTTTTTTGTTTTCCTTGCTTTTCTGTATTCTGCCATTCCCTGCTGGGGTGAGCTGAATCTCCTTTTGCCTTTAGCTCTGTCTTCAGAATATTCCTGAGTACTGACATAGCTTTTTTGAAGCCTAGCGTCTTCAGGGCCTTTTTCACTGTCAGTCTGTTGGCTCTTATTTTCATAGGGTTTTTCACGGATTGCAGACAGTAGCCTTCCTGTCCTTTTCTATCTAGTTAGCTTGGGCCCCGTCTTTGCTCAGTCTATCTTTCTGTCTGTGTTAGTATTTTCATCTTGCTTCACCGTCATTATATGTTGGGGGCTGCCTATTGCTTTGGGGTCTGCTCTGGGGCAGTTTAGATTTCCCCTTTCTTTCTTTAGGCCTATTTAATTCTCCGGCTGTGATGAAGGGGTCTAGGGCATCGTAGGAACCCCCCACGGCTACTGCTAGTTGTGTTGATAGGTTCAGGGGTCTGCAATCCGATAGCTGCCAACTTCTCTGGTTTTCTGGACTTAGCTAGCATTTCTGTTTTTGCCTCCTACGGTGACTCAATCATAACAGGGTACAGTATCACCGGATAACAGGTATATATAGCATAGTTTAAACATTTAAAATCTCTGTATTTATTTCCAGAGTACGACAAAGACACTCACAGCCTCAGTATGGATTAGACAACAATCTAAAAAGTAGAAAAAAGGAAATGCTTTTGAAGCGTACACCAGTATACACTGTTGGGGTATTTTTAAATCTTCATATATATTTCTGTCTCAGTAAGACAGTCCAGACTCTCCGCAAGTACAGACATAAAGTCGAGTGATTGCAGAAATTTAGGAATTACTAATCAGGGAAAAAACTCCTGGGAGAATTCGCAGGAGGCAATGCTGACCCTCAATTACTTTGTGTGTGGAGAAAGCATAAACAGTTCTTTGTGAAGAAAGTGTTGCTGTATTGCAGTACCGTTGATCCCATCACCGTTACTCATCTCCATCAAATTTTGATCACAGGGAGAGATGTAGACATGGTTCTCACTGCCTATCATGATCTGTCAGGTAACTTTGGAGTGTAAAAGACAGAAGCCACAGGGTGTAGGCGATTCTATTGGATTGGCATGAGAGGGCACATTTAAAAATGTGGGCAGGAATGTCACACGTCTGTGAGTAGGAAAACTGTGAGTCGACATCCATAAGAAATGGATGCCATTTATCATCTGAAGCTAGAGTCTGGCCAGCAGGACAGGGCATAGCTACGACTTAACTATCATCTATCAGTTCACCAAATTTGTAGTGGCAGTCCCAGGGAAGGATTTGGCAGCCCAGATTACACAGCGGAGGAGCAGGGAGAGGTAAATATTGCAAATGCTGGGGCCCTGCCCAAGCAAGTGGGCCCCACTTGTGGGCGTCATTACTGGCACTGGGCCCCTCATAGTACGCCGGTGTGTCTGACAGCGGGTGTGCACCTCCACCATCAGAGACACTTGATTGCACCATGAGGGACCCTGTGCCAGTTCCGACGCCCAAGAGTCAGCCCAGTCACCTGTCCAGGGCAATGGTACTCGCACAGTTGCATGCGCTAGGTGGTGACCCCGGCCATGGTGGGGAGGCAGCCCAGTTAGGGAGGTTTAAAAAATGGCATATGTTGATGTTGGACATTCAGCAGCTGCAAATGGAGGAGTTGGAGAAGTCCGAGGAAGAGGAGGACAAAAGCGAGCCATTTTTCTGGCAACCTATGTGTCATCAGGGGAAGGTGTGACAAAATCCTTTGAAACCCTTTCTTGGTTCATTTTAATGAAGGTTAGATCATCCACATTTTGGGTCGAGAGGCTGGTCCTTTTTTCTGTCAGGATTGAGCCAGCAGCACTGAAGACTCTTTCCGATAGCACACTAGCAGCAGGGCAAGCGAGCTCCTGTAAGGCATATTGTGCCAATTCTTACAGATAACCATTGCCCGATCATTAGGATTTTGTTCAAAAAAGTGCCACACTGCACTCTTCCTACTATGGAAGACATTTTGAGGCATTGCATGCTGTGCAAATTTGACCGTCTGGCCTAGCTGTCCTGCATCTCTTTTGGTTTTTGTAACCCGTTTTTGGAGTGCTCCGGGCCTGCCAGATAACAGCTGTTGCGATGTCGATGCCTGCTGCGGATCCTCCTCCTCTTCTGAGCTATGGGCAGCGGCACCCTCTTCCCCCAATTGATGCCAATCTGGGTCAACAACTGGGTCATCCATCACCTCCTCTTCAATGTCATGTGCACCTTCCTCTGTGTCACCATGTAAGGTGGTATAGTATGCGGGAAGGGGCACCTGAGTTTCATCAGGGTCAGATTCTGACTCAGTACACTGCGAGGATAATGTTGTGCTCTGAGTGAATGTACCAGCAGATAAATCTCGCAGTGGCTGTGCATCAGTGCACTCCATGTCAGATTCTTCTTGGACTGGGTAATTCACGATTTGACTTGATAACCCAGGCATGGTATGTGAAAAGAGCTCCATGGAGTAATCTGTAGTGTGGCCTGCCGCATCCTTTACTTTTGGTAGGGATGAAGGACACAAGGAAAGGTGTGGTTCCTGACCATGAGCCTCCAATGACGACTCAGTGCTTCTATTTTTTGAAAGTTCAGAAGAGGAGGAGGCTGTGTCAGCAATGAAAGCCAAAACTTGTTCCTGAAGCTCCGGCTTTAAAAGCGGTTTACCTACTCCCGGAAAAGGGAGCCTTCGAGGCCTTGTGGAGCCAGACGATAACGCAGGCTCAACACCTCCTGCATTAGGTGCTATTGTGCTTTTGCCACTACCAGCAGATCCACCACCACCACCACCCACACAATCATTACCAGTTGGCAATCCACGGCCTCTTCCAACACATTTCCTCATTTTTGAGAAAATGTACCCAAAATACCACCAGCAATATGGTACTGTAAAACAAGGTACAAGGTGTATATAGTATTGGGGAGAATTTGAATCTCCCTACAGACTTGAGGACACTGAACTATTATCTCAGGCCCATTGTAGATTACACCTCAATATATCAGGCTGAAATTGGATGGTGTATAAAATGTCTATATAGGACTGGGGAGAATTTGAATCTCCCTACAGACTTGAGGACACTGAACTATTATCTCAGGCCCAGTGTAGATTACACCTCAATATAACAGGCTGAAATTAGATGGAGTATAAAATGTCTATATAGGACTGGGGAGAATTTGAATCTCCCTACAGACTTGAGGACACTGAACTATTATCTCAGGCCCAGTGTAGATTACACCTCAATATAACAGGCTGAAATTGGATGGTGTATAAAATGTCTATATAGGAATGGGAAAGTTTGAATCTCCCTAGAGATTTTAGCAAGCTGGTAATGATGCTCTCAGTCCCAATTATGGCAGCAAGCAGCCTAATAAGCAGTACTGCTGCACACAAAAGTGTGTAAAAATGAACGCTTGGTAACTGGGCAAAAAAGAGGATGAAAAGTATTTTTGCTTTTAAAAAAGCAGTTTGCACAGCAGTGTGAAAACAGCAATGCAGCTATCAGGGAGCCTTATAAGGCAGCCTAATAACCAACAGAGCTGATGCACCAAAATATAGCCTCCACTTGCACTGCACACTAACTGGTGTGTTGTACAGGCAAAATCGCTAGCAGCAGAAGCAGTTTTTTGTATCTTCTTCCCTGCCTAACACTCTCCCTACAGAATCAGCAGCAGCAGCAGCTCTCCCTATTCTGAGATCAGCAGAAGTAAGATGGCGGTCGGCGTGCACGCCCTTTTATAGCCCCTGTGATGCCACACAGAGCAAGCCAATCACTTGTATGCCCTTCTCAAAGATGGTGGTGACCGCTGCCCATGTCATCGCGTTGCCCACAGTGTGTGTCCTCCATCACTGGCTGAAAAAGGGCGCTGGAAGCATCTTTTGAAACGCGACTTTGGCGCTCTGGTCGCCGACCTCGTGGCCGGCCTCACGCTATGGTCGGGTTTCGTTTCATGAAACCCGACTTTTGCGAAAGTCAGCGACTTTTGAAATTGACCAACCCATTTCGCTCAACTCTAGCAACCACATATCAATGCGTATACCAGATTATGCAAACGGCAGTTAAAAAACACCTTAGATTGAATTTGAGTGGATAAACGAGGCACTGAGAGCCCATTACTTGAAATCATTAGTGGACACACTGAGCAGTTACCACAAGGAAATGAAGTTTCCGCATCGTAATTTAGTTCTTGGGCATCTTAGATGACTATTAGTAAGATAGCCATTTGAGGTAGGTAGCCCTCCTGGCAATCAATCTAGGTTTCTCGGTAATGAAGGGTTTCAATTTGCTCTCACTACATAGGATGTCCCAGTTGTTATTCAATACTCGGTAGATCTCACCCCACTGGTTGTTAAATTTAGTAATCAAACTAATTGTACTAGAGCTTGTTCTTACCCGAGGTTTCAAAGTTTCAGCTCTTGGAGTGTTCATAAGCTTTAGACACTGTGTTACGTGGATAACGACGTTCCAAAAAACGATCGGTAAGTAGATGGGACTCCTTCTGGAAATCCTCCCACCATTATAATTCCCCCAGCGGCACTAAAAACCTGCTCTGACAGAACGCTAGTAGCAGGCAGACCAGGACCTCCAAGGCATAGAGAGCCAGTTCATGCCATGTGTCCAGCTTGGATACCCAAAAACTAAAAGGCATAGAGGAATCCCGGAGGACGTTTGTACGGTCTGCAAGGTACTCCCTCCCCGTCTTCCCAAACATTGAACTCCTTGTGACAGCATCATTTGCCTCTGTGGCGGCACGATGGGAGGGTCTGAGAAAATTTTCCCAGGAATTCACCATTGTTCCTCTGCCTGACCTGGATTGTACTTCTCTCTCTCTTGCTTTTACTCCTTGGCTGTACAACAAACTCTGATGTCTGCTGCCAGTGTTCTCATATGGGAATTTTTTTTAATAATTCTGCTACAAGGACCCTATGGTAATGCACCATTTTTAGACCCTTGTCTGACTCTGGAATAAGAGAGTGAAAATTTTCCTTGTAGTGTGGGTCTAAAACTGTCACCAACCAGTAATGAGCGTGCCTGAAAATTTTTACAATGCGAGGGTCACGAGAAATGCAGTGCACATAAAGTCAGCCATGTGTGCCAAATTACTAACAGACATGCCTTCCATGTCCTCACCAACAGGACGACTGACCATGGTGGCCTCCTCCTTCTCATCCTCGTACTCCTTCTCATCCTCGTACTCCTCCTCCCCCCTGTCCTCAGGCCATCCCCGCTGAACAGATGTGCTTGTAGTACCATCTACAGCACATGAAAGTAGCTCCTGTTCTTCCTCCTCCTCCTCTTCATTATCTACCAATCCACATTGCGACGACATTAGGCTGGTCTGAGTGTAATCACCTGGTATGTTTCCTGGCTCAATGTCCTCGTTGTCTTCCTGCAATGCATCCTCTTTTATTGTGAGCAGAGAGGTTTTCAGAATGCTGAGAAGTGGGATGGTTATGCTAATTATGGCATCATTGCCGCTCACCATCTTGGTGCAGTCCTTATAGTTCTGGAGGACAGTACATATGTCTGACTTCCATGTCCACTCCTGAGGACTTATATGTGGTGTCTGACCTGAATATCGACGGCCTTGTTGAAGCTGGTACTCAACAACTGCCCTCTTCTGCTCACAAATCCTTTGCAACATATGCAGTGTAGAGTTCCAACGCGTGGGGACATCACACACCAGTTGGTGAGGCGGATGCTGCAAATGCTGCTGAAGCCCAGCAAGGGCGGCTGAAGCTGTCGCTGACTTTTGAAAATGGGCAGACATACGGCGTACTTTCAACAGCAGATCAGGCAGCTCCGGGTAGCTTTTGAGAAAACGTTGAACCACGAGGTTAAGCACATGGGCCAGGCAAGGTACATGTGTGAGCTGACCTTGCATCAGAGCCGCCACCAGGTTCCGGCCATTGTCACACATGACCATGCCTGGCTGTAGGTTCAGCGGTGTCAGCCAAATATCTGACCCACAACTCTTCTGCATTGAGTGGTTTGTCACCAATGCAGATTATCTTCAGCACATCCTGTTGCCACTTGGCAGTGTTCATTTCAGAGATGGAGGCTGAAGATGAGGAGGATGAGGAGGTGCAGGAGCTGTAGATTGTGGGAGCAACGCTGACTGACGTAGGGCCAGCAATCCTCGGTCTGGGAAGGATGTGTTCCTTCCCAAAGTCCAACAGGGTGCTGGTTTCCCCTTTATTAACCCAGTGTGCCGTCAGTGAGATGTACCATCCCTGCCTACCGGCACTTGTCCACGTGTCCGTGGTTAGGTGGACTTTACCAATAACAGTGTTGAGGGCACGGGTAATGTTGTGGGACACATGCTGGTGTAAAGCCGGTATGGCACAATGGGAGAAATGCTGGTACCTTGGGATGGCCACCGCCATCAAGTTGCGGAAACTTCCGTCTCCACGAGCCTAAAAGGCAACATTTCGAGCGCAAGCAGATGAGAGATGTTTGAATTAAGTACTGTTGCCTGTGGTGCTTTGGTAGGGTATTTCCACTTGCATTCCAATGACTGAGGTATAGGAAACTGTAGGCTGTGCTGGGACAAGGACGTGGACGGGCTTGATGATGGTGCTGGTTGACTGTGGGCAACAACAGGTGCAGGGCTAGAGGCATCTTCACAGGCACGTGGAACTGGGGATTGGCATGTGTGATGAAGGAGCAGCCGCCATCTTAGATATGGGGCCACATGTCTGACCTTGGCATCTATTTTGGTCTAAGTTCAGGAATTACAGGCAGCTAACGGCTTCTATACCCCCAGGTGCTGTGTACTTAGTAAATTCAAGCAGGATTTAGTGTTCCAATGCTAAATAGCCAGGGCCATTGGTGTGATAATGAGGATAGGCCCAAAACAGAGCTTCAAAGCTCAGGTACGGAGCCGTGCCAGCAGGGGGCTTGAAAAAAGCCTAGGGCTTCAATTAGAATGTACCTGCTAGCAGACGCAGGAATATACGTCATTTGTGTGTCCCAGACGCTTTGGCTCCATCCTAGGAGCATGGATTATTAGCCCACCCTCTGACACAGGGGGAGGAACCTAGCGTGTTTAAGGGCTAGCAGCCCCTGGCAGATATTCATTTTTTCACACAGAAGATCCAGACGATGACGATCTAAGAAGGACCTGGGGACAGACCTGCCGAGGGGAGCAGCGGCCCATGCTTTGGGGGTCTGTCCGGCAACTAAGATTCTTGTACCTGTGGACTGCAGAGCTCCCCAGCACCCACATGACCCTACAATCTGGTAAATTGACCTCCAGCTTAATATCTTAAGTCTTGTACCCTTATTGTTATATCTTTTCTCTGACTGCAAATTTACTGTATATTTCTGTAATTATCTAGTGCGCCCTTAAGGCAATTAAACTATAAACTTAATCTTGGGCTGATGCTTTTACTCTGATCACGAATCTTAGAACCCCCAGCGGGTAACAGGACCTCCTCCCCGGCGACCATTTGCTCTAGGTGCAGTTCCCTTACTGACCTGAGAGACAAAGGGGGCGCCGGAGAGCTGTGCCTGTGTAGTTATGTCACGGTGGTGACGTGGGAGGAACGGGTCTGTGTGCGTTCTTCCACACTTGGTGGCAAGCGGTGGGATCAGAGTAATAGTGTGCGTGGGACCCCTACTCCCAGACACTAGAGACTACCAGCGGTAACTTTCACTGCTGGGGTCTTAAGGTTAGCCCAGCACTAGACGGTCAGAGTGAAAATATAATAAGTTGTGTGAAAGGCCAGGGTTGCAGCTGTGTCAGTAACCAGAGGTTCCCAAGATGGCGGAAGGCACCAGGAGTAGGACAAAGGGGGAGGCCAATGCTATGGTCTATGAGGAGGTGGTGGAGGACAATACCAATGAAGGCGAGGGGGAGCTCAGCCAGAGCTCCCCAAGGAGCCAGACCCCCGTGCTCAGTCCCGCAGTGGACTGCCCACCACCTGTCTACCCCAGCCTGTCCAGATCAGAGGCTCTTTTCCAAGAGGCTATGGCACAGCTCGAGGCTGGTAACGCCGCCGCCCATGACAGACTCCTAGCGGCAGCAGAGAAAGCAGCAGAGCATGAGCAAGCGGCGGCCAAGTGAGCAGCGGAGCATGAGCATACTGAACGCCGTGAAGCTGCGGAGCGCCGGCACCGACTGGAGATGGCTCAGCACAGGCTCCTGCTGGACGCTCCAGCCCCACCAGGGACCAAGGCTTCCAAGGTCCGGGCGGAGGACTTCCCCTTGCTTGAAAAGGATGGAGACCTGGATTCCTTTCTGCTGGCCTTTGAAAGAACCTGCCTCCAACACCATCTGGCCCTGGATCAGTGGGCGAGGTACCTGACCTCCCGTTTGAGGGGTAAGTCCCTGGAAGTTTTGGGGGACTTACCTGCCGGGGAGGAGCAGGACTACAACAGCATCAAGCGGGCCCTTATCCAGCACTACAACCTCACCCCGGAGTCGTACCGCAGGAAGTTACGGAGCCTGCAGCGGGGCTGAAAGGACACCTGGACCGACCACATGCGGGCACTGCTGAAAGCTGCGGAGCACTGGACCTCGGGTCTAGAGCTCACCACCCGCCAGGAGGTCCAGGAACTGTTTGTCACGGAGCAGTTCTTGTGGAACTGCCCAGAGGACCTCCAGCAGTTCCTCCGTGACCGGAAACCAAAGGGGGCTTCTGCTACAGCCGCCCTGGCAGATGAGTATGCCAACAACAGGGCCTCTGAGCTGAAGAAGCCTGCCAGCAGCACCTGGAGAGGGGGTAAGCCCAGTCCTGCCCCTGTCCCCCCAGCCCCCAGAGTGCAAGGGGTGTACCCCCCTGCTGCCCTCTCCAGGCCAGGAGCAGAAACCAGACGTTGTCATCATTGCAACCAGCCGGGACACTTTAAGGCTGCATGTCCCCAGCGCCATAAGGCCCCATCCCTGTCCCAGAAACCGTCCACCGTTTTGTGTGTAGGAGGGGGTGGTGGGAGGTCCCTGGACAATTAACAACCCGTCACCATCTGCCGCTCAGCGGTCATGGGACTGCGGGACACAGGCGCTGAACGAACCCTGGTACGTCCTGAGGTGGTGTCCCCTCAAGACTTGGTGCCTGGGAAAACCCTTTCCATCTCCGGAATTGGGGGTGTTGAACCGGCGCTGCCCGTCGCCAAGGTGTTTTTGGACTGGGGCGCCGGGAGGGGAATGCGGGAGGTGTGAGTAACACCAAATATTCCTGCCAATGTGTTGCTTGGGACCGATTTGGGGCGGCTAGTGTCTCAGTATGTGGCCTCTGAACCCCCAAGTCCTCCTCCCCAAGAATGTCATGAACCTACTGTGACTGCCTATGCTAATGTATTGAATGTGCCTCCAGCAATGGAGATGGGAGTAATGCCAAATTTTCCTGCCAATGTGTTGCTTGGGACCGATTTGGGGCGGCTAGTGACTCAGTGGGTGACCACTGAACCCCAAGTCCGGCTCCCCAAGAATGTCATGACTCTACTGTGAATGCTAATGTTAATGTGTTGAATGTGCCTCCAACAGTGGAGGAGGGAGTGAAACCTGATGGTAAGCCATGCACTGACACTACACACACAGGGCTCACAGTGAGGACAGGTGAGAAGCCTGCAGGGGAGAGCTCAGAGGTGGAGGGAGGGGCTGCTATGGGCAGTGTAGGGCCCCTAAGTGAATCCAGCCTGCTGAGTCGAGGGCCTCTGCAGAAAGAGGAACACGCCATGGGGGGAGGGGGCGTCCCGGGAGAGGAGCCACCAGGTAAGACCCCAGGGCAGGAGTTCCCCACATCCGGGATGTCAGGAGGCCAGGGAAGTCTGCCTGACACAGCGACTTGGTCGGGGGCCGAGGGGAAGCAGGCGCTACCTGTGGTCTCAGCAGTCGTAGCCGCTGTTACCAGGAGTAGGAGCGCCGGAGCCCAAGGAGCCTCGCTAAGGTCCGACGGTTCCCCTCTCTCCGACCAAGTGGCTGCCTAGTCAGACAGCGGCCAGGAGACAGATCCCGGGGAGCTGACAGAGGAGGTGGTGGTTTCGTTAATTCTTGCCACATCGAGTCAGGGATTTCAGGCAGCATTGGAAGCTGACGCTAGCATGAAAGCTCTCAAGGAGCAGGCGGTACAGCTTCCGCTGGAGTCCGACCGCGAGCGAGTGGTCTGGGACCAGGGACGGCTGTACCGGGTAACGGTCTAGCAGGGTTCACCTGAGGCGTGGCCCAGGGACCGACAGTTAGTGGTTCCCTATCAGTTCAGGGCAGAATTGTTGCGGATCGCACACGAGATTCCCATGGCCGGACACCTAGGGATCGCTAAAACCAGGGCCAGTCTAGCTCAGCATTTCTACTGGCCAGGAATGAGGACCGAGGTGATTGCCTACTGCCGTTCGTGTGACACCTGTCAGAGGGTGGGGAAGGCGGGGCGGCGCCCCAAAGCCCCACTGGTAACTCTGTCCATCATCGAAGACCACCCAAGGAACTTATCTAGTTGTGTGGTGAGCATTTTGAACCCCCAAGTGCTTCACAGACATTTATAATGTAGAGCCATGAAAATAATCATTTTTTTCCACAAAAATAATATTTTTGCCCCAAGATTTTTATTTTCCCAAGGGTACCTGGAGAAATTAGCCCCCAAACTTGTTGTGCAATTTGTCCTGAGTACGCCGATACCCCATATGTGGGGGTAAGCCACTGTTTGGGCGAACAGCAGAGCTCGGAAGGGAAGGAGCACTGTTTGACTTTTTCAACGCAGAATTGGCTGGAATTGAGATCGAACGCCACGTCGCATTTGGAGAGCCCCTGATGTGCCTAAACAGTGGAAACCCCTCAATTCTAATTCCACCCCTAACTCCAACTCATCACTAACCCTAATCCCAAACTTACCCATAACCTTAACCAAAACCCTAACACCAACACACCCCTAACCCTAATCCCAACCCTAACCATAACCCTAACCACAAAATAACCACTAACACATCCTTAACCCTAGCCCCAACCCTGACCCTAACTTTTGCCCCAACCCTAACTTTACCCTTGTTAGGAACGGCAGAACGCACTAAATAAAAATAAACAATAAAGTGCGTTCGCCGCTCGGGGTCCACCGTGCAGTAGATGTTACAACGCTGCTAGGTAATGACAGACGAGCAATATGGCGGTAAAATGCGCATGGGTTAGACTTCACCCGAAGTGAGCAAAGCGGGCTCTGTTCACACACAGAGACGCCGCAACATAAGCATACAAAAACGCTGAGCCTGTTAGTGTCACAAACCACAGGGAAATGCACACACGGTATCTGGTCACAGGAGCAGGACCCAAGGCAGAGGAGCTGCATCTGTCTAGACCTACCGTGTGTGCGGCGTCGCTACTGCGGATGCCAAGGAGGGCTGTAACTGCAGCGCGGCGTAGGACACGGCCACTAGTCAACAAAGCTAGGAAGCAGGCGCATAGTCAGATGCTAGAGTAGAGGTGCGGTGTGCACAGTGGCCTATGACTTGCCACTGACTGGCGCTGACAGCTGCACTAATTCCCTATCCACATGCGTAATATCAAAGGGAAGGGGTTTCAAATGAGTCTCCCTTCCAAAAGGTAAGGGAGAAAACAAGGGGAACTGCTACCTTGGATCTAATCCTTATAAACAGGGAGGAAATGGTTGAGGAGGTAAAAGTGGCTGGGACCCTAGGAGGTAGCGACCATGCTATTTTAGAATTTTGGATAACTAGAGGTGGAAGACCTGTGAAGACTCAGACGTCAAGGTTAGATTTCAGAAAGGCAGATTTTAAGGGATTCAGAAAGAGAATTGGAGGGATCCAATGGCTGGATATCCTTAAAGACAAAAATGTCCAGGAAGGATGGGAAATCTTGAAAAATGAAATTCTCAAAGCACAGTTGTTAACAATTCCGAAAAGAGGGAAGAATAGGAAGCATTTAAGGAAACCAGGATGGATGAACACAGAACTTAAGCACATGCTAAAAAGGAAGAAAAAAATGTTTATAAAATGGAAAGAGGGAGGCATATCTAAAGAAGAATATAATGCTGTCTGCAGAACCTGCAGGGCACAAATCAGATTATCTAAAGCTGAAAATGAATTGAGGCTTGCAAGAGATGTCAAAAGCAATAATAAAGGATTTTGGGGATATGTCAAAAGTAAAAGAAAAGTCAAAGATGCTATAGGATTTTTACAGGATGAAAATGATGAAATGGTAAGACAGGATGTTGAGAAGGCTGAACTTTTAAATTCCTATTTTGCATCTGTTTTCTCTCAGAAAGGAAATGTAACATCAGCTGTTATTCACTGTCCTATTAAGGGAATAGAAGAATCCAGGATATCTATAAACAGAAAGATAGTGAGGAAACACTTAGCTAACCTAAATGAATTCAAGTCTCCAGGTCCAGATGAATTACACCCCAGAGTACTGAAGGAGATAGCAGAAGAAATTTTTGAACCCCTCTCCATAATCTTTGAAAATTCTTGGAGAACAGGAGAAGTTCCAGAAGATTGGAGAAGAGCAAATGTTGCTCCTATCTTCAAAAAGGGGAAGAAGGTGGACCCAGGCAACTATAGGCCGGTGAGTCTGACTTCTATACCAGGAAAGATCTTTGAACAAATTATTAAACAACATGTATGTCAATACCTGGATAAGAATGAAGTGATTAAACAGAGTCAGCATGGGTTTGTAACTAATAAGTCATGTCAGACTAACTTAATTTCCTTCTATGACGGTATCACTGATTGGGTGGATCAAGGAAATGCTGTAGATATAGTATATCTTGACTTCAGCAAAGCATTTGACAAAGTCTCTCATACAATCCTTATTGAAAAAATGACTAAGTATGGAATGGACAAGGCAACTGTTAGGTGGATTCATAACTGGCTTAGTGATCGGACCCAAAGAGTGGTCGTAAATGGCTGCACATCCAGTTGGAAGAATGTCTCAAGTGGGGTACCACAGGGCTCTGTCCTGGGCCCTGTATTGTTCAACATCTTTATCAACGATTTAGATGAAGGAATTGAGGGTAAACTGATTAAATTTGCTGATGACACAAAGCTAGGAGGGATAGCTAATACTAGAGAAGAGAGAGAGAGGATTCAAAAAGATATAAATAAACTGGAGAAGTGGGCAGCAACTAACAGAATGGTTTTTAACAGGGAGAAATGCAAAGTACTACATCTGGGCAATAAAAATGAAAAAAGCATATATAGAATGGGAGGAATAGGGCTAAGTGACAGCACATGTGAAAAAGACTTGGGTATACTAATAGATCACAGACTGAATATGAGTCAACAGTGTGATGCAGCAGCAAAAAAGGCAAATGCAATTCTAGGATGTATTAACAGAAGCATACAGTCTAGATCACGTGAAGTCATTATTGCCCTCTACTCCTCTTTGGTCAGACCTCATCTGGAATATTGTGTACAGTTTTGGGCACCACGTTTTAAAAAAGACATCAACAAACTGGAGCAAGTTCAGAAAAGAGCGACCAGAATGGTGACCGGTCTACAAACCCTGTCTTATGAGGAAAGGTTGCAGGATTTGGGAATGTTTAGTTTGCAAAAGAGAAGACTGAGAGGAGACTTAATAGCTGTCTACAAATATCTAAAGGGCTGTCACATTGTAGAAGGATCAACTTTATTCTCATTTGCACAAGGAAAGACTAGAAGCAATGGGATGAAACTGAATGGGAGGAGACACAGATTAGATATTAGAAAAAACTTTTTGACAGTTAGAGTCATCAATGAGTGGAACAGGCTGCCACGAGAGGTGGTGAGTTCTCCTTCAATGGAAGTCTTCAAACAGAGGCTGGACAGACATCTGACTGGGATGATTTAGCGAATCCTGCTTTGAGCAGGGGGTTGGACCAGATGGCCCAGGAGGTCCCTTCCAACTCTACGATTCTATGATTCTATGATTCTATGATTCTATGAGTCAGTCACCAGAGTCATACATCCGTCATCATACACACGATTAGCTTGAAAAGTCTATACTAGGGCATGGCCGAACGGTCATGCGCACTTTTTATAGGCGTGCGGGACCTTCCAGATATCCGAGATGGACGAATGAGATCTGGAGCAGGACCTGGGCACAAGACTCCTGATCTCCAATGGGAGCATGCCCAGTAGGATCACAGAGGAACTTAGTCTCTGGAGCCGTCTGCTGCAAGGTAATCTTCTCTGCAGTAGATAAACAGCAGGAGACCGCAGAATGTGAAGCTCTGGATTCCGGCAGAGCAGACGCAGAAACCAGACACCTAACAACTAGTGTTGAGCTTTCCGATACCGCAAGTATCAGGTATCGGCCGATATTAGCTGTATCGGAAACCATATCATATCGGATACCAGAATCGGAAGGTCCCATAATGCTATCATCCCGCTCGCTTTGATTCAGCCAATGGGAATCCTCAGAAGTGTGGGCACATCCTGTTAGGCATGTAGGCATGTTAACTATTGGCATGGCTGTGATTGGCTGCTGAAATGATGTCATGATGCACTATAAAAGCCACCGCCGCCGCCATTTCTGGTCACTCTGCTGTGAATTCAGTTAGGGACAGGCTGCTGTTGAAGACTGTGAGGGACAGTTAGAAATAGCGATTCTCAAAACAATATTGTGCTTTACCCAGGCTACATAAACCACCACTGTAGCTTTCTTTTCCCTAGCAGCAGTGTTCACAGCTGTCTGCAAGGGCTGTGTGAGTGCAGCTCACGCTGTGGAGTGGGTCCTGCAGCCACGTCTGGTTGTAGGCCGCCCAGCGTGCCTCACTGCTGCCTCATACATATTTTTCTTTTTGAGCTGCTTATTTTAAAAAAATTCTATCTAGTGTGCTTAGATCCGTATCCATATATTGGTTGCAAACACTAGTAGTAGACAGCGGAGCCTTTCTGCAGCCTTTCAGTTCTAGTGCCCACTTAGCTGCACTGTTCACGGCTCTCTGAGAGATCTCTGACTGTGTGTGAGTGCAGCTTACGCTGAGTAGTGTGTCCTGCAGCTATGTCTGGTTGTATGCCACTCAGCGTGTCACTGCCTCACACATTTTTCTTTTATTGCAGCTCATTTTTTCTCCTATTAGTTTGCATCCATCCGTATCCATATACGGTGGTTGCAAACACTCTAGGAGTACACAGCGGAGCCTTTCTGCAGCCTGTCAGTGCTAGTGCCCACTTAGCTGCACTGTACACGGCTGTCTGAGAGGTCTCTGACTGTGTGTGAGTGCAGCTCACGCTGAGTAGTGTGTCCTGCAGCTACGTCTGGTTGTAGGCCGCTCAGCGTGCGTCACTGCCTCACACATATTATTCTTTAATTGCAGCTCATTTTTTCTTCTCCTATTAGTGTGCATCCATATCCATCTACATTGGTTGGTTGCAAACACTATATAGGAGTAGATAGAGGAGCCTTTTTTTCTGGCTTGTGCCCTTCAGCAGCAGCCATATTAGTATTACCCAATTTTTTTGGAGCCTCATCTTTTGCATTGTAGGTTACCTGCTTACATTGTAATAGCTCCAAAAAGTTGGTGATACTCTCACTTTCAAATCTTTGGTCACATCCTTTTAGTGTTTTTTCCCCCCAAAAAAACAACAAAGTTCACCAAACACTACATTTGAAAGTTGTGTAGGCCACATTAGCTCCCATTAGAGTGTAGTTGACACACACACTGCATAAAATTAGTGTTTCTTAAACCTGTAGCCAGCTGTTCAGGAATAAGCACACTAAGCCCCCCTTTGTACTTTTATGCCTATCTTTCTCAGTCTAGCAAGATGAAGAAGGCAGGGAGTAAGGCACGTGGGCGTGGGCGTGGAGTTTCAGCAGGGAGAGGACGTGGGGATCTGCAGGGAGAGGACGTGGGGATTCTGCAGGGAGAGGACGTGGGGATTCTGTGCCTGCTGTTGGCACCAGTGAGTCAGCATCCCCCAGTTTTAGCAGGCAACAGTCCTTTATGCGCAGCTTTGTAGGACCTCACCGTACCCCACTGCTGCGGGAGGAACAAATTGAAGCCATTGTGGGATGGATGGCAGCTAACGCATCGACTTCAATTACTTCCACATGCTCTCAGGGCCAGAGCACTGAAGAGCAACCATCTGTCTCTTCACCACCTGCCAAAGTGCCCAGGCAGTCAGAGAGCCCTTGACAGGAGCCATCACAGTCTCTACTTCTGTTCTCGTAATCTGTTGGTTTGGAAAGAGGGGGCCAGCCAAGCAGCATTCCAGAATGTGAAGAAGAGGAAGTATGCAGTGATGTGCAACTTCTTTGTCCCTCTGAATCTGAAGAGGCAGGTGGGCCAGTGCTTATGGTCAGCACACCTCAGTACGCATCAGATGATGACGAGACACAGTTGCCACTTTCTGTTGCATACGGTGCTGGCGAGACAACCCAGGAGAAGCAGGTGTTTGAAGAGGGGAGTGTAGATCATGAGGTCCTTGACCCATCATGGCGTGAGGAACAGAAAGGTGGTGGGAGCAGCTCTGAGGAAGAGATTCCCCGAACGGCCAAAACTGGAGGGAGAGGGAGGGGGCAGACTTGGTTGCCTGTAGCCTCCACTTCGGCACCCGTTAGGAGCATTCCACTTTCAAAAGGCAAAACGGGCGCTCCCAAGACTTGCAGTGCGTGGTCCTTTTTTGACACAGTTGCAGATGACATTTGCTTTGTCAAATGCAAGCTGTGTCATCAGAGAGTCAAAAGAGGGAAAAATGTCAGCAACCTCAGTACCACTAATATGTGGAAACATGTGCGGACCAAGCACGAGGTGGAGTTACACAGACACACTGAAGACGTAGGCCAACGTACAGTACCACCTACCACCTCTTCAGCTCGTGTTGGGGCCTCTTCCTCCAGCTCACACACAGCTGGTTCGGCTTCCTCACAGGATCGCCAAGGAAGAACCTCTGGCACTGTTGTCCTGAGACCCTGTGACATTCCACCCACAGCACCATGTTCCAAGTCATCCTCACACTCCCAGGCCACTCGACAGCCATCGGTAGCACAGGCATGGGAGAAAAGGCGGCCATACTCGGCAAGCCATCCCCGAGCACAGGCTCTGAATGCTTTCATTGCCAAACTACTGGCCCTTGAAATGCTGTCATTCAGGCTGGTGGAGACTGACACCTTCCGGGACTTCATGGCATTGGCAGTCCCACAATACACTGTGCCCAGCCGCTTTTATTTCAGCAGCCGAGCCGTCCCTGCCCTGCAGAAACATGTGGAGGCAAACATAAAACATGCGCTACTAAACGCCGTCAGTAGCAAGGTCCACCTGACCACCGATGCGTTGACCAGTAACCATGGACAGGGACGATACCTTTCCCTCACTGCCCATTGGGTCAATGTTGTGAAGCCGGGTACAGATCTGGAGAGTGGCGCTCTACGTGTTCTACCAACTCCACGGATTGCAGGAGTCCAGTCTGTACACATTGACTCCTCCTACTCAAGTTCCTCTGAAACAGCGCAGCAGGAGCCTGTTACGACCGATATGAGCACAGCCGTGGCCAAACGTCAACAGGCCGTACTCAAATCAATTTCTTTGGGGAATCGAAGCCACACAGCGCAGGAGCTCTAGAATGCCATCAAGCAGGAGAGCTACGTGTGGTTTCTGCCAGCGAATCTCCAGCCGGGCTTGGTAGTGTGTGACAATGGCCGAAATCTGGTGGCAGCTCTTGGCCTAGGCAACCTCACTCACATCCCATGTCTGGCACATGTGCTCAACTTGGTCGTGCAGAGCTTTCTGAGGGACTATCCGGATCTTGATGCACTGCTGCACAAGGTCCGCATAGAGTGCGCTCACTTGCGGCGTTCCAGCACGGCAAGGTCATGCCTTGCTGCTCTGCAGCGCCGATTACGCCTTCCGGAACATCGCATCATATGTGACCTACCCACCTGGTGGAATTCTACGTTACATATGTTGGAGCGGTTGTGTGAGCAGCAGGCAGCAGTCATGGAGTACCAGCTGCATCAGGCGCAAACAAGTGTGCGCCGGTCACACTTCAGCACCACTGAGTGGGCCTCTATGAAGGACATCTGCCTCGTTTTGCGTGCCTTCGATGATTCCACGCGGATGGCGATTGCAGATGATGCACTAGTCAGCATGACTGTCCCCCTTATCTGCCTGCTTCAAAAAACACTGCAAGCACTAAGGGATGAGTTTTGGAAGAGGTGGAGGATGAGGATTCCCAAATGCCATCTGCTTCTGGACAGTCTGCGCTACATGGTTCCTCACAAAGGCCTAGGCAGGGGACACTTTGTGAAGAGGATGAGGAGAAGTCAATGGAGGAGGAACACATCTCTCCAGAGGAGGGAGGTACACAATGCTCTAGTCAGTATGTACAGCGAGGGTGGGGTGATGCAGAGCAGGCAGAGATCACGCCTCAAGCAGGGGACAGCGGTTCTTTGGCAGTTGGGAGTCTGCAGCACATGGTTGACTTCATGCTGCAGTGCCTGAGAAATGACCGCCGCATCGCCCACATTCTCTACACGGCTGATTATTGGGTGTACACCCTCCTAGATCCTCGCTACCGGGACAACTTGCAAACCCTCATACCAACGTTGAACCGGGAGCATAAACTGCGGGAGTACCAAGACACACTGGTGCAGTCCATCATGTTTTCCATTCCACCCAACAGCAGTGGTGCTAGTGCTTTACAAAGCACCTCTGTGCGTCGAGCCAGTGGAGGAAACTCAGCACAAAGAGGGAGCAGAGGCAGCGCCTCAGCACAAGGCAAGACCACTATGGCCCAAATGTGGCAAAGTTTTGTGTGTCCGCCACAATTGTCTACACCATCACTGACGGCTCCAGTCAGCAGGAGTCAACGTTTCCGTCAGATGGTGACAGACTACATGTCTTGCCCTGTGAGTGAACTCCCAGATAGCTCTTCCCCCTTCAAGTTTTGGGTCTCTAAGCTGGATACATAGCCAGAGCTTAGCCAGTATGCATTGGAGGTGCTGGCTTGCCCTGCTGCCAGTGTATTATCGGAACGCGTCTTTAGTGCCGCAGGTGGTGTACTAACAGACCGTCGCACTCGACTTTCTTCCGATAACGTCGACCGGCTTACTTTTCTGAAAATGAACAAAGCATGGATCTCCCCAGAATTTGCCAGTCCTCTTCCCGACTAAATAATTGGTTGGCAACTGTATCCAGGTCTCCTGTTGTGCTCATGTTTCTACCACCTGAACTATAATCCCTGGGCTTCAACACAGCCAGTTGTCGCTCAGATGTGTCGTCTGCACAGAGAAAAACACTAGCTCCTGTGTTATTGGGGTTCAGTAATGCCAGCTGCTCCCCTTCTGTGTGGACGGCAAAGTCTTCTGCTCCATCCACATTCAAACTACTGCTGATTTTTAACCGTGCTCCACTTAGGCCTCTGGCTCCACTGTCTCTAGTATTTCCCCTGGCCTCCAACCCCGCCAGTTGCTGCTCTGAAGTGGCGTCTGCACAATCCACACTTGTTCCTGAGTTACTGGGGCTCAGTCACGTCAGTTGATCCCCTGATGTGTGTCCGGCAAGGTCTCCTGGTCTGTCCACATTCCCATTACTAGTAGTGTGAATGAGGACAGAGCAGGAGACCTTGCCGGACACACATCAGGGGATCAACTGACGGGACAGAGCCCAAGTAACACAGGACCAAGTTTGGATTGTGCTGACGCCACTTCAGAGCTGTCACTGGTGGGGTTGGAGGCCAGGGGAAATACTAGAGACAGTGGAGCCTGAGGCCTAAGTGGAGCACGGTTACAATCAGTAGTAGTCTACAACCTCTATAAAACGTGCTGCAAGTTGGCCTCAGCCTGCTCCATGCCTCATCCTCGGCTCCAACAACGCCAGTTGGTGTTCAGAAGTGCCATATTCGCAGAGAAAAACACACTCGCTACTGTGTCTGTGGGGTTCAGTAATGCCAGCTGTTGCCCTGCTGTGTAGACGACAATGTCTCCTGCTGCCTCCACATGCCAAAACAATCAGGCCTCAGCCTGCTCTATGCTTCATCCTGGGCTCCAACAACGCCAGTTGGTGTTCAGAAGTGCCGTCTTCACAGAGACAAACACACACTAGCTCCTGTGTTAGTGGAGTTCAGTAATGCCAGCTGTTCCCCTGCTGTGCAGACAGCAAAGTCTCCTGCTCCATCCACATGCGAACAACATCAGACCTCTGCCTGCTCCATGCCTCAACCTGGGCTCCAACAACGCCAGTTGGTGTTCAGAAGTGCCGTCTTCACAGAGCAAAACACATTAGCTCCTGTGTTAGTGGGGTTCAGTAATGCCAGCTGTTCCCCTGCTGTGTAGACGGCAATGTCTCCTGCTCCATCCACATGCCAACAACATCAGACCTCTGCCTGCTCCATGCCTCAACCTGGGCTCCAAAAACGCTAGTTGGTGTTCAGAAGTGCCGTCTTCACAGAGACAAACACACTAGCTCCTGTGTTAGTGGGGTTCAGTAATGCCAGCTGTTCCCCTGCTGTGTAGACGGCAATGTCTCCTGCTCCATCCACATGCCAACAACATCAGACCTCTGCCTGCTCCATGCCTCAACCTGGGCTCCAACAACGCTAGTTGGTGTTCAGAAGTGCCGTCTTCACAGAGACAAACACACTAGCTCCTGTGTTAGTGGGGTTCAGTAATGCCAGCTGTTCCCCTGCTGTGTAGACGGCAATGTCTCCTGCTGCCTCCACATGCCAAAACAATCAGGCCTCAGCCTGCTCCATGCTTCATCCTTGGCTCCAACAACGCCAGTTGGTGTTCAGAAGTGCCGTCTTCACAGAGACAAACACACACTAGCTCCTTTGTTAGTGGGGTTCAGTAATGCCAGCTGTTCCCCTGCTGTGTAGATGGCAAAGTCTCCTCCTCCATCCACATGCCAACAACATCAGACCTCTGCCTGCTCCATGCCTCAACCTGGGCTCCAACAACGCTAGTTGGTGTTCAGAAGTGCCGTCGTCACAGAGACAAACACACTAGCTCCTGTGTTAGTGGGGTTCAGTAATGCCAGCTGTTCCCCTGCTGTGTAGATGGCAAAGTCTCCTGCTCCATCCACATGCCAACAACATCAGACCTCTGCCTGCTCCCTGCCTCAACCTGGGCTCCAACAACGCCAGTTGGTGTTCAGAAGTGCCGTCTTCACAGAGACAAACACACTAGCTCCTGTGTTAGTGGGGTTCAGTAATGCCAGCTGTTCCCCTGCTGTGTAGACAGCAAGGTCTCCTGCTGCCTCCACATGCCAAAACAATCAGGCCTCAGCCTGCTCCATGCTTCATCCTTGGCTCCAACAACGCCAGTTGGTGTTCAGAAGTGCCGTCTTCACAGAGACAAACACACACTAGCTCCTGTGTTAGTGGGGTTCAGTAATGCCAGCTGTTCCCCTGCTGTGTAGATGGCAAAGTCTCCTGCTCCATCCACATGCCAACAACATCAGACCTCTGCCTGCTCCATGCCTCAACCTGGGCTCCAACAACGCTAGTTGGTGTTCAGAAGTGCCGTCGTCACAGAGACAAACACACTAGCTCCTGTGTTAGAGGGGTTCAGTAATGCCAGCTGTTCCCCTGCTGTGTAGACGGCAAAGTCTCCTGCTCCATCCACATGCCAACAACATCAGACCTCTGCCTGCTCCATGCCTCAACCTGGGCTCCAACAACGCTAGTTGGTGTTCAGAAGTGCCGTCTTCACAGAGACAAACACACTAGCTCCTGTGTTAGTGGGGTTCAGTAATGCCAGCTGTTCCCCTGCTGTGTAGATGGCAATGTCTCCTGCTCCATCCACATGCCAACAACATCAGACCTCTGCCTGCTCCATGCCTCAACCTGGGCTCCAACAACGCTAGTTGGTGTTCAGAAGTGCCGTCTTCACAGAGACAAACACACTAGCTCCTGTGTTAGTGGGGTTCAGTAATGCCAGCTGTTCCCCTGCTGTGTAGACGGCAATGTCTCCTGCTGCCTCCACATGCCAAAACAATCAGGCCTCAGCCTGCTCCATGCTTCATCCTTGGCTCCAACAACGCCAGTTGGTGTTCAGAAGTGCTGTCTTCACAGAGACAAACACACACTAGCTCCTTTGTTAGTGGGGTTCAGTAATGCCAGCTGTTCCCCTGCTGTGTAGATGGCAAAGTCTCCTCCTCCATCCACATGCCAACAACATCAGACCTCTGCCTGCTCCATGCCTCAACCTGGGCTCCAACAACGCTAGTTGGTGTTCAGAAGTGCCGTCGTCACAGAGACAAACACACTAGCTCCTGTGTTAGTGGGGTTCAGTAATGCCAGCTGTTCCCCTGCTGTGTAGACGGCAAAGTCTCCTGCTCCATCCACATGCCAACAACATCAGACCTCTACCTGCTCCATGCCTCAACCTGGGCTCCAACAACGCCAGTTGGTGTTCTGAAGTGCCGTCTTCACAGAGACAAACACACTAGCTCCTGTGTTACTGGGGTTCTGTAATGCCAGCTGTTCCCCTGCTGTGTAGGCGGCAAAGTCTCCTGCTCCATCCACATGCCAACAACATCAGACCTCTGCCTGCTCCCTGCCTCAACCTGGGCTCCAACAACGCCAGTTGGTGTTCAGAAGTGCCGTCTTCACAGAGACAAACACACTAGCTCCTGTGTTAGTGGGGTTCAGTAATGCCAGCTGTTCCCCTGCTGTGTAGACGGCAAGGTCTCCTGCTGCCTCCACATGCCAAAACAATCAGGCCTCAGCCTGCTCCATGCTTCATCCTTGGCTCCAACAACGCCAGTTGGTGTTCAGAAGTGCCGTCTTCACAGAGACAAACACACACTAGCTCCTGTGTTAGTGGGGTTCAGTAATGCCAGCTGTTCCCCTGCTGTGTAGATGGCAAAGTCTCCTGCTCCATCCACATGCCAACAACATCAGACCTCTGCCTGCTCCATGCCTCAACCTGGGCTCCAACAACGCTAGTTGGTGTTCAGAAGTGCCGTCGTCACAGAGACAAACACACTAGCTCCTGTGTTAGAGGGGTTCAGTAATGCCAGCTGTTCCCCTGCTGTGTAGACGGCAAAGTCTCCTGCTCCATCCACATGCCAACAACATCAGACCTCTGCCTGCTCCATGCCTCAACCTGGGCTCCAACAACGCCAGTTGGTGTTCAGAAGTGCCGTCTTCACAGCGACAAACACACTAGCTCCTGTGTTATTGGGGTTCTGTAATGCCAGCTGTTCCCCTGCTGTGTAGGTGGCAAAGTCTCCTGCTTCATCCACATGCCAACAACATCAGACCTCTGCCTGCTCCATGCCTCAACCTGGGCTCCAACAACGCCAGTTGGTGTTCAGAAGTGCCGTCGTCACAGAGACAAACACACTAGCTCCTGTGTTATAGGGGTTCAGTAATGCCAGCTGTTCCCCTGCTGTGTAGTCGGCAAAGTCTCCTGCTCCATCCACATGCCAACAACATCAGACCTCTGCCTGCTCCATGCCTCAACCTGGCTCCAACAACGCCAGTTGGTGTTCAGAAGTGCCGTCTTCACAGAGACAAACACACTAGCTCCTGTGTTTTTGGGTTCTGTAATGCCAGCTGTTCCCCTGCTGTGTAGGCGGCAAAGTCTCCTGCTCCATCCACATGCAAACTGCTACTGATTTTTAACCGTGCTCCACTTAGGCCTCCGGCTCCTTTGTCTCTAGTTTTTCCCCTGGCCTCCAACCTCGCCAGTTGCTGCTCTGTAGTGGCGTCTGCACAATCCACACTTTTTCCTGAGTTACTGGGGCTCAGTCACGTCAGTTGATCCCCTGATGTGTGTCTGGCAAGGTCTCCTGCTCTGTCCACATTCCCATTACTAGTAGTGTTAATGTGTCTGAGCAGGAGACCTTGCCAGACACACATCAAGGGATCAACTGACGTGACTGAGCCACAGTTACACAGGAACAAATGTGGATTGTGCAGATGCCACTTCAGAGCAGCAACTGGCGGGGTTGGAGGCCAGGGGAAATACTAGAGACAGTGGAGCCGGAGGCCATAGTGGAGCACGGTTACAATCAGCAGTAGTCTACAACCTATATGAAACCAGCTGCAAGTTGGCCTCCACCTGCTGCATGCTTCATCCTGGGCTACAACACAGCCAGTTGTAGCCTGGAAGTGTCGTCCACACAGATTGAAACACTCGCTCCGGTGTCTGTGGGGTTCAGTAGCGCCAGCTGTTCCCCAGCTGTGTGGCTGGCAAAGTCTCCTGCTGCCTCCAAACTCAAACTACATCGTATTTTCTCCTCGCTCCAAGTAGGCCTCAGCCTACTCGGAGCATTGATCCTGGGCTACAACACATCCAATTGTAGCCTGGAAGTGCCGTCCGCACAGATTCAAGCACTCGCTCTGGTGTCTGTGGCGTTCAGTAACGCCTGCTGTTCCCCTACTGTGTGGATGGCAAAGTCTCCTGCTGCCTCCAAACTCACACTACTACTGATTTTTAACCGTGCTCCACTTAGGCCTCCGGCTCCACTGTCTCTAGTTTTTCCCCTTGCCTCCAACCCCGCCAGTCGCTGCTCTGAAGTGGCGTCTGCACAATCCACACTTGATTCTGAGTTACTGTGGCTCAGTCACATCAGTTGATTCCCTGATGTGTGTCCGGCAATGTCTCCCGCTCTGTCCCCATTCCCATTACTAGAAGTGGGAATGTGGACAGAGCGGGAGACCTTGCCGGACACACATCAGTTTATCAACTGACGTAAATGAGCCCCAGTCACACAGGCACAAGTGTGGATTGTGCACACGCCACTTCAGAGCAGCGACTGGCGGGGTTGGAGGCCAGGGGAAATACTAGAGACAGTAGAGCCAGAGGCCTAAGTGGAGCCCGGTTAAAATCAGTAGTTGTGTACAACCAATATAAAACTCGCTCCAAGTAGGCCTCAGCCTGCTGCATGATTGACCCCTGGGCTCCAACATCACCAGTTGCAGCTCAGAAGTGTATTTGGCACGGGCACTCCCTCCTGCCCAGCCTGGTTCCAGCACGCCTGCTGTTTCCGGGTAGTGTCAACGTCACTTTGCCAGGGATACGTTGTCCTGTCGTGTTGCGGTCGGGTTAGCCGAGTCTACGGTGCCTGCAGTTTTGGTGCTTCCTATGTGGGCTGCGGGTTCTGGTAATAAAGGCTGGTTCCGTAGTGCCAATAGGACAAGCACCCCCTGTAGGACTGTGGGTTTCGGTAACTGCGGCCGGCTCACGGCCTTGCAACTTTGTTTTTTTCCTGGGTACCTTGTGCTACCCATCCGGGTTCCAGCACCGTCAGCTGGCTCTCGGCAGAGCCTTTGGCCTAGGTGCCTCCTTCTTGGTATCCGAGTTCCAGCAACGTCTGCTGGTCCTTGGTAGTGCTTTGTAGCACAGGTACCTCCTGCTTAGTAACCGTGTTCCAGCAACGTCAGCTGGTCCACGGTTGTGCCATTGGCTCTTGTTCATTCTGCTGCCCCTCCGGGTTCCAGCACCGTCAGCTGGTCCATGGTTGTGCCATTGGCTCTTGTTCCTTTTGCTGCCCCTCCGGGTTCAAGTACCGTCAGCTGGTTCTCGGCAGTGCCCTTGGCCTAGGTGCCTCCTTCTTGGTATCCAAGTTCCAGCAACGTCTGCTGGTCCGTGGTAGTGCTTTAGAGCACAGGTACCTCCTGCTTAGTAACCATGTTCCAGCAATGTCAGCTGGTCCACGGTTGTGCCATTGGCTCTTGTTCATTCTGCTGCCCCTCCGGGTTCCAGTACCATCAGCTGGTTCTCGGCAGTTCCTCAGCCTTCTTGTACCTTCTGCTACTTTTCCAAGTTCAAGCTTGTGGAAATGGTTTTTGATTCTCACTCTGGATCTCCCTGGCAATGACCCTGAAGACCACACAGAAGAATACCTAAAAGATGACCCTGAAGATGATGACCAAGAGGACAAAGAACATGAAGACAACCACCAAGATGCAGAACAACAAGAGACGGAAGACCAAGAAGCATAAAAACCAAAAGCAGAAGAACATTAAGCATAAGACTAAAAATCAGAGCAAATGATATTATCTAATTTATAAGCAGAAAAAGACTAAGCAGTGTATGGGGGTGAGTCCATTCCTCCTCGTGGTGCCCCTGGAAAAGGCCTTCTGCTGCAGGCCAAACTGAACGCGGACAAATCCTGTTGCAAATCTGTTGTGACAGGCTGAACGGAAGGTGTAATCTTCAAACTTTTATAGATTACAACTACAGGAATGCCTGACACAAATAAGAATATGATGAAGAAGAAGAATAGGAAGAAGATGAAGAAGTAGAATATGAAGAAGAATAATAGTTGAATAAGAAGAATATGAAGAATGTAAAAAAATAAAAAGTAGGAAGAAGGTGAAGAAGAAGAGGAAGAACAAGAACAAGAAGATCAAATCAAATTTATTTATTATCGCCAAGTACATATTACATATATACAAGGAATTCTTTGTGGCAAAGAGGCAACATAATATATAACAACAGATACAACAAGTAACATCTAACAAGACAGATACAGTATATAGTCTACACATGACGATTTAATTGTTGAACAGAGAGTGGATAGAAGCTGTTCATATGGCGGTTGGTGCTGCATTTGGGGACTCTGAAGTGACGTCCTGAAGGGAGTAGTTGGAATGAGGAGTGTCCCGGGTGAGAGGGATCGGATGAAATTTTCAATGCGTGGGATCGAATACTCTTATCATAAAGATCCTGGATTTTAGGCAGGGGGGAACCTATAATTCTCTCTGCTGTTCTGAAAGTCCTTTGTAAGCGGAGTTTGTCATGCGCAGTGGCTCCCCCATACCAGACTATCAGAGAGGAACAAATCACAGATCTGATGACAGCATTAAAGAATAAGATCAGCAGATTCTTAGACAAACCATATCTTTTCAGCTGACGCAGGAAGAACATCCTCTGTTGTGCTTTTCTTATAACAGCATCCACGTTTTTCCCCCATTTAAGATCATGAGAGATGATAACACCAAGGAATTTGGTCTCTGTGACCCTAAGAACCACTTCGTCATGGATGTAGATTGGAAGTATCTCATGTTGATCTTTCCTAAAATCCACAACCATCTCAGCAGTTTTTTTAGTGTTGAGTACAAGATTATTGGCTTTACACCAGTCACATATTCTTTCCACCTCACTCCGATACAAGTCTTCAGCATTTCCCCTGATGAGACCAATCAGTGTCATATCATCGGCAAATTTCAAGATTTTTACTGAGTCTGCTGAAGAGACTCAGTAAATGAAAAGATGATGAATAAGGTGAAGAAGAAGTTGATGAAAAAGATGCTGCTGAGGATGATGAAGGAGAAAGTGTGGGAGAAGTAAAAAAGAAGGTGAAGAGCATGGAAGTAGTGAAACATACATATCTGACAAAATGTAAAAGAGGTTAACATAGTAAATATCTTTGTAACTCCAAACGTCTTTAAAAAATTTTTTTAATTCCTGCTATTCCATTTGATTGGGCTAAACCTCTATGGCTTTAATGTCTCCTACACCTCCCACAATACATTCTACATTATTATTAGTTGTGTTTCTTCATGTAGAATTAACCTACAGGGAAAGAAAGGTTTTTTTTTAATTCCGATATTTCAGTTCCATTGACTTGAATGGGACTTCCGGGATCGGAATCGGCGATACCCGATACTTTTTTTAGATCGGCCGATCCATTCCGATACGATATTTTTCAGTATCGGGTGGTATCGCTCAACACTACTAACAACCCTAACACTAACTCTAACTTTAGCCCCAACTCTAACCTTAACTTAAGCCTAACCCTAACCCTAGCTTTACCCTAACACTAACCATAACTTTAGCCTAAGCCTAAAACTAACTTTAGCCTAACACTAACTTTAGCATAACCCTAAATGTAACGTTAGCCTAACCCTAACCCTAACTTTAGCCTAACGCTAACCCTAGCTTTGACCTAACCCTAACTTTAGCCTAAAGCTAACCCTAACTTTAGCCTAACTTTATTCTAATCCTAAACCTAACTTTAGCCTGACACTAACATTAACTTTAGGCTAACACTAACCCGAACTTTAGCCTAACCTTAACTTTAGCCTAACCCTAACCCTAACTTTAGCCTAACACTAACCCTAACTTTAGCCTTGCACTAACCCTAACTATAGCACTAACCGTAACCTGCCTTATCTGTTTTTCTTTTACTTTATAACAAGATCGCTGACTGGCACAGCTGTTGCCAGCAGCACTTGTCACACTGTTTCTCCTCTAATCTCTCACTGACAGGAGATCAGAGGAGAAACAGCGTTATCATGAGGCAGGTCACATGGGAAAGTCTGTTGCTACAACAAACTTTCCCAGTGATTTGTCTCATTGGCTGGTGTGATGCTGACGTCATCAGGATCTGAACCAATCAGGTCTCGATGCGGTCGGGAGTCACAGGAAGCATTGTGCACTGGAATCCCTTTGTTATAAGGTACATGAGGGTCCCGATCAGCACAAAACCGCAAACTGTAGATAAATGTCGGCGCTGCACAAAGCCCTGCTAGTGCCAACGTATATCTACTGTTGGCAGACATGAAGAGCTTAATGTCAATAATACCTTTAGAAATGTATTTACTTACAAAATTGGTCCCATAGAATCGTAGAATCGTAGAGTTGGAAGGAACCTCCTGGGCCATCTGGTCCAACCCCCTGCTCAAAGCAGGATTCGCTAAATCATCCCAGTCAGATGTCTGTCCAGCCTCTGTTTGAAGACTTCCATTGAAGGAGAACTCACCACCTCTCGTGGCAGCTTGTTCCACTCATTGATCACTCTAACTGTCAAAAAGTTTTTTCTAATATATAATCTGTGTCTCCTCCCATTCAGTTTCATCCCATTGCTTCTAGTCTTTCCTTGTGCAAATGAGAATAAAGTTGATCCTTCTACAATGTGACAGCCCTTTAGATATTTGTAGACAGCTATTAAGTCTCCTCTCAGTCTTCTCTTTTGCAAACTAAACATTTCCAAATCCTGCAACCTTTCCTCATAAGACAGGGTTTGCAGACCGGTCACCATTCTGGTCGCTCTTTTCTGAACTTGCTCCAGTTTGTTGATGCCTTTTTTAAAATGTGGTGCCCAAAACTGGACACAATATTCCAGAAGAGGTCTGACAAAAGAGGAGTAGAGGGAAATAATGACTTCACGTGATCTAGACTGTATGCTTCTGTTAATACATCCTAGAATTGCATTTGCCTTTTTTGCTGCTGCATCACACTGTTGACTCATATTCAGTCTGTGATCTATTAGTATACCCAAGTCTTTTTCACATGTGCTGTTGCTTAGCCCTATTCCTCCCATTCTGTATATGCTTTTTTCATTTTTATTGCCCAGATGTAGTACTTGGCATTTTTCCCTGTTAAAAACCATTCTGTTAGTTGCTGCCCACTTCTCCAGTTTATTTCTTTTTGAATCCTCTCTCTCTCTTCTCTAATATTAGCTATCCCTCCTAGCTTTGTGTCATCAGCAAATTTAATCAGTTTACCCTCAATTCCTTCATCTAAATCATTTATAAAGATGTTGAACAATACAGGGCCCAGGACAGAGCCCTGTGGTACCCCACTTGAGACATTCTTCCAACTGGATGTGTAGCCATTTACGACAACTCTTTGGGTCCGATCACTAAGTCAGTTATGAATCCACCTAACAGTTGCCTTGTCCATTCCATACTTAGTCATTTTTTCAATAAGGATTGTATGAGATACTTTGTCAAATGCTTTGCTGAAGTCAAGATATACTATATCTACAGCATTTCCTTGATCCACTCAATCAGTGATTCTGTCATAGAAGGAAATTAAGTTAGTCTGACATGACTTATTAGTTACAAACCCATGCTGACTCTGTTTAATCACTTCATTCTTATCCAAGTACTGTCATACATGTTGTTTAATAATTTGTTCAAAGATCTTTCCTGGTATAGAAGTCAGACTCACCGGCCTATAGTTGCCTGGGTCCATCTTCTTCCCCTTTTTGAAGATAGGAACAATATTTGCTCTTCTCCAGTCTTCTGGGATTTCTCCTGTTCTTCAAGAATTTTCAAAGATTATGGAGAGTGGTTCAAAAATTTCTTCTGATATCTCCTTCAGTACTCTGTGGTGTAATTCATCTGGACCTGGAGACTTGAATTCATTTAGGTTAGCTAAGTGTTTCCTCACTATCTTTCTGTTTATAGATATCTTGGATTCTTCTATTCCCTTAATAGGACAGTGAAGAACAGTTGATGTTACATTTCCTTTCTGAGAGAAAACAGATGCAAAATAGGAATTTAAAAGTTCGGCCTTCTCAACATCCTGTCTTACCATTTCATCATTTTCATCCTGTAAAAATCCTATAGCATCTTTGACTTTTCTTTTACTTTTGACATATCCCCAAAATCCTTTATTATTGCTTTTGACATCTCTTGCAAGCCTCAATTCATTGTCAGCTTTAATAATCTGATCTGTGCCCTGCGGGTTCTGCAGACAGCATTATATTCTTCTTTAGATATGCCTCCCTCTTTCCATTTTATAAACATTTTTTTCTTCCTTTTTAGCATGTGCTTAAGTTCTGTGTTCATCCATCCTGGTTTCCTTAAATGCTTCCTATTCTTCCCTCTTTTTGGAATTGTTAACAATTGTGCTTTGAGAATTTCATTTTTCAAGATTTCCCATCCTTCCTGGACATTTTTGTCTTTAAGGATATCCAGCCATTGGATCCCTCCAATTCTCTTTCTGAATCCCTTAAAATCTGCCTTTCTGAAATCTAACCTTGACGTCTGAGTCTTCACAGGTCTTCCTCCTCTAGTTATCCAAAATTCTAAAATAGCATGGTCGCTACTTCCTGGGGTCCCAGCCACTTTTACCTCCTCAACCATTTCCTCCCTGTTTATAAGGATTAGATCCAAGGTAGCAGTTCCCATTGTTTTCTCCCCTACCTTTTGGAAGATAAAGTTGTCAGCAAGAGAGGATAAGAATTTCCTTGACCTGTTAGTTTTGCCTGAGAGAGATTCCCAACAAATGTCTGGATAGTTGAAATCTCCCATGACAACTGTGTCATATTTTTTGGAGAACTTGGCCGTTTGATGCATAAAGAGTTCATCCATATCTTCAGCTTGCACAGGCGGCCTGTAGTAAATGCCTACAATGGTGTCCTTTCCATTGTTCTGTCCTTGTATTCTTACCCAAACAGTTTCCACAGAACTCCCAGTCTCTGAAGCTTCAATCTCTGTGCAGATATACGCGTTTCTAACATACAATGTGACACCTCCTCCTCGTTTATCAAGTCTGTTTCTTGCAAATAAGTTGTATCCTTCTAGTCTTGTATTCCAATCATGTGTATTGTCCCACCAAGTTTCAGTGATTCCAATGACATCATATTTCTTTTCCTGTGTTAGTAGTTCCAATTCTCCTTGTTTGTTGCCCATGCTTTGTGCATTAGTATAGAAACATTTTAGTTTGTGATTGGTTTCTCTTTCTCCAATATTTTTATTAATTAGTTTCTTTTGTCTTTGTTCTTCCTTTCCACTTCTAATAGCAGAGTTCTCAATAGCATTTGTAAGGTGTATGGCTTTTTCTGGCCTTTTGCTTCCCTTCTCATGTTGTTCTAGTTTAAAGCTCTCCTTACAAGTGTAGCAAGGTGACTTCCAAATACATGTTTTCCAGTCTTCGTAAGGTGCACCCCATCTCTAGCAAGTAGTCCATCGTAAAGGTAATTCACTCCGTGATCCATAAATCCAAATCGTTGCTGACGGCACCATCAACGTAGCCAGTTGTTCACCTGCAGAATCTTATTCCACCTCCTTGTTCCATGGTCATCCACTGGGAGGATAGAAGAGAAGAGCACCTGCACTCCCAGTTCTTTCTCTTTCTTGCCTAAGTCTTCAAAGTCTCTGCAGATGGTTTTCAGGTCGTTTCTTGCGGTGTCATTTGTCCCCACATGTAGTAGCAGGAATGGGTAGTCTTCTGTAGGTCTGAAGAGTCCTGATATCCTGTCAGACACATCTTTTGCTTATTCACAAACTGTAAAATATTAAAAAGCAGAAGAAATAAAAAAGCCACCTCTTCGGAAAAAAATGTGTTTGATATATATTGATGAGCAAAAGGGTAACAATGTTTTCAACTTTTGATTTTCAGGCTCCATATCACACCTTCCACTACTGCTTCGAACTTGTGTATGCCATCATTTTATAGACAATCATCTTGGATATCTCATGCATAAATTTCATTGCAACTATTTAGCATATGTTTAGTTATGCAGATTCTTGTCACTGCATTGCTGCTGTTTTGCTCCTTGTGGTGGACATTTTTATTCTTTCTGTATACTACAAATTATAACCTGTTCTCACATTCCCTAATAGCTTAGTGCGTTATTAGGTTGATTTCCAAGCAAAAGGTCACTGATTTGAATAAAGGAGCAGTCGTGAAGAATATTTCCCATGAAAAGAGAAACAGAATCATCCACCTCATTGATATCAATTCTGGCATGACAAACATGCCAGACCTCAATCCAATCGAATACTTGTTGGTTGAGTTGAAGAAAACTATGTATACATACCCAAGTGAGTCAACCAGTATGCACCAACTATGGGAGCATGTAGAAGAGACCTGGGATCAGATTTCGTTCTACTCTAGACATGATTGAATCTGAGAGCATGCCCAGCAGGATTCTGACATTGAAAGTCAAAAGTGGATTTGCAAAATACTAACAAAATAATTAAAATTTAGATTTCTAGGAGCATAACAGTAACAATGCAGTGACAAGAATCTGCATAACTAATCATATACAAAATAGTTGCAGGTTAAGTTTATGTATGAAATAGCCAAAATGATAGTCTAAAACAATTATGGTAGTCTCACGTTTGAAGAAGTAGTGAATGGTGAGATATGGAACCTGAAAGTCAATTGTTATCCTTTTGCTCATAAGTGTAGTGTTATTTGTCAAGGGAAGTGGAACACAATGTATTATATATTTTGGCAGTCCTTTGTGGTAACAAAGACAAATGTGAAAAACTGAGACATATTTTCTTTATTTTCCCCTGATATCGCCTGGCATTAGACAAAAAAGTATGAAAATAATAAAAGGATTAAGCTCCTCACATCGCAAAAAAAGCTGCAAAACATTTGAATATGCAAAAGAGAAAAAATGTACAGCAGTTTAAAGAGGCACTCCCATCAACATTTTCATCCTCTTAATATTATTGCAATCATCATATTATATGGCATTGTGTACTTACAATTGCTTATTTTGCCTTTCTACCCAGCTTATTCTTCTCTTTTCCATTAGGTCTATGACATCACGTGATCAAACTGACTAGCTGAATTCTTCTAAGCTCAATGTAGAAACAGGAGATCAACTTTACCTGTATGAGGCACTGCAAAATGCCCTGTTAGAGGGGAGGAGCAGAGCAGCTTGGTCAAGAGTTAAAGAGGGGAATGATAAATTCAAGGACAAGAGACTTTTTGTTTCTACATAGAGCAGAGAAAAGAGAAGTATTAGCTGGGTAAAAAGGGAAAATGAGCAATACACAATGCCATAAAATATGATGACAACAATATATTAAGAGTATAAAAATTTTCTTTGAAGTACTTCTTTAACCGCTTAACGACCTCCAATATGCATTGAAACAGCGTTAGTTAAGGGACCTTATTCTTCAATGCCATTTTAAACAATGGCAAGAAATAAGTGTATAGTGCCTTCCAGAGTTGGAAAATATATGGGGTTTCAGCTACTAGGGGTAGCTGAGACCATGGAGAATACGATTAGGGCTCGTTTTTACTATGCCTGATTAAGTGATCGCCATTATTCAACAAATAATGTCAATCACATATATAAAAAAAGAAACAAAATCTGCAATAAAAAATAATTTCTTTCTCCTATAACATGAACCAATAAGTCAGAGGAGAGAAAAAATGGTGTCTCCAACCCCACCACAGTACCTGAGCACCTGCAAAGATCTACCGGCTGTTGCTGGCAACATCAGGAACCATGCTCATTGATGTGTAATCACTGTTATAGACAAGTATCCCTGAAATAAAAAAAAAATTGGGAGCATTACCCCCAATATGGGTTTAGTTAAAAAAAAAAAAACACTCTCCGTTCCTACTGGGCAACAATATCTGTCCACAGCCCCCCTGTATTTGCAGCTGTCATGTCCCGAACTCGCTATGAAACCTTGTTGAGAATCCTTCATTTTAGTGATAATTCTCAAGCCCCCCAAGAAGTTATTACAATTGCCTAAATAAATTGAGACCTCTAATTGCCCTCCTCAAGCGTTTATTATTAATTTCCTATACACCTGAACAAAATGTTGCAGTTGACTTGAATTTCAAGGGCCATTTGTCATTCCACCAATTCATTCCATCAAAGCGAGGCAAGTACAGTGTCAAATTACATAAAATGTGCAAGGGCACAACAGGGTCCACATACATCTTTCTAATATATGAAGGTAGTGACCTCCAAATAAACCAACCAAACTACCCCAAGAAAATTGGCACCCCTGGTAAAATTGTCTGGAAGCTAATGACGATATTCCTACATCAAGATTACCACGTGCACACTGTTATGAAAGTGTAGCAACTCACTGGAGAAAATAGGTAACACACTAAAAACTGCAATTGTTTTCCTGTAGAGACGAGAGATTATGACCCCGCAGTCCCTAGTGGCTCCTGCGTGAGCTGAGATAGCTCTAACCAAAGACTAGACAATGGCATCTCGGTCCTATACTGCCTGAAAAACAGTCAATCGCTTCCCGTTCCTGCTAAAGAACCAGAGGACAGAGCAGAATTAAAATTACTTATAGAAGGGAAAGTGTGCTGAAATAGAAAGAGATTCCAGAGTGAGTAAAGCAAGCCACAAAATGCAAAATAAAGGATTAACTACTAGTGATGAGCGAACGTGCTCGCCACTTCTCGTTACTCGCCCGAGTATCACGGTACTAAGTGTACTCGGCGAGCACTGAGCATTTCCGGGATTACTCGGTGGGAACTCAGGTCTCCACCTAGCATTTTTGGTGGACTTAAGATACCAAATCACACTGAAGGGATTGTCTGCCAGACAATGAAATGCAACAGCCATCTTTGTTGTGGTTGTGCAGTGATTGGCTGGCTGCACAGCCTCATTCGGGGTATAAGAGACCGGGTGCTGCTTTGCTCGCTGCATTCAGCTCCGGATTGAGATAGTGTAGGGAGAGCTGCTGCTAATATAGGGTCAGAATTGGGGATTTATTATTTAGTGTGGGGTCTACTATCCTAAAGAATTCACATCCAGCTAAAGAAACAGTCCTTCTAAGGACTAATTCCGGAGTATATTGGTTCCAGTGTTAGGCAGGCAGGGTAGTGTATGTCGCTCTATACACATCAGTGCAAGGCCTGCAGGCACTGGATGTGTGTATATAGATCATTGCATACATCAAGAGGGTCGATTCCCTTCCTGTGCTCTGGTGCTGCTGCTACCTGTAGGATATATTAGCCATATATAGTTAGCCCCAGGTGTAATTGGAATACAGGCCACAAATGTTTTGGTGTGGTGTCTCCGTGCCAGATATCTGTGCGTGCTCAAAGTTTGTCCTTTTTTTGTCCTGGCTGTCACTGTAGTTAAATACAGCAGTATGTAGCAAAAAAAATACAGTCCACACATTTGTCACAGTGGTATCTCCGTTGAGCTCATATCTGTGTGTGCTCAAAATTTGGCCAGTTTACAGCGTTTTTCTTTTTTTGTCCTGGGTGAAACCGTGTTAAGGGCTGGCGGAACACACAAAATAATAAAGGTGGAATAAGGTGCGTTCGCAGCCCGGGGTCCACCTTGCAGAGGTGGAAACCTGCTGCTCAGTAATGGTGGGGACTATACGGCAAATAATAAAGGAACACAAGCGGGTTAGCATCACCCGGTGTGTACAGGAGCGAGGTCTGTTGATTCACAGAACCGCGTTGCCGCACAATGTAAATGCCGAAGCCTGTTAAAACTCACAGGGCTCGGCCAGATGAGCGCTAGTATACAGACACAGGACTCCACCCCAAGGACACGGGGTTAGAGTCCCTCTAGTCCACTAGCACTCTGCGCCACAGCAGTGGAGCCAGCAAGAGACCAACAGAGAAATAACGCACCAGTGTGCACTGCACTGTTCTGGCGGTCGCCACTAACCTCCCAGAGTGGGGAGAAAAGCGCTAGAGTTGTGCACTGTGCTGCACTGGCGACTACTGCTACCTGGCACGGTACGACAGTGCCCTGAGTAGAGTGGCACAATTGGACGCTAGAAAGTGCAGAGGACTGGGATGCACTGTAGCATATAGCCTAGCCACTGACAGGTGCTGACTCTAACCACTAGACCCTAACAGCAGACACAACCAAGGGTAGGGGTTTCATAATGAGTCAGTCGCAGTATCAAGCATCCTTCATCATACACACCATAAGCCACAAGAATCTATACTCGGCGGCCATGCGACTCTTTTATAGCGGCGTCCTTCCGGGACCTTCCCAGTGGACCAATCCGAGCAGGAATGGGACCTGCGCATGTGACCTCCGACCTCCAATGAGAGGTAGTCCCACAGGCATGCTCAGTAGGAGAATAGCAGGACTTAGTCCCAGGAGCGTCTGCTTGCTGCTGAGTCACGCATGATACAATAGCAGAGCCAGGAGGAGCAACCAGACACCTAGCATTAGCCTGGGCAAGGCATTGGGACCGACGTCTCTGCTGAGCAGCCTCCTCTCCGGCTGGAGAGGAATGGGAGACCGCAGAAGGCAAGGCTCGAGTTCCCTCCTGTGCAGAGGCAGGAACCCGACGCCTACCATCACCCCCCCAGGCCCCCCTCCCCCCTGAGCCTCGCTACTCTCAAAGGCCGCAATTAGTAGTGGAGCGCTGATGTTCTCCCACTGGCTCCCAGGTCTGATGCTCTGGGCCATGTCCCCTCCAGTCAACCAGAAAATACTTTCTTCCACTTACCACCTTGCAGCCCACAATGGTGTTCACCTCAAACTCATCTGAGGACAAGCTTGATGTTCCGGCAGATGACTCGGAGAACCGGGACATGTGAACGGGCTTAAGGAGGGAAACGTGGAAGGTATCAGTAGTATGCAGGCGTGGGGGAAGGGCCAGCCGGTATACTACAGGGTTGACCTGTTCAAGGACTTTGAAAGGACCAATGTAGCGAGGTGCGAACATAGTGGACTTGACCCGCAGCCTGATGTTACGGGCGGAGAGCCACACTAAGTCACCATGGGAGATTGTCGGAGCAGGGCGCCGATGTGCATCGGCGGAGACCCTCATTCTCTCCTTGGAGGCCTGGATGGCATCCTGAGTGCGGTCTCAAATGTCACGTGCCTCCACCGCCCAGTCTGCCACCCTAGAATCGGTGGAAGACATGGGCATGGGAACAGGGACGCGAGGATGCTGGCCGTATTTGAGGAGGAATGGGGTCTGAACGGTGGAATCGGCCACAGCGTTAGTCAATGCAAACTCTGCCCATGGTAGCAGGGATGACCAGTCTTCCTGCCTTGCCGAGACAAAGTGTCGTAGGTATGTGACCAGGGTCTGGTTGGCCCTCTCTACCAACCCATTCATCTCAGGATGATAGGCCGAGGAGAGATTCAGCTCAATGCTGAGGAGACTACAGAGTTCTCTCCAGAACCGAGATGCAAAACTGGGACCCTGGTCACTGACTTCCTTGTCTGGCATGCCATGTAAGCGAAAGATATGCTTAATAAATAGTGCTGCCAGGCCCTGTGCCAAAGGTAACCTCGAGAGAGGCACCAGATGCACCATTTTGGAGAAATGGTCGGTGACAACCCAGATAACTGTGCAGCCCCTGGACTTGGGCAGACCCACCATGAAGTCCATGCCAACCATCTCCCAGGGCCTGTCCACCACCGGCAGGGAGTAAAGTAGCCCAGCAGGTCGTTGCTGGGGAGACTTGTTCTGGATGCAGGAGATGCACGCCCGAATGTAGTCTCCGACGTCCCGGGTCATATGTGGCCACCAGTACATTCTCGCCAGGAGCTCAGCTATCTGCTTCATCCTAAGTGTCCACCTACCCTGGACGCGTGAGTCCAAGAGAGGACCTCCGGTCACAGGCAGATGAGGACAAAGGTTTTGCCCGAAGGTACCGAGTCTAGGGCTACCGGAGTCACGGTCCTCAGGCTCTCAGATGGGACGATCAGCCGAGGCTCTGTCTCCACCTCCTCTGATGACACTACAGAGCGAGAGAGAGCATCGGCCCTGACGTTCTTCTCACCAGACAGAAAATGAAGGGTGAAGTGGAAACGGGAGAAGAAAAGCGACCATCAGGACTGATGAAAATTTAGCTGCTGGGCTGTCTGCAGATACACCAGGTTTTTGTGGTCGGTATAAACCTGGAAGGGGAACCGGGCCCCCTCCAGGAGATGTCTCCACTCTGAGAATGCCAACTTCATTGCCAGCAACTCCCTGTCCCCGATGGAATAGTTCCTCTGCCGGCAGAAAGGTCTTGAAGAAAAAGAAGCAGGGTAGCTCCTGAACTTGAGCGTCCTTCTGGAAGAGGAACTCTCCAGTACCGACAAAGAGGCATCCACCTCCAAGATAAAGGGTTTATCCATATCGGGACGATGTAGAATGGGAGCACTGGCAAAATGAGTTTTGATGGAGGAGAAGGCCTTGGAGACCTGTTCTGAGCACACCTTAGGATTGGCTCCCTTCTTGGTGAGGGCAACCAAGGGAGCCACCAAGGTGAAGAAGTGGGGAATGAACTGGCGGTAGTATTTTACGAACCTCAAAAAGCACTGCACCGTTTTAAGGGAATGGGATTCTTGCCAGTTCATTACCGCCTGCAATTTGGCAGAATTCATAGCCAAACCCTGGGCAGAGATGATATAGCCCAGGAAAGGCAAGGACTCCTGCTCAAACAGGCACTTCTCCAACTTGGCGTTGAGGGAGTTAGCTCATAAGCGGGCGACAACTTGGCCAACCTCTCTCCGGTTGGAGTCCATATCTGGAGAGAAGATGAGGATGTCATCCAGATAGACAACCACCGAGGTGGAGAGCATATCCCGAAATATATCATTAACAAAGTCCTGGATGACAGCTGGCGCATTAAAAAGACCAAAGTTCATGACCAGAAACTCATAATGACCATCCCTCATGTTAAATGCTGTCTTCCATTCGTCCCCCTCACGGATGCGTATCAGGTTGTAGGCCCCGCACAGATCTAATTTGGTGAAAACCTCGCTCCCCGTAATCTATTGAACAGTTCCAATATCAGGGGAAGAGGAAACGTGTTCTTAATGGTGATGGCATTAAGACCCCTGCAATCGATGCAGAGACGCAGTTCTCCATTCTTCTGGACGAAGAAGAATCCTGCCCATGCTGGTGACACTGACTTCCTAATGAATACCCTTGTCAGATTCTCCCTGATGTATTGAGACATGGTCTCTGTTTCCGGGAGAGATAAAGGGTAGACTCGACCCCAGGGAGGCTCAGCACCCGGCAAGAGGTCAATAGGACAGTCATAGGGGCGATGCGGTGGAAGTGTTTCTGCCGCCTTTTTGGAGAACGCGTCTGCATACTGATGATAGTGTTTGGGGAGCGAGGAAAGATCTGCGGGGACCTCGGTGGAGGCAACCTGAATGCACTACCTCATACATCTACCCTCACATGATTTACTCCAACCAAGAATCTTCCCTGAGTACCACTTTATATGGGGAGAGTGATACCACAACCAGGGGACCCCTAAAAGGACCCGGTCTATACCCTCGGGCATAATGAGGAGGGATATCATCTCCTGATGAGATGGAGACACCGAGAGTAACAATGGGGCGGTCTGGTGGGTAATCTGTGAGGGCAGAGTTGCGCTGTTCACCACTCTGATGGTGACTGGCCTAGATATCATAACCAGGGGTATTGCGTGCCGTTGAGAGAAGGCAGATGACATAAAATTGCCCTCCGTTCCGGAATCAACGCAAACCTCCACCGCGGAGAGAACCAAACTCAAGTGTCCCTTTAAAGGACAGTTTGGAGGAAAACAACGTTGATTCTAGTGAGCCGCCTCCTACGACCACTAGGCACGAGCATTTTCCTAGCCGCTGTGGGCACCGGTTGGCAAGGTGACTGGACTGCCAGCAAGCATGACAGATCACAGGAGCTCGAGCGGACCGGGACCTGAATCCCTCATGGGAAGATCCCAGATGCTCGGATGCCCGATCGAGAGATTCCAGAGGTTTAGCAAAATTGGGTGCCAATTTAAACCTCTGCCTACACTGGGACCGCTCCAACCTTCATTCTGCAAAGTGAAGATCTATATGGGTGGAGACGGTGATAAGCTTCTCCAGTGAGACGGGAATCTCCCTGGTGGCCAGGGCATCCTTCACATGGTCAGCCAAACCTCTCCAGAATGCCGGAATGAGGACCTTATCTGGCCACTCCAACTCAGAGGCCAGCATCCGGAAATGGATGTCGAAGTGGCTGACCATGGACGAGCCCTGTGACAATGCCAGCAGCCGGAGCGTGGTATCATGGGTGACTCGCGGTCCCAGGAAGACCTGCTCCAGAGTGCCCAAGAACTGTGAGGCACTCTGCACCACATGATCACCACACTCCCACAGCGGTGTTGCCCACTCCAAAGCCCTGCCTGACAAGAGGGAAATAAGAAATCCCACCTTAGCCCGCTCGGAGGGGAATCATGCAGCCAGCAGCTCCAGCTGTATAGTGCACTAGCTCACGAAACCCCTACAAGAAGCACTATCACCAGAGAACTTCTCGGGCAGCGGGAGGTGGGACAAAGTCGGGGCAGGGATCGCAGTGGACACACGGGAGACAGCCTCTGTGGCTGCCTGAACAGCGGCCGTGGTAAGATCCACAGCTGAGGTTGAACGCTCAAGAGCTGCCATCCTGCCCTCCAGCTGCTGGATGTACCTGTGGAGTCGCTGCTCATCTGCCATTACTAGTCAGACCCTGGCACTAGTATATTGTTAAGGGCTGGCGGAACTCGCCAAATAATAAAGGTGGTATAAGATGCGTTCGCAGCCTGAGGTCCACCATGCAGAGATGGAAGCCTGTTGCTCAGTAATGGCGGAGACTACACGGCAAATACTAAAGGAACACACGCGGGTTAGCGTCACCCGGTGTGTACAGGAGCGAGTTCTGTTGATTCACAGAACTGCGGTGCCGCACAATGTAAATGCCGAAGCCTGTTAAAACTTACAGGGATCGGCCAGATGAGCGCTAGTGTACAGACACAGGACTCTGCCCCAAGGACACAGCGTTAGAGTCCTTCTAGTCCACTAGCGCTCGTTGCCGCTGCAGCGGAGCCAGCAAAAGACCAACAGAGAAATAACGCACCAGTGTGCACTGCACTGCTCTGGCGGATGCCACTAACCACCCAGAGTGGGGAGGAAAGTGCTAGAGTTGCGCACGGCGCCGCACTGGCGGCTACTGCTACCTGGCGCGATACGACAGTGCACTGAGCAGAGTGGCACAATCGGATGCTAGCAAGTGCAGTGGACTGGGATGCACTGTGGCATATAGCCTAGCCACTGACAGGTGCTGACTCTAACCACTAGACCCTAACTACAGACACAACCAAGGGTAGGGGTTTCATAATGAGTCAGTCGCAGTATCAAGCATCCATCATCATATACACCATAAGCCACAAGAGTCTATACTAGCGGCCATGCGACTCTTTATAGGGGCGTCCATCCGGGACCTTCCCAGTGGACCAATCTGGGCAGGAACGGGACCTGCACATGTGTCCTCTGACCTCTAATGAGAGGTCGCCCCACGGGCATGCTCAGTAGGGGAAAAGCAGGACTTAGTCCCAGGAGCATCTGCTTGCTGCTGACTCATGCATGATACAATAGCAGAGCCAAGAGGAGCAACCAGACCCCTAGTATTATCCTTGGCAAGTCATTGGGGCTGACATCTCTGCTGAGGAGCCTCCTCTCTGGCTGTAGAGGAATGGGAGACTGCAGAAGGCAAGGCTCGAGTTCCCTCATGTGCAGAGGCAGGAACCTGACACCTAACAAACCATCCTTATATGCAGCTCTAGTTAGCCCAAAAATAAAAAAACAAGGCACACATTTGTTGTAGTGGTATCACCATGCCAGCTCATATCTGTGTGTGCTCAAAGTTTGGCCAGCTAATGGTGTTTTTCTTTTTTGTCCTGGGTGGAACTGTACTTATATACAGCACTATTTAGCCCCCCCCACCAAAAAAAAACAAAACACATTTGTCGTAGTGGTATCTCCATGCCAGCTCATATCTGTGCTCAAAGTTTAGCTAGTTTACAGCAGTTTTCTTTTTTTGTCCTGGGTGTCACAGTACTTATATACAGCACTATGTGTTGAGTTTCTCCCACTGCACAGGTGGAATCCCAAGCCATGTGCTCTGCCATCTCTCATTCCTCTGCAGCCACAGAGATTCCTGCTCAGCAGAGACATCACTCCAGGCATCTTGCCCAGGCTGATGCTAGGCATCTGGTTGCTTTTTCTGGCTCTGCTATAATTCCATGCTTCAGTCAGCAGCAAGTAGACACTTCTGGGACTAAGTCCTGTGTTTTGGGTACTGAGCATGCCCGTGCGACGACCTCTCATTGGAGGCAGGAAGTCACATGCACAGGTAACGTTCCTGCTCGGATTGGTCCACTACTGGGAAGGTCCCGGAAGGATGCCGCTATAAAATAGTCGCATGGCCTCTCGGCCATGTGCTAGTATAGACTCTAATGGTTAGTTGCGTGTGTGATGATGGATGCTTGAGACTGGTGACTGACTCATTAGGAAACCCTACCCTTTGTTGTGTTTGTTTTCAGGGTTAGTGTTTAGAGTCAGCGCCGAGTATTGGCACTACCTAGCGCTGCAATGTCCCAGGCTCCTCTCACAAAGTAACGCCAGAGTGTGCCATCCATCACGAGGACAAGGACACATTTACGTCAATTGACAAGTGGAAAGGTTTTAAATACAAGAGTTAGGACTGTCCACAAGGGTTGCCTTGACATGGCGGGATGGCTTGTACATTCTTTTGATCAAAATTATGTTTACTAAATACCCTTATCATTATTACTACCTTCATGCAATTTTTGCAATTTATTTTCTACTTTTTTATTTTAGGATATTTTTTTTTTTGTTCTTTTGTGTGTTTTTTATTGTGAACAGTCTGTGGCCTCCTCAGTTGATCATCGTCCAATTAGGTAATTGTATGGGTGATATGGCCCAGCTGAGAGCTCTTCGCTAAAAAGATCACAGCAGGTGGTTCTGTGTTACTCCCAGCCTGTGATCTCTGAGATAACTGGATGGCCAATCCAATCCAATCTGTTGGCCATGGAAATGTAGCCTTTCTGCCTTGTGGACACAGATGGTTTCCAAAAGCTGATGGCCGCCACACTCCCACAGTACCAGTTGCCAAGTCACCATTACTTCTCTAAGAAAGATGTTCCTGTGTTACACCAGCGTGTCGCATACAACATCACCCGTTCCTTGAAAAATTATATGTGTGACAAAGTGCATTTCATCACAGACACCTGGACGAGCAACCATGGACAGGGGCGTTACATTTTCGCTGACTGGGCCCTGGGTGAATCTGCTGGCTGTTGGGGGCAGGCGGGGAAGGGGCTGCTCCCCAAGTCTTGTAATCCCCAAGGCTTGGATTTCACTCGGGATGAAGACCTAAACCACTATACACCATAAGAAGGAGAACTAAACTACTAGACAACAGGGCTTGGTGAAAAAAACAACTAAATACCTAACACTGCCTAACTTAACCACCACACACCATAAAATGGAGAGCTAAAATACTAGACAACAGGGGTTGGAGAACTAAACTACTAAACAGCTAGGATTGGAGAACGAAACTACTACACACCAGAGAATGGAGAACCAAAACACTAGAGACCAAAGTGTCACTATTCACCAAGTCTTGGAATACCCAGGGCTCACGGAACAAACCTCTGTATCTAATAATAATAATAATAATAATAATAATAATAATAATAATAATCTTTACCTATGTAGCACCAACATATTCCACAGTGCTTTAAAATTCAACAGTTCATATACAACAACCAGGGCTGCCACCAGGAATTACGGGGCCCCATACTGGCAACATTTTTGGGCCCCCTTTAGACTCCGCCCAGACTCCACCCCAGCTCTGCCTCCAACCCTCGAACCTTCCACAGTCCCATCGCCTGCTCATAGAAAAACTCCACTTCTGTACCACGTCCTCACCAATCACACATCATCAGTTTTCATCTAACACCAGATCAAATTCATAAACAGCAGCTTTTGTTTTGGCTAAGGCTAGTTTCACACTAGCGTTTATGAGCGCAGCGACGGCCTGCGCACGGCCGCCGCTAAGCCCCGCCCCCTGCCGCACCTCCGCCGGTAGCTCCGCCTACCGGCGCATGACGCTGCATGCGCCCTGCGTCCCCTATCTTTATCACTGGGGGCGCAGGCCGTGCGCAATATGCGTTTGGCGGCGCATGCGTCCTTTTGACGGTGCGCCGACCTGCGCCAAACACAACCTGCTGCAGTTTGGTTGCGCCGGCCCACCGTCAAAAAGGTGCATGCGCCTCCAAACGCATATTGCGCACGGCCTGCGCCCCCAGTGATAAAGATAGGGGACGCAGGGCGCATGCAGCGTCATGCGCCGGTAGGCAGAGCTACCGGCGGAGGCGCAGCAGGGGGCGGGGCTTAGCGGCGGCCGTGCGCAGGCCGTCGCTGCGCTCATAAACGCTAGTGTGAAACTAGCCTAAAAGATTTTTTTTTTAAGCCGCCATCATGACTAGGTAGACTCTTTTGGCCGGGCCCTACTCTACTCTAACCTATTAAATATTTGTTAAAAAATCCAATACTCTTTTTAGGAAATCAAAGATCAGAAATAAGAGACCTTTTCTTGTGGAAAATAGAGCTAATTTATTAAGCCCATAATAGCGATGTTTCGGTCCTAACAACACGGACCTTTCTTAAGCAATGAATGAGTGCAATTGCAAAGTTTTTAAAGGGTGTAGATAATTACAATAATCAAGATAAATACATTGAACAATACATGATTTCCAGGTACAGGAAAATATACAAACAGTGCAATGTTCACATGAACAAATATTAAGTACATAAAGTGCAGTGCATAAAGTGCAAATATATAGATTTTCTTACAATACACATTATTGTTCCAATTGGCAATAGATTCACAAGTGCATATTATTGAAAAATCAATAATGACCGCTCCATGGCTTAATCAATTGTATATAAACAGATACACGTGCCTGCCAGCTTCCCACAATGTACACTGCGCAAGACAGGAACTACAATCCAGGAACAGACAGCCAGGAAAGTTTGCGCATGCGCAAGAGAAATAGCCAGATCTCCAGCGCCATCTTAGTTATTGGAGAAAGGATAGAGGCAACTGCGCATGACATAGAATGGTAATGCAGTACCGCAGCTGCACAAAGAAAGTTTAGACCGCCACAGTGTCATTATTATTATTATCAACTGAAGTGTCAGGCTAGCAGCGCATATTAAAACCGCATATGAAAGCAAAAAACAGCTTTTGCGATTAATGCAACATCTGCATATATACAAAGATTTAGAATATAATCTTCCATTAAAGATCTATAATATAACTGGCTAAGTGTCACTCTGTCCGAAGCCTTTATAGACTGCGCAAGCGCGACGCGCCTGCGCAGTCTGGCTCCAGACAAAATGAGGCAGCGCGGTGAGGAGTGTGTATAGCGTCGGAGATGGCGGTATGCATACACACTGCATGCCGCTATGTCCAGCGCCATACTTACTTACCTGATCGGGAGGAGCGTTGCCACGGCGCTTCTCTTCGGCCGGAGACCGGGGCGGGAGTGCGGCCGGAATTGCGCATGCGTAAAGTGCGATCCAGCGCCATTTTACTGAAGACACACTTGCAGTGTTTCTTCAGCAATATGGCGCCGGACAGCGCTATGGACATGCACGTACTCTGGCGCAGACTCCTCCCCTGGCCTCCTGCAGAACGTGGTGACAGCGCTGGAGCACAGGAAAGATGGGTGAGTATAAATGTTTGGGTTTTTTTTGTATGTGTGTAGTTTTAATAGGAGTGAGGGGAACATGCATATCAGGATAGGGGAGATGAGAGGACCATGTATACCAGGATAGGGGAGGAGAGAGGGCCATGCTTACCAGGATTGGGGGGTGAGGGGTACCATGCATAACAGGATTGGGGGATGAGGGGTACTATGCATACTAGGATTGGGGGATGAGGGGTACCATGCATACCAGGATTGGGGGATGATGGGTACCATGCATACCAGGATAGGGGGGTGAGAGGACCATACATACCAGGATAGGGATGCGGGAGTACTATGCATATCAGGATAGGGGGTGAGGGGACCATGCATACCAGGATAGGGATGAGGGAGTACCATGCATACCAGGATTGGGGGGTGAGAGGACCATGCATACCAGGATTGGGGGATGAGGGGTACTATGCATACCAGGATAGGGGGTGAGGGGACCATACATACCAGGATAGGGGGTGAGGGGCCCATGCACACCAGGATTGGGGGTGAGGGGACCATGCATACCAGGTTAGGGATGAGGGCGTACCATGCATACCAGGATTGAGGGGTGAGGGGACCATGCATACCAGGATGATGAATGGGGTGCCATGTATACCAGGATTGGGGAGAGTGAGGGTACCATGCATACCAGGATAGGAATGAGGGTTACCACGTGTACCAGGATAGGAGGGTGGCAGCACATACCAGGATAGGAGCCCATATACCAATTAAAATGCTCGCCACCCTGGCGTAGAACGGGTTCATAGCTAGTTAATTATATAAAGCCATATGCACATAACCCCATAGTAGCGGACATGACAAAGCAAGTAGGGCTGCAGCCAAATAGGTGGGGCTGGTAACCCATCAATAGAGTAAAAGGGAGACACAAATGCCTCACAAAGCATGTGTCTTGACCTTATATCTCAATAGGATGCAGTGCTTCCCTTTTTAATCACCCAACAGTCGATATCCATAAATAAAGGGGAGACAATGGCTTTAAGAAAAGGAATTTTTACAAAAATGTATATTCCAGATAATACAAAAAATCTTTGTATCAATAATTGCATAACCTTCTCCAAAAAAGTTCACATTCCAGATAGCGCAGACCATTGGTATTTTATAATAATCATAATAAGTCTTGCAAATTTTAATGGGGCAAGTCATGTGTCAAAATTCGTATAATCTGAAAAAAAGAAGAAAAAATAACAATTAATTAAAATAAAATACTCAGAAAAAAATAAAGAAAAAATCCCTTTTGAAATAGGGGGTGCCAAAGTTAAAGTTTACCATCAAAGGACCACTTGCATCTTATAGTCCACATTTAACCCAAAGGGTTTAAGAGTATTTAGGCTATGTGCACACGTACCGGAACTCTCGCGGAAATTACCGCCAGAATTCCGGAATTCCATTCCACGGGAAAATCGCATTTTAAATTCCCGCGATTTTCCAGAGGAAAAAATAGCATTTTGCAAGCGTATTTAGCTTGCAAAATGCTAGCGTTTTCCAAGCGATCTGTAGCATCGCTTGGAGAACTGATTGACAGGTTGGTCACACTCGTCAAACATAGTGTTTGACAAGTGTGACCAACTTTTTACTATTGAGGCCGCCTTATGCAGCATCAGTAGTAAAAGATAAAATGTAAAAAAAAAATAAAAAATGGTGTTATTCTTACCTTCCGACGTCTCGCGCAGCTGTTCCCAGTAATCCTTTGCGAAAATGCCCGCGATGACGTCCGTTCTCGCAGGATCGCGATGTCTCGCGGTAATTCGAGATGACGTCGCGCGAATGACCGTGAGACTTCGCGATCCCGCGAGAACGAACGTCATTGCGGGCATTTTCGCAAAGGATTACTGGGAACGAGAGCGTGGAGAGAGGCGGGAAGGCTGCGCGGGACGCCGGAAGGTGAGAATAACAATATTTTTTATTTTAAATTCTATTTTTTACAGGGATATGGTACCCAAAGCTCGGAGGACAGTCTCCTCTCCTCCGGACCGTGGGTACCATCCGCAATTGTTCTGCTTACTTTCCGCATGGTGTGCACAGCCACATGCGGGAAGTAAGCGGAACAATGCATTCCTATGGGTGCGGGATCGCCGCGATTCCGCAAAATTAATGAGCATGCTGCGTTTTTTACCGTGAAGCGATTCCGCCGCGGTAAAAACCGCAGCATTAGCACAGCATTGCAGAATCCCATAGGAATGCATGGGATGCTTATTTTTCGCGTTTTCATGGCAAAATCGCGCAGTTAAAACCGCCGCAGAAACGTGAAAAAAACGCCACGTGTGAACTCAGCCTTAATCTCCAGATCCAGAATAATTCCCTTGTTTTCAAACGTATAACTCGATCACCTCCTTGTCGTAATGGAGGAATGTGGTCGATAAAACGAAATTTAAGATCTTTTTCCGTATGACCTTTTTCCAAAAAAATGTTTTGGGACAGGTAAATCCTTTTTCTTTTTTCTAATAGTGTATCTGTGGTGATTCACACAGGTCTTGAAGTCCCATGTAGTTTCACCCACATACCAAAGTTTACACGGACATTCCAACAAATAAATTACATAATCAATTATACAAGTCAAATAATGTCTAATATGAAACAATTATTTTAATAATAATAATAATAATTAATTTTATTTCTATAGCGCCAACATATTCCGCAGCACTTTACATTTCAGAGGGGATTTGTACAGACAATAGACATTACAGCATAACAATCACATAGATTATAACAAATACCAAGAGGAATGAGGGCCCTGCTCGCAAGCTTACAGTCTATGAGGAAAGAGGCAGACACGAAAGGTGGGTGGTAACAATTGCCCTGATTGTTTGGACCAGCCATAATGTTAAGTGTGTTACAGTACAGACACAGAGGGCTAATGGATGCATAAAGCATGTGGGAACATGATGTGGGGAACCTGGTTATGGTAAAACTTTTGACTGTGCCACGGAGGGATAGATTAGGTTAATGTGTTGAGGCGGGAGGCCAGTCTGAATAAATGCATTTACAGGGCACGCTTAAAATTGTGGGGATTGGGGACTAATCTTATTGACCCGGGAAGTACATTCTAAAGAATTGACGCAGCACATGTAAAGTCTTGGAGACGGGAGTGGGAGGTTCTGATTATTGAGGATGCTAACCTCAGGTCATCAGCAGAATGGAGGGCGCGGGTAGGGTGGTATACTGAAACAAGGGAGGAGATGTATGGTGGTGCTGAGCCCTGGAGGGATTTGTGGGTGAGGGTAATAAGTTTATACTGAATTCTGGAATGGATGGGTAGCCAGTGTAATGACTGGCACAAGGTCGAGGCATCGGTGTAACGATTGGTGAGGAATATGATCCTGGCTGCAGCATTCAAGACAGATTGGAGAGGGGAGAGTTTGGTAAGAGGGAGACTGATTAGAAGAGAGTTACAATAGTCGAGACGAGAATGAATAAGAGAAACAGTAAGAGTTTTTGCGGAGTCAAAAGTAAGAAAAGGTCGAATTCTAGAAATGTTTTTGAGGTGCAGATGACAAGAGCGAGCCAGTGATCGAATGTGGGGGGCAAAGGAAAGCTCGGAGTCAAGTATGACCCCAAGACAGCGGGCATGATGCTGGGGAGTAATAGTGGAACCACACACAGAAATGGCAATATAATTGGCTGAAAGAAACTTTCTCCCTTTATCATATTTATGCAATTTATACATTCTAAACATGGATAGCAACCTAATCGAATAGATTTTTTTTAAGCCGCCATCATGACTAGGTAGACTCTTTTGGCCGGGCCCTACTCTACTCTAGCCTATTAAATATTTGTTAAAATATCCAATACTCTTTTTAGATAAATTTTTATTTGTTTCTTTAATGTAGTGTGTCACATACATTTTTTAAAATGAATAATAATACTACTTAAAAGGGACAAATACTGTCACACCATGAACAGACCACATATTACCACCACATAGTGACCGAATAATACCACATACAGTGGGGCAAAAAAGTATTTAGTCAGTCAGCAATAGTGCAAGTTCCACCACTTAAAAAGATGAGAGGCGTCTGTAATTTACATCATAGGTAGACCTCAACTATGGGAGACAAACTGAGAACAAAAAATCCAGAAAATCACATTGTCTGTTTTTTTTTCATTTTATTTGCATATTATGGTGGAAAATAAGTATTTGGTCAGAAACAAAATTTCATCTCAATACTTTGTGATATATCCTTTGTTGGCAATGACAGAGGTCAAACGTTTTCTGTAAGTCTTCACAAGGTTGCCACACACTGTTGTTGGTATGTTGGCCCATTCCTCCATGCAGATCTCCTCTAGAGCAGTGATGTTTTTGGCTTTTCGCTTGGCAACACGGACTTTCAACTCCCTCCAAAGGTTTTCTATAGGGTTGAGATCTGGAGACTGGCTAGGCCACTCCAGGACCTTGAAATGCTTCTTACGAAGCCACTCCTTCGTTGCCCTGGCGGTGTGCTTTGGATCATTGTCATGTTGAAAGACCCAGCCACGTTTCATCTGCAATGCCCTTGCTGATGGAAGGAGGTTTGCACTCAAAATCTCACGATACATGGCCCCATTCATTCTTTCATGTACCCGGATCAGTCGTCCTGGCCCCTTTGCAGAGAAACAGCCCCAAAGCATGATGTTTCCACCACCATGCTTTACAGTAGGTATGGTGTTTGATGGATGCAACTCAGTATTCTTTTTCCTCCAAACACGACAAGTTGTGTTTCTACCAAACAGTGACAGTTTGGTTTCATCAGACCATAGGACATTCTCCCAAAACTCCTGTGGATCATCCAAATGCTCTCTAGCAAACTTCAGACGGGCCCGGACATGTACAGGCTTAAGCAGTGGGACACGTCTGGCACTGCAGGATCTGAGTCCATGGTGGCGTAGTGTGTTACTTATGGTAGGCCTTGTTACATTGGTCCCAGCTCTCTGCAGTTCATTCACTAGGTCCCCCCGCGTGGTTCTGGGCTTTTTGCTCACCGTTCTTGTGATCATTCTGACCCCACGGGGTGGGATTTTGCGTGGAGCACCAGATCGAGGGAGATTATCAGTGGTCTTGTATGTCTTCCATTTTCTAATTATTGCTCCCACAGTTGATTTCTTCACTCCAAGCTGGTTGGCTATTGCAGATTCAGTCTTCCCAGCCTGGTGCAGGGCTACAATTTTGTTTCTGGTGTCCTTTGACAGCTCTTTGGTCTTCACCATAGTGGAGTTTGGAGTCAGACTGTTTGAGTGTGTGCACAGGTGTCTTTTTATACTGATAACAAGTTTAAACAGGTGCCATTACTACAGGTAATGAGTGGAGGAAAGAGGAGACTCTTAAAGAAGAAGTTACAGGTCTGTGAGAGAAATCTTGTTTGCTTGTTTCTGACCAAATACTTATTTTCCACCATAATATGCAAATAAAATGAAAAAAAAACAGACAATGTGATTTTCTGGATTTTTTTTTCTCAGTTTGTCTCCCATAGTTGAGGTCTACCTATGATGTAAATTACAGACGCCTCTCATCTTTTTAAGTGGTGGAACTTGCACTATTGCTGACTGACTAAATACTTTTTTGCCCCACTGTATAAGGCACAAATATCTCCACACCCTGGCTGGACCACATATTACCATAGTGACCGAATAGCACCACATAAAAGGAACAAATACTGCCACACCATGGCCGGACATGGACAACATATTACTACCACATAGTGACTAAATACTAAAATGCTGATCATTAATAAAGAAAGCACAGTACTAATTTTGCCATAGGTTCCATTATACGCAGGAGTTTTGTATAAAGTACAGAGTGTATAGTGTCAGTGTACACATCATATAGTGATCACCAGTGACATACATGGTGTTAGGGTTGGCGGATCGCACTTTATTAGTCATTTTATTTAGTGCGATTGTAGCCCGGGTTCCACCGTGCAAAACTTCAGCTAATGTGAACAATGGCGAACTAAATACAGCGCGCAAACTCCTAAATAGGACTGTGTTAACTCCACTCAGTATGAACAGAACACACCACACTCGACCCTGTTAGCTTCACAGAGAGGTAGAACTAAAGGCTTAAGCTCGCTCTGTAAGTGACCTGTGCCAATTGCACACGTGGCCGAAACAGATGCTGAGTCACAAGAAAAATACAAAAACTGACGCTAAGTACAAATCCTGTAGCCTTTGTAGGGGAGCACAGCTCTATGATTGTAACGTGCCCTGTATATCCACTGTGCTAACCGCACACCTGTGAGTGCAGAAATTCAAAATCTCCCTTATCCTCTAGTCACTTTGGTCACAACTGTGCCATCGAGCCTGTCACATAGCGCTCAGATATTCATTGGGTCTCACACAATCCAAAAGTGTCCAGTGTCCACAAGTGTGTGCAGAAATTCAAAATCTCCCTTATCCTCTCGTCACTTTTGTCACAGCTGTGCCATCGAGCCTGTGACATAGCGCTCAGATATCAGTGGGCCTCACACAATCCAAAAGTGTCCAGTGTCCACAAGTGTCTGCAGAAATTCAAAATCTCCCCTGTCCTATAGACACCTTGTACCTTGTTTTACATTACTATATAGTTTGTTGGATTTTGTCTACATGTCTACCAAAAATGAGGAAGGCTGGTGGAAGAGGCCGTGGAATTGGGCGGGGGTTGGCAGCTGGTAATGATGGTGTTGGTGGTGGATCTGATGGTAGTGGCAAGAGCAAAATAGGACCGAATGCAGGAGGTGTTGAGCCTGCGTCATCGTCTGGCTACATAAGGCCTCGAACGCTTAGTTTTCTAGGAGTTGGCAAACCGCTTTTAAAGCCAGAGCATCAGGAAAAAGTTTTGTCTTACATTGCTGACTCAGCCTCCAGCTCTATCGCCTCCTCTTCTTCAGTTGTAAAAAGTAAAAGCACTGAGTCGTCATTGGAGGCTCATGTTCATGAACCACACCTTTCCTTGTGTCCTTCACCCCAACCAAGATTGAAGGATGACGCAGGCCATACTACTGATTACTCCATAGAGCTGTTTTCACATACCATGCCTGGATTATCAAGTGAAATGGTGAATTACCCAGGCCAAGATGAATCTGACATGGAGTGCACTGATGCACAGCCGCTGATGGATGATTCTGCTGGTACATTCACTCAGAGCACTACATTGTCCTCGCAGTGTACAGAGCCAGATTCTGACCCTGATGAGACTCAGGTGCCCCTTCCCGCACACTATACCACCATACACGGTGACACAGAGGAAGGTGCACATGACATAGAAGAGGAGGTGATGGATGACCCAGTTGTTGACCCAGATTGGCATCCATTGGGGGAAGAGGGTGCTGCTTCCAATAGCTCAGATGAGGAGCATCCATAGCAGACATCGACATCGCAACAGCTGTTATCTGGCAGGCCTGGAGCACTCCAAAGACAGGTTCCAAACATCAAAAGAGTTGCTGGACAGCTTGTCCAGAGGGTCAAAAGATCACAGCGTGCTAGGCCGCAAAATGTCTGCCAAAGTAGGAAGAGTGCAGTGTGGCACTTTTTTGAACAAAATCCTCATGATCAGGCCAAGGTTATCTGTAAGAAGTGCGCAAAGACCTTTAGCCGAGGGAAAAATCTGAAAAATTTGAATACCAGTTGCATGCTTAGACATTTAACCAGCATGCACTTGCAAGCGTGGACACAACACCAAACCTCAAGTGCCACATGTGCAACTGATCACAACGAAGGTAGTCAGCAACGCTACATTGTTTCCCCCACTGTAAGCCCACCGGTTAGCACAGCAGCAAATGTTGAGGTGTCATTGCAAGGCCACAGCAGTTAGGGAATCCCACTGTTATATCAACGAAAGACTGATTCTAGGCCATCAGAAAGAACACCAACTCCATCACCATCAGCAACCCTCTCTCAGTCCGCCCTGTCCACCGCTACTTCCACCATATGCAGCTCTCAAGTCCAGCTCACCCTCCCAGACACTATGAGTAGGTCAAGAAAGTACTCAGTCTCTCATCCGCGTACACTGGGTTTGAACGCCCACATTGCCAAACTAATCTCGTTTGAGATGATGCCCTTTCGGTTGGTGGAAAGCACAGCTTTCCGCGAACTCATTGCCTATGCAGTACCACGCTATGACCTACCCAGTCGCCACTTCTTCTCTCGCAATGCCATCCCAGCCCTCCACCATCATGTGAAAGACCGCATTGTCCATGCACTCAAGCAGTCAGTGAGCGGAAAGGTGCACCTCACAACTGATGCATGGTCCAGTCGGCATGGCCAGGGCCGTTACGTGTCCATCACTGCGCACTGGGTTAATGTGGTGGATGCAGGGTCCACAGGGGACAGCGGTGGTGGGACAGTGCTGCCTAGCCCACGGTATAGGAAACAGTTGGCTGTAGGCGTTCGACCCTCCTCCTCCTCCAGAAGCGAAAGCTCGTCCACAGAGCGCAGTCGTACGAGCACCCCATCTGCAGCTGCCACTGTTGCACACGATGTGTCCCCCTATCGAGCAGCTAGTGGAAAGCGTCAGCAGGCTGTGTTGCAGATGATGTGTTTGGGCGACAGACACACCGCCGAGGTGCTGGCCGAGTACTTGAAGCGACAAACTGAGTCATGGCTGGGCAGTGTACATCTTGAGGCAGGCAAGGTAGTTAGTGATAACGGCCGTAATTTTGTGGCAGCAGCCATAGCCCTTTCAAAACTCAGCCATATACCTTGCTTGGCTCACACCTTGAACCTGGTGGTGCAGTGCTTCCTCAAAAATTATCCGGAGTTAACAGCCCTGCTCCAGAAGGTGCGAAGACTGTGCACGCACATCCGCCGGTCGCCTGTACACTCCGTTCGTATGCAGAAGCTGCAGCGATTGCTCCACCTTCCCAACCACCGCCTCATTATCGACATTGCAACAAGGTGGAACTCCACCCTGCACATGGTGGAGCGGCTGTGCGAGCAGAGGCAGGCCATAATGCATTTGTGGGAGGATACACGGCCAGGCACTTTGAGAGCAGACATGGAGTTGACAGGTGTGCAGTGGTCGAAGCTGAAAGACCTCCACCCTGCACATGGCACATGGCACATGGCACTTTGAGAGCAGACATGGAGTTGACAGGTGTGCAGTGGTCGAAGCTGAAAGACCTCCACCCTGCACATGGTGGAGCGGCTGTGCGAGCAGAGGCAGGCCATAATGCATTTGTGGGAGGATACACGGCCAGGCACTTTGAGAGCAGACATGGAGTTGACAGGTGTGCAGTGGTCGAAGCTGAAAGACCTCTGTAAAGTCCTTCAGTGTTTTGAGGAATGCACACTGCAGGTAAGCGCAGACGACGCCATCCTAAGCATGAGCATCCCACTTATGCGTCTGCTCATGCAAACTTTGACGCACCTTAAGGAGCAGGCGTCTGCAGCCAATGTTGATGAGGAGGAAGAGGAGGAGGGAATCCTTGATGACATTCAGCCATTGTCTGCTCTGGGACCTCTCCTGGACGAGGTGGAGGAAGAAGAGGAGGAGGAGGAGGAGGATGATGGGGATGATTACTTAGGGGAGGAGGATGCATCTCGTGGGGCAAGTGAAAATGTTGGCGTGGCAAGGTCTGGTGCAGGGTTTGTGCGTGACTGGAGGGATGTGGATTTGCCAGAAAGTGCTCCTCCAACCAACACTCGCAGTGCATCATTGACACCGGGAACATTGGCCCACATGTCAGATTATGCCTTGCAGATCCTAAAAAGGGACCCACGCATTGCCAAAATGATGAACGATGACGACTACTGGTTGGCCAGCATCCTGGATCCACGCTATAAAGGCAAATTACAAAACATCATGCCACAGGAGAACCTTGACCTAATATTGGCTAATAAACAAGCAACTCTGGTAAATCGGTTGCTTGAGGCATTCCCAGCACACAGCAGCGGTGATGGTTCTCACACGAGCCGTACGGGCCGGGGGCAGCTTGGCAGAGGTGTTCGTGGTGCACACAGCAGAAGTGGCGTTGGAGACAGGGGTTTCATGACAATGTTGTGGACTGATTTTTCAAGTACCGCTCACACAACTGGTAATACTGCATCGATGGAAAGTGACAGGAGACAGTAGTTGTCAACTATGGTTACAAACTACTTTTCCTCCCATATTGATGTTCTCCCACACAGGTCATTCCCCTTTGACTATTGGGCCGCTAAACTGGACACCTGGCCTGAATTGGCACAATATGCCTTACAGGAGCTCGCTTGCCCAGCTGCAAGTGTGCTATCGGAAAGAGTCGTCAGTGCAGCTGGATCAATCCTGACAGAAAAAAGGACCCGTCTGTCAACCCAAAATGTGGATGATCTAACCTTCATTAAAATGAACCACGCATGGGTTTCCAAGGATTTTGTCCCACCTTCCTCTGATGACACATAGGGTGACAGAAAAATGGCTTGCTTTGGTCCACCTCTTCCTGGGACTTGACCTATTTCACATTTTGCATCAGCTGAATGTCCAACATCAACATATGCTACTTTCTAAAACTCCCTAACTGTGCTGCCTCCCCCCCCATGGCCGGGGTCACCACCTAGCGCACGACACCGTGCGAGTGCCCTTGCCCTGGACAGGTGGGTAGGCCGACTCTTGGGCATGGGCACTGGTACAGGGTCCTTCATAGTGCAATCAAGTGTCTCTGACGGTGGTGGTGCACACCCGCCGTCAGACACACCGCCGTACTATGAGGGGCCCAGTGCCAGTACCGACGCCCACGAGTTGGCCCCCCTTGCTTGGGCAGGGCCCCAGCATTTGCAATCTTTACCTCTCCCTGCTCCTCCGCTGTGTAGTCTGGGCCGTCAAATCCATACTGTGCCTGACACCGTCTGAGCCTGCCTCCTGATGTATAGACATATATTTTGAATGTGTACGCTATCCATACATGTTATCCGGGGAAACGGTACCCTTTCTATCCTTTGTGCAATCACGTGCAATCCATACTGGGCCTAACACCGTCTGAGCCTGCCTCCTGATGTATAGACATATATTTTGAATGTGTACGCTATCCATACATGTTATCCGGGGAAACGGTACCCTTTCTAACCTTTGTGCAATCACGTGCAATCCATACTGGGTCTAACACCGTCTGAGCCTGCCTCCTGATGTATAGACATATATTTTGAATGTGTACGCTATCCATACATGTTATCTGGGGATACGGTACCCTTTCTAACCTTTGTGCAATCACGTGCAATCCATACTGGGCCTAACACCATCTGAGCCTGCCTCCTGATGTATAGACATATATTTTGAATGTGTACGCTATCCATACATGTTATCTGGGGATACGGTACCCTTTCTAACCTTTGTGCAATCACGTGCAATCCATACTGGGCCTAACACCGTCTGAGCCTGCCTCCTGATGTATAGACATATATTTTGAATGTGTACGCTATCCATACATGTTATCTGGGGATACGGTACCCTTTCTAACCTTTGTGCAATCACGTGCAATCCATACTGGGCTTAACACCGTCTGAGCCTGCCTCCTGATGTATAGACATATATTTTGAATGTGTACGCTATCCATACATGTTATCTGGGGATACGGTACCCTTTCTAACCTTTGTGCAATCACGTGCAATCCATACTGGGCCTAACACCATCTGAGCCTGCCTCCTGATGTATAGACATATATTTTGAATGTGTACGCTATCCATACATGTTATCCGGGGAAACGGTACCCTTTCTAACCTTTGTGCAATCACGTGCAATCCATACTGGGCCTAACACCGTCTGAGCCTGCCTCCTGATGTATAGACATATATTTTGAATGTGTACGCTATCCATACATGTTATCTGGGGATACGGTACCCTTTCTAACCTTTGTGCAATCACGTGCAATCCATACTGGGCCTAACACCATCTGAGCCTGCCTCCTGATGTATAGACATATATTTTGAATGTGTACGCTATCCATACATGTTATCTGGGGATACGGTACCCTTTCTAACCTTTGTGCAATCACGTGCAATCCATACTGGGCCTAACACCGTCTGAGCCTGCCTCCTGATGTATAGACATATATTTTGAATGTGTACGCTATCCATACATGTTATCCGGGGATACGGTACCCTTTCTAACCTTTGTGCAATCACGTGCAATCCATACTGGGCCTAACACCATCTGAGCCTGCCTCCTGATGTATAGACATATATTTTGAATGTGTACGCTATCCATACATGTTATCTGGGGGATACGGTACCCTTTCTAACCTTTGTGCAATCACGTGCAATCCATACTGGGCCTAACACCGTCTGAGCCTGCCTCCTGATGTATAGACATACAGTATATTTTGAATGTGTACGCTATCCATACATGTTATCTGGGGATACGGTACCCTTTCTAACCTTTATGCAATCACGTGCAATCCATACTGGGCCTAACACCGTCTGAGCCTGCCTCCTGATGTATAGACATATATTTTGAATGTGTACGCTATCCATACATGTTATCTGGGGATACGGTACCCTTTCTAACCTTTGTGCAATCACGTGCAATCCATACTGGGCCTAACACCGTCTGAGCCTGCCTCCTGATGTATAGACATATATTTTGAATGTGTACGCTATCCATACATGTTATCTGGGGATACGGTACCCTTTCTAACCTTTGTGCAATCACGTGCAATCCATACTGGGCCTAACACCATCTGAGCCTGCCTCCTGATTTATAGACATATATTTTGAATGTGTACGCTATCCATACATGTTATCTGGGGATACGGTACCCTTTCTCACCTTTGTGCAATCACGTGTAATCCATACTGGGCGTGAGAACGGCTGGCGAGCTGTTAAGCAAGCTACAGCACCTGTGGTTTGCACACGTAAGTTTTTCATTTTTTCAGGAATGACGGTTAGGCCTAATTCCGGAACTGCGGTTGACCTGCACTTACTGGGAAATCATTGTTCGCGGGTAATAATTGTAATCAGTGATCCCCATCACTAACGTTGTTCAGCGGGTTATCTGCACCTGTAAGCGACAAACGCTGGCCTTTTCAGTGTAGCGCACATGCAGCCACTGACATGTAAGGGCATGACACACCAGTTATTGGCCAATCTCATGTGCCAGAGCCTCACGTGTCCCTCTAGTAAGCCGGACTCGGACCGCGGGGCATGACGGAGTCTCGTTCGTTAACGGAATTAAGCTTGCAATGTGTGCATCTGTTCTGTAGCTGGCATGGTTGAGGTTTCCCAGGTGGAGTCGAATTTAACCGTAGGCTCCACTCCTGGTGGTGCCCTTCTGGACATTCCTTTAAGGTTCAGCTTTGCAACCATACTGCCCACGTAAAACAAACACTTTGCCTTCATGAACGCTGTTTGGAGGGTCATGACTCGTGGGAATAACGCCGCCCAATCAGTTAACCTGCTAGAGAGATCGTTCGTTGCTCCCAAGCATGACATCACACTCCCTAGGAAGAAGGTAATGCCACTGTGGCGACAGTACTCCTGGGGGCGACACAAGTGCACTGATGCCCAGCCACTGCTCGATGAATCTGCTGGTACATTGACCCAGACCACTACATTCCCCTCGCACGCTACACGACCTGAATCTGACCCTGATGAAACTCAGGTTACCCTTCCCATATACAGTTCCATCTTACACAGTGACAAAGAGGAAGCTGCAGATGAAAGTGCAGGTTCGGCCCACCCGCCATCAGACACACCACCGTACTATCAGGGGCCCTGTGCCAGTGCCGTCGCCAACGAGTGGGCACCCCCTGCTTGCTCAGGATCACAGCACTTGCAAAGTTGAAATACTGTGCAGTGAGATGGAAGATGGGGACGACGAGGAGTCCAGACAAGTACAGGGATTCCCTAGCGAGGAGACTTATTTGATTGTTTTCAATGTTGGGACAGCAATTTTTGGGGAGCACTATACTCTGGAGAATGATAGATGGGGCCCACCATACACTGGAACATTCCAAAGGTGGACATCAGACACTGGAGCAGCATTTACAGGGCCCATTATACACTAGAGCATTAGAAATGGGGCCCATTATGTTTGGAGCATTATTTGAGCCCATAAGACAGTGGAGCTTCATCCATGGGGACCAACATATACTGTAGCATTATGTGGAGCTCATCATATACTGTTTCAAACATTATATGGGACCAATGATTCTGTATGGAGAAATAGATGGGCCTCGTCATGAGATGCAAAAAGTGAGGTATTTTTCATTGTACTATACCGCTATTTCTCTGCCGTATCGGAGCATGATGAGTTGTGGTATGTGTTAAAGGGGCGCTCTTTCGCCCAGGGCACATGAAAACCTGCAGCCAGCCCTCCCCCCCCACAACTTTAGCCAAATAGCCCCCATTTTTCAGTGCGTAACTTGTATTATGAAGTTAATTAAGGTTGACAAGCTTTAGTAAGAAGAATTGATGCTTTTGCCATTCAAATGGGCACTGTAGGTGTGTTTCCTGTCCTCCTCTCACTGCCGACTTTTATTCCCCATTGACTTACATTGGGTTTCGTGTTTCGGGACGACCCCGACTTTTCCCTATAATCGGACGATCTTGCTCAACCCGACTTTTGGAAAAGTCGGGTTTCACGAAACGAAACGCGACCCTAAAAAACCAAAAGTCGCTCAACTCTATAAATTAGTATCAGGGGTACATGCTGGGGGAAGAGCAGACTAATCTGCAGGCCATAACCCTCAGTTATAAATAGATACTGCACAGGTTTGCAAAATCAATCACAAATTTAACTGGCTATAAAACCTACCAAAGTAGCAAGGGTGAAAAAATGAGGTTGACCAAGCTGCAGATAATATGCAAGTTAGTAAGGGAAGAGAGCGCCATACATAGCTTTTTCAATACTCAGTAAGAGGAAATGATGCCATAGAATTCCAGCATTGCCCTACTCCCATGCTTAATGTAAACCCAACCAGACCCATGAAAAGATGAAGCATATAACCTGAGTGGCGTTGTAGATCCCCGACGCGCGTTTCTCGTGAGCTTCGTCCTTGGGGGTAAGTGAATGAGGTTACAAGACCACTGTGACCTCATGTAGGGTGCCTTTAGTGTGTATGTATACCACCTGTGTACTGACAGGACCGCGGTGCATAGCATGTGACATCATTCAAAAGACGCCCATAAACTGTCCAGCCAAATCCCCGTCCACTACGTCATGATGGGGGAGTGGCTCGAGCAAATCAATGGTGACGCGTCCCCATGGTGACGCCAGCCGCGCGATAAAGACGGAAACGCCTGCTCAGCCACCTCCCCGTTCTATGCGTCATGGAGGGGGAGTGGCTGGAGGGAATCAGTGAAGACGCATCTTCATGGTAACGCTGGCCACGTGATGGAGGTGGGGAAGGTAGAAAAAAATCCGCCTTTTGCATCCAGCCCCTAATGCGGGCATTCCTCCCTCCATAGAGGAAAGCCTAACGTTCGCCACCCCGCACGTGACGTCACCCCCTGGCTTGCCTCCCGGCCTCTCAGCCTCTCCCACACCAACACGTCATGGTGAGGGGGCGGCTAGAGCATGCCAGGGAAGTCATGCTCACAGGGCAACGCACTACAGTATGCGACAGCATCGCAGGCTGCCTGGCCAAAACTCTTCCCGACGTGTCAGGGGAGAGCAATCATTCAGGCAAAACCAACGAACACGTACAACACACTGTAAGCAATGGGTGGCGCATAAAGACAGCTTAGAGATGCCAGTTGCTACCAAAGAATGACCTTTAACCCTACCTCAGCATATCAGAGGGAAATTGGGGGAATTTTGGAACAGGCTTTTTCAGATGGTATTATTAGTAAGGAACTTAGGGATAATCTAGTGCCTATATATCCCCGCATAGCGTGTATATACTTTATTCCCAAAATACACAAAAATAGTACTACACCACCGGGCAGATCGATAGTATCGGGTAATGGCAGTTTATGCGAGATCATTTCAAAATATCTTGATTTCTATCTGAAGCCTCTTGTCCTTGACACTAGTGATGTCCTTCGTAAAGTGGAAGGCATTCCCATTGAAGATGACATGTGGCTTGTAAGCCTTGATGTGGAGTCACTATATACTTCCATCCAACATCAGGATGGCTTGCAGGCCGCAAGGTCATTTCTAATGATGTCTAATTTGGAAGAGATATACGTCAACTTTCTTATGACAATGCTTAAATATGCACTTGAGCATAATTATTTTATGTTCAAGGAGACCATATACCTACAAAAGCAGGGTACGGCTATGGGGGCAGCTTTTGCCCCCTCATATGCCAATCTATTTCTCGGTATGTGGGAACATAACATCTTCTTTGTTCACCTCATTGCCTTCATTGAGAAGGTCCTGTTCTGGATCCGGTATATAGATCACATTCTCATGATGTGGCAGGGAACAGAACATGACCTTCTCTCTTTCTTGGATGTACTCAATGATAATTCAATCAATATCAAGCTTACATGCAAGTATAGTCAGAATGACATCGATTTTCTGGACATTAAGATTATAAAAGGTGAGAATGGAGTTTTATGTACTGATGTATTCAGGAAGGAAACAGCAGTTAACTCCATCTTACATGCAACATATTCACATCCAAAACCTCTGGTGGAAGGAATCCCGACGGGTCAATTCCTTTGAGCCATACGGATATGTTCAAATGATGAGGCTTTTCAGGGACAGGTGGAAAATCTCCAGCAAAGATTCTTATCTAGAGGATAATCGAGACGGAGCATAAATAGGGGAATAAAAAGAGCAAATCTGGCTAAATGGGAAGACTTGCTAAAACCCAAGAAGAAATCCATGGAAATTAACAAAGTGAGATTTATTTCTACTTACAATGACAGATGGCGCGAGGTGAAAAAGGCAATAGAAAAATATTGGCCAATTCTCATGACCGATAGAACCCTGGAAAGGTTTGTCCCTAAATATCCCTCTGTTACATATAGAAGATCTAACAACCTTAGGGACAAACTGGTACACAGCTATCATGGTGGTCAAAGATTTGAAAAAGCATTTAGATCTAAGGGTCCAAAATGGAGCTGCTTTCCTTGCAAAGACTGCATCTCGTGTCCTAACATGATGCAAGCCTTGTCTTTCTCATCAAGTGATGGCACTAAAACATATGACATCACCCAACACATTATGTGTAACTCTATTGGGGTGGTGTATTACGCCACATGTCCATGTAAGAAAGTGTATGTTGGCATGACCTCTAGACCTCTAAAGGTGAGAGTGAGGGAGCACTATAGGGACATCAAAAATGCCTCTGATATTGAGGAATATGCCACCCTCAAACCGATTCCGAGGCATTTTAAGGTGTCCCATGTATGTGACACAAAATTGTTAAAGGTGATGGTAATAGACAAGGTTTTCATTGACCAATGGGGAGGGAATTGGAAAAGGAAACTGGCCCAACTTGAGGTGGAGTGGATCTATAAGTTAAAAGCCATGCAACCATGGGGTCTAAATGAAGTCCTAAGCTGTGCCTCCTTCTTGTAAGTGGTCTTGTTGGTTATGTTTTTAGGAATATTTTTTTAATTACTTGTTTTCTAGTTTTAAGTTATCATTTGGGTGTACCTTATCTCTATACACTGTGACCTCTGTGATTTTGGAACTATGGAATATGAAGATGAAGCCATAAAGGCCCGGCAATCATTACAATCAAACATGGCCCCCCTTTTTGAACAGGGATACCATCGTGAGAAGAGGGGAATATCTGGACCTGGAAAGATTGGGAGTAGAGTTGAGCGAAACGGGTCGAAAAATTTCAAAAGTCGCCGACTTTTGGCAAAGTCGGGTTTCACGAAACGAAACGCGACCCTAAAAAACCAAAAGTCGCTCAACTCTAATTGGGAGTCCTGAGGTTGCTTAGTACTTCCAAAAGGAAGAAATTTATTCAACCGACTTCTACTCTTTTTCATTTTATACACTATATCGTCATAGTGAAAGAACTGATGTGTTTGGTAATGGGCCTTCCCTCACCAATATTTTGATTGAATTTATATTTAGGTTTTTTCATGTAATTTATTTTGGGGCCTCTCTCTATCAATAGATGAACTTTGTTTATGGCACGTGTTGTTACCTACATGGTCCGGTAAAAAAATTAGTGTGTGTGGGGGATACTTGTACATCTCAGGTACAGCTTCAAGTGTGCAGACCGGTATCCATTTACACTCATCTTGCGTGGAGTTTTACTAAATAACACTCCAGTCTATTTAACCTTATGTTTGATATGTGGCCTCTTATTTGCAATGTTTATACATCGCGTTTGTTTAGTATGTGGCATTTTGTGCAATTATGCTGTATTTTTTTCTAACTGTTATGTATTTAATTATATGCATAGGTGACGTAGCCATCTATTGCTCCCTTTATCTCCATGTGATTAAATATCTATTTATGCGCCACCCATTGCTTACAGTGTGTTGTACATGTTCGTTGGTTTTTCCTGAATGATTGCTCTCTCCTGACACGTCGGTAAGTTTTGGCCAGGCAGCCTGCGATGCTGTCGCATACTGTAGTGCGTTGCCCTGTGAGCATGACTTCCCTGGCACGCTCAAGCCGCCCCCTCACCATGACGTGTTGGTGTGGGAGAGGCTGAGAGGCTGGGAGGCGTGCCAGGGGGGTGACATCATGTGCTGGGTGGCGAGTATTAGGCTTTCCTCAATGGAGGGAGGAATGCCCGCATTAGGGGCTGGATGCAAAAGGTGGACTTTTTTCTACCTTCCCCGCCTCCATCACGTGGCCGGCGTTACCATGAGGATGTGTCTTCACTGATTCCCTCCAGCCACTCCCCCCTCCATGACGCATTGAACGGGGAGGTGGCTGAGCAGGCGTTTTTGCCTTTATCGCGCGGCTGGCGTCACCATGGGGACGCGTCACCATTGATTTTCTCGGGCCACTCCCCCATCATGACGTAGTGGACGGGGATTTGGCTGGACAGTTTATGGGCATCTTTTGACTGACGTCTCACGCTACGTACCGCGGTCCTGTCAGCACACATTTGTGTTATGAATGAGTCACCGAGGAGGAAGAAGCAAAAAGCAAGCTAAGCCCAGAAAACCGGAGAGGTTGGTAACTAGCGGATTGCAGACCCCTGATCCTGTCCAAAACAACTAGCAGTAGCCGTGGAGCATGCCTACGGTGGTCCTAGACGCCTCGTCACGGCCGGAGAACTAAATAACCCTAAAGAAAGAAAGGGAAAATCTTCAACAGCGACTTATGAAACACGTTATGGATCTTAAACGTAACTGGAAGAGCCAATCGAAAAGAAACCGGATTAAGAATCTCCAAAATCTTGTAAGGTCCAATAAATCTTGGCTTGAACTTTGGAGAAGCCACCTTCATAGAGATATTCTTTGATGACAACCAAACCATATCACCCACTTTAAACCGGGGACCAATGGTCCTATGCCGGTTAGAAAACCGCTGGGCCTTTTCCTGGGAGAGAGACAACTTATCCACTACTTGGTCCCAAATCTGCTGCATTCTCTCTACCACAGTGTCAACACCTGGGCAGGCTGAAGATTCCACTTGCCCTGAAGAAAATCGAGGATGAAACCCAAAGTTACAGAAAAAGGGTGACATCAAGGTGGCAGAACTAGCTCTATTATTTAAAGCGAATTCGGCCAAGGGCTAAAATGAAATCCAATCATCCTGATCAGCAGAAATGGAGGGTTAAAGGCAGAGGAGAAGGACAACTGAATTCCCAGCTTGGAACAAAAGGCTTTCCAGAATCTGGAAACAAACTGAACTCCTCTGTCCGATACAATGTTCTCAGGCATCCCATGCAACCGAACCACCTGTTGCAAAAACAAGGGTACCAACTCTGAGGAAAATGGCAACTTTGAGAGTGGTACAAGATGGACCATCTTAGAGAATCACAAATCACCCAGATAACAGTCATTCTCTGAGAGACAGGAAGATCAGAAATAAAATCCATTGAAATATGGGTCCATGAATCTTAGGCACCGGCAAGGGCATCAACAACCCACTAGAGCGAGAACAGGGTTTAGACCGGAAACAAGTCCCACAGGACTTCACAAAATTCCTGACATCACGAGATAAGGCGGGCCACCAAAAAGACCGACTCACCAAATCTCTGGTACCAAAAATACCTGGTCATATATCCAATGCAGAGCAATGAACTTCAGACATCACTCTCTTCCTCCACTGGTCAGGAACATACAATTTTCCCATAGGACAACGCTCAGGTTTGTCCTCCTGGAATTCTTCCAGAGCACGTCTCAAATCGGGCGAGATGGAAGAAAGAATTACCCCCTCACCTAGGATGGTAGTAGGCTTGGTCACAATAGGAGAATCAGCAAAGAAACTCCTAGAAAGGGCATCTGCCTTAACATTCTTAGAGCCTGGAAGAAAGGAGATCACAAAATCAAAACGCGTAAAAAACAAGGCCCACCTAGCCTGTCTAGGATTCAAGCGTCTGGCCGACTCAAGGTAAATCAAATTCTTGTGGTCAGTGAGGACCACAACTTGATGTCTAGCTCCCTCCAACCAATGCCTCCACTCCTCAAATGCCAATTTCATGGCTAACAATTCACGATTCCCCACATCATAGTTGCGTTCAGATGGGGAGAACTTTCAGGAAAAGAAGGCACATGGATTCATTTTAGATGTCACCGGATCTTTTTGGGACAAAACAGCTCCTGCACCAATCTTGGAAGCGTCTACATCCACCTGAAAAGGAAGTGAGACATCAGGTTGCCGCAAAACTGGAGCAGAAGTGAACCTCCGCTTCAGCTCCTGAAAGGCCGAAACAGCCTCTGAAGACCAATTCAGCACATCAGCACCCTTCTTAGTTAAATCAGTCAGTGGTTTAGCAATACCAGAAAAATTAGCTATAAATTTACGATAAAAATTAGCAAAACCCAAAAACTTCTGTAGAGCCTTCAAAGAAGTGGGTTGAACCCAATCATAAATGGCCTGTACCTTGGCCGGGTCCATTTCAATAGTTGACGGAGACAAAATAAATCCCAAAAATGAAATCCTCTGTACACCAAAATGGCACTTCGATCCCTTGACATACAAGGAATTCTCCCTCAAAATCCGGAATACAGTCCGAACATGTTCCACATGAGAATCCCAATCCCTGGAAAAGATCAAAATATCATCCAGATAGATGATCAAAAACTTATCCACAAAGTCCCAGAAAATATCATTCATGAAGGATTGGAAGACAGAAGGGGCATTAGTGAGCCCAAAAGGCATCACCAGGTACTCAAAATGTCCCTCCGGAGTATTAAACGCCGTCTTCCATTCATCCCCATGCTTGATGCGAATAAGATTATATGCCCCCCTGAGGTCAAGCTTAGTAAACCAGCAAGCACCTTTAACTCTGGAGAATAAATCAGAAATCAGGGGTAACGGATACTGAAATTTAATTTTGTTGAGGGAACGATAGTCAATACAAGGCCTTAATGAACCATCCTTCTTGGCCACGAAAAGAAAAACAGCACCTAAGGGTGAAGAGGATGTTCTAATATGACCCTTCTCCAACGACTCCTTAATATAAGATCGCATAGCCTCGGAATTGAAAAGTCGACCCTTGGGAAATTTACACCCAGGTCTCAACTCAATTGCACAGTCATAACTCCTATGAGGAGGCAAAGACGCAGACTTGCTCTCACTAAATACATCATAAAAATCAGCCAAATAGTCAGGAACATCATGCGACTGGGGAGAGGTGGAGTAAACAGGAGTGTCACCAAGAGCACACCGACAACCCCAATTCACCACAGACACAGATTTCCAATCCAAAATCGGATTATGGATTTGCAACCAGGGAAAACCCAGAACAATGGTATCATGTAAATTATGCATCACCAAAAATCTGCAATTTTCTTGGTGGTCTGGGGCGACCCGCATTATCACCTGGGTCCAAAACTGAGATTTATTCGTTGCCAAAGGAATAGCATCAATACCCCTCAAAGGAATAGGCGTCCGCAGAGGTGTCATAGGAAAACCACAACGTTTAGCAAAATCCAAGTCCATTAGATTCAAGGCCGCTCCTGAATCCACAAAAGCCTTCGCGGAAAATGTGGATAAGGAGCAGATCAGAGTAATTGCCAAAAGAAACTTAGGCTGTACACCACCCACAGCAAATGTGTGTGCAAAACTTTTCTCTCGTTTAGGGCAGACAGAAATAACATGAGAGGCATCTCCACTGAAAAAACACAGCTTATTACGCCTTCTAAACTCCTGACGTTGCGCCCTACACAAAACTCCATCACATTGCATAGGTTCAGACATTTGTTCAAAATGTGGCAGCACCTCCCACGTAGTCTTGCGTTCACGTAAACGCCGATCAACTTGAATGGCTAATGATTAGAGTTGAGCGATACCGTCCGATACTTCAAAGTATCGTATCGGATGGTATCGGCCGATCTTTAAAAAAAGTATCGGTATCGCCGATTCCGATACCGGAAGTCCCATTCAAGTCTATGGGACTTCCGGTATCGGAATAAGAAAAACCCTTTCCTGCCCTTGTACAGCCTCTCTGGGGTCTGTACGGGCCTTTCGGGGGGCTGTGCCGGCCTGCCAGGGGGTCTGTGCAGGCTCCGGTGGTCTGTGCCGGCCTGCCGGTGGTCTGTGCAGGCTCCGGGGGGCTGTGCCGGCCTGCCGGGGGGCTGTGCCGGCCTGCCGGGGGGCTGTGCAGGCTCCGGGGGGCTGTGCCGGCCTGCCGGTGGTCTGTGCCGGCCTGCCGGTGGTCTGTGCAGGCTCCGGGGGTCTGTGCAGGCATCGTCCGATGGGACTACAAGTCCCATCGGGCGATGCCTGCTACCATGACAGTGATTGACACATTAGCCAATGATGGGACAGTAGTAGTCCCATCATCCGGCTAATGTGTTAAATGTAAAAAAAAAAAAAAAAATTACATGCTACATACATACAACATGCATACTACATACATGCTACATTCATACTACATACTACATACATGCTACATTCATACTACATAAATACTACATGCAACATACATACTACATATATACTACATGCATGCTACATACATACTGCATGCTACATACATACCACATATATACTACATACATACTACATGCATGCTACATACATAACATATATACTACATGCATGCTACATACATACTACATGCTACATACTACATATATACTACATGCATGCTACATACATACTACATGCTACATACTACATATATACTACATGCATGCTACATACATACTACATGCTACATACATACTACATATATACTACATGCATGCTACATACATACTACATGCTACATACATACTACATACATACTACATGCATGCTACATGCATGCTACATACATACCACATACATAACACATATATACTACATGCATGCTACATACATACTACATGCTACATACATACCATATACATACTACATGCATGCTACATACATACTACATGCATGCTACATACATACTACATGCTACATACTACATATATACTACATGCATGCTACATACATACTACATATATACTACATGCATGCTACATACATACTGCATGCTACATGCATGCTACATACATACTACATGCTACATACATACCACATATATACTACATACATACAATACATTCATACAATACATACATAGACATACAGTACATATAACATAGAGTAACATACTTACCAATACTTGTCACATTGTTCCCCGAAGCCATTGTCTTTTCCGGAATAAATATTAACATAACAAACCACAAAAATACTCACCCACGATCCGAAGCAGTCCACGAGTGTGTCCCACGACGATCTTGGATAGAGAACTGCAGCATCAGCTGTTGCTGCCGTTCTCTACGGGCTGCAGGAATCCAATGACGGAAGGTAGGTATCCTTCCGCACTGTATTCCTCCGCCACTTAAAAAAAAAAAAGTCCCTAGTCTCACTTTATGCCATTGCTGTGTGGGAATTTCCCACGCAGCAATGGCATAAAGTGAGACTAGGGACTTTTTTTTTTTAAGTGGCGGAGGAATACAGTGCGGAAGGATACCTACCTTCCGTCATTGGATTCCTGCAGCCCGTAGAGAACGGCAGCATCATCTGATGCTGCCGTTCTCTACCCAAGATCGTCGTGGGACACACTCGTGGACTGCTTCGGATCGTGGGTGAGTATTTTTGTGGTTTGTTATGTTAATATTTATTCCGGAAAAGACAATGGCTTCGGGGAACAATGTGACAAGTATTGGTAAGTATGTTACTCTATGTTATATGTACTGTATGTCTATGTATGTATTGTATGAATGTATTGTATGTATGTAGTATATATGTGGTATGTATGTAGCATGTAGTATGTATGTAGCATGTATGTAGTATGTATGTAGTATATATGTAGTATGTATGTAGCATGCAGTATGTATGTAGTATGTATGTGGTATGTATGTGGCATGTAGTATGTATGTAGCATGCATGTAGTATGTATGTAGCATGCATGTAGTATGTATGTAGTATGTATGTAGTATGTAGCATGTATGTAGTATGTATGTGGTATGTATGTAGCATGTAGTATGTATGTAGTATGTATGTAGTATGTATGTGGTATGTATGTGGCATGTAGTATGTATGTAGCATGCATGTAGTATGTATGTAGCATGCATGTAGTATGTATGTAGCATGCATGTAGTATGTATGTAGTATGTATGTAGTATGTATGTGGTATGTATGTAGCATGTAGTATGTATGTAGCATGCATGTAGTATGTATGTAGCATGCATGTAGTATGTATGTAGTATGTATGTAGTATGTAGCATGTATGTAGTATGTATGTGGTATGTATGTAGCATGTAGTATGTATGTAGCATGCATGTAGTATATATGTAGTATGTAGTATGTATGTAGTATGTATGTGGTATGTATGTAGCATGTAGTATGTATGTAGCATGCATGTAGCATGCATGTAGTATGTATGTAGCATGCATGTAGTATGTATGTAGTATGTATGTAGTATGCATGTAGCATGCAGTATGTATGTAGTATGTATGTAGTATATATGTAGTATGTATGTAGCATGTAGTATGTATGTAGCATGCATGTAGTATGTATGTAGCATGTAGTATGTATGTAGCATGCATGTAGTATGTATGTAGCATGTATGTAGTATGTATGTAGCATGTATGTAGTATGTATGTAGTATATATGTAGTATGTATGTAGCATGTAGTATGTATGTAGCATGCATGTAGTATGTATGTAGTATTTTTTTTTTTTTTTTTTTTTTTTTTTAACATTTAACACATTAGCCGGATGATGGGACTACTACTGTCCCATCATTGGCTAATGTGTCAATCACTGTCATGGTAGCAGGCATCGCCCGATGGGACTTGTAGTCCCATCGGACGATGCTTGCACAGCCCCCCGGCAGGCCGGCACAGCCCCCCGGCAGGCCGGTACAGACCCCCACAGGGTGCACAGACCACCGGCAGGCCGGCACAGCCTCCCGGCAGGCCGGTACAGACCCCCACAGGGTGCACAGACCACCGGCAGGCCGGCACAGCCCCCGGCAGGCCGGTACAGACCCCGGGCAGTCCACACAGCCCCCCGGCAGGCCGGCACAGCCCCCCGGCAGGCCGGCAGAGACCCCCGGAAGGCCCGAAATGACGGCGCATCATGATGCGCACACACCGCGCATCATGATGACGTCAGTCTGTCAATCAACTTTGAACTTCCGATTCCGATGCCGAATTCCGATATTGAAAAAATATCGGAAGTCGGTATCGGAATTCCGATACAGCAAGTATCGGCCGATACCCGATACTTGCGGTATCGGAATGCTCAACACTACTAATGATATAGAATCGTCAAGACGAGAGGGAACAGGAAATCCCACCATAGTATCTTTTAAGGTCTCAGATAAACCCTTCCGAAAGAGAGCTGCCAATGCACTATCATTCCATGTAGTAAGGACAGCCCACTTTCGGAATTTCTGACAGTATAACTCTGCAGGATCCTGACCCTGGTTCAATGCCAATAGGGCTCTCTCAGCTTGATCGATAGCATTAGGTTCATCATATAACAACCCCAAAGCTTGCAAACATGCATCCACATTAGTCAAAACAGGATGTTCAGGTGTCATAGAAAACACCCAATCCTGGGAATCGCCGCGCAGCAAGGAGATGACAATTTTAACCTGCTGCGCAGAGCTCCCCGATGAGTTAGGCTTCAAGGCAAGAAATAATTTACAATTATTCTTAAAATTCAAAAATTTAGACAGATCCCCAGAAAACACATCAGGAACAGGGATCCTTGGTTCAACAGCATGTGAATGAGTGAGATAGGTGGAAATTCCTCGCAATTCAGCAGCGAGCTGCTCCACACGATCAGACAATTGCTTAATCTCCATCAAGGAGAAAAAGAAAAACAGAAAAAAAAAAAAAGAATCCTCCTACGGGCCCAGAGAAAAAGAGGAGAAAATATACATATAAAAAAAAATTCTGACACTTATTTTTTTTTTTTTTTTACAATTCTCTCCTGCTTTTGAGTACCCTAGAATCTGCGGTATGGCTGGTGATTCTGTTATGAATGAGTCTCCGAGGAGGAAAAAACAAAAAGCAAGCTAAGCCCAGAAAACCGGAGAGGTTGGTAACTAGCGGATTGCAGACCCCTGATCCTGTCCACAACAACTAGCAGTAGCCGTGGAGCGTGCCTACGGTGGTCCTAGACGCCTCGTCACAGCCGGAGAACTAAATAAGCCTAAAGAAAGAAAGGGAAAATCTAACCTGCCCAAGAGCAGACCCCAAAGCAATAGACAGCCCCCAACGTGTATTGTCGGTGAAACAAGATGAAAACACAGACACAGGTAGAAAGATAGGCTGAGAAAACGATGGTGCCCTCGCTAACTAGAAAGGACAGGAAAGAAAAGCTGCTGTCTGCAATCACGCAAAAAACCCTACCAAAAAGAAAGTCCAACACGTCTGATAGAAAAGGGCCCTGAAGTCGCTAGACTTCAAATCACTATATCAGCACTCAGGTATATTCTGAAGACAGAGCAAAAGAGATCAACTGATCAGAGACAAAATGGGGATTCAGCCCAGTCCCAGCCAGGGCTGGCTGAACACAAAAACTAAGTAAACCAGACAAAAACTCATATGAACAATAGCAGAGAAAACTTAGCTTTAGGAAGGCCGGAACCAAACTGGAAACCAGGAGCCACAGTCAGGAAAAATCACCAGCAAGAAACTAGGGAGTCAGCTGCCTTAAATCCAATCAGAAACTCCTGATGTCCAATCGCAGTCCTCTTCCTCAGGTGGCCGGTCTCTGCCATTTAGATCAGCTTCATTACTTCCCTTCACCAACAGAGGGAGTCCAGATAGAGAACTCACTACTCCTCTGTCAGCACAGCCAGCTCCATAACCCTCACCAGAAGCCAGAGGCAAACCCGAAAATGAGCTCACGACACTCAGGTTATATGCTTCCTCTTTTCATGGGTCTGGTTGGGTTTACATTAAGCATGGGAGTAGCGCGAAGCTGGAATTCTATGGCATCATTTCCTCTTACTGAGTATTGAAATAGCTATATATGGCGCTCTCTTCCCTTACTAACTTGCATAATATCTGCAGCTTGGTCAACCTCATTTTTTCACCCTTGCTACTTTGGTAGGTTTTATAGCCAGTTAAATTTGTGATTGATTTTGCAAACCTGTGCAGTATCTATTTATAACTGAGGGATATGACCTGCAGATTAATCTGCTCTTCCCCCAGCATGTACCCCTGATACTAATTTATATAATGGTATGATGCATGTATTTATTTCTAGATGCTTTTTCAACATTTTTGAACTATTGTGTATGACAGTTTTTCAGCAACTTTTTTAAGTGCATGATTTTTCATTCAGCATCATATTGTATATGCCATGTGTGGCGTTTTATTGGGTATTTCTCTCTTTTTAAATTTGTCTATTTGTCTATGTATTTTTGTATTGGATTTAATAAAGCTTTGATACTTTTATGGCTATAAACTTCCATGATTTCTCTTGTGAATTGGTTAATAGGTGGGAAGTGCCATCAATCTAAGGCCCAATTTGTTGTTGCTACTTACTATAACTGAAGCTGGAGAGCCAGCAGTAACAAAGCTCACAGCATGAGTCTGAGCAAGGCGCCGAGACCAACGTCTCTGCTGAGCAGCACCCACTGCAGTCGAAGCTGAATGGAGGACCACAGAGGGAGACAAAGCTTGGGATCTACCCTTGCAGAGGGAGAATCTTGGCACCTAACACATGGGAGTTCTGTATATAGTGTCAGTGTACAGGTTATACAGAGATTACCAGTGATATTATACACAGGAGCTCTGTTTATAGTGTCAGTGTACAGATAATACAGTGATAACCAGTAATATTATATACAGGAGCTCTGTATAAAGCATATAGTGTACAAGTAATACAATGTTCACCAATGACATTATACATAGGAGCACAGTATAGAGTGTATAATGTACAAGTAATACAGTTGTCTCCAGTGACATTATACATAGGAGCTCTGTGTATAGTGTACAGATAATACAGTGATTACCAGTTACATTGTACACGGGAGCTCTGTATATAGTGTCAGTGTACAGATAATACAGTGATCACCGGTGATATTATGCACAGGAGCTCTGTATAAGACATATAGTGTACAAGTAATACAGTATTCACCAATGACAATATACATAGGAGCACTGTATAGAGTGTATAGTGTACAGGTAATACAGTGTTCACTAGTGTCATTATACATAAAAGCATAGTATATAGTGTCAGTGTACAGGTAATACAGTGATCTCCATTGACATTATACATAGGAGCTCTGTATATAGTGTCAGTGTATAGGTAATACAGCCTTCACCGGTGAAATTAAACATAGGAGCTCTGTATATAGTGTCACAGCACAGATAATACAGTAATCACTGGTGAAATTATACATAGGACCTCTGCATATAGTATAGTGTAAAGTGTCAAGGTACAGATAACACACTGACTCACCAGTGACATCTCTAGTTGAAGTCCTTCATCTTTGCTTTTCATCTACATCCACTGCAGACTACCATCACTTCATCCAGCCAGGACTCGTGTCGGCAGAAAATAATACAGTTATTTAGAGCACATTCCCAAATTTTTCCCCAACATCTACACTATGCCAGATGAAGGAAAAAAGCGACCGTGTCTCCCTGCATAGTAACAGGACCTTTCCTCAACCACACTGAAAACAGTATCCTCAAAAATAATATCCTTTAATTAGCCCCTACACTAATAATATCCCACATTCTGGACCCCATGTGTTATCCCATCTTGCCTCATGTCTCTCCATACTGCCCCATGTCTCTCTATATTTCCCCCATAGTCATCCATAATAGTATAATGCATCCCATAGTCATATATAGTAGTGTCGTAGCTGTTTTCGTTCTGACCAAAGTCAGATATGCCAGATCACCAGTGAGGCCGAATTAGGATTTTTGTGCCCTTAATTTACAAGTGCTTGGAGACAAAAGAGACTGCACACATGGGCCTTGGGCAAATCAATTTATCTGACGTAATGACACACAAGGCAATCTTTTATACCATTTACAACAATATGTAATTCTATGGAGCTCATGTGGCCCCCACCATCACTTCAGGGTCATACCTTGTTTATAATGTACCCAGAACACGCTGTGGCTGACTATTGAGAACATATATGATAAGAAGCATATTTCCTTTGAAGAGGAGACAGACAAAACTGCAGTGTCATAAGAATAAATGAAAGGCAAAAGGCAAATGAAGAATTAAAGGCAGTTAGACATTTAAAGGCAAATCATTAACCCTTCTATATCAATTTCCTACTTTTGTAAATGGTATAACCTTTGCCACAGGGTCAGCTGATGTCCACAAAGGAGCTACTGTCTCATGGGTTTAGTACCCATAAGGGGGCTTCCTACCTGCTTCGCCCATCCACCCTCAGTGTGGACACTCACTTTCCCCATCAGCAATGGCTATCTGGGGTCTATGATACACTACAGAAGGTTCAGCCTTAGATTCTTTTTTCATGCATACATTATTCAGTAGCTTAAGTAATACATATATTAGCGCTTTTACGGCTACATAAAACAATAAGCAAAACAACAAAATTTGCATACAAGTCTGTACAATGCCAAAAAATCCATCCAGCTACGCCAATAAACCAATTTGCTGGATTTAAAAAAAAGAATGTGTTACCTCACAAGGAGTCTCTGTTTGTACTGTGTTGTTTTAACCATTGGTCTCTAAGTTCACCTATTTTGTCTATACTGGCCCTGATCTGGAGATTGCCAGCAGGGTCGATATAATTACAACAGGTGGGACCAATTATTTGACACATTCCTCCTTCACATTTATACCTTAGGCCGCGTTGTATTAAACTGAAACCAGGGATTAGGGGCCCATCCGATTATAGCCAATGAGGCAGATATATCACGGGGCACATCTTTTCCTCAAAACCTTGATTGAGTCCAAGTCTCATTGTGTATGCAGTGTGAGGTTAATACCTTGCATGGCTCCAGAGGTAAGGTTAAAGGGCCCGTTACACATAGCGATATTGCAAGCAATATCGCTATAACATCACTGGTTTTGTGACATAGCAGCGATATTGCTAGCAAAATCGCTACATGTGATACTTACCTCCGACCGGCTCCCCCGCTGCTCATCGCTGATTGCGCGAGAACGTTCTGGACCATTTCTCGTTGGGCGCTTCCTGCTGGGCTTCCTGTGGCATCGACGAGCGATGCGTGGATGCGGGCGGGAGGACGTCAGGATCGCCGCTTCTGACAGGTAAGTAGTGACCCCCGACCCCTGCTATGTCACTGGTGATATCTGACTGTGTGGCAGCTCACTAGCGACCATTTAGCGATGCACCAGCGATCCATATCGTTGTCGGGATCGCTGGTGCATCACTAAGTGTAGTGGTACCCTAAGTATGGCATAGTCCTTGCAGATACTGGGCTGTGTGTACAGATCCAACAGTCTTTCGGTTTCTGTCCTTCCATGTCCTTTATGAGAAGAGCATGATGCCGAATAAGTTTGTTGTCCCAGTCAACATTTAAGAGTTTGTCCTGTGTCTCTGTAGAGTGCAGTAACCCTGCCACTGCCAGCAAGGTGATTAGGAGAACAGTCATTCTGCTGTTGAAAGGACCTTCTTGCAGTGACTGGCGTGGATCCAGGTGGGATTTCCCTCAAGTTGTATTGAGGTGGATGTGGTCAGCTGAATTTGGAAGGGGCCGTCAAATCGTGGGTCCAGGCTCCTTCTCATGTGCCTGCGTATAACCACCCAATCACCTGGAGTCAGCTGATGCACATCTGCACTGGTATTAGGATCTGGAATGGATGATAACACATGTTTATGCACCACATTAAGTCTTTTCTGCAAGGCCTGGGCATAAGCTGTTCTAGAACCGTGTTGCATTTGTAGCACCTGTGGGAAGTACAGACCAGTCTTTGGTGCACAACCAAACAGGACTTCAAAAGGAGACAAGCCTGTGTTTCTATTTGGAGTGTGTCTGACTGAAAAGAGTGCAAGAGACAAGCACTCTACCCAGCTCTTTCCTGTGTCTGTCATGGCCTTTTGAATTTTCAGTTTAAGTGTCCCATTTAGTCTTTCCACTTTCCCACTAGTTTGTGGTCCTAGTTTGTGGTCTATATGGTGTATGAAATGCTTGCTGTACACCCAGGGCCTGCATGACTTCCCTCATTATTTCTAACATGAAGTGTGAACCCCTATTTGTTTCTACGGTTTCGGGGACACCATACCTGCAGATCAGTTCTTTCATCAGTTTGTCTGCAGTCGTTTTAGCATTTGCATATTTTACCGGATAGGCTTCCGGCCAACCAGAGAAGAGATCTACACATACTAGGACATTTGCATACACTCCTACCTTGGTAGTTGTATGTAGTCAATTTGCAGCCTCTGAAATGGGTAGAGAGGCCTAGGTGTCACTTTCTTAGGGACTTTTACTGTTTTTCCTGGGTTGTGCTGTGCACAGATGAGGCATGATTGTACAAGTTTCGCGGCTGCGTAACTGAAACCAGGAGTGATCCAGAAGGCATGAACCATGGCACACATGTGACTTTTTGAGGCGTGAGTGGGGCCATGTGTTGCTTGCGCCATGATTGGGAACAGGGACTTCGGTAGGTACAATTTATCCTTATTCTCCCATACTCCATTTGAGTTCAGCTCAGCTCCCAGTCTCCCCCGGTGTACCTTCTCTGTTTGGGCAGCCTTTTGCTGGAGGGATCTCAGTGTGGCTGGAATACGTTGACTCCCCGCCACCGTCCACTGCTCCCTAAGCCGCCTTGCTGCTACTTGAGCAGCCTCGTCCGCCCTTCTGTTGCCCTCTACCTCCATGGAGTCACCTTTTGTGTGTGCTTTTACCTTGACAATGCCAACCTGGACTGGTAACATCAATGGAGGCATCAATTGTTTCACCAGCTCTGCATTCTTAAAGGGCTTACAGGCTGATGTAAGAAACGCTCTGCTTCTCCAGATAGGACATTCAAAATCAGACATTTATCAATGCATATGAGGTGCAATAGGGAAACATTAATTCCAGATAAAAGAGCAGATAACCACCCCTACATATAAAGGGAGTGATAATGAACCAAAGGATCACAAATAAATATAATTACTGCACTTAAAATGCCATCAATATCATCTCATGGTCTCATAAAAGGCCAAAAAATGCTGCATGCAAAAATAATGCCACAGATAACGGCGAGATGTGTTTCCAAAGAAGTCCCAATTTATCAGACCAGGATAATACCTGGCATCCAGCCGCTAATATCACTCACCCATAATGAAGATGTAGAGTAGGGAAGATGTCCTGCTCAACCCCGACGCGTGTTTCGCCATGGCTTTCTCAAGGGGAAGTGTCTGTCTGGCATAATCCACCCATATATGTATACCGCATCCACGGTGTGGATAATAAAAGCAGCGCATGCTCAATGGGACCAAGCGGTATCAGCGCGATGACTCACCGCTGTCTCTGAGTCGCACACAACGGTGGTAAATTTACCACTCAGACGTCATCAATATGCGCGCGACTCATTTAATGACGGCCAGGCCATCGCGCACCAAAACGGTCACACGGCGCATGCGCACAAGATCAGCGCCATCTTTGTGTAGACTAAAAAGCGAGCAGCCATGCTAGAGAAGTCCAACAATGTAATGCCAACATGCCAAAGATGTAAATGAGGAAATGAAGACGGAGCATAAATTCATATATATATAACCTCCACCATATCTGTATATCACGTAATATAGTATACATAAGGAAAAAGGGGGGTTTTCCCTATATCTATATGTAGTGCACTAGCACACACATTCAGCGCCATCTTTCTGGGGATTAGTCTATAAGATCCACCTCAATAACGAAATTTGATAGGCTCATGATGTAACCCTCTCCACAGAATAAATAACAAATCATCAAGACATACAAAAGGTTAAAAAATAACCTAGATCACACTATGAGTATATAATCATAAAAATAGGTGACAATTACATTAAGGCATATCAATATAAGACTCAGATATCAAAATTTATAAATAACAAACATCAATATGCATATATTAAACATCATAAGCTGTACAGTATTATTCAGACCTGTATTGAATAGCTGATAATTAATCACTGATGTATAAACCCCAAAATTATAAGAACACCCCCAAACCCCTCAAAGTACATCCAGTCCGTAGATACAGGATGGCTGCGAGGAAATCCTAATCCTCCAAAAGGCCGTCCTCCGGATCCTTAGAATGTCCTGATTGTTACTACTCCATCATAATATCTTTAATGTGTTGGTAAATGGACACTAGCTGGTATCCAAATAGGAAGACGGCATCCGTAGCGGCCCGCTGATCCGAATACACATAAAACACACCGAAGGTTCAGTTCATGTACAAACATGGACATCAGAGAAAATAAATGCGTGATAACTAGAGTTGAGCGACTTTTGGTTTTTTAGGGTCGCGTTTCGTTTCGTGAAACCCGACTTTTCCAAAAGTCGGGTCGAGCAAGATCGTCCGATTATAGGGAAAAGTCGGGGTCGTCCCGAAACACGAAACCCAATGTAAGTCAATGGGGAATAAAAGTCGGCAGTGAGAGGAGGACAGGAAACACACCTACAGTGCCCATTTGAATGCCAAAAGCATCAATTCTTCTTACTTAAGCTTGTCAACCTTAATTAACTTCATAATACAAGTTACGCACTGAAAAATGGGGGTTATTTGGCTAAAGTTGTGGGGGGGGAGGGCTGGCTGCAGGTTTTCATGTGCCCTGGGCGAAAGAGCGCCCCTTTATCACATACCACAACTCATCATGCTCCGATACGGCAGAGAAATAGCGGTATAGTACAATGAAAAATACCTCACTTTTTACATCTCATGACGAGGCCATCTATTTCTCCATACAGAATCATTGGTCCCATATAATGTTTGAAACAGTATATGATGAGCTCCACATAATGCTACAGTATATGTTGGTCCCCATGGATGAAGCTCCATTGTCTTATGGGCCCAAATAATGCTCCAAACATAATGGGCCCCATTTCTAATGCTCTAGTGTATAATGGGCCCTGTAAATGCTGCTCCAGTGTCTGATGTCCACCTTTGGAATGTTCCAGTGTATGGTGGGCCCCATCTATCATTCTCCAGAGTATAGTGCTCCCCAAAAATTGCTGTCCCAACATTGAAAACAATCAAATAAGTCTCCTCGCTAGGGAATCCCTGTACTAGTCTAGACTCCTCGTCGTCTCCATCTTCCATCTCACTGCACAGTATTTCAACTTTGCAAGTGCTGTGATCCTGGGCAAGCAGGGGGGGCCCACTCGTTGGCGACGGCACTGGCACAGGGCCCCTGATAGTACGGTGGTGTGTCTGATGGCGGGTGGGCCGAACCTGCACTTTCATCTGCAGCTTCCTCTTTGCCACCGTGTAAGATGGAACTGTATATGGGAAGGGTAACCTGAGTTTCATCAGGGTCAGATTCAGGCCGGGTAGCGTGCGAGGGGAATGTAGTGGTCTGGGTCAATGTACCAGCAGATTCATCGAGCAGTGGCTGGGCATCAGTGCACTTGTGTCGCCCCCAGGAGTACGGTCGCCACAGTGGCATTACCTTCTTCCTAGGGAGTGTGATATCATGCTTGGGAGCAACAAAGGATCTCTCTAGCAGGTTAACTGATTGGGCGGCGTTATTCCCACGAGTCATGACCCTCCAAACAGCGTTCATGAAGGCAAAGTGTTTGTTTTACGTGGGCAGTATGGTTGCAAAGCTGAACCTTAAAGGAATGTCCAGAAGGGCACCACCAGGAGTGGAGCCTACGGTTAAATTCGACTCCACCTGGGAAACCTCAACCATGCCAGCTACAGAACAGATGCACACATTGCAAGCTTAATTCCGTTAACGAACGAGACTCCGTCATGGCCCGCGGTCCGAGTCCGGCTTACTAGAGGGACACGTGAGGCTCTGGCACATGAGATTGGCCAATAACTGGTGTGTCATGCCCTTACATGTCCGTGGCTGCATGTGCGCTACACTGAAAAGGCCAGCGTTTGTCGCTTACAGGTGCAGATAACCCGCTGAACAACGTTAGTGATGGGGATCACTGATTACTATTATTACCCGCGAACAATGATATCCCAGTAAGTGCAGGTCAACCGCAGTTCCGGAATTAGGCCTAACCGTCATTCCTGAAAAGATGAAAAACTTACGTGTGCAAACCACAGGTGCTGTAGCTTGCTTAACAGCTCGCCAGCCGTTCTCACGCCCAGTATGGATTACACGTGATTGCACAAAGGTGAGAAAGGGTACCGTATCCCCGGATAACATGTATGGATAGCGTACACATTCAAAATATATGTCTCAGGAGGCAGGCTCAGACGGTGTTAGGCCCAGTATGGATTGCACGTGATTGCACAAAGGTTAGAAAGGGTACCGTATCCCCGGATAACATGTATGGATAGCGTACACGTTCAAAATATATGTCTATACATCAGGAGGCAGGCTCAGACGGTGTTAGGCCCAGTATGGATTGCACGTGATTGCACAAAGGTTAGAAAGGGTACCGTATCCCCGGATAACATGTATGGATAGCGTACACATTCAAAATATATGTCTCAGGAGGCAGGCTCAGACGGTGTTAGGCCCAGTATGGATTGCACGTGATTGCACAAAGGTTAGAAAGGGTACCGTTTCCCCGGATAACATGTATGGATAGCGTACACATTCAAAATATATGTCTCAGGAGGCAGGCTCAGACGGTGTTAGGCCCAGTATGGATTGCACGTGATTGCACAAAGGTTAGAAAGGGTACCGTATCCCCGGATAACATGTATGGATAGCGTACACATTCAAAATATATGTCTCAGGAGGCAGGCT